>NC_086444.1:140914640-141576140 GCF_028390025.1 Pseudophryne corroboree | reverse complement strand
ATGTCAACCAAGGACAAACTGAGGCACTTAATCAGCCCAGGCACTGTACTTCATACACATGAATCAGATGCATGCGCACAAAAAGAGGGTAGGTTCACAGCCTGCCTTGCAGTACAACCCTGTGTCTGTCTGGATGGTTGAGCAGAGGACCAGGAGACTGTGCTGTCCAGCCAGCCCAGGTGGGTTCTTCTGTGTGGCCATATGGGCCCATCAAGCCATCGGCCCTTCTGATATTTGCCAGAAGGGCCAGATGGATAGTCCGGAACGGAATGTCAGCACTGCATAGTTCCAACGTTGGAGTAACAAATTTCCAGGATACTTTTATTGGAAATTTGCCGGAAAGGTGTGCATACATATGGGTAAAATCTAACTGAAACAAACAGAAGATTTTTGTAGCATCCGGAAAGCATTCACAGCGCTTCACTTTTTCTACACATTGTTATGTTACAGCCTTATTCCAAAATGGAATTAATCTATTTTTCACTCAAAATTCTACGCACAATACCCCATAATGACAACGTGAAAAAGTTTTTTTGAGATTTTTGCAAATTTATTAAAAATAAAAAACTAAGAAATCACATGTACATAAGTATTCACAGACTTTGCTCAATACTTTGTTGATGCACCTTTGGCAGCAATTACAGCCTCAAGTCTTTTTGAATATGATGCCACAAGCTTGGCACACCTATCTTTGGGCAGTTTCGCCCATTCCTCTTTGCAGCACCTCTCAAGCTCCATCAGGTTGGATGGGAAGCATCGATGCACAGCCATTTTCAGATCTCTCCAGAGATGTTCAATCGGATTCAAGTCTGGGCTCTGGCTGGGCCACTCAAGGACATTCACAGAGTTGTCCTGAAGCCACTCCTTTGCATCTTGGCTGTGTACTTAGGGTCGTTGTCTTGCTGAAAGATGAACCGTCACCCCAGTCTGAGGTCAAGAGTGCTCTGGAGCAAGTTTTCATCCAGGATGTCTCTGTACATTGCTGCATTCATCTTTCCCTCTATCCTGACTAGTCTCCCAGTTCCTGACACTGAAAAACATCCCCACAGCATGATGCTGCAACCACCATGCTTCACTGTAGGGATGGTATTGGCCTGTTGATGAACGGTATTATTATTCCCTTAGCATACTGTGTTGGCCTAAAAATTCCTATCCTTTCTGCATCATAATTTTTGTAAATATACTTGTTATATTATTTCACTATTCCTGCCTCTAGAATTATTCTGTTTTTCTTCTTCCTTTTATGTGGTTATTACATTGATATCATTAACCCTGAACCTTAATATTGTCCCAACACCTTTAATTACCTCAGTAGTTGTCCGTTTCCCTACTATTTACTATTAGTTTATTGGATCTAAACAGAATCTGTTCCATCTAGGGTGGATGGTATATCTATATTCATCTATATAAAAGTGGTGTAGTTTGTAGTTTGGTTATTATCAACATCATATTTAAATATATTAAAATAACAATTATATAGTCAATTAAATTGGTTTGTACTTGCATTCGAACCCTGGCCCTGCTGAATATTTGACATAAGCACTAATGCATTGAGCCACAGCTCCAACTTATTAGTTATTTTGATTGTATAATAATTGAAGTTGGTCTAATGCTGCCATTCATCTAACTGTCTGGGTTTGTTTGTTTTTTTGTTTTTGTTTCTCTCTTTTCTTCTTTTTTTTTTGTATTTTGCCCATTATATTGGTATCAGTGATCATGAGACTTATCAGTGCCTAATATATTCCATTTACTTGGGGGAAATGATCATCATTCTTTATTACTTACTATTAGGGAATCTGATCTAAATTGGTTTCCACCATTTATAGTGAATGGTATACTTATACTTATTTTTATACATGCATATGTGTTTTAGTTTGTAGTCCACATTTGGATATATTTAATATTCAATACTATATTTAAATATATAAAAACAATAATTATATATTACAACAAAATAGAAAACTTATCAGTTTGTACTTGGGCTTGAACGCAGATCTTGCTATATACCTGACCCAGCTCATATATATTAATCAATTGGATTTTAGCAATACTTGAAGTTGGTTTAATGATACTATTCATTAAACATTCAAAGCTGCCATGATGCCGTTTTTGAAGTAATAAATCATTGAACTAAGTTTGTTTTCTGTATATTGGCCCTCATTCCGAGTTGTTCGCTCGCAAGCTGCTTTTAGCAGCTTTACACACGCTAAGCCGCCGCCTACTGGGAGTGAATCTTAGCTTATCAAAATTGCGAACGAAAGATTCTCAAAATTGCGACCACACACCTCTTAGCAGTTTCTGAGTAGCTAAAGACTTACTCGGCATCTGCGATCAGTTCAGTGCTTGTCGTTCCTGGTTTGACGTCACAAACACACCCAGCGTTCGCCCAGACACTTCTCCGTTTCTTCAGCCACTCCCGCATTTTTCCCAGAAACGGTAGCGTTTTTTCGCACACACCCATAAAACGGCCTGTTTCCGCCCAGAAACACCCACTTCCTGTCAATCACATTACGATCACCACAACGAAGAAAAAACCGTGAGTAAAATTCCTAACTGCATAGCAAATTTACTTGGCGCAGTCGCAATGCGGACATTGCGCATGCGCACTAAGCGGAACATCGCTGCGGTGCGAAAAAATTTACCGAGCGAACAACTCGGAATGACCCCCATTGTGTGTAAATGTTCTAATTGTCTACATAAAATGTAACTTTGTATTGTAGTATTATCTATTTGTTATTTATTGTCTACTTTTGAGCACTAAAATCTATTTTAAAACTGCACACCTGCAACACATAATTGCTGCACTCTGTGGATTGGTTAGTAGACCAGTTAAATACTGGATCTGCTGGAGACCAATTCATCCATTCCTTCTGATGAAACTGCTTCACAGCTACAGCGGAGAAACGCGTTAAGGGTCACCCCCTGTGGAGCTGAAGATCTTCATCTGGAGATTGCCATCTAAAACACACCAGTGCTATCCATTTGGACCTTTCACCTCCAAGTGCTCCGCGGCTGTGATTTCTGCCCCGCGACCAGTGGATGCCAGCCACTTTGCCTCTACTTCCAAGTGCGCCACGGCTCTGTGCCGCACCGCTGCTGCGAAGCCCTATCTCGGCAGCCAGACTCTGACAGACGCTCCGCCATGTGACTCGCCAGCCTTGAAACAAACCACTGCACTATTCCAGCTTTAAACATCCAGCTGTGGAGCACACTAAGGGGTCTATTCATGTAAGAATGCGATGTTTATGTTTAACTTATCACAAAACATCGCATTCTTATTTCAGGGTTTTTTTCAGATGTTTAATGCAATTCATTAATACTTACCTGTTCCCTGATGCGATGCGGTATCCGGCTGTTCCGCGATCCCGGCTTCCCCAGTCTTCTCTCTTCATACCGCGGCTGGGATCTTCTGCACATGCGCAATGTCCCCCTCCTGCCTCCAGGTGTCATCTGCGCATGCGCCGGGGAAACGAGACCTCCAGCGGCGGGCAAGGGCAGCAAGGAGGAGGTGACCCGGCATATGCAAATGCATATGCACTGGGTTCCTCTGATTGGCTCTTGTCACGGAAGGGGGCGGGGAGAAGGCAGGAGATGGACGTCTTCGCTGCTCTTCTCCTATACAAGCCTCCCCATCGCCTGTCTGAGATGGCGATGGGGTTTTGCGAAGGGTAACGGAAAGCTGGGCTTTCCGTTCCTACATGAATTGCAGTCACCATACAAACGTATGGTGATGCGATTCAGCCACAGAGCGGGGGTGACGCTGGGGAAGTCAGGGACTTCTCCACGGTAACCCGCTCTGTGAATTGCGGTAAGCAGAGAAAAGCCCTGTTTACCGCAAAACAAGGCTTTTCTCTGCTGCATGAATAGACCCCTAACTTGGCTGTGTCATCTTGGTGCCTGCACTTTTTACAGCTGTTTACTATTGGAGCCATTTCACAGGGTCATTGTGCTCTCACCTGTGTTTCCATCTTCAATTGTGTCAACCGCAGCCTATGTTTCAATATCGCCGCTTATCTGCAAATTGGGAGTTTCAGAAAGGGACCCCTACAGCGGTGAGCACTGAATTCATAATTTGAGGTGAACATTGTTACCATGTGACGCCACACTGTTTCAATATCAACCACTTCATATTCTGTGGCACCATATAACCTTATTTCTCATACGTCCTAGAGGATGCTGGGGATGCTTTAAGAACCATGGGGTATAGACGGGATCCGCAGGAGACATGGACACTTTAAGACTTTAAATGGGTGTGAACTGGCTCCTCCCTCTATGCCCCTCCTCCAGACTCCAGTTAGATTCTGTGCCCAGGGAGACTGGTCACACTCAGGGGAGCTCTCCAGAGTTTCTCTGAAAAAAGACTTATGTTAGGTTTTTATGTTCAGAGAGCACTGCTGGCAACAGGCTCCCTGCATCGTGGGACTGAGGGGAGAGAAGCTGACCTACTTCTGTGAGTTCAAAGGCTCTGCTTCTTAGGCTACTCGACATCATTAGCTCCAGAGGGTTCGATCACTTGGTGCGCCTAGCTGCTCATTCCCGGAGCCGCGCCGTCACCCCCCTCACAGAGCCAGAAGAAAGAAGCCGGGTGAGTAAAAGAAGAAAAGAAGACTTCAGTGACGGCAGAAGACTTCAGTGTTGAGGTACCGCGCAGCGGTCGCGCTGCGCGCCATGCTCCCAAACACACAGCGGCACTGACAGGGTGCAGGGCGCAGGGAGGGGCGCCCCGGGCAGAATGAATACTGATGTTTGACTGGCAAATAAGTATATTAAAAGTGCCTAGGCACTAAATATAGACCCCCGCCAGTATAATTATGTAGATTTGAGCGGGACTGAAGCACACCGGTGATGGGGCGTGGCTTAGCCCTCACACCTCTGACCAGCGCCATTTTCTCTCCACAGAAGCTGCAGAGACGCTGGCCCTGACCTCCACACTACTGTACAAGTAACAGGGTGTAAAACGGGGGGGGGGGGGGGCACAGTAGATTTTGTGCCATTATCTTCATTATAAAAGTGCTAGCAGGTCTGAGGCATTTTATGTAAAGTCTCAGTACCGGGTTGGGCGCTGGGTTGTGAGCTGGCAAACTCCCTCTGTGTCTTTCTAACAGGCTTTGCTGTGGGTCTGTCCCCTATAGCCCAGTGTGTTTGTAGGTGTCGGTACGTGTGTCGACATGCCTGAGGCTGAGTGCTCTTCCCAGGAGGAGGCCGGAGTGGGGACAAAAAAGGAGGTGGGAGTGACCCTGTCTGCACCGCCGACTGCTGAGTGGGTAAATATGTTGAGTGTTTTGAATGCAAATGTGGCTCGGTTGACTATGAGATTAGATCAATCAGAGTCTAAAAACCAGACATGGAGGAAATCCATGGAAGATGCATTGTCACAAGCTCAGACCCCTTCGGGGTCACAGAAATGTGCATTTACCCAGATAGCAGATACAGATACCGACACGGACTCTGATTCCAGTGTCGATTATAGTGATGCCAGATTAAATCCTAAACTGGCTAAGAGCATTCAGTACATGATTGTGGCGATAAAAGACGTATTACATATCACGGAGGACCCTGCTGTTCCTGATACTAGGGTCTGTATGTTTAAAGGAAAGAAACCTAAGGTAACGTTTCCTCTCTCTCAAGAACTGAACGCTCTTTTTGAAAAGGCTTGGGAAAATCCTGACAAGAAGGTACAGATTCCCAAAAGAATTCCAGTGGCATATCCGTTCCCCTTGGGGGACAGGGAAAAGTGGGAGTCAACCCCCACAGTGGACAAAGCTCTATCGCGTCTGTCCAAGAAGGTAGCGCTTCTGTCTCCGGACACGGCGGCCTAAAGAATCCTGTGGATCGTAAGCAGGAAAATACACTAAAATCCATTTATGTCACTACAGGGTCGCTACTCAGGCCTGCCGTTGCTTCGGCATGGGTGAGTAGCGCTATTGAAAAATGGGCAGATTACTTGTCATCTGAGATAGATACCCTAGACAGGGATAATGTGCTTTGGACTCTGGGTCATATCAGGGACGCTGCAGCATATTTAAAAGAAGCTGTAAGGGATATTGACCTTTTGGGATCAAGGGCCAATGCCATGGCTGTCTCGGCTAGGAGAGCATTGTGGATTCATCAATGGAATGCTGATGCTGACTTTAGGAAGGCGATGGAGTCTTTACCGTTTAACAGTAGTGTCTTGTTTGGTGACGGCCTCACTGACCTGGTATCTACGGCTACCGCGGGTAAGTGGTAATTTTTACCTTATGTTCCTGCACAACAGAAGAAAACGCCTCACTATCAGATGTAGTCCTTTCGGACCAATAAATTCAAAAAAGGATGAGGGTCCTCCTTCCTTTCTGCGAGAGGAAGAGGAAGGGGAAAGAGGTCACAGGCTGTGGCAAGTTTCCAAGAGCAGAAGTCCTCTCCTGCTTCTACCAAATCCACTGCATGACGCTAGGGCTCCTCTGCGGGAGTCCGCACCGATGGGGGCACGTCTCAAACTCTTCAGTCAGGTCTGGGTACACTCGGACCTGGATCCTTGGATATTGGAAATAGTAACCCAAGGGTACAAATTGGAGTTTCTAGACGTGCCCCCTCACCGATTTTTCAAATCGGCCTTGCCGGCTTCTCATCTAGAAAGGGAAGTAGTATGCGCTGCAATACTAAAGCTGTGTCAAAATCAAGTCATTGTCACGGTACCCCCGTCACAACGGGGGGAGGGTTTTTATTCGAGTCTGTTCGTGGTCCCGAAGCCGGATGGCTCAGTCAGACCGATTCTGAACCTAAAATCCCTCAATTTCTTTCTAAAAAAATTCAAATTCAAGATGGAATCTCTCCGAGCAGTGATCTCCAGTCTGGAGGAGGGGGATTTTATGGTGTCGGTCGACATAAAGGATGCTTACTTACACGTTCCCATATATCCTCCACATCAGGCATACCTGAGGTTTGCTGTTCAGGATTATCATTACCAATTTCAGACGTTGACGTTTGGTCTGTCCACAGCACCAAGGATTTTCACCAAGGTTATGGCGGAAATTATGGTTCTCCTGCGCAAGCAGGGAAATACAATTATCCCGTACTTGGACGATCTCCTCATAAAGGCGAAATCCAGGGAGCAATTGCTGAAAAATGTTGCGCTCTCACTGATGATTCTGCAACATGGTTGGCTCCTAAACTTGCCAAAATCACAGTTGACTCCGACGACACGGCTGTCGTTCCTGGGTATGATTCTGGATACAGAATTACAGAGAATTTTTCTTCCAGTGGAAAAGGCTCTGGAAATACAGAATATGGTAAAACAGATTCTGAAACGGCAAAAGTGTCGGTTCTTCAATGCACTCGGTTACTGGGGAATATGGTGGTGGCCTACGAGGCCATTCCGTATGGCAGGTTCCATGCCAGGGTGTTTCAGTGGGACCTGTTGGACAAGTGGTCCGGGTCTCACCTGGACATGCACCGGAAAATAATCCTATCTTCCAGGACCAGGATCTCCCTTCTGTGGTGGCTGCACAGTTCTCACCTTCTGGAGGGACGCAGGTTCGGGATTCAGGATTGGATGCTGGTGACCACAGATGCAAGTCTCCGAGGCTGGGGAGCAGTCACACAGGGGAGAAACTTTCAGGGAAAATGGTCAAGCCAAGAAGCTTGTCTGCACATAAACATTCTGGAATTAAGGGCCATTTACAACGGCATTCTGCAAGCGGAACATCTTCTTCGCGGTCTGCCAGTCTTGATTCAGTCAGACAACATAACAGCAGTGGCGTACATAAACCGCCAGGGCGGAACAAAGAGCAGAGCGGCGATGGCCGAGGCCACGAAAGTTCTTAGCTGGGCAGAAAGACATGCAAGCGCTCTGTCAGCAGTTTTCATTCCAGGAGTGGACAACTGGGAAGCAGACTTCCTCAGCAGACACGATCTCCATCCAGGAGAGTGGGGTTTTCATCAAGAGGTTTTTGCAGAAGTGACAAGTCATTGGGGAATTCCTCAAATAGACATGATGGCATCCCATCTCAACAAGAAACTTCAGAGATATTGTTCCAGGTCGAGGGACCCTCAAGCAATAGCGGTGGACGCCCTGGTGACACCGTGGGTGTTTCAGTCAGTCTGTGTTCCCTCCACTTCCACTCATTCCTAAGGTGATAAAGATCATAAGAAGAACAAAGGTTCAGGCGATCCTCATTGTTCCGGACTGGCCACGGAGGGCTTGGTATCCAGATCTTCAAGAATTACTCATAGAAGATCCCTGGCCTCTTCCTCTATGAGAGGACCTGTTACAGCGGTTGAACGCCAAATCCTAGCCCGAAAGGGTATTCCCAGTGAAGTCATTCCCACACTACTTCAGGCTAGAAAAGAAGTAACGGCAAAGCATTACCACCGTATTTGGAGAAAATATGTGTCTTGGTGTGAATCCAAGAAGGCTCCTACGGAAGAATTTCAGCTGGGGCGTTTGCTCCACTTTTTGCAAGCAGGTGTGGATGCGGGCCTAAAGTTAGGCTCCATTAAAGTACAAATTTCGGCCTTATCTATTTTCTTTCAGAAAGAATTGGCCTCCCTTCCAGATGTTCAGACCTTTGTGAAGGGCGTGCTGCACATCCAACCTCCCTTTGTGCCCCCAGTGGTACCATGGGATCTTAATGTGGTGTTGCAGTTCCTACAATCTCATTGGTTTGAACCTTTGCATAAGGTTGAGTTGAAATTCCTTACTTGGAAAGTGGTCATGCTATTGGCCTTGGCATCCGCAAGGCGGGTGTCTGAATTGGCGGCTTTGTCTCACAAAAGCCCCTATTTGATCTTCCATGCAGATAGAGCGGAGTTGAGAACTCGTCAGCAATTTCTGCCAAAAGTGGTTTCATCGTTTCACGTAAACCAGCCTATTGTGGTGCCAGTGGCTACTGACGCCTTGGCGGAGTCGAAGTCTCTCGATGTGGTCAGAGCTTTGAAAATCTATGTCGCCAGGACGGCTCAGATTAGGAAAACAGAGGCTCTGTTTGTCCTGTGGACTCCCAACAAGATTGGGGTCCTGCTTCCAAGCAGACTATTGCACGCTGGATCTGTAATACGATTCAGCAGGCTCATTCTATGGCAGGATTGCCATTACCGAAATCGGTGAAAGCCCATTCTACCAGAAAGGTGGGCTTATCCTGGGCGGCTGCCCAAGTGGTCTCGGCATTACAGCTTTGCTGAACTGCTACTTGGTCGGGATCAAACACCTTTGCAAAGTTTTACAAGTTTGATACCCTGGCTGAGGAGGACCTCTTGTTTGGTCAATCGGTGCTGCAGAGTCATCCGCACTCTCCCGCCCGTTCTAGAGCTTTGGTATAAACCCCATGGTTCTTGAAGCATCCCCAGCATCCTCTAGAACGTATGAGAAAATAGGATTTTAATATCTACCGGTAAATCCTTTTCTCTTAGTCCGTAGAGGATGCTGGGCACCCGTCCCTGTGCGGACACTATCTGCAGTACTTGTTTTCATAGTTATTGCTTGTGTTACACTAAGGTTGTGTTTCAGTTATGGTCAGCCTGTTGCTGATTTTGTTCATGCCGTTGACTGGACTTCTGTTTAATGCCATGTTGTACGGCGTGTTTGTGGTGTGAGCTGGTATGTATCTCACCCTTAGTTTAACAATAAATCCTTTTCCTCAAAATGTCCGTCTCCCTGGGCACAGTTCCTATAACTGGAGTCTGGAGGAGGGGCATAGAGGGAGGAGCCAGTTCACACCCATTTAAAGTCTTAAAGTGCCCATGTCTCCTGTGGATCCCATCTATACCCCATGGTTCTTGAAGCATCCCCAGCATCCTCTACGGACTAAGAGAAAAGGATTTACCGGTAGGTATTAAAATCCTATTATTGTATATCAATCATTTGAACTCTGGCACTCCGGATGTTGTACGTTGTAACAATTCCACATATCAATTGTGCTTCATTACTTCACAGGAGGTGTTTAGCAGTTACATTTTAATGTATATGTAATATATTTATGTGAAATAAATTTTTATACATTTTTACAATTTATCCACTTTATATGCGCTCTCATTTGATCTGTTATATGGTGATGAACGGTGCCTGGTTTCCTCCAAACATGACGCCTGGCATTAACGCCAAAGAGTTCAATCTTTGTCTCATCAGACCAGAGAATTCTGTATCTCATGGTCTGAGAGTCCTTCAGATGCATTTTGACAAACTCCAGGCGGGCTGCCATGTGCTTTTTACTAAGGAGTGGCTTCTGTCTGGCCACTCTACCATACAGGCCTGATTGGTGGATTGCTGCAGAGATGGTTGTCCTTCTGGAAGGTTCTCCTCTTTCCACAGAGGAATGCTGTAGCTCTGACAGAGTGACCATCGTGTTCTTGGTAACCTCCCTAACTAGGGCCCTTCTCCCCCGATCGCCAGTTTAGACGGCCGGCAAGCTCTAGGAAGAGTCCTGGTGGTTCTGAACTTCTTCCATTTATGGATGATGGAGTCCACTGTGCTCATTGGGACCTTCAAAGTAGCTGATATTTTTCTGTACCCTTCCCCAGATTTGTTCCTCGAGACAACCCTGTCTCGTAGGTCTACAGACAATTCCTTTGACTTCGTGCTTGGTTTGTGCTCAGACATGCACTGTCAAGTGTGGGACCTTATATAGGTGGCCATTCCGAGTTGTTCGCTAGCTGTTTTCGGTCGCTGTGCAGCGATCAGGCAAAAAAAAGGGCAATTCTGTGCATGCGTATGCGGCGCAATGCGCGACGTACTTTCACAACAGCCAATGCAGTTTCACACAAGGTCTAGCGACACTTATCAATCGCACTGCTGGCCGCAGAGTGATTGACAGGAAGTGGGTGTTTATGGGAGGTAACTGCCCGTTTTGTGGGAGTGTGTGTAAAAACGCAGGTGTGTCAGATACAAACGCAGGCGTACCTGGTGAAACGCAGGCGTGCCTGGGGAAATGCAGGCATGGCTGGCCGAATGCAGGGCGTGTTCGTGATGTCAAAACAGGAACTAAACAGTCTGAAGTGATCGCAAGCTAGGAGTAGGTCTCGAGCTGCTCAGAAACTGCACAATCTTTTTTTTTTGCAGCAGCACTGCGATCCTTTCGTTCGCACTTCTGCTAAGCTAAAATACACTCCCAGAGGGCGGCGGCTTAGCGTTTGCACTGCTGCTAAAAGCAGCTAGCGAGCGAACAACTCGGAATGAGGGCCATAGACAGGTGTGTGACTTCCCAAATCATGTCCAATCAACTGAATTTACCACAGGTGGACTCCAATTAAGCTGTAGGAACATCTAAAGGATGATCAGTGGAAACAGGATGAACCTGAGCTCAATTTTGAGCTTCATGGCAAAGGCTGTGAATACTTATGTACATGTGATTTCTTAGTTTTTTATTTTTAATAAATTTGCAAAAATCTCAAAAAAAGTTTTTCACGTTGTCATTATGGGATATTGGCCCTCATTCCGAGTTGTTCGCTCGCTAGCTGCTTTTAGCAGCATTGCGCACGCTAGGCCGCCGCCCTCTGGGAGTGTATCTTAGCTTAGCAGAATAGCGAACGAAAGAGTAGCAGAACTGCTACTAAATAATTCTTTGCAGTTTCTGAGTAGCTCCAGACCTACTCCTAGATTGCGATCACCTCAGTCCGTTTAGTTCCTGGTTTGACGTCACAAACACGCCCTGCGTTCGGCCAGCCACTCCCCTGTTTCTCCAGACACTCCCGCGTTTTTCCCTGACACGCCTGCGTTTTTTAGCACACTCCCGGAAAACGCTCAGTTACCACCCAGAAACGCCCCTTTCCTGTCAATCAATCACCGATCAGCAGTGCGACTGAAAAGCGCCGCAGAATCCACAGCAAATCTACTAAGTTTTTAGTGAAATAACTAAGCGCATGCACCCTGCGTGCCTTGCGCATGCGCATTTTGCAACAAATCGCAGCATAGCGAAAATCGTCAACGAGCGAACAACTCGGAATGACCTCCATTGTGTGTAGAATTTTCTGTGAAAAAATTAATTTATCCCATTTTGGAATAAGGTTGTAACATAACAAAATGTGGAAAAGGGGAATACTTTCCGGATGCACTGTATATGCTCTGCTTATTCTTATAAATGAGGCTTATTCTATTTTTCATGCAAAGTGGCTGGCGGGCAGCCATGGAAGCCTGATTTACTACCTTATACTAAGTCAAGAATCTAGAGAACTAATGGGGGACTTGGTTGTCTGCAAGCCGGAAGTCACACCTCCTATTGATTTTACGCCAACCGCCACAACTGCCATCATTGATATCTTGCTTGCAACAGCCCAGTGATAGGTGCAAGAGATCTGCTAGAAATCAGCTTCCCTTCCCCGAGCGCACAACTCAGGATCGCACAGAGCTGCCAAAATGCTGCCCCAACAGGCCCAACATCATGGAAAGACATTGCATCCAAGCTGTCACAGTTTTAGTCACAGTGTTAGCTACTTCAGGTGATGACTGGAATCCTACGGCTTCAACTTGTGGCTGAAATGGAGGAGGCTGAACTATTTGCATGGAATTTGGGTAGCAGTGAGAAACGCCTTTGGTATAATTTGCTGGTAGTAGACCACTGAGTGGTCCTGTACCAGACTGGTTACCAGCTGAAGAATGAAACAGGACTGGACTGGTTACCAGCTGAAGAATAAAACTGGACTGGACTGGTTACCGGCTGAAGTATAAAGCTGGTCCAGACTGGTTACCAGCTGAAGAACAAAGCTGGACCGGACTGGTTACTGGCTGAAGAATAAAGCTGGATTGGACTGGTTACCGGCTGAAGGGTTAAAGCTGGACCGGACCGGTGACCAGCTGAAGGGTTAAAGCTAGATCTGGTATAGCTGCACAGGAGACAAAATGCAGGTTTACTTGTCACACACACAATGTAACTAGTCCCACAGGCTTGCAAAGGACCACCTTTTATACCTGAGCAGGAAACAGAAGGAAGTGTCAATGAGTGTAGTCTCCCATTGGGACCTGCTGTCATGTGATTAAAGTAAAGATGGTGGCGCCCATGCAGGAGACTCTGCTGAGAACCGCTGCAAGCTGCTAGATGCCAGAGCCCCGTCTCACAGTACCCAACGGAGCCCCCACCGGACCCGCAGCGTTACGTGTAAGCACTTAGGACACCGGCGCTGGCCGCGCATCCTGACACAAGCTTTGTAAGACTCAGAATAGGATGCAATAAAGTGTAAATTCACATCTGTACATGAGCTATATGCAAACACTCGCCATTTATGTCCATGCACAGAGATCTATCAGAATCACTTAGAGGCAGTACTAGGAACAATATGAATGACCACAACATTAACTGCTATAAACTAGGTGGTATCTCATCACCAGGAATCTCTAAAATTACTTTCCTTATATTCTCTTCACAGCTCAGGAGAGCCTCAAACTTTTACCACCATTCATCTTGAAGAAGCATGAAGAGGACCCAAGGCAAAAGGAAGATGTCATCATCCCACCAATGGAAACCAACTTTGCAAGTCTCAGCTTGAATAGTTTATCATAGTTAGCGTTGGTGGCAATGTCAGTGGGATGCTGAGCAAATGTATTTACCTTAGTACGTGAAAATGAGGAACAGTTGATGCGATTCTGATTTCAGATGCAAGAGGTTGACAGGGACAAAACGTCAGTAGGGTCAATAAGTCGATAGGTAAAAGAAAGAAACCTGAAAAGGTCGACAAGTACGAAAGGCCAACACATTCAAAAGGTTGACATGACGAGGGTTGACACAGAAAAGCTCAACACAAGTGTTTTTTTATTTGTTTTTTTTTTTGGTTGTCATTTACGATTTTTAACTATATGTGACTCCAATTAGTGTACCACTTCGCTCGCCACACTTCGGGCTAGGAGGCTCACTTAGCTACCGGTGCACTTGGCACAGATTACTCTTCCCAATTGTAGTCTACATGGATGGTAAAAGATTAAAATGTTGACCTTTGAACCTGTCAACCTTTTGTGCCTGTCGATCTTAAGCACTGTTGACCTTTTTTTACCTGTTGACCTATCATCCAGATCCCACCTGAAAGAGAGCGCAATGGAATATGTTATCACAAGTCTGTTATATGTTATAATTAGTGGTATTTTATTAAATATGAGCAGCATAACGGTGACATTGAGACGTACAACAACACAATAGCACCATACAGTGATATTACAGCACCTGATCAGGTGCCACCAGATATTCCATTCTGCTGTGTTTACTAATACATGGATATTAGAAAGGCAATTTAGTTATAGGGCATTTTCTCTAATCTGATGCATACCAACATTCCTTGCAACTTTAGCTAATTAATATCAATGGTAAACAGGTTGCTGTTGTATTTTTATTACTCAGGAACCATGGTGGTTAGTGAGTGAGTCTGATTTTGCTTGGTCCCTCGTATATGGTGAAATACTAATCTAAGCTGGAACTATTTTGTCTTTCTTTTAAAGCCATTTGATGGTGAATGTTTTATATTTTAGTTAGGTGCAATACAGTCATAGGGCCTAATTCAGGTTGGATTGCAAAACGCGGTCCAACCGCAAAAATTGTTAAAAAGATGCGTCCTGCGCATGTCTGCATTTTCTGCATGGGCCGCAGAAAATGTGATCGCCTTTGCTTGTCAAGCAAGCAGAGGCGGTCGCGGGGCAGGGGGTGTGGCAATGCTCTGTTTCCTAGGTGGAGGCGGAGCATTGCGGGGGTGGCCAAATGGGGGCGGCGGTGGTGAAACGAGGGGCGTGGGCATGATTGCGGTGGCTGCGTGACATCAAATGCACCCGCCGCCACCAGAAACATGGTGGCAGGCCTCCTGCGGGCACAGCTAAGCTGGTGCGATCGCTTTCTTCGTTATATTTGTCGATGCCCGGCGACAGCTGTCGCTGATGCGCCTGCGCATTGCGGGCCACACGCATGCGTTGTTCAGACCCGATCGCACGGCTGCGGAAAAATGCAGCGTGCGATCGGGTCTGAATGACCCCCAATGGGCCTAATTCAAACCTGGTCGCAGGCTAATTTTTGCACTGCTGCGGCCAGGTAATCGCCGCCTTCAGGGGAGGGGGTAAGCGCTGTGCAGGGGTGCGATCGGCTGTGCAGTGAGCTGCATAAACAAAAGTTTGTGCAGTTTCTACACAGCCCAGGAATTACTCAGCTGCTGCGACAATCCGGACAGGTGGTGACATCAGGAATCCGCCTCCGAAACGGCTGGACACGCCTTTTTCCGGTCACTCCCTGAAAACGGTGAGTTGCCTTCTGCCTGTCAATTTTCTTGCGATCGCCGGTGCGATCACTTTCCTTGTTAGATTCGTCGCTGCCTGGCGACGGCTGTCACCGGCAGCCGACGCACCTGCACATTGCGGGCAATACGCATGCGCTGTTCAGACCCGATCGCGTGGGTCTGAATGGTCCCCAATATACCTTACAATTGTAAAATTCATCTCCAAATAAACTTCTGACAGTTTGTCTACTAATGAAATGGGATGTCATTGGCATTCCCATGTACAGGATACAGGCGGTCAGAAGACCGATGCCTGAATCCCGACACCTGTCACAATGCGGATGCCGGAATTCCAACAGCCGGAATCCCGAACGTAAGTATGCCAGGGAGGGTTAGGGTTTGGTTGTGGAGGGAGCGTTAGGCACTAGAGGGAGGGTTAGAGTTAGGCTGTGGGAAGGGAGGGTTAGGCTGCTGGGAGGGTTAGGGGTAAGGTTAGGGTGAGTTTAGTTGCTCAAACCTGTCAGGATTATGGCAGTCAGGATGCTGGTGCCAGTATTCCGACCACCGGTATCCTATCTGCAGGTATCCCTTACCCCACCCATCCCGACAGTCAGAATCCCAACAGTAAATATTGGATATAGGGTTAGGCACTAGGGGAAGGGCGGTTAGTCTGCAGGGAGCAGTGGTTAAGGGTAGGCTGCAGGGAGCAGTGGTTAGGGTTATGCTGCAGGGAGCAGTGTTTAGGGTTAGGCTGCAGGGAGCAGTGGTTAGGGTTAGGCTGTGGGAGGGGTGGGTTAGAGTTAAAATACTTACCAGGATCTGTTGGGATTCTGATCGTCAGGATGGAGACTGCCAGGATGTCGGACCCAAACCCACTACTAGTGAAAATATAAGCCTAGCACATATACTACTGGGGCAAATATAAGACTGGCACGTACACTACTAATGCAGATATAAGCCTGGCACATACACTACTGCTGTAGATATAATCCTGGTAAATACACTACTGGGGCAGATATAAGCCTGGCACATACACTACTGGTGTAGATATAAGCCTGGTACATACACTATTGGGGCAGATATAAGCCTGGCACATGCACGACTGGTGCAGATATAAGCCTGGCACATACAATACTGGTGTAGATATAAGCCTGGTACATATACTACTGGGGCAGATATAAGCCTGGCACATGCACGACTGGTGCAGATATAAGCCTGGCACATACACTACTGGTGCAGATATAAGCCTGGCACATACACTAATGGGGCAGATATATGCCTGGTGCGTACACTACTGGGGCAGGCATAAGCCTGGCGCATACACTACTGGGGCAGATATAAGCCTGGCACATACACTACTGAGGCAGATATAAGCCTGGCACATACACTACTGGGGCAGATATAAGCCTGGCACATACACTACTGGGGCACATATAAGCCTGGCACATACACTACTGGGGCAGATATAAGCCTGGCACATACACTACTGGAGCAGATATAACCCGGGCACATACACTACTGGGGCACATATAAGCCTGGCACATACACTATTGGGGCAGATATAAGCCTGGCACATACACTATTGGGACAGATATAAGCCTGGCACATACACTACTGGGGCATATATAAGCTTGGCACATACACTACTGGGGCAGATATAAGCCTGGCACATACACTACTGGGGCACATATAAGCCTGGCACATACACTACTGGGGCAGATATAAGCCTGGCACATACACTACTGGGGCACATATAAGCCTGGCACATACACTATTGGGGCAGATATAAGCCTGGCACATACACTATTGGGGCAGATATAAGCCTGGCACATACACTACTGGGGCATATATAAGCTTGGCACATACACTACTGGGGCAGATATAAGCCTGGCACATACACTACTGGGGCACATATAAGCCTGGCACATACACTACTGGGGCAGATATAAGCCTGGCACATACACTACTGGAGCAGATATAACCCGGGCACATACACTACTGGGGCAGATATAAGCCTGGCACATACACTACTGGGACAGACATAAACCTGGCACATACACTACTGCTGTAGATATAATCCTGGTAAATATACTACTGGGGCAGATATAAGCCTGGCACATACACTACTGGAGCAGATATAAGCCTGGCACATACACTACTGAGGCAGACAGGTTAGGCTGTGGGAAGGGAGGGTTAGGCTGCTGGGAGGGTTAGGGGTAAGGTTAGGGTGAGTTTAGTTGCTCAAACCTGTCAGGATTATGGCAGTCAGGATGCTGGTGCCAGTATTCCGACCACCGGTATCCTATCTGCAGGTATCCCTTACCCCACCCATCCCGACAGTCAGAATCCCAACAGTAAATATTGGATATAGGGTTAGGCACTAGGGGAAGGGCGGTTAGTCTGCAGGGAGCAGTGGTTAAGGGTAGGCTGCAGGGAGCAGTGGTTAGGGTTAGGCTGCAGGGAGCAGTGGTTAAGGTTAGGCTGCAGGGAGCAGTGGTTAGGGTTAGGCTGTGGGAGGGGTGGGTTAGAGTTAAAATACTTACCAGGATCTGTTGGGATTCTGATCGTCAGGATGGAGACTGCCAGGATGTCGGACCCAAACCCACTACTAGTGAAAATATAAGCCTAGCACATATACTACTGGGGCAGATATAAGACTGGCACGTACACTACTAATGCAGATATAAGCCTGGCACATACACTACTGGGACAGACATAAACCTGGCACATACACTACTGCTGTAGATATAATCCTGGTAAATACACTACTGGGGCAGATATAAGCCTGGCACATACACTACTGGTGTAGATATAAGCCTGGCACATACACTACTGGGGCAGATATAAGCCTGGCACATACACTACTGGTGTAGATATAAGCCTGGTACATACACTACTGGGGCAGATATAAGCCTGGCACATGCACGACTGGAGCAGATATAAGCCTGGCACATAAACTACTGGGGCTGATATAAGCCTGGCACATACACTACTGGTGCAGATATAAGCCTGGCACATACACTACTGGTGCATATATAAGCCTGGCACATACACTACTGGAGCAGATATAAGCCTGGCACATACACTACTGGTGCAGATATAAGCCTGGCACATACACTACTGGTGCAGATATAAGCCTGGCACATACACTACTAGTGCAGATATAAGCCTGGCACATACACTACTGGGGCAGATATAAGCCTGGCGTATGCACTACTGGGGCAGATATAAGCCTGGCGTATGCACTACTGGGGCAGATATGAGTCTGGCACATAAACTACTGGGGCAGACATAAGCCTGACACATACACTACTGAGGCAGATATAAGCCTGGCGTATGCACTACTGGGGCAGATATAAGCCTGGCACGTACACTACTGGGGCAGATATGAGTCTGGCACATAAACTACTGGGGCAGATATAAGCCTGGCACATACACTACTGGGGCAGATATAAGCCTGGCGTATGCACTACTGGGGCAGATATAAGTCTGGCACGTACACTACTGGGGCAGATATGAGTCTGGCACATAAACTACTGGGGTAGACATAAGCCTGACACATACACTACTGGCGCAGATATAAGCCTTGCACATAAACTACTGGTGCAGATATAAGCCTGGCATATGCACGACTGGTGCAGAGATAAGCCTGGCACGTACACTACTGGGGCAGATATAAGCCTGACACATACACTACTGGTGCAGATACAGTATAAGCCTGGCACATGCACTAATGGGGCAGATATATGCCTGGTGCGTACACTACTGGGGCAGGCATAAGCCTGGCGCATACACTACTAGGGCAGATATAAGCCTGGCACATACACTATTGGGGCAGATATAAGCCTGGCACATACACTACTGAGGCAGATATAAGCCTGGCACATACACTACTGAGGCAGATATAAGCCTGGCACATACACTACTGGGGCAGATATAAGCCTGGCACATACACTACTGGGGCAGATATAAGCCTGGCACATACACTACTGAGGCAGATATAAGCCTGGCACATGCACTACTGGGGCAGATATAAGCCTGGCACATACACTACTGGGGCAGATATAAGCCTGGCACATACACTACTGAGGCAGATATAAGCCTGGCACATGCACTACTGGGGCAGATATAAGCCTGGCACATGCACTACTGGGGCAGGCATAAGCCTGGCGCATACACTACTGGGGTAAATATAAGCCTGGCACATACACTACTGGAGCAGATATAAGCCTGGCACATACACTACTGAGGCAGACAGGTTCTATGTGTGTTCTGCTGAAGGACAAGCTGCTCAGATGATCAGATAGCGATATATTTGTACCATCAGACAACACAAGACAATTACAGTTCGTTAACATCTTAATCAAACCTTGGGAATGTAAAGAATTATACCCAAAATGTTATATTTAGCTTTGGTGTAGTACACTAAGGGCCTAATTCAGTAAAAAATTGAAAATTCTTCTAATTGGTTGAATTTGCTATCCTTTGGATTCCATGCTGGAGTCCGCCCATCGCAGGGCAAGACTGCCCAGCATGCTGACTGCCGCCACCTCCCCCCCCCCTTCAACAAGCAGAAACTGCGATTGCATCTCAGCTCAGCTGCGCCCGCTGGAGGCCTGCCGCCATGTTTCCAATCACGGCAGCTGCGTGTGATGTCACGCAGCCGCTGCGATCACGCCCCCACCACGGCCCTATTGACGCCGTACCGCACACCGTTTGCCGTCCTCCGCCCCTGCAATGCTCTGTCTCCTCCCTGGAAACAGAGCATTGCCGCCACCCCCCCCTCCACCCCACCCCGTCTCTGCCTGATTGACAGGCAGAGGCGATCACATTTTTTGCAGTTGAATCACACACTGCGATCCAACCTGAATTAGCCCCTAAGATCAGATAAAGTATAGATATGATAATTAGTTACGGAGCCCAGCCAGGGTTCCCACTCTCCTGTTACCTTTTACTTGATCCAAGATGGCTGCCGTCTTGTTGCTGACGGATGTCTATAAGACAGAGTAGATCGCTGTTAAGATGGGTACACACTAGAGCAATGTCGGGACAAGACGCCATTTTGTAACAACATTTTGTCTACATCACTCAGTGTGCATGCATGTTTGCGTGCTCCAGCGGCCACTAGCGATGGACGATTGGTTCTCTGTAACAAGCAAGAAGGCTGCGCTGTATGTCAGGAGTTGAGAAAAAGGGAGAGAGCCGACGTATATAATAAAGGATTTATTAAATAATAAAAACAATAAACCAAAGCATATGTAACAGAGAATAAAATATGATGAGAGAATAATCACACCTAAATGGTCTCAGAGTGTATGGTGTCTCCTGTTATGTAGCACAATTGGAGAAAAGATGGTAAATGTCCAGATTCCGCAGACTGTTAGCCGTGACTAAGCTGAGAGGAAGTGCATTGCAGCACAAACAGTTCCAGATTGCGGTGTACTCGTGATCATCAGGTATAGTATACAGAAGGAATTACCTCTCCCGTGAGCTGGTCGAGAGCCGGGCGTCCCCGGCCGTCAGTCCTGCAATGCCCACAATCACTACGCAGCGAGGAGATAGAGAGATCACTTTGTGCGGTGGCTGGCTGTAAGAGCGTATCGTCCAGCGGTCACTCTGAAAGGATTAGCAGTCAGACGGAGCTCCAATTTGATCAATGTAATTGACACCTGGTGTAACACCTGAGCAAGGTGTGTGAAGAGGCGGGGCCCTGACGCGTTTCGTCACATACCATGTGACTTTTTCAAAGGTGTAGTCCTGCCTCCCAGAAGATCAGTATTTATAGTCTGGTCAATTAAGAAATCAGACCTGTGTCCAAAATCAATTAATGGTTAATTAAGCATAATACACCTCATAAGTGTGCGCTCTCATATATAAAAACACAAACGGCGGCTCTCATATAGCAATGAAAACGTATAAAGACAAAATACATAAAAATGAAATTAAAATGTACACAACTGATGGCAAACGAGACTTGTATTTTATATTAGCTATTAGCTCATATCATAGAGTAGCAATGAAAGCCAAAGAGGGGTATATATAAGAGAAGTTCATATATAAATATTTATCTCAAATAGAAAAGAGACTAAGATTATAAGCATACTAAAGTAACATTCCGGTACAAAGATATATTCACCCATATCATGGGACATTCCCTCAATAGATAAGTAACTCACAGTGAAGTAAAACAAACACAGACGATACAGATGTATAGCAATCAGTTTAGAGTAGAAACATATCTGTAATTCAATGGCAAAAGAACCTATGTTTATTATATGGTCAATTTATGTATTTAAAACTAGAAAAAACTTGATCTAATAATAAACCTAATAACGCTTCTGGATGCGAACCCGGGACCTCACTGAACAGTGCACATGTGTCATAGCCATCTACGCCACTGAACCTACTAGATACATATTAAATAAAACTAATGGAATAATTTCGATCCCTCGGGTGTTTGACAATTGTCAGGGGAAAACAATATAATATGTATAATATATATATACCGTGAATGTGGGAGATGGCAAGGGCGAAATATAACTGTTATATATAGGCTATAAATTCGATTAGTAAACCCGCTCATATGGGCATTTTGGTCTCTTGATTATTTAAAGATACACAATTCCCACTTCATTTGGGTAAATATTGAATCCAATTGGATAATGAAACAACAACAGATAAAAAACATAGCAACAGAATTCACATGTCTAATCCAGATGACATAATTCACAAGAGTTACCTCCAATTAGTAACTTTTTATTCTTCATTAACAATTATGTGCTAGATGTGTAGAATAAAGAAGGTATCTACAGTGATGTAAGATAAACGCAGACATGTATAAAGCCACTAAAGCAGGGACTTCTGGTTCCGGCGCCCATGTGAGGAGAAGCTGATTGCTGCAGCTCTCCTGCACCCTCGGCAACCGGAGCACACAGCGCCTCCCGTCCGCGGCTTTTCTCCGCGCCTGTTGCACACTATCAGTGGGAAGGTGTAGAGAGCTGGATGGAAAGATTTCTGTCCTTCCCTATGCCCCCTAAAGTCCAGAGATCGAGGTCTGAAAAACGGCCGGGAGAATCCAAGATGGCCGCCGCACCTAACACACAAACGAGCCTGCAGGCTGCTGGCAGCATCAAACAGGCTTCTGCAAAACACACCTCTCCCTCAGGTGAGCCTGACTGTACCCCTGCCTCTCCAGTGACTTATGCAGATGTAGTAAGTGCTGTTAGGGATGCCATGGAGCCAATCATGGATGCACATGCTGCTAAAATGCAGCAAGCAGTAAAAGATCTAAAATCCCAAATTAAGCAGCTATCTAAGACTGTTCTTACAAACGAACAAAGGCTGGGGGAGACTTTTCAGGATGTTGGGGATCTGACTCAAACACAGATATGATGAGCTCCAGAAATCTCACTTTCAACTGCTGAACAAGGTTGACGACCTTGAAAATAGATCGAGGAGATCGAATCTTCGGGTGCTGGGGCTCCCTGAATCATTGAAAGGTCCTGATTTGACTCTGTTTTTGCAAACGTCCCTCCTTGATTTACTGCATATCCAGGATGAATGCACTGGCTTAGTTATTGAGAGAGCTCACAGACTGGGTCCCCCACGTTCTGCACCTAATAGCAGACCACGTGTGGTCATATTTAAATGTCTGAACTTTCTCCATAAGGAGGCAATATGGTCGGCATCCAGGAAACATAGGAATTTACAATGGGAGGGAGCTCGTTTGGCCATTTTCCAGGACTACTCCGCTGAGGTTTCCCGGGCACGTCGAGAATTTACCCCTCTTTGCTCCCGTTTGGTAAAGGCGAATAAAAAGTTTGCTCTGCTCTTCCCAGCAAGACTACGTCTGTTTGATGGAAATTCTTTTCGAGACTTTACAAATCATGCAGATGCAGAAGCTTATGTCTCCGAGGCCTCCCAGGCAGATGACGACTCCTCTCAGGTGGACGACACCCTGGAGCGAGATGGCTGAGTATTGCTCCTGGACTTCTCTGTTTCCGGCTATGTCCGCCAATCTAATTTAAATTAATTATTGCTGTAGAAGCCGCTGCGGGTGTTTTCTCCCCCCAAAAGAGCCTTTGGTCCTATACAACGGGCCGAACCATTTTGCTATGTTTTATGTTCTAGATTTTTCTTATTCATCTGTTGTTTTTCCTGGATGTGCAATCTTTCTAGAATGCCTATATATGCTTAGCGGAGATATTTCCCCCTTCTACTTATGTGACAGGCTGCACTTTCCGTGTTTGTAACAAGCTCTGTGTGCTCTGATATTTTCTGGTTATTTTTCTTATGTATATTTTCATATATTATGTTGCCGAGGGTGGGTAAGGGCGCCCCTCCCCTCACTTTTTCCTCAGGTTATCAAAATTCTGGCTAGCTCAGTGGCGGTCAAAGACGGCCTCTGTGCTTGCTCGAACCGGTTGTTCTCGTTTTCTGAAGTTATGATTGTCCTTAGCAGGACTTTCCTTCACAATGTTAATGTTATATTTTATGTGTTTTCTTTGTTCTTGTCCTTCTTTCCTTCTCCCCCTCCCCTTCTTCTCCTCATGTGTCCACCCTGGTATGATTGGTACTCGTTTCTCGACGACTGTAGATATTATGGTCACTGTGCAGGTTTTCAGGTGCTCCCAGTTCATTTGATGCATGGCTAGTCTAAGGGTCGGCGCGTTGAATGTGGGAGGGATCAACTCCACAGCCAAAGGCAGGAAGATTTTACTCTATCTCCGGAAGGTGGGGATGGATGTCGTTTTCATTCAGGAATCTCACCTCATGCCAAATGAGGTGGTGAAACTGAACACTATGGGTTGGTCTGTGGTAGCCTCTTCCTCCTTCTCTTCTAAGGCTAGGGGAGTGATTATATTAGCAAGACACATGGTCCCTATCTCTGTCCAAGCGATTTTAGATGACACTCAGGGTCGGTATGTACTGGCAGAGGTCACATTGTATACATCCAGGTTCCTACTCTGTAATATCTATGCTCCCAATCAGTACTCTAAGCAATTTTTCACGAACATGGTCACTAAGCTACTAAGTTACTCTGAAATTCCCATAATCCTGGGTGGAGATTTTAATTTATATTCTTCTTCAACCATGGATAAATCCCCTCCCCCTCGCGTTCCCCCCTCGTTACCACGTATTGGTATCCCCTATATCTGCTCTCAGTTGTCCTTAGTAGATGTGTGGCGCGCATGCTACCCATTAGAAAGGGAATTTACATGTCTCTCAGCTGCGCACCACACGTTCTCGAGGATTGATTATCTGCTGTTATCTGACTCCCTTTTCTCAAAAGTGGCTGACTCTAAAATCGAGGATATCTGTATTTCAGACCATGCTTTATGCTGGATGAAATTGATGCTCCTTTCAGAAAAATCCCCTTTTCGCTCCTGGCACTTCCCTTCTCATTTAAGTGGCTCTCTGAAATTCCGCTCCTCATTAGACGCAGCGTGGCTGGATTATCATACGCACAATGGAGAAACTCTGAGCGATGATCCTGCTCTTTTCTGGCAGGCATCAAAATCAGTTATACGGGGACACATTATTTCCTATAGCAAAAAAAGGGATTTAGATTTAAATTCACAATACCTGGAAACCCAGGCAACCCTCACTCACTCTTTCCAGGAATTTAAATCCTCCCCCTCCCCTTCTACTAGAGAACGATACCTTACATAAAAAACACTGTTTGATACCCTCCTTTCTCAAATGGAAGCGAAATATTCATTTGCAAGGGACTGTAGCATTTACAGATATGGCAACAAGTCTGGCAAACTGTTATCACGTTTGTTAAAAGGCAGGCACCCTAAAGTGGTCATTCACTCTCTGATCACCCAAGGTGGAGACAGAGTGCGGACCTCGGACGAGATTGCTGAAGTGCTACAGTCTTTTTATACCACACTGTATTCACGTCCTCCTATTAACCAGACACACAAGTCTAGCTTTTGGTCTTCTACTGATCTGCCTCAAATGTCAGAGTCGCACTGTACCTCTCTTCTTGCACCTATCACCACTGAAGAAGTTTCTCTAGCAATAGCTGGGCTGAAGACTGGGAAGACTCCGGGCCCTGACGGTTTCGCCAATGACTACTATAAAATTCTATCTACTAGACTGAGCGAACCTCTCTCTGTCTTATTTAGTTCTTTTATGCATGGTGCTTCCTTGCCCCAATATTTTAATTCAGCTGTCATAAAGGTTATACCGAAGCCTGGCCGGGATCCTGAGTCTCCCAGTTCTTATCGTCCGATCTCCCTTTTAAACACGGATTATAAATTATTCACTAAAATCCTCTCTAATAGACTCAAGTTCATAGTCCCTGATATAGTGCATACCGACCAGACTGGATTTATCTGGGGTCGGCAATCAGTGAGCAATATCCGAAAGGTCTTGACTGTTATGCAGGCCTTCCAGCTCTCCAAGCCCACTGACACTAATGTACTATTGGCCATTGATGCCGAAAAGGCGTTCGACCTAGTCACTTGGGACCATTTGTATGAAACGCTCCATCGCTTTGGTGCACCTGCAGACTTTGTCTCTCTTATTTCCCGGCTTTATGAATCTCCCTCCACACAAGTTTTAGGGAATAATATTCTCTCTTCCCCTTTCCTTATCCAGAGTGGCACACGACAGGGCTGCCCCTTGTCACCTTTATTGTTTGCCTTAGCTTTAGAACCCTTAGCTGTTGCCCTGAGAAATTCTTCCTACTTTACAGGCATAAAAATCATGGACACCACGGTAAAATTATCACTGTGTGCCGACGACATGCTTCTATTTATTTCTCATCCGGATACGTCCATCCCTGCGATTGTCTCCCTGATTGAACAATTTGGTTCCTTTGCGGGATACAAGATTAATATATCTAAATCCGAGCTTCTCCTCCTTTCAGGGGACTCTTCCCTCTTTCCATTACACCCGGTCCTGTCCCGATTCCCAGTGACCCGAGATAGTCTTAAATATTTAGGAGTTCAGATTCCTACTTCCCTCCCGGATCTATATGCGATTAATTTTGGGCCTATTTTGTCCAAAGTGTCTAAAATACTTACTGACTGGGCGTCTCTGCCCTTATCTCTTATGGGTCGCGCAGAAGTTATTAAATCTGTGATCTTTCCCAAGATTGCTTATTTTCTGCTTATGCTCCCTATTGCCCTCGTTGAGAAAGATGTCCTTTTCCTTAAACAATGTTTCACTAGATTTCTATGGGCCGGAAAACGACCAAGGGTCCCCTACGCTAGATTACAGCTATTACGTGAAGAGGGAGGTATGGGAATCCCGGATCCTGTCCTATTTAGCAGAGCAGCAATGTACAGGTATATCACAGACTGGCTTTGGTGCAGATCAGTGTTTACGAACCTGACACTTGAACTGGCCGTATTCCATCCTTTCTCCCCTGCTGCACTCTTACACACCCCAAACTCCCGTCTCCCATCTGGGATAAAACATAATATTTTATTTTGGCATACATATCGAGCATGGCAGGCCACACACACCAAAGCACAGAGAAAACCTGACACCTCTCTTCACACTACGTTTTGGGGTAACCCATGTTTCCTTCCTGGCCTTGATAACACACATTTTTTGAGCTGGAGAGAAAAGGGGATCGCAGCTATTAGAGACATATACGACCCAGGAGGAAACGTAGTGCTTTCTTTCTCTGATATCCAGATAAAATTTGGTATTTCCCACCGAGAATTTTTTAGGTACCTGCAGGCTAGACATTTTGCTCAATCCCAGTCTCATCCTATGATTTCTGAGGCTACCACAGATCCGCTGCGCACCTTAATGGTGCTCACGAAAGACTGTCCTTACCATCTCAGCTATTTCAGAAACACCTTTAGGGTCTCATATAGGGACCGGCTCTGGGACCCTGCGTTGTCCTCGTGGTCCAGAGATATCCCCAATATGGGATCGAGTGCTGAATTGCTAGATAACATTTTACCCACTTTTAGATTTTTACACTCTGCCTCTTTGCAAGAGGTACACTTGAAGACGCTCCAAAGGGCATATATAGCACCTAATCAGAGGGCACACATGGTCCCAGACGACACTGGCTGCTGCATCAAATGTACTGCGCAGAGTGCCACCTTGTACCACAATATGTGGTCTTGCCGAAAAATTTCTAAGTATTGGTACAAGGTGGTCGCTTATCTCAACACAGTATTTAACTTACGGTTAATAAAACGCCCGAAGGCGTGTTTGTTACTTGATTTTAGGGAGTGGTCTCTTGGGCCTGAAGATAGGGACATTGTTCCGGTACTCTCTGTTATCCTAACAATAGCCAAGAAACAAATTCTTAACAACTGGATCAAACCGTCTGACCCTTCTTTGATGGCTGTGAGGCACATGACCCTCCGGATTATTTCTTTTGAGAGGCGTGCTACTCTTCCTGATATTGAATTAGGGGTCAGGCGGTTTGCCAGGAAGTGGGAAAGGTATATTGATACTCTAGACCCGGATATTCAAACATTCAACTATAAACTTTTTGAGACCACAACGTGGTACCTATATAGACAAATCAATAGAGCCTCTTGACAACTTAGGCCCACGTACTGTTCCTTTGAGATCTCTTGTTCTTTTCCTAGAAATGTAAATATATTAATTTTAATACCCCACGCTGTATGTTCAGTCTGACGCCATTTAGGTACTGAACCTTCTCTTTGGTTAGAGTGGCTAAACATGCCTGAAATGCCTTTTCACTAGTCTTACTTAAGATGTCCTTGGACGCCACTCATTCATGAGCTGATTATACTTGTAATTTCACTGATGTGACTTAAAAACACCTTATGTTGAAATATTGTAACTATACCGGTTTTTCTCCGGTTTTTGGTTTGTCTATATCATGAAGGTCTTCCCTGTTCTTGTCTTTCTATATAAAAAATCTAATAAAAATTGTTGAATTAAAAAAAAAAGCCACTAAAGCAGATAAGGAAAAGAGGGATAACATATAAATCCTAAAGATCAAATTCGATGCTTTCATTTAACCCCTCTGGTATAAGGGATCTCAACCTGTGTATCCAGTAGTTCTCTCTAAGACATAATTTCCTGTATCTGTCACCACCGCGTATTGTGGGCATAATAGATTCGATGCCAATTAGTTGAATGTCATCTGGATATTTATGATGCTTTTCTGCAAAGTGTCTGGAGACACTATGAAACGTGAACCCCTTTTGAATATTACGTCTATGTTCGAGAAATCTAATCCTCAATTTACGAGTTGTCCTACCAACGTATATTAAGTTGCATTTGCAGATGAGGAGATAGATTACAAAAGAGCTATTACAGTTTATGAATGAACGTATCTCAAGTTGTGGCAGATTGGGGACACTGAGGCTCTTAGCATTATTCTTGATATATGAACATGTGATGCATTGTTTCGCACCACATTTAAAGCATCCTGTGATTTTAGGTAACCACTGGGAGGTTGTGACTGACACTGTGCCATCACTCATCCCTCTCCTGTCCACAAAAAGACTGGGTGCGAGAGATTGTTGTAAGTTATTAGATTTCTTGAAAATCACTGAGGGTTTATCATTTAATTCAGATCTTAATACCTGATCTGTAAGGAGAATGGGAGAGTTGTTTCGAATAATATTCTTAATCTTTGATGAAGAGCAGTTAAATTGTGACAGAAAATGTGGTTGGGTTTGTTCGAATTTATGTGTCTGAATTTTATATCTTAAAAGATCCTTTCTATCTAAGGCATCTGCCTTTTCACGTGCTGATCTAATCAGTGCTCTGGGGTAACCTCTATTCTCAAAGGATATAGAGAGCTCATCTGCTTGCCGTTCATAGTCGGCAATATTACTACAGTTACGTCTGATACGTCTTAATTGTCCAAAAGGGACATTATTTAACCAAGGTTTGTAATGTGAACTATTGTAGTGTATGAAATTTAAAGTGTCAACCTCTTTCCGAAATGTTTTGGTGGAGATTTTCCCGTCGACTATAGTGAGTGAAATATCAAGGAAAGAAATAGAAGATTTATGTGAAGTGCCCGTGAAACAAAGATTAAAAGTATTGTTATTCAGTTGAGTAATAAAGTCAGATGATGCAGAAATATCGCCATCAAAAATAAAAAATAGATCATCTATGTAACGGCCATAGTAGATGAGGTCCGCGCCAAAGCTCCGCCCCCAAACATGGCAGTCCTCAAAGGCGCCCATGTAGAGGTTTGCGAAGCTAGGCGTGAACCTCGTCCCCATGGCCGTTCCAAGTATCTGTAAATAATATTTCCTATCAAAAACAAAATAATTATGAGACAGAATAAACGAGATTGAATCAAGTATAAATTTTTGTAACTCCAAATCAATCGAATTAGTTTTTGATAAGAAATTAGCTATGGTGGATATGCCCTTCTGATGTGGAATGTTAGAGTATAATGCCTGTACATCACAGGTCATAAAGAAAAAATAATTTTTCCAATTTATGCTAGAGATGGCATTTAAAAAGGTCGTGGTGTCTTTGATGTGTGAACGTAACGACGAGGCAAGTGGCTGTAAAAAATAATCAACAAAATGTGACAAATTAGAAGTGAGGGAACCAACACCAGAAATAATAGGACGACCAGGAGGTGCTGTGAGTGATTTGTGGATCTTGGGCAAGTGATAATAAGTAGGGGTGATAGGGTGTGTAGGGATTAATTATCTATATTCCTCCTTTGTTATGACACCTTTATCAAATGCACCCCTGACTAGAAGTGTCAAGGATCTATGGTAGTCCTGAGAGGGGTTAACAGCTAATTTTGTATAAGTGTTACTATCATTAAGCTGCCGGAAGGCTTCTGATAAATAATCATCTGTATTCTGGATCATAATGCCCCCTCCCTTGTCAGCCGGTTTAATGACAAGGGAGGGGTCATTGGCTAATCTCTGAAGGGCTAATCTCTCTAGAACGGAGAGGTTGTGTCTATATTTAAACCTTTTAGATTCCTTCTGGCATAAAACAGTAAAGTCATCCAGTGGTTTTTTATAGAATATCTCAATAGGTGGGCTCCTATGATATAAGGGAAAGAATTGTGATTTATTCCTAAATCTAATTGTGCGTGCATTACGTTCTTGATCATAAATCGGAACCATGGAATTAGGTATTAGGTATTAGGAATTAGGTATAAATCGGTATTAGGAATTAGGTATTAGGTATTAGGAATTAGGTATAAATCAGAACCATGGAATTAAGAGGTATAACTCTCTTGAAATAAGGACTCTAGCATATCTAAGCTGGTTGTATCCTGATCATCAAGCACAATGGGTACACCATCGAGCTTGCGTTGTGTAAGATTCTTGGTGGCAAAGTATCTTTTACGTGCTAGCGTTCTAATATATATGTTTAGCTCCACAAAAAGATTGAAAAAAGCAGGGGGTTTTGAGGGGGCAAATTTAAGGCCCTTCGCTAGGAGTTGAGTTTCAGACTTACTAATTTGTGTAGATGATAAATTGTAAATATTCGTACAATTTATGTTCTCAAGTCTCGCTTTTTTCCCCTTTGTACCCTACTGCCTCCTCTGCATCCTCTAGATCTTCCTCCTTTGCTCTTTTTGGGGAGTCTACTCTGAGGGCATCGTATTGACTGGGCATATGGTAGGGGAGTCTGGATTTCAGAGTCCTCTGGTCCTTCTCTAAAAAATTACTAGAGTGTGTGGCTAATTCAGTAATCTTAGAAGGCGAATTTCTCTGTGTGTAGACTTTTGGTCTAACAGATGAATCCATCTGGCGAGTTTTTGGGGGGGAAATTTGTCTGGGATTATAATCATATCTATTCGAAAAGTTAAGGTGTTTGGTACGCTGATATCTCTGATCAATATGAGCTGTTTTTTGGAGGGAACCATTCGTTCTATTTGGTCTTCGATTTGATGAACTCCTAGATCTCCCTCTATTAAAGGAATTCAATTGCTTATTGTAGCTGCGAACTTTAATATGATTATAATCGTCTGTGTCTCTAGCAAATTTCTTATTTTTACCATCTATCACTTCCTTTTCATAAAGTTCTAATTTATGGTTCAATTTCAGATCATTATGTTGGAATTGAGGATGATCAGAGAATGCACTAAGGCGTTTCCTGGTCTCCTCTATCTCATGAGCCAGTAATATGGTTCTCTCCCTGCGATAATTCACAAGGAGCTCCATTAGTGAAAAAGAACACTCATCAAGTAGGGAGTCCCACTTATTTTTCAATGTTGGATCATCTACAAAAGACAAAGTTTTGAAGATCCTGAGACCTCTAGATATTTTTTTTATTTTAATATACTTTTGTAACGTGACCATGTCCCACCAGTGGCGGGTTTCAGTTTTCATCAGCTCTTCCAATTTATAAAAGAGAGTATTAAACTCCTTTTCATGGTCACTCTGAATAGAGGATGAAATAGAGGTCTCAGGTTCTGTTAGGGTCTCCTGCCCTGTGCTACCACGTCGTCATGGCAACCGGGAGACAAGTGCTAGTGGAGTAACCTGAGCGCAGCTGATACTCCGGTTCGGGTCTTTTGCTGTGCAGTGGTTATAGGCTCTGTGCACGGCAGGGGATCCGGTGCTGGTTTTTGTGCTCACAGTCTGTGAGGTCTGAGTGGGGCGTGGACAGCACCTGCTTTATAAGGCCTCTTTTCAGGGTAAGCAGATGCTGCTGAATCTCTGTTGGTTAGTCAGTTCATGAAAGTTAGCCAGTACTGTGTAGCTTTGTATTTGTTTGTTGCTTACTGCAAATAGGCCTGGGGATTTGGTATTACACTCTGCCAATCCAGACCTAGCAGTAAGACTGGAGTCAGTCGTTTAGCTTGCTGGGGTTCTGTTATTACTCTGTGAACTTAGCAAGTTTGCGGCTGTATTCTAACACTTGCCTGTCTAATCCTGTCTCACTGTGCTAGGTGTCAGGGGTCAGTTTAGTGGCAGTAAGCTTAAACCTGTGCACTGCAAGTGAGAATCAGGATTGTGGAGGCTCTCCTTGTGTCTATCATTCCATCTCTGACCAAGGAGTTTACTGCCACACCCGTTGGTAACCCTTTAGGGTTTTGCTGTTGCCCTTAGCAACAGCATTTCGGGTTCTCTACGTATTAAAACACAACATCTTGCTTTTTACATCTGAGCAGTTCTAATACAAGGGAGATACCCAGTTCCTTAGCCTCTGGGCTTCTCTGTTCACTGTGTGTGTATTTTGTTACCCTATCACCTTCTGTGTACGTTATGTCATATTCCCCAGTTTGTCTGTGAGTCCATTTGTTTTGCATAACAGTTCAAACACCAGTACATTCCTGCAGACACTGGAGTGCATAACAGTTCTGACACTAGTACTTTCCTGCAGGCACTGGTGTGCATAACATATTCAGCAGCCTAATACTCCTGTTGAAATTTTGTGGGAATATGGAGCATACCCCTCAAAATACGTTGCAACAGGTGGTCGATCAGGTGCAGGTCCTGACTCGACAATTTAATGATTTGTCCATTAAAATGCACACCTCCCAGGCTGCTGGCGGAGCTCCCGCAGCAGCAGCACCTGCAGGGGTTAAGGAGCCGAAAGTAAATCTCCCGGATCGTTTTTCTGGAGATCGCTCGCAGTTCTTTTGTTTCAAGGAGAGCTGCAAGCTATACTTCCGGCTTAGGCCTCAGTCTTTTGGGTCGGAGATTCAGCGGGTGGGCATAGTGATTTCCTTGCTACAAGGAGACCCACAGGTCTGGGCATATGGGTTTCAGCCTGACTGTCCGTCGCTTAAAAGTGTTGATGCTTTTTTTACGGCACTGGGCATGTTGTATGATGACCCTGACAAGACGGCCTCAGCCGAGGCTCAGATTTCGATCCTTAAGCAAGGGCGAAGGCCAGTTGAGGTTTACTGTACGGAGTTTCGGAGGTTGGCCCATGATACCCAGTGGAATGACCCAGCCCTGAGACACCAGTACCGAAGAGGTCTTTCTAACCAGATAAAGGACCAACTGGTACAATATCCCTTGCCTGATAGCTTGGATCAGCTCATGCAGTTATCCATCCGGGTGGATAGACGGCTGAGAGAGCGTAGGCTTGAAAGGGAGACTGAGATTTCCTTCCTTCCCAAGGGAACCTCAGACTCTGAGGAATTTTCTGAGGAGCCTATGCAGATTGGGGCTACCCGCCTCTCCTCGCGTGAGAAGACGCGGAGGAGACAGCAGGGGTTGTGTTTGTACTGTGGGAATAAAGGTCATGTGGTAGTATCATGCCCAGAAAAGCCGGAAAACTTCAGGGCCTGAGGGTGATGGGAAATATCCTGTCAGGCCAGAAGTCAGAATTTCCCAAGAAGACTTTTATCATTCCGGTGACCTTGAAGATCCTCGGTCAAACTGTCAAGACTGAGGCCTTTGTGGACAGTGGGGCCGACGGGGTTTTTATGGACCGCCAATTCGCCCTGAAACACTCTGTTCCCTTAGTACCCTTGGCATCGGAAATTGAGATTTGTGGGTTAAACGGGGAACCATTATCCCAAGGTAAAATTACCTCTTGCACTAGCCAGATTTCTTTGTTTATTGGAGCCACACACTCTGAAAAATTGTCCTTTTATGTGACTGTCTGTACTTTTGCCCCATTGGTGTTGGGGTTACCCTGGTTAAGGGCCCACAATCCTCAATTTGACTGGGTCTCTGGGGAGATTCTTAGTTGGGGTACTGATTGTTTCAGGAGTTGCTTGAGCCTTCCAGTCAGGCTCTCGCAGCTAAGTTTGCAAGGATTGCCAGGGTGTTATGCAGATTTTGCGGACGTGTTCTCCAAAAAAGTTGCAGAGGTACTACCTCCCCATCGCCCCTATGACTGTGCCATTGATTTGTTGCCAAATGCTAAGCTTCCCAAGAGCAGGTTGTACTCCCTGTCACGTCCTGAGACTCAGGCTATGGCAGAGTACATTCAGGAGAACTTGGCTAAGGGATTTATCAGACCTTCACAGTCTCCAGTTGGGTCGGGGTTCTTCTTCGTGGGTAAAAAGGACGGTTCGTTGCGACCCTGCATCGACTTCAGGGAATTGAACCGTATCACGATTAAAAACTCATACCCACTGCCTCTCATTTCGGTCTTGTTTGACCAGCTTCGTACTGCCACCATTTTTTCTAAGATTGACCTACGCGGTGCGTACAATCTAATCCGAATAAGAGAGGGGGATGAATGGAAGACTGCCTTTAATACCCACTCAGGGCATTATGAATATTTGGTGATGCCTTTTGGGCTCTGTAATGCCCCGGCAGTCTTCCAGGATTTCATGAATGATGTGCTCAGGGAATATTTGGATAGATTCTTAGTTGTATACTTAGATGACATCCTAATCTTCTCCCATTCCCTGGAGGAACATCGGAAGCATGTACGCTTAGTCCTCCAGAAACTCAGAGACCACCGGCTTGGGGCGAAGCTGGAGAAGTGCGAATTTGAAGTTCAGCAAATCGCATTTCTAGGATATATTATCTCCCCAGAAGGTTTCCAAATGGAGGGTTCCAAGGTACAGGCAGTCCTGGATTGGGTGCAGCCCACTAGTTTGAAGGCGCTTCAGCGTTTCCTGGGCTTTGCGAATTTTTATAGACGATTTATCGCTGGATTTTCGTCTATAGTGGCGCCCTTGGTGGCACTCACTAAGAAAGGGGCGGATGTTGCTCACTGGTCTTGTGAGGCTAAAGCGGCTTTTGCCCGTCTCAAAAGGGCATTTGTTTCGGCCAAGGTGCTGCGACACCCAGATCCAGAGCGTCCTTTTGTGGTGGAGGTGGATGCCTCTGAGATGGGTATTGGGGCAGTGCTTTCTCAGATGGGAGTGTCTGATAATCGCCTTCATCCCTGTGCTTACTTTTCCCGTAAATTTTCGCCTGCCGAGATGAATTATGACGTGGGTAACCGGGAATTGTTGGCTATTAAGGATGCACTCGAGGAGTGGAGACACTGGCTTGAGGGGGCTAAGTTTGTGGTCTCAATTCTCACTGACCATAAGAATCTGGCATATTTAGAGTCAGCGAAGCGTCTCAATGCCAGGCAGGCACGATGGGCTTTGTTTTTTGCTCGCTTTAATTTTTTGATAACATATCGCCCTGGGTCAAAAAACATCAAGGCTGATGCGCTCTCGCGGAGTTTTGCTCCAATCCAGGAGACCACCGAGGAGCCGTTGCCCATTGTTTCCCCATCATGTATTAAAGTGGGCATTACCCAGGACCTCTTATCATTAGTCCTTAGAGCACAGGAGCAGGCTCCTCCAGACCTTCCGGTAGGTCTTTTGTTTGTGCCTCCTAGGTTAAGACAGCGAGTGTTCCTGGAATTCCATGCCAAGAAGTCGGCAGGTCACCCGGGTATTGCCAGAACTCGGGAGTTGCTATCTAGGGCGGTGTGGTGGCCCTCGGTGGCTAAGGATGTGGATCAGTGGGTTCGGGCATGTGACATCTGTGCCCGAAATAAGACTCCTAGAGGGGTTCCTGTTGGCCCATTACATCCACTCTCTATCCCATCTAAGCCATGGACCCACATTTCAATGGATTTTGTGGTGGACTTGCCCAAATCCTCGGGGATGACAGCCATCTGGGTTGTCGTTGACAGGTTTTCGAAGATGGCGCACTTCGTTCCACTGGTTGGGCTGCCATCAGCCAGACGCCTGTCTGAATTATTTATGCTGCATGTTGTGCGTCTCCACGGGTTGCCACTTGATGTGGTCTCTGACCGCGGATCCCAGTTTGTGGCCAAATTCTGGAGGGCATTTTGTTCCGATCTCCAGATTTCTGTCAGCTTGTCGTCAGGCTACCATCCGCAGTCTAATGGGCAGACTGAAAGGGTGAACCAGTCCTTGGAGCAGTTCCTCAGGTGTTATGTCTCCAAGTGTCAGACTGACTGGGTTGCTCATCTGTCCATGGCGGAGTTTGCCTATAACAACGCGGCTCACTCTGCTACAGGGATCTCTCCCTTCCTTTGTGTGTATGGGCATCATCCTAAGGCCAATTCTTTTGACCCCCTGGACTCCACGCCTGGTGGTTCCTCTGTGGTTTCGGTCCTTAGAGGTATTTGGCGGAAAGTGAAGAAAGCCCTTGTGTCTGTGTCATTAGTGACCAAAAGGGTTTTTGATAAGCGGAAAAAACCCTGCAGCTTCAAATTAGGAGACTTCGTCTGGTTGTCTACCAAGAATTTGAAGTTGAGACAGCCATCTCATAAGTTAGGGCCCCGGTTCATCGGCCCTTATAAGATCACCAGGGTTATCAATCAGGTGGCATTTCAGTTAGATCTGCCCCGTTCTTTGGGTATCAATAAAACATTTCATTGTTCCCTTTTAAAACGGGCGATTAGTAATCCTTCTTCCAGTGGAAGACCTTCCCCTCTTCTGATACGTGGCCAGAGGGAGTTTGTTGTTGAAAGGATTCTTGACTCCAAGGTGGTTCGGGGTCGGCTGTCATTTTTGGTGCACTGGAAGGGGTATGGCCCGGAGGAGCGGTCGTGGGTGCGCAGTTGTGATCTTCATGCCCCCAGACTGATACGCTCTTTCTTCTCGCAGTTCCCCGATAAACCCGGTGGTAGGGGTTCTTTGACCCCTCGTCAGAGGGGGGGTACTGTTAGGGTCTCCTGCCCTGTGCTGCCACGTCGTCATGGCAACCGGGAGACAAGTGCTAGTGGAGTAACCTGAGCGCAGCTGATACTCCGGTTCGGGTCTTTTGCTGTGCAGTGGTTATAGGCTCTGTGCACGGCAGGGGATCCGGTGCTGGTTTTTGTGCTCACAGTCTGTGAGGTCTGAGTGGGGCGTGGACAGCACCTGCTTTATAAGGCCTCTTTTCAGGGTAAGCAGATGCTGCTGAATCTCTGTTGGTTAGTCAGTTCATGAAAGTTAGCCAGTACTGTGTAGCTTTGTATTTGTTTGTTGCTTACTGCAAATAGGCCTGGGGATTTGGTATTACACTCTGCCAATCCAGACCTAGCAGTAAGACTGGAGTCAGTCGTTTAGCTTGCTGGGGTTCTGTTATTACTCTGTGAACTTAGCAAGTTTGCGGCTGTATTCTAACACTTGCCTGTCTAATCCTGTCTCACTGTGCTAGGTGTCAGGGGTCAGTTTAGTGGCAGTAAGCTTAAACCTGTGCACTGCAAGTGAGAATCAGGATTGTGGAGGCTATCCTTGTGTCTATCATTCCATCTCTGACCAAGGAGTTTACTGCCACACCCGTTGGTAACCCTTTAGGGTTTTGCTGTTGCCCTTAGCAACAGCATTTCGGGTTCTCTACGTATTAAAACACAACATCTTGCTTTTTACATCTGAGCAGTTCTAATACAAGGGAGATACCCAGTTCCTTAGCCTCTGGGCTTCTCTGTTCACTGTGTGTGTATTTTGTTACCCTATCACCTTCTGTGTACGTTATGTCATATTCCCCAGTTTGTCTGTGAGTCCATTTGTTTTGCATAACAGTTCAAACACCAGTACATTCCTGCAGACACTGGAGTGCATAACAGTTCTGACACTAGTACTTTCCTGCAGGCACTGGTGTGCATAACAGGTTCTTCATTAAAATTAGCCTCATAACATAATCTCCTCTTTGCACATTCGGATAAACAAGTCAAGTTTGCCATCATAACAATATAACAATAAGCACAAAACAACAAAATGTTATAAAATAAAAATATTTTAAGAAAGATTCCAGCAATGGAAATTCTGAATTATAATGAAAACTTAAGGAGGCAGCTAGCAGAGTAATTTTAATGAAGAACCTGAGACCTCTATTTCATCCTCTATTCAGAGTGACCATGAAAGGGAGTTTAATACTCTCTTTTATAAATTGGAAGAGCTGATGAAAACTGAAACCCGCCACTGGTGGGACATGGTCACGTTACAAAAGTATATTAAAATAAAAAAAATACCTAGAGGTCTCAGGATCTTCAAAACGTTGTCTTTTGTAGATGATCCAACATTGAAAAATAAGTGGGACTCCCTACTTGATGAGTGTTCTTTTTCACTAATGGAGCTCCTTGTGAATTATCGCAGGGAGAGAACCATATTACTGGCTCATGAGATAGAGGAGACCAGGAAACGCCTTAGTGCATTCTCTGATCATCCTCAATTCCAACATAATGATCTGAAATTGAACCATAAATTAGAACTTTATGAAAAGGAAGTGATAGATGGTAAAAATAAGAAATTTGCTAGAGACACAGACGATTATAATCATAATAAAGTTCGCAGCTACAATAAGCAATTGAATTCCTTTAATAGAGGGAGATCTAGGAGTTCATCAAATCGAAGACCAAATAGAACGAATGGTTCCCCCCAAAAAACAGCTCATATTGATCAGAGATATCAGCGTACCAAACACCTTAACTTTTCGAATAGATATGATTATAATCCCAGACAAATTTCCCCCAAAAAAACTCGCCAGATGGATTCATCTGTTAGACCAAAAGTCTACACACAGAGAAATTCGCCTTCTAAGATTACTGAATTAGCCACACACTCTAGCAATTTTTTAGAGAAGGACCAGAGGACTCTGAAATCCAGACTCCCCTACCATATGCCCAGTCGTTACGATGCCCTCAGAGTAGACTCCCCAAAAAGAGCAAGGGAGGAAGATCTAGAGGATGCAGAGGAGGCAGTAGGGTACAAAGGGGAAAAAAGCGAGACTTGAGAACATAAGTTGTACGAATATTTACAATTTATCATCTACACAAATTAGTAAGTCTGAAACTCAACTCCTAGCGAAGGGCCTTAAATTTGCCCCCTCAAAACCCCCTGCTTTTTTCAATCTTTTTGTGGAGCTAAACATATATATTAGAACGCTAGCATGTAAAAGATACTTTGCCACCAAGAATCTTACACAACGCAAGCTCGATGGTGTACCCATTGTGCTTGATGATCAGGATACAACCAGCTTAGATATGCTAGAGTCCTTATTTCAAGAGAGTTATACCTCTTAATTCCATGGTTCCGATTTATACCTAATTCCTAATACCTAATACCTAATTCCTAATACCGATTTATACCTAATTCCTAATACCTAATACCTAATTCCATGGTTCCGATTTATGATCAAGAACGTAATGCACGCACAATTAGATTTAGGAATAAATCACAATTCTTTCCCTTATATCATAGGAGCCCACCTATTGAGATATTCTATAAAAAACCACTGGATGACTTTACTGTTTTATGCCAGAAGGAATCTAAAAGGTTTAAATATAGACACAACCTCTCCGTTCTAGAGAGATTAGCCCTTCAGAGATTAGCCAATGACCCCTCCCTTGTCATTAAACCGGCTGACAAGGGAGGGGGCATTATGATCCAGAATACAGATGATTATTTATCAGAAGCCTTCCGTCAGCTTAATGATAGTAACACTTATACAAAATTAGCTGTTAACCCCACTCAGGACTACCATAGATCCTTGACACTTCTAGTCAGGGGTGCATTTGATAAAGGTGTCATAACAAAGGAGGAATTTAGATATTTAATCCCTACACACCCTATCACCCCTACTTATTATCACTTGCCCAAGATCCACAAATCACTCACAGCACCTCCTGGTCGTCCTATTATTTCTGGTGTTGGTTCCCTCACTTCTAATTTGTCACATTTTGTTGATTATTTTTTACAGCCACTTGCCTCGTCGTTACGTTCACACATCAAAGACACCACGTCCTTTTTAAATGCCATCTCTAGCATAAATTGGAAAAATTATTTTTTCTTTATGACCTGTGATGTACAGGCATTATACTCTAACATTCCACATCAGAAGGGCATATCCACCATAGCTAATTTCTTATCGAAAACTAATTCGATTGATTTGGAGTTACAAAAATTTATACTTGATTCAATCTCGTTTATTCTGTCTCATAATTATTTTGTTTTTGATAGGAAATATTATTTACAGATACTTGGAACGGCCATGGGGACGAGGTTCGCGCCTAGCTTCGCAAACCTCTACATGGGCGCCTTTGAGGACTGCCATGTTTGGGGGCGGAGCTTTGGCGTGGACCTCGTCTACTATGGCCGTTACATAGATGATCTATTTTTTATTTTTGATGGCGATATTTCTGCATCATCTGACTTTATTACTCAACTGAATAACAATACTTTTAATCTTTGTTTCACGGGCACTTCACATAAATCTTCTATTTCTTTCCTTGATATTTCACTCACTATAGTCGACGGGAAAATCTCCACCAAAACATTTCGGAAAGAGGTTGACACTTTAAATTTCATACACTACAATAGTTCACATTACAAACCTTGGGTAAATAATGTCCCTTTTGGACAATTAAGACGTATCAAACGTAACTGTAGTAATATTGCCGACTATGAACGGCAAGCAGATGAGCTCTCTATATCCTTTGAGAATAGAGGTTACCCCAGAGCACTGATTAGATCAGCACGTGAAAAGGCAGATGCCTTAGATAGAAAGGATCTTTTAAGACATAAAATTCAGACACATAAATTCGAACAAACCCAACCACATTTTCTGTCACAATTTAACTGCTCTTCATCAAAGATTAAGAATATTATTCGAAACAACTCTCCAATTCTCCTTACAGATCAGGTATTAAGATCTGAATTAAATGATAAACCCTCAGTGATTTTCAAGAAATCTAATAATTTACAGCAATCTCTCGCACCCAGTCTTTTTGTGGACAGGAGAGGGATGAGTGATGGCACAGTGTCAGTCACAACCTCCCAGTGGTTACCTAAAATCACAGGATGCTTTAAATGTGGTGCGAAACAATGCATCACATGTTCATATATCAAGAATAATGCTAAGAGCCTCAGTGTCCCCAATCTGCCACAACTTGAGATACGTTCATTCATAAACTGTAATAGCTCTTTTGTAATCTATCTCCTCATCTGCAAATGCAACTTAATATACGTTGGTAGGACAACTCGTAAATTGAGGATTAGATTTCTCGAACATAGACGTAATATTCAAAAGGGGTTCACGTTTCATAGTGTCTCCAGACACTTTGCAGAAAAGCATCATAAATATCCAGATGACATTCAACTGATTGGCATCGAATCTATTATGCCCACAATACGCGGTGGTGACAGATACAGGAAATTATGTCTTAGAGAGAACTACTGGATACACAGGTTGAGATCCCTTATACCAGAGGGGTTAAATGAAAGCATCGAATTTGATCTTTAGGATTAATATGTTATCCCTCTTTTCCTTATCTGCTTTAGTGGCTTTATACATGTCTGCGTTTATCTTACATCACTGTAGATACCTTCTTTATTCTACACATCTAGCACATAATTGTTAATGAAGAATAAAAAGTTACTAATTGGAGGTAACTCTTGTGAATTATGTCATCTGGATTAGACATGTGAATTCTGTTGCTATGTTTTTTATCTGTTGTTGTTTCATTATCCAATTGGATTCAATATTTACCCAAATTAAGTGGGAATTGTGTATCTTTAAATAATCAAGAGACCAAAATGCCCATATGAGCGGGTTTACTAATCGAATTTATAGCCTATATATAACAGTTATATTTCGCCCTTGCCATCTCCCACATTCACGGTATATATATATTATACATATTATATTGTTTTCCCCTGACAATTGTCAAACACCCGAGGGATCGAAATTATTCCATTAGTTTTATTTAATATGTATCTAGTAGGTTCAGTGGCGTAGATGGCTATGACACATGTGCACTGTTCAGTGAGGTCCCGGGTTCGCATCCAGAAGCGTTATTAGGTTTATTATTAGATCAAGTTTTTTCTAGTTTTTAATACATAAATTGACCATATAATAAACATAGGTTCTTTTGCCATTGAATTACAGATATGTTTCTACTCTAAACTGATTGCTATACTTCTGTATCGTCTGTGTTTGTTTTACTTCACTGTGAGTTACTTATCTATTGAGGGAATGTCCCATGATATGGGTGAATATATCTTTGTACCGGAATGTTACTTTAGTATGCTTATAATCTTAGTCTCTTTTCTATTTGAGATAAATATTTATATATGAACTTCTCTAATATATACCCCTCTTTGGCATTCATTGCTACTCTATAATATGAGCTAATAGCTAATATAAAATACAAGTCTCGTTTGCCATCAGTTGTGTACATTTTAATTTCATTTTTATGTATTTTGTCTTTATACGTTTTCATTGCTATATGAGAGCCGCCGTTTGTGTTTTTATATATGAGAGCGCACACTTAAGAGTTGTATTATGCTTAATTAACCATTGATTTTGGACACAGGTCTGATTTCTTAATTGACCAGACTATAAATACTGATCTTCTGGGAGGCAGGACTACACCTTTGAAAAAGTCACATGGTATGTGACGAAACGCGTCAGGGCCCCGCCTCTTCACACACCTTGCTCAGGTGTTACACCAGGTTTCAATTACATTGATCAAATTGGAGCTCCGTCTGACTGCTAATCCTTTCAGAGTGACCGCTGGACGATACGCTCTTACAGCCAGCCACCGCACAAAGTGATCTCTCTATCTCCTCGCTGCTTAGTGATTGTGGGCATTGCAGGACTGACGGCCGGGGACGCCCGGCTCTCGACCAGCTCACGGGAGAGGTAATACCTTCTGTATACTATACCTGATGATCACGAGTACACCGCAATCTGGAACTGTTTGTGCTGCAATGCACTTCCTCTCAGCTTAGTCATGGCTGACAGTCTGCGGAATCTGGACATTTACCATCTTTTCTCCAATTGTGCTACATAACAGGAAACACCATACACTCTGAGACCATTTAGGTGTGATTATTCTCTCATCATATTTTATTCTCTGTTACATATGCTTTGGTTTATTGTTTTTATTATTTAATAAATCCTTTATTATATACGTCGGCTCTCTCCCTTTTTCTCAACTCCTGACATACAGCGCAGCCTTCTTGCTTGTTTCTTTGTTTGTTTGCTCACTCCACATAGTGATATTGGCATGCGCAGTATTTCAGGAGTTGTTCCCTATTAGGGATGATTATTGTTATATTTCTGAGGCGCTGTTTTAGCAGTTAAGTGTTGTTGTTTCTGCTTGGTTCTCTGTGCAGCACATAGAACCAAGCGTTGTCGCTAGCGTTTTTTTGTCTAATTGTGCAGCGTGTACTGAGAACCGGACAAGAAAGGATATTTTGTAATGATGTGATGTCACCTCCTTGCCACGCGCCCGTTCCCACCTCTACCATTTCTCTTCTGTGCTGGATGCTGATCTGGAGAATCATCAGAAGCAGAACAAAAGTGTGCTGTATTATATATGCCTGGCATGTTTTATTCTGTGGGGCCTGTGCATATTTAAACCTTGCTGTATGTGTGTGTGTGGGCGGGGGGGGGCATAGGTAGGGAAACTCAAGACAAAACTCAGTTTATGTTTGGATTCCATCATCCTTTAAGCATCAATCTACACTATCACAACTTTCAAACTCTATGTTAAAACGGGATTCGGTCTGAAGATCGACAGTGTCTAGGTCGACAATGTTTAGGTCGACCACTATTGGTCGACAGTCACTAGGTCGACATGGTTGGAAGGTCGACAGGGTTTCTAGGTCGACATGTGCTAGGTCGACAGGTCTAAAGGTCGACATGAGTTTTTCACATTTTTTTTTCTTTTTTTGAATTTTTTCATACTTAACGATCCACGTGGACTACGATTGGAACGGTAAAGTGTGCCGAGCGAAGCGGTAGCGGAGCGAAGGCACCATGCCCGAAGCATGGCGAGCGAAGCGAGCCATGCGAGGGGACGCGGTGCACTAATTTGGGATCCCGGTCACTCTACGAAGAAAACGACACACAAAAAAAAAATCCTCATGTCGACCTTTAGACCTGTCGACCTAGCACATGTCGACCTAGAAACCCTGTCGACCTTCCATCCATGTCGACCTAGTGACTGTCGACCAATAGTGGTCGACCTAAACATTGTCGACCTAGACACTGTCGATTTGATGAACCACACCCGTTAAAACGTACAAGTGCCTGATCGATGGCTTTGCCTACAGTGGTAATATAATCTGGGAGGGGTAGATGCCTGCATGAGAAGCTAGGGTGACACTAATAGTGACTGTACACAATAAGCACAGAGGTGCACACTGTCTTATGGGCATGTCTCTGAAGTGATACTCCAATATGTCTCTAGGCGCTAATAATACAATTCATTAGAAGATATGAATATATATGTATTTTAAGCGATCTGTATCTTTAATTAATAATCAGCTGCAGGGTGCAATAATATGCCCGTGTAAGCATAAAAAAATCTAATCTCCTGTTGCTACAGGAGATTGCATCTAAAATAATCAAATATTCACTCTGCGCTGTTTATGAACTGGTTTTATAAAATGAGTGAAAACACGTGTCTATACAATTGTTTTTAATGTATAATTTGCACCAAAAAGTGCATATTCCAACACAAATTAAGATAGTAAAACATCAATTATTTAAAAATATATATACACAATAAATCACATCCGTATATCCTATTACTATGCATGCAATACCTTAAGCTATAAAAAATACACTTCCAGCTAATCTGGCCATTAATAGAGGTGGATCAATATACTAGATTAAATCAGTGTGCTGTCAAGAACAATACTCCGTGATGATGAAGAAATTATTTGAGAGAACTGGAACCTTAGTTCCCTTCAGTCCCGCAAGGAGTAGCACGGAATATCCTATTAGAAAGTACTTTCCAAATAGTGTAGTAGAAGTCAGTTACACAGTAACACTGTGTGATACTTTGTAGATAGATTCTGTTTGTAGCACACCGATAACTGCACATGCTTAATTAAGCCGTCTGTGAGGTAATTAATGGGCTCACCACTCATATAATGAATGCGGCAGCTTTCCTACTGCAGGATCAGCAATGTTGAATAGGAAGAAGCCGGCTGGGAGGCACCGGACGGCTCCGTTCTCCCCAGTCTGTGTGCCGCTAAAGCTTCCAATAGCCGTCCAACAAGAAGTGCTGCCGTGGCGGTGAGCTAGTGTCCGTATTGAACCGTCCTCAAAGTGAGATCCTCCGTCACCGGTAACCTCTGACGCGTTTCGCTCGTACTGGAGCTTTATCGAACGCTTCAATAAAGCTACAGTACGAGCGAAACGCATCAGGTGTTACCGGGGACGGAGGATCTCACAGTGCAGAAGCCGGAGATCAGAAGACTGGAGCCCGAGGAGAGCACCGATGCACCAATGACCTGGAAATGTAAGTATATTTAAAATATGTTTTATTTTTTTAAACAGTGATCAGCCCGTGTGTCTATTTATCAGCTTGTGTGTCCAGCTATGTGTGCCCATCAGACACACATAGCTGATCACACTGCCGGGTGTAAGCTGTGCAGGTGGCAGTATATCGCAGTGAGCCCTCTGATAACGCTGTCTCAGGACACTGTTATCACAGGGCTCACTGTGGTATTTTCTTACAACAACAAAAAATGGTAAATTTGGTCAGATCGCATATCCCATTATAAGTAAGGGAAATGCGATTTTGTTACTAAAAAAGTGAATTAAAGGGTTTGGAGCAGTTTTTATTTCTACAAAAAACTGCTCCAAAAGCTCAACCTCTTGCCTGGCATGGTCGCATCAGATGCGACTACACCAGCAGAGCCGGATTAAGGCTACGGGAGGCCTGAGCCACTTCAGACAGGGGGCCCCTATAAAAGGCAGGCAGGTGAAATATATGTATATGTATATAATATATATATATATATATATATATATATATATATATATTAGAATTTAAGTAGAGATGTGCGGCGGACACTTTTCGTGTTTTGGTTTTGGTTCCATGTTCATGTTTTGGATCTGGATTGGTTTTGCCAAAACCACCCTTTCATGTTTTGGTTTTGGATCTGGATGATTCTTGAAAAAAACATAAAAACAGCTAAAATCACATAATTGGGGGTCATTTTGATCCTACGGTATTATTAACCTCAATAACATTCATTTCCTCTCATTTCCAGTCTATTCTGAACACCTCACAATATTGTTTTTAGACCAAAAGGTTGCAGCGAGGTGGCTGTATGACTAAGCTAAGTGACACAAGTGGGCGGCACAAACACCTGGCCCATCTAGATGTGGCACTGCAGTGGCAGACAGGATGGCAGATCTAAAAAATAGGCCCCAAACAGCACATGATGCAAAGAAGAAAAAGAGGTGCAATGAGGTGGCTGTATGACTAAGCTAAGCGACACAAGTGTGCAGCACAAACACCTGGCCCATCTAGGAGTGGCACTGCAGTGGCAGACAGGATGGCAGATTTAAAAAATAAGCCCCAAACAGCACATGATGCAAAGAAGAAAAAGAGGTGCAATGAGGTGGCTGTATGACTAAGCTAAGCAACACAAGTGTGTGGCACAAACAACACGGGACGTGCTGGAATTTGCCTAGATGTAATACACGCACAATATTGGTGGCACAGGAGAGTGTATCCCTAAACCACACACACGGCAAAGCCTGTACAATTTGGATAATATTAACCCTTTTATTTGGAGCTATTGTAATAATATGCAGCACAGGCGAGCGTACCCCTACACCACACAGGGCAAACCCTGTAAACATTATTTGTATAATAATATAAGTAATGTATATAACCCTTTTATTTGGAGTAAATATTATACAGCACAGGACACCACCACTGGACTTATGGCAGCACAAGACACCACCACTGGACTGATGCAGCACAAGACAGCACCACTGGACTGGACTTATACGGCAGTACCCCTGGACTTATATGGCAGTACCCCTGGAGCTGTACGGCAGCGTCAGACAGGATGGCACCTTAAAAAACTGGTCCCCAAACAGCACATGATACAAAGAAGAAGAGGTGCAAGATGGAATTGTCCTTTGGCCCTCCCATATATGTTGTATAAACAGGACATGTACACTTTAACAAACCAGCCAGATAAAGAGTGTTAGCAGCGGCAGGCAGAGCTGGCCCTAACCAATGTGCCCCCTAGCACCGCCGCTATTTCCACCTCTGACCCAGCACCCCTTTCCCAGCATCATCATCCCTAATACCGGGGGCCTTTTTTTTTTAGCTTTAAATGCATCTTATTAGTGTTGCTATGTGACTAGGATTCACAAGCAGCTTCTGCTAATTAAAATGATATGACGCATGCCTATATTCTGTATGTGAATGTGGCTGTATCTGCATACGAAATGCTACGTTACAGTGATTTCCAGGATAGCATTTCGTATGCAGATACAGCCGCAGTCGCACACAGCATATAGGCATGCTCCATATCATATATTTTAATCAGCAGAAGTTGCTTGTGCCCCTAGGCATTTGCCTAGTTTGCCTATGCCTAGGACCGGCTCTGGCGGCAGGGAAGGGAATCTTTCCTCTGCTACTGCTCTCATGGGGACCGGAAGGTCCCTTTGCCTCCCTGGACTCTCCCCACAGTGTTGCCGTGCTGCCGATCATTGCTGATCTGTCAGCACGGCAGGACCCCCCACCCATCGGCTGCAGACAATGGCAGCCACCCCCCCCCCCCCTCCCCCTTCCTCAAGCCACCCCCTTCCTTGAGTACCTGGCAGCGGCCTTGGGTGTAAAAAGTAACGTTGCGATGGTCGGAATGTTATCGATGTTCGATGTTACCGCTCTTCCCGACCGATGTTCCGATGTTTCAGGGAAATTATATATATATTTTATTTTTTTCAACTAAAATCATTTTGGATAAGGTTAATTCATGTTCTTAACTTATTTAAGTCATTTCAAAAAATGACAATTTCTGAGCGTTTTTTGGGGGAAAAACGTCAGTTAAGTGGTTAATACATTCAGGTGATACTAAAATAATATAAAAAGGGTGTGAAAATAATGTTAATAAATTAGCCCCATTAGAGAGAGACACACTGTATTGTAGTAAGTTGTGTTGATGAAAGGATTAAAAGAAAAATAGTATTGAGCCCTGAGAAACTTGAGTGGATAGAACTGGAACTAGAGATGAGCGGGTTCGGTTTCTCTGAATCCGAACCCGCCAGAACTTCATGTTTTTTTTCACGGGTCCGAGCGACTCGGATCTTCCCGCCTTGCTCGGTTAACCCGAGCGCGCCCGAACGTCATCATGACGCTGTCGGATTCTCGCGAGGCTCGGATTCTATCGCGAGACTCGGATTCTATATAAGGAGCCGCGCGTCGCCGCCATTTTCACACGTGCATTGAGATTGATAGGGAGAGGACGTGGCTGGCGTCCTCTCCGTTTAGAATAGATTAGAGAGACACTTGATTTACTAATTTTGGGGAGCATTAGGAGTACTCAGTACAGTGCAGAGTTTTGCTGATAGTGACCAGTGACCACCAGTTTTATTTATAATCCGTTCTCTGCCTGAAAAAAGCGATACACAGCACACAGTGACTCAGTCACATACCATATCTGTGTGCACTGCTCAGGCTCAGGCCAGTGTGCTGCATCATCTATTATCTATATATAATATTATATATATCTGTCTGACTGCTCAGCTCACACAGCTTATAATTGTGGGGGAGACTGGGGAGCACTACTGCAGTGCCAGTTATAGGTTATAGCAGGAGCCAGGAGTACATAATATATTATATAGTGAGTGACCACCAGACACACAGTGCAGTTTATTTAATATATCCGTTCTCTGCCTGAAAAAAGCGATACACACAGTGACTCAGTCAGTCACATACCATATCTGTGTGCACTGCTCAGGCTCAGGCCAGTGTGCTGCATCATCTATATATATTATATATCTGTCTGACTGCTCAGCTCACACAGCTTATAATTGTGGGGGAGACTGGGGAGCACTACTGCAGTGCCAGTTATAGGTTATAGCAGGAGCCAGGAGTACATAATATTATATTAAAATTAAACAGTGCACACTTTTGCTGCAGGAGTGCCACTGCCAGTGTGACTAGTGACCAGTGACCTGACCACCAGTATATATAATATTAGTAGTATACTATCTCTTTATCAACCAGTCTATATTAGCAGCAGACACAGTACAGTGCGGTAGTTCACGGCTGTGGCTACCTCTGTGTCGGCACTCGGCAGCCCGTCCATAATTGTATATACCACCTAACCGTGGTTTTTTTTTCTTTCTTTATACATACATACTAGTTACGAGTATACTATCTCTTTATCAACCAGTCTATATATTAGCAGCAGACACAGTACAGTGCGGTAGTTCACGGCTGTGGCTACCTCTGTGTCGGCACTCGGCAGCCCGTCCATAATTGTATATACCACCTAACCGTGGTTTTTTTTTCTTTCTTTATACATACATACTAGTTACGAGTATACTATCTCTTTATCAACCAGTCTATATATTAGCAGCAGACACAGTACAGTGCGGTAGTTCACGGCTGTGGCTACCTCTGTGTCGGCACTCGGCAGCCCGTCCATAATTGTATATACCACCTAACCATGGTTTTTTTTTCTTTCTTTATACATACATACTAGTTACGAGTATACTATCTCTTTATCAACCAGTCTATATATTAGCAGCAGACACAGTACAGTGCGGTAGTTCACGGCTGTGGCTACCTCTGTGTCGGCACTCGGCAGCCCGTCCATAATTGTATATACCACCTAACCGTGGTTTTTTTTTCTTTCTTTATACATACATACTAGTTACGAGTATACTATCTCTTTATCAACCAGTCTATATATTAGCAGCAGACACAGTACAGTGCGGTAGTTCACGGCTGTGGCTACCTCTGTGTCGGCACTCGGCAGCCCGTCCATAATTGTATATACCACCTAACCGTGGTTTTTTTTCTTTCTTTATACATACATACTAGTTACGAGTATACTATCTCTTTATCAACCAGTCTATATTAGCAGCAGACACAGTACAGTGCGGTAGTTCACGGCTGTGGCTACCTCTGTGTCGGCACTCGGCAGCCCGTCCATAATTGTATATACCACCTAACCGTGGTTTTTTTTTCTTTCTTTATACATACATACTAGTTACGAGTATACTATCTCTTTATCAACCAGTCTATATATTAGCAGCAGACACAGTACAGTGCGGTAGTTCACGGCTGTGGCTACCTCTGTGTCGGCACTCGGCAGCCCGTCCATAATTGTATATACCACCTAACCGTGGTTTTTTTTTCTTTCTTTATACATACATACTAGTTACGAGTATACTATCTCTTTATCAACCAGTCTATATATTAGCAGCAGACACAGTACAGTGCGGTAGTTCACGGCTGTGGCTACCTCTGTGTCGGCACTCGGCAGCCCGTCCATAATTGTATATACCACCTAACCGTGGTTTTTTTTTCTTTCTTTATACATACATACTAGTTACGAGTATACTATCTCTTTATCAACCAGTCTATATATTAGCAGCAGACACAGTACAGTGCGGTAGTTCACGGCTGTGGCTACCTCTGTGTCGGCACTCGGCAGCCCGTCCATAATTGTATATACCACCTAACCGTGGTTTTTTTTTCTTTCTTTATACATACATACTAGTTACGAGTATACTATCTCTTTATCAACCAGTCTATATTAGCAGCAGACACAGTACAGTGCGGTAGTTCACGGCTGTGGCTACCTCTGTGTCGGCACTCGGCAGCCCGTCCATAATTGTATATACCACCTAACCGTGGTTTTTTTTTCTTTCTTTATACATACATACTAGTTACGAGTATACTATCTCTTTATCAACCAGTCTATATATTAGCAGCAGACACAGTACAGTGCGGTAGTTCACGGCTGTGGCTACCTCTGTGTCGGCACTCGGCAGCCCGTCCATAATTGTATATACCACCTAACCGTGGTTTTTTTTTCTTTCTTTATACATACATACTAGTTACGAGTATACTATCTCTTTATCAACCAGTCTATATATTAGCAGCAGACACAGTACAGTGCGGTAGTTCACGGCTGTGGCTACCTCTGTGTCGGCACTCGGCAGCCCGTCCATAATTGTATACTAGTATCCAATCCATCCATCTCCATTGTTTACCTGAGGTGCCTTTTAGTTGTGCCTATTAAAATATGGAGAACAAAAATGTTGAGGTTCCAAAATTAGGGAAAGATCAAGATCCACTTCCACCTCGTGCTGAAGCTGCTGCCACTAGTCATGGCCGAGACGATGAAATGCCAGCAACATCGTCTGCCAAGGCCGATGCCCAATGTCATAGTACAGAGCATGTCAAATCCAAAACACCAAATATCAGTAAAAAAAGGACTCCAAAACCTAAAATAAAATTGTCGGAGGAGAAGCGTAAACTTGCCAATATGCCATTTACCACACGGAGTGGCAAGGAACGGCTGAGGCCCTGGCCTATGTTCATGGCTAGTGGTTCAGCTTCACATGAGGATGGAAGCACTCAGCCTCTCGCTAGAAAAATGAAAAGACTCAAGCTGGCAAAAGCAGCACAGCAAAGAACTGTGCATTCTTCGAAATCCCAAATCCACAAGGAGAGTCCAATTGTGTCGGTTGCGATGCCTGACCTTCCCAACACTGGACGTGAAGAGCATGCGCCTTCCACCATTTGCACGCCCCCTGCAAGTGCTGGAAGGAGCACCCGCAGTCCAGTTCCTGATAGTCAGATTGAAGATGTCAGTGTTGAAGTACACCAGGATGAGGAGGATATGGGTGTTGCTGGCGCTGGGGAGGAAATTGACCAGGAGGATTCTGATGGTGAGGTGGTTTGTTTAAGTCAGGCACCTGGGGAGACACCTGTTGTCCGTGGGAGGAATATGGCCGTTGACATGCCAGGTGAAAATACCAAAAAAATCAGCTCTTCGGTGTGGAGGTATTTCACCAGAAATGCGGACAACAGGTGTCAAGCCGTGTGTTCCCTTTGTCAAGCTGTAATAAGTAGGGGTAAGGACGTTAACCACCTCGGAACATCCTCCCTTATACGTCACCTGCAGCGCATTCATAATAAGTCAGTGACAAGTTCAAAAACTTTGGGTGACAGCGGAAGCAGTCCACTGACCAGTAAATCCCTTCCTCTTGTAACCAAGCTCACGCAAACCACCCCACCAACTCCCTCAGTGTCAATTTCCTCCTTCCCCAGGAATGCCAATAGTCCTGCAGGCCATGTCACTGGCAATTCTGACGAGTCCTCTCCTGCCTGGGATTCCTCCGATACATCCTTGCGTGTAACGCCTACTGCTGCTGGCGCTGCTGTTGTTGCCGCTGGGAGTCGATGGTCATCCCAGAGGGGAAGTCGTAAGCCCACTTGTACTACTTCCAGTAAGCAATTGACTGTTCAACAGTCCTTTGCGAGGAAGATGAAATATCACAGCAGTCATCCTACTGCAAAGCGGATAACTGAGTCCTTGACAACTATGTTGGTGTTAGACGTGCGTCCGGTATCCGCCGTTAGTTCACAGGGAACTAGACAATTTATTGAGGCAGTGTGCCCCCGTTACCAAATACCATCTAGGTTCCACTTCTCTAGGCAGGCGATACCGAGAATGTACACGGACGTCAGAAAAAGACTCACCAGTGTCCTAAAAAATGCAGTTGTACGCAATGTCCACTTAACCACGGACATGTGGACAAGTGGAGCAGGGCAGGGTCAGGACTATATGACTGTGACAGCCCACTGGGTAGATGTATGGACTCCCGCCGCAAGAACAGCAGCGGCGGCACCAGTAGCAGCATCTCGCAAACGCCAACTCTTTCCTAGGCAGGCTACGCTTTGTATCACCGCTTTCCAGAATACGCACACAGCTGAAAACCTCTTACGGCAACTGAGGAAGATCATCGCGGAATGGCTTACCCCAATTGGACTCTCCTGTGGATTTGTGGCATCGGACAACGCCAGCAATATTGTGTGTGCATTAAATATGGGCAAATTCCAGCACGTCCCATGTTTTGCACATACCTTGAATTTGGTGGTGCAGAATTTTTTTAAAAACGACAGGGGCGTGCAAGAGATGCTGTCGGTGGCCAGAAAAATTGCGGGACACTTTCGGCGTACAGGCACCACGTACAGAAGACTGGAGCACCACCAAAAACTACTGAACCTGCCCTGCCATCATCTGAAGCAAGAAGTGGTAACGAGGTGGAATTCAACCCTCTATATGCTTCAGAGGTTGGAGGAGCAGCAAAAGGCCATTCAAGCCTATACAATTGAGCACGATATAGTAGGTGGAATGCACCTGTCTCAAGTGCAGTGGAGAATGATTTCAACGTTGTGCAAGGTTCTGATGCCCTTTGAACTTGCCACACGTGAAGTCAGTTCAGACACTGCCAGCCTGAGTCAGGTCATTCCCCTCATCAGGCTTTTGCAGAAGAAGCTGGAGGCATTGAAGAAGGAGCTAAAAGGGAGCGATTCCGCTAGGCATGTGGGACTTGTGGATGCAGCCCTTAATTCGCTTAACAAGGATTCAATCTGTTGAAATCAGAGCACTACATTTTGGCCACCGTGCTCGATCCTAGATTTAAAGCCTACCTTGGATCTCTCTTTCCGGCAGACACAGGTCTGCTGGGGTTGAAAGACCTGCTGGTGACAAAATTGTCAAGTCAAGCGGAACGCGACCTGTCAACATCTCCTCCTTCACATTCTCCCGCAACTGGGGGTGCGAGGAAAAGGCTCAGAATTCCGAGCCCACCCGCTGGCGGTGATGCAGGGCAGTCTGGAGCGACTGCTGATGCTGACATCTGGTCCGGACTGAAGGACCTGACAACGATTACGGACATGTCGTCTACTGTCACTGCATATGATTCTCTCAACATTGATAGAATGGTGGAGGATTATATGAGTGACCGCATCCAAGTAGGCACGTCACACAGTCCGTACTTATACTGGCAGGAAAAAGAGGCAATTTGGAGGCCCTTGCACAAACTGGCTTTATTCTACCTAAGTTGCCCTCCCACAAGTGTGTACTCCGAAAGAGTGTTTAGTGCCGCCGCTCACCTTGTCAGCAATCGGCGTACGAGGTTACATCCAGAAAATGTGGAGAAGATGATGTTCATTAAAATGAATTATAATCAATTCCTCCGCGGAGACATTGACCAGCAGCAATTGCCTCCACAAAGTACACAGGGAGCTGAGATGGTGGATTCCAGTGGGGACGAATTGATAATCTGTGAGGAGGGGGATGTACACGGTGATATATCGGAGGGTGAAGATGAGGTGGACATCTTGCCTCTGTAGAGCCAGTTTGTGCAAGGAGAGATTAATTGCTTCTTTTTTGGGGGGGGTCCAAACCAACCCGTCATATCAGTCACAGTCGTGTGGCAGACCCTGTCACTGAAATGATGGGTTGGTTAAAGTGTGCATGTCCTGTTTTGTTTATACAACATAAGGGTGGGTGGGAGGGCCCAAGGACAATTCCATCTTGCACCTCTTTTTTCTTTTCTTTTTCTTTGCATCATGTGCTGATTGGGGAGGGTTTTTTGGAAGGGACATCCTGCGTGACACTGCAGTGCCACTCCTAGATGGGCCCGGTGTTTGTGTCGGCCACTAGGGTCGCTAATCTTACTCACACAGTCAGCTACCTCATTGCGCCTCTTTTTTTCTTTGCGTCATGTGCTGTTTGGGGAGGGTTTTTTGGAAGGGACATCCTGCGTGACACTGCAGTGCCACTCCTAGATGGGCCCGGTGTTTGTGTCGGCCACTAGGGTCGCTAATCTTACTCACACAGCTACCTCATTGCGCCTCTTTTTTTCTTTGCGTCATGTGCTGTTTGGGGAGGGTTTTTTGGAAGGGACATCCTGCGTGACACTGCAGTGCCACTCCTAGATGGGCCCGGTGTTTGTGTCGGCCACTAGGGTCGCTAATCTTACTCACACAGCTACCTCATTGCGCCTCTTTTTTTCTTTGCGTCATGTGCTGTTTGGGGAGGGTTTTTTGGAAGGGACATCCTGCGTGACACTGCAGTGCCACTCCTAGATGGGCCCGGTGTTTGTGTCGGCCACTAGGGTCGCTAATCTTACTCACACAGCTACCTCATTGCGCCTCTTTTTTTCTTTGCGTCATGTGCTGTTTGGGGAGGGTTTTTTGGAAGGGACATCCTGCGTGACACTGCAGTGCCACTCCTAGATGGGCCCGGTGTTTGTGTCGGCCACTAGGGTCGCTAATCTTACTCACACAGCTACCTCATTGCGCCTCTTTTTTTCTTTGCGTCATGTGCTGTTTGGGGAGGGTTTTTTGGAAGGGACATCCTGCGTGACACTGCAGTGCCACTCCTAGATGGGCCCGGTGTTTGTGTCGGCCACTAGGGTCGCTTATCTTACTCACACAGCGACCTCGGTGCAAATTTTAGGACTAAAAATAATATTGTGAGGTGTGAGGTATTCAGAATAGACTGAAAATGAGTGGAAATTATGGTTTTTGAGGTTAATAATACTTAAAAATTTCAGGCGCTCATCTCTAACTGGAACGTGAAGATTTACCAGTGTGAAGTACAGAGCTAAACTACAAACCATCATATAGCATAGGGGGTCATTCCGAGTTGTTCGCTCGCAAGCTGCTTTTAGCAGCTTTGCACACGCTAAGCCGCCGCCTACTGGGAGTGAATCTTAGCTTATCAAAATTGTGAACGAAAGATTAGCAAAATTGCGAATAGACACTTCTTAGCAGTTTCTGAGTAGCTCCACACTTATTCGGCATCTGCGATCAGTTCAGTGCTTGTCGTTCCTGGTTTGACGTCACAAACACACACAGCGTTCGCCCAGACACTCCTCCGTTTCTCCAGCCACTCCCGCGTTTTTCCCAGAAACGGTAGCGTTTTTTCACACACACCCATAAAACGGCCTGTTTCCGCCCAGAAACACCCACTTCCTGTCAATCACATTACGATCACCAGAACGAAGAAAAAAACTCGTAATGCCGTGAGTAAAATACCTAACTGCATAGCAAATTTACTTGGCGCAGTCGCACTGCGGACATTGCGCATGCGCATTAGCGACTAATCGCTCCGTTGCGAGAAAAAAATAACGAGCGAACAACTCGGAATGACCCCCATAGTCATATTACTGCAACCTCTTTCCATAAGAGATTCCCCTCATTCACCTATCTCTGCATTAAATCCTCCTACATGCTGTAGAAAAACTGATACTCCTGTCTCTCTGCAGGCACAAATGTAGGGGTCAGGCAGGACCTAGACACAACAATATCGGTCTCCCCCCATCATATCACTGTCCCCTTCATGTAGGGGCCTTCTGACCACCGAAACAGCACCAACCTCACCACAATTTACTGACCATTGCCCTCTCCAGTTACAAAATAATAAAAATAATGACAAAAACTAAAAAAAAAAAAAAAAAAGAATAGCCTGGCCTTATCTGGATATCGGCCTAGCAGGGCACTCATGCAAGTAAGCATGCTGTGCCCACCCGCCCCCCTAGGGCAAGTGTCACGCCGGTGGCTCACGTGCTGAGTGGAAAATCCACCACTGACTCTCTGCTCCACACCAGCTGCAACAAACTGCACATTTCTACGCTACACTGTCTCCCAGCAACTTCAAAAGCCAGTTCTACATACTCATCCTTTCCAACAAAGCTATCCGTAACACCACCACTTCATGCAGCTCACATCTAATCTCAAAATAGTCGCCATTTTGCACTGTTATGCCTACTTCTGAACTGCACCTTGCCTCCTCTTTTAATCCATGCCGCTATCCACTTACAGGTCCAAATTTATCATACCTTGGAGAGCAGTGGCGTGCGGTGAGGTCAGTGGCTGGTGAGGCACTACAGCCATAATGTCCGCCAGATCCTGCCGATGACCCCTACCGCCGCCGAGCCAATGCCCACTACTGCCTCTGAGCCAATGTCTGCTGCCACCGCCAATGGCTTACAAACTTGCCTACCATCAACTGACCCAGCCCTCCGCCACTAATTTGCATCTCAGTCCGATGCCGCCAATGCCCGCTGCCTGCCTGCTCATCATACTTGTGATATATTGTACATTTTTATAGAAAAATAAATAAGAATTAGTGTTTGGAAGGGAGTGGGAGGAGGACATGAATGCAATTTTCGTCGGGGCTGAATGCACGCCCCTGTCATTGCGGCACCAGTATAGGTGCCGTTTCCCTGTACTTTCTCAATGGGCTTTCACAGCCCATTGCAGCGCCCCGCCCCCTGCCCGCCCCCCGCTGCCCGGACTTTAATGTTAGGTGCGAGAGGCACCTCTCCCGCTGCCTCCCAGCCCAACATTTTCACGGGGGGAGAGATTATTAAAATAATAAAAGAAGATATTTATCACAGACTCTGTTATAAATATCTTCTTTTTATTATTTTAATTATTATGACAGGGGAGGCACTGCCTCCCCTGACTGCACGTCCCTGTTGGAGAGTGATAAATAAATAACACGGTGGTAAGTACCAATCAGTCAGCTCCTATCTGCCATTTTTCAAACCCAGCCTGTAACATGGAAGTTAGGAGCTGATTGGTTGGGACTTTATCACCGTGCTATTTATCACTCTCCAAGGCTGGATAAATGGGGACCATAGTATGAAATTTCGTACGGTACCTGATCAGATTCTACCACAGCATACAGTTGCCTATTTTTGAAAAAGCATTTCAGGGAGACTTTGAAAGTGACACCTATCAGCGCGGGCGCGTCCAGCTACACCAGAGAGGCGAGCCATGAAAATGACTTACATCCAGATGTAAATGAGCCCCAAAGTTAGTAAGATCTATTTGTTGAAGAAAAGACTGTTATATTTTGCAGAATTTGCTTGGGTATTGTGTTTTACAAGAGGTTCCATATACTGTAAGTGAGCACGAGAAACTTTATTTAAAACGCATGTAGCCATAGGGATCATTGTGCCTTATAACCAATGCAGGGAAATGGCACTGATGATCCCATTTGAATGTATGTATTAGAGATGAGCGGGTTCGGTTCGTCGAGATCCGAAACCCCCCGAACTTCACGTGGTTTACACGGGTCCGAGGCAGCCTAGGTTCTTCCCGCCTTGCTCAGTTAACCTGAACGAGGCCGAACGTCATCATCCTGCTGTCAGATTCTCGTGAGATTCGTACTCCATATAAAGAACCGCGCGTCGCCGCCATTTTCACTCAAGTATTGTAGATAGAGTGGAGAGGACGTGGCTACGTTCTCTGCCTGAAAAGCTCAATATCTGTGCTCAGTGTTCTGCATTGTAGTGACCACCAGTATATAGTAGTATAGTACAGTAGGCCAGCTCCGTGTCAGACTCAGTTCTAGTATCCTGATCAGTGCTCAATATCTGTGCTGCATTGTGGTGACCAGTATATAGTAGTACAGTGCTGCATTGTGGTGACCACCAGTCTATAGTAGTACAGTACAGTAAGCCATTGCTGTATCTTGCAGCTTCGTGTCAGACTCAGTTCTAGTATCCTGATCAGCGCTCAATATCTGTGCTGCATTGTGGTGACCAGTATATAGTAGTACAGTGCTGCATTGTGGTGACCACCAGTATATAGTAGTACAGTACAGTAGGCCATTGCTGTATCTTGCAGCTCCGTGTCAGACTCAATTCTAGTATCCTGATCAGTGCTCAATATCTGTGCTGCATTGTGGTGACCAGTATATAGTAGTACAGTGCTGCATTGTGGTGACCACCAGTATATAGTAGTACAGTACAGTAGGCCATTGCTGTATCTTGCAGCTCCGTGTCAGACTCAGTTCTAGTATCCTGATCAGTGCTCAATATCTGTGCTGCATTGTGGTGACCAGTATATAGTAGTACAGTGCTGCATTGTGGTGACCACCAGTCTATAGTAGTACAGTACAGTAAGCCATTGCTGTATCTTGCAGCTTCGTGTCAGACTCAGTTCTAGTATCCTGATCAGCGCTCAATATCTGTGCTGCATTGTGGTGACCAGTATATAGTAGTACAGTGCTGCATTGTGGTGACCACCAGTATATAGTAGTACAGTACAGTAGGCCATTGCTGTATCTTGCAGCTCTGTGTCAGACTCAGTTCTAGTATCCTGATCAGTGCTCAATATCTGTGCTGCATTGTGGTGACCAGTATATAGTAGTACAGTGCTGCATTGTGGTGACCACCAGTATATAGTAGTACAGTACAGTAGACCATTGCTGTATCTTGCAGCTCCATGTCAGACTCATTTCTAGTATCCTGATCAGTGCTCAATATCTGTGCGGCATTGTGAGTGACCAGTATATAGTAGTACAGTGCTGCATTGTGGTGACCACCAGTATATAGTAGTACAGTACAGTAGGCCATAGCTGTATCTTGCAGCTCTGTGTCAGACTCAGTTCTAGTATCCTGATCAGTGCTCAATATCTGTGCTGCATTGTGGTGACCAGTATATAGTAGTACAGTGCTGCATTGTGCGACCACCAGTATATAGTAGTACAGTACAGTAGGCCATTGCTGTATCTTGCAGCTCCGTGTCAAAGTCAATTCTAGTATCCTGATCAGTGCTCAATATCTGTGCTGCATTGTGGTGACCAGTATATAGTAGTACAGTGCTGCATTGTGGTGACCACCAGTCTATAGTAGTACAGTACAGTAAGCCATTGCTGTATCTTGCAGCTTCGTGTCAGACTCAGTTCTAGTATCCTGATCAGCGCTCAATATCTGTGCTGCATTGTGGTGACCAGTATATAGTAGTACAGTGCTGCATTGTGCGACCACCAGTCTATAGTAGTACAGTACAGTAGGCCATTGCTGTATCTTGCAGCTCCGTGTCAGACTCAATTCTAGTATCCTGATCAGTGCTCAATATCTGTGCTGCATTGTGGTGACCAGTATATAGTAGTACAGTGCTGCATTGTGGTGACCACCAGTATATAGTAATACAGTACAGTAGGCCATTGCTGTATCTTGCAGCTCCGTGTCAGACTCAGTTCTAGTATCCTGATCAGTGCTCAATATCTGTGCTGCATTGTGGTGACCAGTATATAGTAGTACAGTGCTGCATTGTGGTGACCACCAGTATATAGTAGTACAGTACAGTAGGCCATAGCTGTATCTTGCAGCTCTGTGTCAGACTCAGTTCTAGTATCCTGATCAGCGCTCAATATCTGTGCTGCATTGTGGTGACCAGTATATAGTAGTACAGTGCTGCATTGTGGTGACCACCAGTATATAATAGTACAGTACAGTAGGCCATTGCTGTATCTTGCAGCTCCGTGTCAGACTCAGTTCTAGTATCCTGATCAGTGCTCAATATCTGTGCTGCATTGTGGTGACCAGTATATAGTAGTACAGTGCTGCATTGTGCGACCACCAGTATATAGTAGTACAGTACAGTAGGCCATTGCTGTATCTTGCAGCTCCGTGTCAGACTCAGTTCTAGCATCTGATCAGTGCTCAATATCTGTGCTGCATTGTGGTGACCAGTATATAGTAGTACAGTGCTGCATTGTGGCGACCACCAGTATATAGTAGTACAGTACAGTAGGCCATTTCTGTATCTTGCAGCTCCGTGTCAGACTCAGTTCTAGTATCCTGATCAGTGCTCAATATCTGTGCTGCATTGTGGTGACCAGTATATAGTAGTACAGTGCTGCATTGTGGTGACCACCAGTATATAATAGTACAGTACAGTAGGCCATTGCTGTATCTTGCAGCTCCGTGTCAGACTCAGTTCTAGTATCCTGATCAGTGCTCAATATCTGTGCTGCATTGTGGTGACCAGTATATAGTAGTACAGTGCTGCATTGTGGTGACCACCAGTATATAGTAGTACAGTACAGTAGGCCATAGCTTTATCTTGCTGCACCGTGTCACTTCTAGTATCCTGAACAGTGCTTAATATCTGTGCTCAGTGTCAGTGCTGCATTGTGGTGACTAAAAGTCCAGTGTCTTGTGCTGCATCTTGCTGCTGTAGGGTGCTATGGTAGTGTCCTGTCCCTGTGCATAGGTCATCATCATTCCAGTCACAGTGGTATCTGGTATCTATATAGTGGTATCTAATTCCAGACATTACTGCCGTCTAATTCCAGATATATTACTGGCATATAATTCCACACATTAAAAAATGGAGAACAAAAATGTGGAGGGTAAAGTACGGAAAGATCAAGATCCACTTCCACCAAGTGCTGAAGCTGCTGCCACTAGTCATGGCAAAGACGATTAAATGCCATCAACGTCATCTGCCAAGGCCGATGCCCAATGTTATAGTAGAGAGCGTGTAAAATCCAAAAAGCAAAAGTTCAGTAAAATGATGACCCAAAAATCTAAATTAAAATCATCTGAGGAGAAGCGTAAACTTGCCAATGTGCCATTTACGACACGTAGTGGCAAGGAATGGCTGAGGCCCTGGCCTATGTTCATGGCTAGTGGTTCAGCTTCACATGAGGATGGAAGCACTCATCCTTCTGCTAGAAAAATGAAAAGAGTTAAGCTGGCAAAAGCACAGCAAAGAAATGTGCATTCTTCTAAATCACAAATCCCCAAGGAGAGTCCACTTGTGTCGGTTGCGATGCCTGACCTTCCCAACACTAGACGGGAAGAGGTGGCTCCTTCCGCCATTTGCACGCCCCTGCAAGTGCTGGAAGGAGCACCCACAGTCCAGTTTCTGATCTTCAAATTAAAGATGTCACTGTTGAAGTACACCAGGATGAGGATATGGGTGTTGCTGGCGCTGAGGAGGAAATGGACAAGGAGGATTCTGATGGTGAGGTGGTTTGTTTAAGTCAGGCACCCGGGGAGACACCCGTTGTCCGTGGGATGAATATGGTCATTGACATGCCTGGTCAAAATACAAAATAAAATCACCTCTTCGGTGTGGAATTATTTTAACAGAAATGCGGACAATAGGTGTCAAGCCGTGTGTTGCCTTTGTCAAGCTGTAATAGGATGTTAACCACCTAGGAACATCCTCCCTTATACATCACCTGGAGCGCATTCATCAGAAGTCATTGACAAGTTCAAAAACTTTAGGTGACAGCGGAAGTAGTCCACTGACAACTAAATCCCTTCTTCCTCTTGTACCCAAGCTCCTGCAAACCACCCCAACTCCCTCAATGTCAATTTCCTCCTTAGACAGGAATGCCAATAGTCCTACAGGCCATGTCACTGGCAAGACTGACGAGTCTTATCCTAACTGGGATTTCTCCGATGGATCCGTGAGTGGAACGCCTACTGCTGCTGTTGTTACTGCTGGCGCTGCTGCTGTTGCTGCTGGGAGTCGATCGTCATCCCAGAGGGGAAGTCGGAAGACCACTTGTACTACTTCCAGTAAGCAATTGACGGTCCAACAGTCCTTTGCGAGGAAGATGAAATATCACAGCAGTCATCCTGCTGCAAAGCGGATAACTCAGGCCTTGACAACTACGTGCGTCCGGTATCCGCCGTTAGTTCACAGGGACTTAGAGAATTTCTTGAGGTAGTGTGTCCCCGGTACCAAATACCACCTAGGTTCACTTCTCTAGGCAGGCGATACCGAGAATGTACACAGACGTCAGAAAAAGAGTCACCAGTGTCCTAAAAAATGCAGTTGTACCCAGTGTCCACTTAACCACGGACATGTGGACAAGTGGAGCAGGGCAGACTAAGGACTATATGACTGTGACAGCCCACTGGGTAGAAGTATTGCCTCCCGCAGCAAGAACAGCAGCGGCAGCACCAGTAGCAGCATCTTGCAAACGCCAACTCATTCCTAGGCAGGCAACGCTTTGTATCACCGCTTTCCATAAGAGGCACACAGCTGACAACCTCTTACGGAAACTGAGGAACATCATTGCAGAATAGCTTACCCCAATTGGACTCTCCTGGGGATTTGTGACATCGGACAATGCCACCAATATTGTGCGTGCATTACATGTGGGAAAATTCCAGCACGTCCCATGTTTTGCACATACAATGAATTTGGTGGTGCAGAATTTTATAAAAAACGACAGGGGCGTAATGGAGATGCTGTCGGTGGCCCGAAGAATTGCGGGCCACTTTCGGCATTCAGTCACCGCGTGCTGAAGACTGGAGCACCAGCAAACACTCCTGAACATGCCCTGCCATCAGCTGAAGCAAGAGGTGGTAACGAGGTGGAATTCAACCCTCTATATGCTTCAGAGGATGGAGGAGCAGCAAAAAGCCATTCAAGCCTATACATCTGCCTACGATATAGGCAAAGGAGGGGGAATGCACCTGACTCAAGCACAATGGAGAATGATTTCAACGTTGTGCAAGGTTCTCCAACCTTTTGAACTTGCCACACGTGAAGTCAGTTCATACACTGCCAGCCTAAGTCAGGTCATTCCCCTCATCAGGCTTTTGCAGAAGCAGCTGGAGAGATTGAAGGAGGAGCTAAAACGGAGGGATTCTGCTAGGCATGTGGGACTTGTGGATGGAGCCTTTCATTCGCTTAACCACGATTCACGGGTGGTCAATCTGTTGAAATCAGAGCACTACATTTTGGCCACCGTGCTCGATCCTAGGTTTAAAGCCTACGTTGTATCTCTCTTTCCAGCAGACCCAAGTCTGCAGATTTTCAAAGACCTGCTGGTGAGACACTTGTCAAGTCAAGCGGAACGTGACCCACCAGCAGCTCCTCCTTCATTTTCTCCCGCCACTGGAGCTGCCAGGAAAAGGATCAAATTTCCAAAACCACCCGCTGGCGGTGATGCAGGGCAGTCAGAAGCATGTGCTGACATCTGGTCCGGACTGAAGGACCTGCCAACGATTACTGACATGTCGTCTACTGTCACTGCATGTGATTCTGTCACCATTGAAAGAATGGTGGAGGATTATATGAGTGACAGCATCCAAGTAGGCATGTCAGACAGTCCGTACGTATACTGGCAGGAAAAAGAGGCAATTTGGAGGCCCTTGCACAAACTGGCTTTATTTTACCTAAGTTGCCCACCCTCCAGTGTGTACTCCGAAAGAGTGTTTAGTGCAGCTGGTCACCTTGTCAGCGATCGGCGTAGGAGGTTACTTCCAGAAAATGTGGAGAACATGATGTTCATCAAAATGAATTATAATACATTCCTCCGTGGAGACATTTACCAGCAATTGCCTCCAGAAATTACACAGGGACCTAAGATGGTGGATTCCAGTGGGGACGTATTAATACTCTGTGAGGAGTGGGATGTACACAGTGAAAGGGGTGTGGAATTGGACCATGAGGAGGAGGTGGACATCTTGCCATAGAGCCAGTTTGTGCAAGGAGAGATTGATTGCTTCTTTTTTGGTGGGGGCCCAAACCAACCAATCATTTCAGCCACAGTCGTGTGGCAGACCCTGTCGCTGAAATGATGGGTTTGTTAAAGTGTGCATGTCCTGTTTATACAACAACATAAGGGTGGGTGGGAGGGCCCAAGGACAATTCCATCTTGCACCTCTTTTTTTATGTATTATTTGCATTATGTGCTGTTTGGGGACTATTTTTTTAAGTGGCATCCTGTCTGACACTGCAGCGCCACTCCTAGATGGGCCAGGTGTTTGTGCCGGCCACTTGGGTTGCTTAGCTTAGTCATCCAGCGACCTCGGTGCAAATTTAGGACTAAAAATAATTTTGTGAGGTGTTCAGAATAGACTGGAAATGAATGGAAATTATGGTTATTGAGGTTAATAATACTATAGGCTCAAAATTACCCCCAAATTCTATGATTTAAGCTGTTTTTGAGGGTTTAAAAAAAAAAAACACCCGAATCCAAACCGCACCCGAATCCAACAAAAATTCTTAAGAAAGGTTTTGCCAAAACGCGTCCGTATCCAAAACACGACCGCTGAACCGAATCCAAAACCAAAACAGAAAACCCAAAAAGTGGCCGGTGCACATCTCTAGTATGTATATGTGATTTCTTTTTTCCTCCAAGAATGTAACAGCTGCATAATGGGGTTAAGTGGTGCAATCAGAGAGATTGCTGGACTATTCAGGGAGTCAGGGAGATTGCTTCTATTTCAGGGAGTCTCCTGCAGAATGAGGGAGAGTAGGCAACTATGCCACAGCATTCGAATCTTTAAACCAACACTGGGCCCACCAATGCCGCTCCATACCTCTCAACATTTACAAATACAAGGTCCTCTCCCTATCTACCCAAATTACAACTCTATCCACCCAGAAATGGCAACTTATTGTGTGAAACCTCCCCTGACCACCCCCCTCCATTTTGCACCTACTCTGAACCCTCACTACCCCAGTCTCCATTCTGAGCCACACTCAGAGCCGGCCATAGGCATAGGCAAACTAGGCAATTGCCTAGGGCATTTGATATGCCTAGGGGCATCAGCAGCTTCTGTTGATTAAAATGATATGCAGCATGTCTATATTCTGTGTGTAGCATTTCATATGCAGATACCTCAACAGTCTCACACAGTATGTAGGCATGCTGCATATCATTTGAATCAGCAGGAGCTGCTTGTGCATCCTAGCCACATAGCTATGCAAATAAGATGCATTTTCATAAAAAAAGGTGCCCGACGTTAGAATTAAGGCAAGATTTATGAGGACACATCTGTATCCAAGCAGAAGCAGAGGTCACAGTGTTAGTGGCAGTGTGAGTGCTGTGTGCATGTGAGTGGGATGGTTGTGCAGTAGTGTTTGGAATATGTGTAAGGAGCATTATGTGTGTCATGTAAAAATGATTTAATAATGTGCAACATATGTGTAGGGGCCACTATGTGTGTCATTATGTGTATAACAGCATTAATAATGTGCGGCATATGTGTGTAAGGGACATTATGTGTAAAAGGGCATTAATAAAGGTTGTCATAATGTGTAAGGTGCAGTATGTTTATAAGGACATTAATAATGTGTCTCATATGTGTAAGGGGAATTACTGTGTGGAACTGTGTGTATAAATGCATTACTAATGTGTGGCATTATGTGTATAAGGTGCTCTACTATGTGGCGTTGCATATAGAAAGGGCACTACTGTGTCATTTAATGTGAATAAAGAGCAATAGGGTGTGGTGTAATGTGAATAAGGAGCAATTCAGTGTGATGTCATGTGAATAAGGAGCTCTACTGTGAGGAGTAACGTTTATAAGGTAAAGTGATACTACTGTGAGATGTAATGTGAATTATGGACACTATCGCATGATCAAATGTGAATAAAGTTGCAGTACTGTGTGGCGTAATTTGAATTGGGGTTACTATTGTGTGGCCATGCCCCTTGCCAGCAAAAACACACCCCTTTTTGGACTGTGCTCCAAATGTGCGAACTGTTCCTATTTAAAATATAGGGGGTACAAACACCAAAATAAGGACTGTTATGGGTGAGGGGTGATGGTGCTGGGAAAGAGATGCAAGGTCAGAGGCGGAACCAGCGGTGGTGCTAGGGGGCACCAGCCAAAATCTTGCCTAGGGCATCATATTGGTTCGGGCCGGCTCTGGCCACACTCACTCTTCTTGTGTCAGTTGTACATTTTTCCTATTAGATTGTAATCTCTACCTTTTTTTTTTTCAAATAAGCCCTTTATTGTGAACCCTATATATCCCTGTCCTATGTATTTTGTTATTCCCCCCCCCCCCCCCCCCCCGTGCTGCGAAGCTGTAGTGTCTAACAAACCACTAATAATAGTATATTTCTAAATGAAATTCATTGCTATGTTTAATTACATGTAGCCTTATACAAATATATATATATATATATATATATATATATGTATATATATATATTACATATTTCATTAACATATATAATGGTCACCTCTCGCTGTACAGCTTTAAAGTTGTAAACTTCCATAAAAACTCCATGTGTGTATTTAAACCTAAAATCACATTTAGAACCTTATAAACATGAAAAATTCCACTTGTGGCCCTATCATCATACTCCTTAGTAAACAGAAACATAAGCAGCCCAGGGCAGTAGTCATCTGAATTTAGTATAAAATACTAACAAAAAATTGTTGTTGTTTTTTTTATATATATAAAGCATTAGCCTGGAGGATATACTAAAATTATGGCACAAATACAGATATATAATAGTTTCTATGGGTGAAAAGCAACATTCTTCACTCAGTAATTTAAATGTATTAAAAAGAAAAGGTCACACAAGGTGTTTACATTAAAATGTAGCAATTTCCGTCAGTCTTACAATGTGACACATAAAACTTAAATTACAGCTCAATATACAGTACGCTGTAGGGAAGGCAGCTTTCGCAGCCATGGATGTACAGTGTAACTCAGTGGAGAAGATTGCCATCTACTGGCTAAAAAGTGAACTCCATAAACTACAATAAAATGCAATAAAACAAAAGCAAAAATTATGAAAGAAAACCAGTGTTCACATTTTTATGTACTGTATTAATAACCATTTTTTGTTTTGTACTGTAGTAATAATGTGGGGTTATGTTTACATAAACCAGCTTACTGCTTGGTCTATATGACTCCAAAAGTGCCAAGTAAGTAATTATACTAACATGGTGTTTTAGACAAGAAGGGCTGACAACTTCAATTTCCGCCTACAAAAGAATCTAGATGAATGGGTTTGATGCTGCTGTGAGATGAATGCATGGACCCCTGTACAGTAAATGAAGCTGCACAGAGCAGAAAACATGTTGATTTGATTGGACTAGCACAATATCCAATATATTCAGGTCTCTAATGCAAGCTTCAAACAATGCCCAGGCTGAGGTGTTACATGGCAGATTACAAAATTCTGTTGCTGGCAGAATGGGAGCACAGCGACAGAGGATATAGCCAATAGGACGGTAGCATGATGTCATAGACCACTTTCTATTGGCTGCTGCTTCTGTCACTTGTTACCAGGTGTAGATTCCAGAGCAATACCATTCCTTGACTGTAATCAGGAAAAAGTCCTTTCAAATCTGGCATGAAACATCTGCTCAAATCCCATTCACAAATGTTTATTATTAAAAAAATTGCAAGGAATAATTGCTAGATATTTTTTTTAGCCAATATAAAATATTTGTAGAAGTAATAGCATTATTAGTAGTAGCAGTGAATACCTTTGCTTGGTAATCACAGTATTAGGGGGAAAAAAAGCTTTAATCAGATAAAATGACATTGTAAGCCTCAACAGCAGCACTTTTGTCAGGAGTTTGTAAATGAAGGTAAGATGTCAGCATACATAATACAGTAGGACCCATTATTTAATACTGTTGCTGGCAGAATGGAAGCACAGCATCAGAGCATCACCAATAGGATAATAGCATGATGTCACTGACCACTTTCTATTGGCTGCTGCCTCTGTCACTTGTTACCAGGTATAGATTCCTGACCTCCAGACTGTAGAGATGGGACACGCTGTAGAATGAGATCATGAATGGAACTGAGGGCCTAATTCAATAAGGATTGCAACTCCAAAGCTGCTGCTGCAATCCTTTGCAATGCAGATGCAGGAGGAAGTGCATTCCACATCCTTCCTGCATTTGCGATGCAATCGCATCTGTGATGAACATCGCAACCATCGGCCGCGATGTTCATCTCTGATGGCAGGTTGAGTAAGGCTAAGCTTACTTGCAAACATCGGGAAACTGCAGTAAGGATTGCATACGTGATCTTTACTGAATTAGGCCCTGAGATTGGTCACAAAACATTGATTGGGCTCAAATGTTGGTTGAAAACCATTGATGTTTCTGATGTTTCATCAGTTGATTCCAATCTCTCATTATGGGGTGTATGCCCATTGTATACCCACGCAAAATACGAAAAGTTGGTTAATAGTTCAGAATGTTTTGGGGAAATGTAATAGCCTGTGACTTGCAGGCACTGGCAAAACCCTGAGGAGTCTACCTGAAAGTTGCAATCATTTAACAGGCAATACCAGTTTTCTTTTGGCCTTTTTAATGATTGCCCCTTTAAAACAGCAGCCAAACTCACAGGGCTACTTTTGTTTGTGTACATTGTTCTGTTGTGTGCAATAATACAGTAAGGGGCTGATTCTGAGTTGTACGCAATGCCGATGCTCATGAAGTTGAGTGACTTTTTTCTACTGTATATGTCTCCCACGGTGTGTACACACAGAGCCGCAGTAACGGGAAGCGGTTAAAATACCGCTAGTCAGGATTCCGGCAATCACAATGTCGCCGCCGGAATCCCGACTAGGCACCGCAGGCTATTCTTCCTCCGTGGGTGTCCTTGACACCTATAGAGGAAGAATTTAACCTGTGGTGAGCGCAGTGATCCACCATGCCCGCAGCATTGCGAGCGCTGCGAGACCACAAGGGGCTTTCCAGCGATTGACAAGCTGTCAGGATCATGACAGCCAGGATCCCGTTTGCCGGCATTTCATACTGAACCCACAGTAACAAATGAGACGCACAGTGCACTGGAAATGTACTGTGAATTGCTGAGCGGCGACTGGGAGGTGGCTATGCAGATGTACAGCAGGGCCGGAGCTTCCACTAGGCAGCTTTAGGCAGCTGCCTAGGGGCGCCGGGACCTGAAGGGGCGGCCTGTTACAGCTGCATGAAAAAGGTAGTGTGGTCCTACATCTCATAGCAGCCGCACTCCCCCAGGCACTCGTATCTACAATAGCCGCGACTGCCAAGCTCCTGTATTGCAGCATCCAGCTCCACCTGGCACAGGCAGTAACTTTGACAGCTCCTGGAGTCCTGGCTGGGGGTGACATGCAGTGCTGCTCTTCATTCCAGGCTTTTTCACAGACTACTCAGTCCCAACTCTGCATCGCAGCCTGCAGGTAAGGTGGCTGCACAGCACACTCTCTGCATTTAATAAGAAATGAGGGGGAGAGCAGCAGTCTGGGGAGGGGGGGGGGGGGGGGGGGCGCGGAGAGGAGAAGCTGGCATGCACACAGATGGTGGAGGGGATAGAACAGAAGACATTTAAAAAAGTGGGGGGTGGGCAGCTGGAGCCCACACAGGCTGGGGAGATGGGGAGAAGGGAGCAGCCATACAACAGACGGGGTGGGGGAGAGCAACAGTATGGGCAGGTAGGGGGAAGGGGCAGTAGGCAGAAGTTTTGCCTAGGGTGCCGAGAGACCTTGCACCGGCCCTGATGTACAGATATGTACCTTCTAATGGCCTTGTTATGTAAGTGTCGCTGAACTGCTTGCGCACTTAATTGCTCATATTGGAGGCCATACTCTTATGGAGATTTTGCACCTAGCATAAGTCTGCTGTAAGTTTCGATGGTGCGACCGATGATTACGTCTAAAGACATGCCAAGCAGTATTTTAGCATCTAAAGCCGCTCAAGATTTAGTCCTTGTACATGCAGACGCATGATGTATCCCAGAGAAGGACTTGTACCGGTATTAACATAACAAAGTTGCACAACCTACACTGGCAAAAGATGTCACAAATGACATGGCAGCTTCAGACTCTCAATAATACCCCTTTCACATCTCCAATGCCGGATCCCACCCGGGAATTAGAAACGGGTCCTTCCCGGGTGGGATCCGGCATTGGAGACTATCTTCTGGCTTCCCGACCCGGCAAAATGCCGGGTCGGTTGCCACAACGGTGGGAGGCGGAGCCGGCGCTGGGAGATGAGCTCATCTCCGCGCCGCCTCTACCCATGCTGTGAATGGGTACCGGGTCACATCGACCCGGCAACCCATTCACACTGCGCCTGGCCTGGTATTCAACCCGGGCTGAATTACCTGGTCACGTGACCCGGGAATTCGGACGTGGCCCTTTCACACCGCACACTGACCCATGTCGACCCGGCAATATGCCGGGTCAATACCGGGTTATTTGTGCGATGTGAAAGGGGTATGAGATACTGCAGTGAAATACCCCGATCAGTGGCGGAACTACAGGGTGGCTAGACTGACAAATGTCCAGGGGCCCTACGAGCTCTCTAAAATCAAAAATAAAACACACTCTGGCATCAATTCTGCACCAGAGCCCTGAGAAACTCAACTAATTGAAATAAACGTAAACCAAACTAAACAGAAATTACATGTTCATTAAGTCAACATATAAACAGGTCTCATTTATTTAATGTTTTTTCTTTTTGTTTTTTATTAGAATGCGAAAAAAAGACACCAGACGATAGAAAAATCATAGATGGTAAGTAAACATTGCAGACTGATCATCGATTGAAAAACCATTGACATTTGGAAACAGATTATTGATAGTTCTAATGTTTCATCACTTGAGTACGATCACTACTCCAAAGACAGTTCCCTGAGATATGGGGAGAAATTCTGAAAACTGTAGCACACCATCACAGTATGAAACATCCGTATAATGGGGGTAATTCCAAGTTGAATTTTTTAGCAATTGGGCAAAACCATGTGCACTGCAGGGGGGGCAGATATAACATTTGCAGAGACAGTTAGATTTGGGTGGGTTATTTTGTTTCTGTGCAGGGTAAATACTGGCTGCTTTATTTTTACACTGCAAATTAGATTGCAGATTGAACACACCACACCCAAATCTAACTCTCTCTGCACATGTTAAATCTGCCTCCCCTGCAGTGTACATGGTTTTGCCCAACTGCTATCAATGGCCCTCATTCCGAGTTGTTCGCTCGCAAGCTGCTTTTAGCAGCATTGCGCACGCTAAGCCGCCGCCTACTGGGAGTGAATCTTAGCTTATCAAAATTGCGAACGAAAGATTAGCAGAATTGCGAATAGACACTTCTTAGCAGTTTCTGAGTAGCTCCACACTTACTCGGCAACTGCGATCAGTTCAGTCAGTTTCGTTCCTGGTTTGACGTCACAAACACACCCAGCCTTCGCCCAGACACTCCCCCGTTTCTTCAGACACTCCCGCGTTTTTCCCAGAAACGGCAGCGGTTTTTCACACACTCCCATAAAACGGCCAGTTTCCGCCCAGAAACACCCACTTCCAGTCAATCACATTACGATCACCAGAACGAAGAAAAAACCTTGTAATGCCGTGAGTAAAAAACCTAACTGCATAGCAAATTTACTTGGCGCAGTCGCACTGCGGACATTGCGCATGCGCATTAGCGACTAATCGCTCCGTTGCGGAAAAAAATAACGAGCGAACAACTCTGAATGACCCCCCAAATTCCTGCTGCGATCAACTCAGAATTACCCCCATAGGGGGTTATTCCGAGTTGTTAGCAAACTATAAAAGTTAGCAGTTGGGCAAAACCATGTGCACTGCAGGTGGGGCAGATGTAACATGTGCAGAGAGAGTTAGATTTGGGTGGGTTATATTGTTTCTCTGACGTCCTAGTGGATGCTGGGTACTCCGTAAGGACCATGGGGAATAGACGGGCTCCGCAGGAGACTGGGCACTCTTAAAAGAAAGATTAGGTACTATATCTGGTGTGCACTGGCTCCTCCCTCTATGCCCCTCCTCCAGACCTCAGTTAGTATCTGTGCCCGGCCAGAGCTGGATGCACCTAGTGGGATCTCCTGAGCTTACTAGAAAAGAAAGTATTTGTTAGGTTTTTTATTTTCAGTGAGATCTGCTGGCAACAGATTCACTGCTACGAGGGACTGAGGGGAGAGAAGCAAACCTACCTGCTTGCAGCTAGCTTGTGCTTCTAAGGCTACTGGACACCATTAGCTCCAGAGGGATCGAACACAGGGCCCGACCTCGATCGTCCATTCCCGGAGCCACGCCGCCGTCCCCCTTGCAGAGCCAGAAGACGGAAGAACCAGGAGAAAATCGGCGGCTGAAGACTCCGGTCTTCAATAAGGTAGCGCACAGCACTGCAGCTGTGCGTCATTGCTCCCACAGCACACCACACGCTCCGGTCACTGGTGGGTGCAGGGCGCTGGGGGGGGGCGCCCTGGGCTGCAATATGTATACCTTTTTGGCAAAATGCACATAATACAGTTAGAAACTGTATATGTGCCTAATCCCCCGCCATAAATATTATTAAAAAAGCGGGAGAAGCCCGCCGCTGAAGGGGCGGGGCTATCTCCCTCAGCACAGCCAGCGTCATTTTCTCTTCACAGCTCCGCTGGAAGGACGCTCCCCAGGCTCTCCCCTGCAGTATACACTACGAGAAGGGTAAAAAAGAGAGGGGGGGCACATAAATTTAGGCGCAAAAGGTGATATAAGCAGCTATTGGGGGAGAATTCACTTTCTGTTAGTGTAAATCCCTCTGTTATATAGCGCTCTGGTGTGTGCTGGCATACTCCCTCTCTGTCTCCCCAAAGGACTTTGTGGGGTCCTGTCCTCAGTCAGAGCATTCCCTGTGTGTGTGTGTGTGTGTGTGTGTGTGTGTGTGTGTGTGTGTGTGTGTGTGTGTGTGTGTGTGTGTGTGTGTGTGTGTGTGCGGTGTGTCGGTACGGCTGTGTCGACATGTTTGAGGAGGACGCTTACGTGGAGGCGGAGCAGGTGCCGATAAGTGTGATGTCGCCCCCTGCGGGGCCGACACCAGAGTGGATGGATATGTGGAAGGTATTAACCGACAGTGTCAACTCCTTGCATAAAAGGTTCGATGACGCAGCTTTGGGACAGCCGGCATCTCAGCCCGCGCCTGCCCAGGCATCTCAGAGGCCATCAGGGGCTCAAAAACGCCCGCTACCTCAGATGGCAGACACAGATGTCGACACGGAGTTTGACTCCAGTGTAGACGAGGATGAGACAAATGTACAGTCCACAAGGGCCATCCGATGCATGATTACGGCAATGAAAAATGTGTTGCACATTTCTGACATTAACCCGGTTACCACTAAAAAGGGTATTATGTTTGGGGAGAAAAAGCAGCCAGTGACTTTTCCCCCATCTGATGAGTTAAATGAATTGTGTGAAGAAGTGTGGTGTTCCCCAGATAAGAAATTAGTGATTTCTAAGAGGTTACTGATGGCGTACCCTTTCCCGCCAATGGACAGGCTACGTTGGGAAACATCCCCTAGGGTGGACAAGGCGCTCACACGCTTATCAAAAAAGGTGGCACTGCCGTCTCAGGATACGGCCGCCTTAAAGGAGCCTGCAGATAGAAAGCAGGAGGCTATCCTGAAGTCTGTATATACACACTCAGGTACTATACTGAGACCTGCAATTGCTTCGGCATGGATGTGTAGTGCTGCAGCTGCTTGGTCTGATTCCCTGTCAGATAACATTGATTCCCTTGACAGGGATACTATTTTGCTAACCATAGAGCATATTAAAGACGTTGTCTTATATATGAGGGATGCACAGAGGGACATTTGCCGGCTGGCATCTAGAATTAATGCAATGTCCATTTCTGCCAGGAGAGTATTATGGACTCGGCAATGGACAGGTGATGCTGATTCTAAAAGGCACATGGAGGTTTTGCCTTATAAGGGTGAGGAATTGTTTGGGGACGGTCTCTCGGACCTCGTATCCACAGCAACAGCTGGGAAGTCGACTTTATTACCTCAGGTTCCCTCACAGCCTAAGAAAGCACCGTATTATCAAGTACAGTCCTTTCGGCCTCAGAAAGGCAAGCGGGTCAGAGGCGCGTCCTTTCTGCCCAGAGGCAGGGGTAGAGGGAAAAAGCTGCACCAGACAGCCAGTTCCCAGGAACAAAAATCCTCCCCTGCTTCCACTAAGTCCACCGCATGACGCTGGGGCTCCACAAGTGGAGCCAGGTGCGGTGGGGGCGCGTCTCCGGAACTTCAGCGACCAGTGGGTTCGCTCACAGGTGGATCTCTGGGTTCTACAAGTGGTATCTCAGGGATACAAGCTGGAGTTCGAGGCGTCTCCCCCTCGCCGTTACCTCAAATCAGCCTTGCCAGCTGCTCCCAAGGAAAGGGAGGTAGTACTGGCGGCAATTCACAAGCTGTACCTTCAGCAGGTGATAATCAAAGTTCCCCTCCTTCAACAGGGACGGGGTTACTATTCCACAATGTTTGTGGTACCGAAACCAGACGGTTCGGTGAGACCCATTCTAAATTTGAAATCCTTGAACACTTATATAAGGAAGTTCAAGTTCAAAATGGAATCGCTCAGGGCGGTTATTGCAAGCCTGGAAGAGGGGGATTTTATGGTGTCACTGGACATCAAGGATGCTTACCTACATGTCCCCATTTACCCCCCTCACCAGGAGTACCTCAGGTTTGTGGTACAGGACTGTCATTACCAATTCCAGACGTTGCCGTTTGGTCTGTCCACGGCACCGAGGGTATTTACCAAGGTAATGGCCGAAATGATGATACTCCTTCGAAAGAGGGGAGTTATAATTATCCCATACTTGGACGATCTCCTTATAAAGGCGAGGTCCAAGGAGCAGTTGTTAGTAGGAGTAGCACTATCTCGGGAAGTGCTACAACAGCACGGCTGGATTCTGAATATCCCAAAGTCGCAGCTGATTCCTACGACGCATCTGCTGTTCTTGGGAATGATTCTGGACACAGAACAGAAGAAGGTGTTTCTCCAGGAGGAGAAGGCCCAGGAATTGTCATCTCTGGTCAGGGACCTCCTGAAACCAAAACAGGTGTCGGTGCATCACTGCACGCGAGTCCTGGGAAAGATGGTAGCTTCTTACGAAGCAATTCCCTTCGGCAGGTTCCATGCAAGGATCTTTCAGTGGGATCTGTTAGACAAGTGGTCCGGATCGCATCTTCAGATGCATCGGTTGATCACCCTGTCCCCGAGGGCCAGGGTGTCTCTGCTGTGGTGGCTGCAGAGTGCTCATCTTCTCGAGGGCCGCAGATTCGGCATTCAGGACTGGGTCCTGGTGACCATGATGCAAGCCTCCGAGGTTGGGGGGCAGTCACTCAGGGAAGAAACTTCCAAGGACAGTGGTCGAGTCAGGAGACTTCCCTACACATAAATATTCTTCAACTAAGGGCGATTTACAATGCCCTGAGTCAAGCAGTAACCCTGCTTCAAAACCAGCCGGTGCTGATTCAGTCAGACAACATCACGGCGGTCGCCCATGTAAACCGACAGGGCGGCACAAGAAGCAGGATGGCGATGGCAGAAGCCACAAGGATTCTTCGATGGGCGGAGAATCACGTGCTAGCACTGTCAGCAGTGTTCATTCCGGGAGTGGACAACTGGGAAGCAGACTTCCTCAGCAGGCACGACCTCCACCCGGGAGAGTGGGGACTTCATCCAGAAGTCTTCAAGCTGATTGTAAATCGTTGGGAAAGGCCACAGGTGGACATGATGGCGTCCCGCCTCAACAAAAAGCTAAAAAGATATTGCGCCAGGTCAAGGGACCCTCAGGCGATAGCTGTGGACGCTCTAGTGACACCGTGGGTGTACCAGTCGGTTCATGTGTTCCCTCCTCTTCCTCTCATACCAAAGGTACTGAGGATAATAAGAAAGAGAGGAGTAAGAACTATACTCATCGTTCCGGATTGGCCAAGAAGAACTTGGTACCCGGAACTACAAGAAATGATCTCAGAGGACCCTTGGCCTCTGCCGCTCCGACAGGACCTGCTACAGCAGGGGCCCTGTCTGTTCCAAGACTTACCGCGGCTGCGTTTGACGGCATGGCGGTTGAACGCCGGATCCTAATGGAAAAGGGCATTCCGGATGAAGTCATTCCAACGCTGATTAAAGCTAGGAAAGATGTGACAGCAAAACATTATCACCGCATATGGCGAAAATATGTTGCTTGGTGTGAGGCCAGGAAGGCCCCAACAGAGGAATTTCAGCTGGGTCGATTTCTGCACTTCCTACAGTCAGTGGCACCTTGGGATCTCAACGTTGTGTTGGATTTCCTAAAATCACATTGGTTTGAGCCAGTTCAGACCGTGGAGTTGAAGTATCTCACGTGGAAGGTAGTCATGCTGTTGGCCTTGGCCTCAGCTAGGCGTGTGTCAGAATTGGCGGCTTTGTCCTGTAAAAGCCCATATCTGATTTTCCATATGGACAGGGCAGAATTGAGGACTCGTCCCCAATTTCTCCCTAAGGTGGTATCAGCGTTTCATTTGAACCAACCTATTGTGGTGCCTGCGGCTACTCAGGACTTGGAGGATTCCAAGTTGCTGGACGTAGTCCGGGCCCTGAAAATCTATGTTTCCAGGACGGCTAGAGTCAGAAAAACTGACTCGCTGTTTATCCTGCATGCACCCAACAAGCTGGGTGCTCCTGCTTCAAAGCAGACTATTGCTCGCTGGATCTGTAGCACGATTCAACTTGCACATTCTGCGGCTGGACTGCCGCATCCTAAATCTGTAAAAGCCCATTCCACGAGGAAGGTGGGCTCTTCTTGGGCGGCTGCCCGAGGGGTCTCGGCTTTACAACTTTGCCGAGCTGCTACTTGGTCGGGATCAAACACTTTTGCAAAATTCTACAAGTTTGATACCCTGGCTGAGGAGGACCTTGAGTTTGCTCATTCGGTGCTGCAGAGTCATCCGCACTCTCCCGCCCGTTTGGGAGCTTTGGTATAATCCCCATGGTCCTTACGGAGTACCCAGCATCCACTAGGACGTCAGAGAAAATAAGAATTTACTCACCGGTAATTCTATTTCTCGTAGTCCGTAGTGGATGCTGGGAGCCCGTCCCAAGTGCGGACTTTCTGCAATACATGTATATAGTTATTGCTTAACTATAGGGTTATTGTTATGAGCCATCTGTTGAATGAGGCTCAGTTGTTGTTCATACTGTTAACTGGGTATAGTTATCACAAGTTGTACGGTGTGATTGGTGTGGCTGGTATGAGTCTTACCCTGGATTCCAAATCCTTTCCTAGTAATGTCAGCTCTTCCGGGCACAGTTTCCCTAACTGAGGTCTGGAGGAGGGGCATAGAGGGAGGAGCCAGTGCACACCAGATATAGTACCTAATCTTTCTTTTAAGAGTGCCCAGTCTCCTGCGGAGCCCGTCTATTCCCCATGGTCCTTACGGAGTACCCAGCATCCACTACCGACTACGAGAAATAGAATTACCGGTGAGTAAATTCTTATTTTCTGTGCAGGGTAAATACTGGCTGCTTTATTTGGCTTTATTTCAGGCCCGAAGCGTGGTGAGCGCAGTGAGTCATCAAGGGGACTCGCTGGCTCGCAGCTGGGATTCCGGCTGACGGGATGCTGCTGTCAGTATAATGACAGCTGGCATCCCGTCTGCCGGTCTCTCATATGTATTCCATCTAAATTGCAGTGTAAAAATAAAGGGGAATCGGTCATTAGGTCGACAGTCATTAGGTCGACCACTATTGGTAGACATGCACTAGGTCGACGTGGTCATTAGGTTGACATGGTCATTTCATACTTTACGATCCACGTGGACTACGATTGTGAATAGTAACCTGTGCAGAGCGCAGCGTCACTTTACAAAGAAAACAACACCAAAAAATGTAAAAAAAAAAAAAAATCATGTCGACCTTTATCCATGTAGACATTGTTCATGTCGACCTAATGACCATGTCGACCTAGTCACCCTGTCGACCTAATGCATGTCGACCAATAGTGGTCGACCTAAGTCTTGTCGGCCTAATGACCCATACCCCTTTATTTTTACACTGCAATTTAGATGGAATACATATGATAGACCGGCAGACGGGATGCCAGCTGTCATTATATCGACAGCAGCATCCCGTCAGCCGGAATCCCAGCTGCGCGCCAGCTTTGGGCCTGGTGGCGAGCTTTACACAGGATAAATCCCTATCGGGGGCAAGGGGGGGTGTCCACGCCACCACCCGAGTGTGAATACAGGGCTGCGGTCGGGGTTGCGACCGCCAGCATTTCACCCCACACAAATCTAAATCTCTCTGTACATGTTACATCTGCGCAACCCCCCCCCCCCCCCCCTGCAGTGCATCATGATTTTGCACATTAGTGTGCTTTTTGAATAACTCCCCTAACCCACACACACAAATGGATTTTTTTTTGTAGAACCATTGTAAGCAATAATACAGTGTGAGGCAAGGCAGTATATAGTACTGTATGCTGTATTTGTAGTAGCAATTAGTGATGTGCACCGGAAATTTTTCGGGTTTTGTGTTTTGGTTTTGGATTCGGTTCCGCGGCCGTGTTTTGGATTCGGACGCGTTTTGGCAAAACCTCCCTGAAATTTTTTTGGCGGATTCGGGTGTTTTGGATTCGGGTGTTTTTTTACAAAAACCCCTCAAAAACAGCTTAAATCATAGAATTTGGGGGTCATTTTGATCCCATAGTATTATTAACCTCAATAACCATAATTTCCACTCATTTTCAGTCTATTCTGAACACCTCACAATATTATTTTTAGTCCTAAAATTTGCACCGAGGTCGCTGGATGACTAAGCTAAGCGACCCAAGTGGCCGACACAAACACCTGGCCCATCTAGGAGTGGCACTGCAGTGTCAGACAGGATGGCACTTCAAAAAAATAGTCCCCAAACAGCACATGATGCAAAGAAAAAAAGAGGCGCAATGAGGTAGCTGTGTGACTAAGCTAAGCGACCCAAGTGGCCGACACAAACACCTGGCCCATCTAGGAGTGGCACTGCAGTGTCAGATAGGATGGCACTTCAAAAAAAAAATCCCCAAACAGTACATGATGCAAAGAAAAAAAGAGGTGCACCAAGGTCGCTGGATGGCTAAGCTAAGCGACACAAATGGCCGACACAAACACCTGTCCCATCTAGGAGTGGCACTGCAGTGTCAGACAGGATGGCACTTCAAAAAAATAGTCCCCAAACAGCACATGATGCAAAGAAAAAAAGAGGCGCAATGAGGTAGCTGTGTGACTAAGCTAAGCGACCCAAGTGGCCGACACAAACACCTGGCCCATCTAGGAGTGGCACTGCAGTGTCAGACAGGATGGCACTTCAAAAAAATAGTCCCCAAACAGCACATGATGTAAAGAAAAAAAGAGGTGTACCTAGGTCGCTGGATGGCTAAGCTAAGCGACACAAGTGGCCGACACAAACACCTGGCCCATCTAGGAGTGGCACTGCAGTGTCAGGCAGGATGGCACTTCAAAAAAATAGTCCCCAAACAGCACATCATGCAAAGAAAAATGAAAGAAAAAAGAGGTGCAAGATGGAATTGTCCTTGGGCCCTCCCACCCACCCTTATGTTGTATAAACAGGACATGCACACTTTAACAAACCCATCATTTCAGCGACAGGGTCTGCCACACAACTGTGACTGAAATGACTGGTTGGTTTGGGCCCCCACCAAAAAAGAAGCAATCAATCTCTCCTTGCACAAACTGGCTCTACAGAGGCAAGATGTCCACCTCCTCCTCATCGTCCGATTCCTCACCCCTTTCACTGTGTACATCCCCCTCCTCACAGATTATTAATTCGTCCCCACTGGAATCCACCATCTCAGGTCCCTGTGTACTTTCTGGAGGCAATTGCTGGTGAATGTCTCCACGGAGGAATTGATTATAATTAATTTTGATGAACATCATCTTCTCCACATTTTCTGGAAGTAACCTCGTACGCCGATTGCTGACAAGGTGAGCGGCTGCACTAAACACTCTTTCAGAGTACACACTGGAGGGTGGGCAACTTAGGTAAAATAAAGCCAGTTTCTGCAAGGGCCTCTAAATTGCCTCTTTTTCCTGCCAGTATACGTACGGACTGTCTGACGTGCCTACTTGGATGCGGTCACTCATATAATCCTCCACCATTCTTTCAATGGTGAGAGAATCATATGCAGTGACAGTAGACGACATGTCAGTAATCATTGGCAGGTCCTTCAGTCCGGACCAGATGTCAGCACTCGCTCCAGACTGCCCTGCATCACCGCCAGCGGGTGGGCTCGCACCCCCAGTTGCGGGAGAATGTGAAGGAGGAGCTGTTGAAGGGTCACGTTCCGCTTGACTTGACAATTTTCTCACCAGCAGGTCTTTGAACCTCTGCAGACTTGTGTCTGCCGGAAAGAGAGATACAACGTAGGTTTTAAATCTAGGATCGAGCACGGTGGCCAAAATGTAGTGCTCTGATTTCAACAGATTGACCACCCGTGAATCCTGGTTAAGCGAATTAAGGGCTCCATCCACAAGTCCCACATGCCTAGCGGAATCGCTCTGTTTTAGCTCCTCCTTCAATGTCTCCAGCTTCTTCTGCAAAAGCCTGATGAGGGGAATGACCTGACTTAGGCTGGCAGTGTCTGAACTGACTTCACGTGTAACAAGTTCAAAGGGTTGCAGAACCTTGCAAAACGTTGAAATCATTCTCCACTGCGCTTGAGTCAGGTGCATTCCCCCTCCTTTGCCTATATCGTAGGCAGATGTATAGGCTTGAATGGCCTTTTGCTGCTCCTCCATCCTCTGAAGCATATAGAGGGTTGAATTCCACCTCGTTACCACCTCTTGCTTCAGATGATGGCAGGGCAGGTACAGGAGTGTTTGCTGGTGCTCCAGTCTTCGGCATGCGGTGGCTGAATGCCGAAAGTGGCCCGCAATTCTTCGGGCCACCGACAGCATCTCTTGCACGCCCCTGACGTTTTTTAAATAATTCTGCACCACCAAATTCAATGTATGTGCAAAACATGGGACGTGCTGGAATTTGCCCAGATGTAATGCACGCACAATATTGCTGGCGTTGTCCGATGTCACAAATCCCCAGGAGAGTCCATTTGGGGTAAGCCATTCTGCGATGATGTTCCTCAGTTTCCGTAAGAGGTTGTCAGCTGTGTGCCTCTTCTGGAAAGCGGTGATACAAAGCGTAGCCTGCCTAGGAACGAGTTGGCGTTTGCGAGATGCTGCTACTGGTGCCGCCGCTGCTGTTCTTGCTGCGGGAGGCAATACATCTACCCAGTGGTCTGTCACAGTCATATAGTCCTGAGTCTGCCCTGCTCCACTTGTCCACATGTCCGTGGTTAAGTGGACATTGGGTACAACTGCATTTTTTAGGTCTGTGTACATTTTCGGTATTGCCTGCCTAGAGAAATGGAACCTAGATGGTATTTGGTACCGGGGACACAGTATCTCAATCAAGTCTGTAGTTGCCTGTGAATTAACGGTGGATAACGGAAACACGTTTCTCACCGCCCACGCTGCCAAGGCCTGAGTAATCCGCTTTACAGCAGGATGACTGCTGTGATATTTCATCTTCCTCGCAAAGGACTGTTGGACAGTCAATTGCTTACTGGAAATAGTACAAGTGGTCTTCCGACTTCCCCTCTGGGATGACGATCGACTCCCAGCAGCAACAGCAGCAGCACCAGCAGCAGGAGGCGTAACGCCTCCTGCTGCTGGTGCTGCTGCTGTTGCTGCTGGGAGTAACACTCAAGGATGCATCGGAGGAATCCCAGGCAGGAGAGGACTCGTCAGACTTGACAGTGACATGGCATGCAGGACTATTGGCTTTCCTGTGTAAGGAGGAAATTGACACTGAGGGAGTTGGTGGTGTGGTTTACAGGAGCTTGGTTACAAGAGGAAGGGATTTAGTGGTCAGTGGACTGCTTCCACTGTCATCCAAAGTTTTTGAACCAAGACTTATGATGAATGCGCTGCAGGTGACGTATAAGGGAGGATGTTCCGAGGTGGTTAACGTCCTTACCCCTACTTATTACAGCTTGACAAAGGCAACACACGGCTTGACACCTGTTGTCCGCATTTGTGTTAAAATAATTCCACACCGAAGAGGTGATTTTTTTTTGTAATTTGACCAGGCATGTCAATGGCCATATTCGTCCCACGGACAACAGGTGTCTCTCCGGGTGCCTGACTTAAACAAACCACCTCACCATCAGAATCCTCCTTGTCAATTTCCTCCTCAGCGCCAGCAACTCCCATATCCTCATCCTGGTGTACTTCAACATTGACATCTTCAATTTGACTATCAGGAACTGGACTGCGGGTGCTCCTTCCAGCACTTGCAGGGGGCGTGCAAATGGTGGAAGGCGCCACCTCTTCTCGTCCAGTGTTGGGAAGGTCAGGCATCGCAGCCGACACAATTGGACTCTCCTTGGGGACTTGTGATTTAGAAGAATGCACAGTTCTTTGCTGTGCTTTTGCCAGCTTAAGTCTTTTCATTTTTCTAGCAAGAGGATGAGTGCTTCCATCCTCATGTGAAGCTGAACCACTAGCCATGAACATAGGCCAGGGCCTCAGCCGTTCCTTGCCACTCCGTGTCGTAAATGGCATATTGGCAAGTTTACGCTTCTCCTCAGACGCTTTTAATTTTGATTTTTGGGTCATTTTACTGAACTTTTGTGTTTTGGATTTTACATGCTCTCTACTATGACATTGGGCATCGGCCTTGGCAGACGACGTTGATGGCATTTCATCATCTCGGCTATGACTAGTGGCAGCAGCTTCAGCACGAGGTGGAAGTGGATCTTGATCTTTCCCTATTTTACCCTCCACATTTTTGTTCTCCATTTTTTAATGTGTGGAATTATATGCCAGTATCAATAGCAATGGCCTACTACTATATATACTGTGCACAACTGAAATGCACCACAGGTATAGATGGATAGTATACTTGACGACACAGATGTAGGTAGAGCAGTGTCCTACTGTACTGTACTGTTATATATTATATACTGGTGATCAGCAAACTGTGCAAAACTGAAATGCACCACAGGTATGGATGGATAGTATACTTGACGACACAGAGGTAGGTACAGCAGTGGTTTACTGTACCGTAATGCTATATATTATATACTGGTGGTCAGCAAACTGTGCAAAACTTAAATGCACCACAGGTATGTATGGATAGTATACTTGACGACACAGAGGTAGGTAGAGCAGTGGCCTACTGTACCGTACTGCTATATATTATATACTGGTGGTCAGCAAACTGTGCAAAACTTAAATGCACCACAGGTATGGATGGATAGTCTACTTGACGACACAGAGGTAGGTAGAGCAGTGGCCTACTGTACCGTACTGCTATATATTATATACTGGTGGTCAGCAAACTGTGCAAAACTTAAATGCACCACAGGTATGGATGGATAGTATACTTGACGACACAGAGGTAGGTAGAGCAGTGGCCTACTGTACCGTACTGCTATATATTATATACTGGTGGTCAGCAAACTGTGCAAAACTGAAATGCACCACAGGTATGGATGGATAGTATACTTGACGAGACAGAGGTAGGTAGAGCAGTGGCCTTCTGTACCGTACTCCTATATATTATATACTGGTGGTCAGCAAAATTATGCACTGTACTCCTGCTATATACTACAATGCAGCACAGATATGGAGCGTTTTTCAGGCAGAGAACGTATAATACTGGTGGTCACTGATCAGCAAAACTCTGCACTGTACTCCTCCTATATAATACTGCTGGTCCCCAGTCCCCACAATAAAGCAGTGTGAGCACAGATATATGCAGCACACTGAGCACAGATATGGAGCGTTTTTCAGGCAGACAACGTATAATACTGGTGGTCACTGGTCAGTAAAACTCTGCACTGTACTCCTCCTATATAATATACTGGTGGTCCCCAGTACCCACAATAAAGCAGTGTGAGCACAGATATATGCAGCACACTGAGCACAGATATGGAGCGTTTTTCAGGCAGACAACGTATGCTGGTGGTCACTGGTCAGCAAAACTCTGCACTGTACTCCTCCTATATAATATACTGGTGGTCCCCAGTACCCACAATAAAGCAGTGTGAGCACAGATATATGCAGCATACTGAGCACAGATATGGAGCGTTTTTCAGGCAGACAACGTATAATACTGGTGGTCACTGGTCAGCAAAACTCTGCACTGTACTCCTCCTATATAATATACTGGTGGTCCCCAGTACCCACAATAAAGCAGTGTGAGCACAGATATATGCAGCACACTGAGCACAGATATGGAGCGTTTTTCAGGCAGACAACGTATAATACTGGTGGTCACTGGTCAGCAAAACTCTGCACTGTACTCCTCCTATATAATATACTGGTGGTCCCCAGTACCCACAATAAAGCAGTGTGAGCACAGATATATGCAGCACACTGAGCACAGATATGGAGCGTTTTTCAGGCAGACAACGTATACTGGTGGTCACTGGTCAGCAAAACTCTGCACTGTACTCCTCCTATATAATATACTGGTGGTCCCCAGTACCCACAATAAAGCAGTGTGAGCACAGATATATGCAGCACACTGAGCACAGATATTGAGCGTTTTTCAGGCAGACAACGTATAATACTGGTGGTCACTGGTCAGCAAAACTCTGCACTGTACTCCTCCTATATAATACTGCTGGTCCCCAGTCCCCACAATAAAGCAGGGTGAGCACAGATATATGCAGCACACTGAGCACAGATATGGAGCGTTTTTCAGGCAGACAACGTATACTGGTGGTCACTGGTCAGCAAAACTCTGCACTGTACTCCTCCTATAATACTGGTGGTCCCCAGAATAAAGATATGCAGCCCCCTGAAACAAAGTGAGAGGACGCCAGCCACGTCCTCTCACTATCATTTCCAATGCACGAGTGAAAAATGGCGGCGACGCGCGGCTCCTTATATAGAATCCGAATCTCGCGAGAATCCGACAGCGGGATGATGACGTTCAGGCACGCTCGGGTTAACCGAGCCATGCGGGAGAATCCGAGTATGCCTCGGACCCGTGTAAAATGGGTGAAGTTCGGGGGGGTTCGGTTTCCGAGGAACCGAACCCGCTCATCTCTAGTAGCAATAGTGGATAATTTGGTTTTGTGTGCTATAGATGGTACTTAAAAAAATGGATTAAAAAGCAAAATTACATTGTAAAATTTGACACTGAGGCACTATTGTGAGACCTGAGTTTGCAAATGAAGGTAACACATAATACAGCAGGAGCCATTATTTAATACTGTAGCTGACAGAATGGAAGCACAATGTCTGAGCACGTAGGAAAATAGGACCGTATGATGATGTCATAGACCAGCTTCTATTGGCTGCTGCTTCTGTCACTTGTTACCAAGTATAGATTTCTCCAGAGACCATTCCCTGACTGTAATCAGGAAAAATGTTTTCTAACATCTAGCACACCACCACTGTATGAAATCTCTGCTTATACCCCACACAGAAATGGATGTTATTAGTGAACAATTGTAAGCAATAATTACTGCACTGTGCTAACCAATATAAAATACTAGTCATTGGTAGTGAGCATTTGAAGGAAGTAATGAACAGGTGGCTTCAAAAATACAGTTGTGTCGCGACCATGTTGGAGGCAGCTGTGTCTGAGCCTGCGACTGGTTCTCTGTACAGATTGGTAAAGGCTCCTACTGCTCACTCTAGGTGCAGCCAGGCTGCTGATCAGTGAGGGGGGCATATTTACATTTTTGAAGGACAAAATTTTAGACATGATATATTGCTACAGCTACTGTTGCCATAGCAATACATCACGCCTACAATTTTGCCCTTCAAAATTAAATATACTCTTTTTCCTGATCAGCCTCCTGCTCCTAGAGTGAGCACTAGGCTCCGGGTTGCTCAGATTATCGATGGTGCAACCGATGTGTGTCTGATGGTGCATCTTTGTATACAAGTGGTGGATCAGAGCCACCGCCAGTGGACACCTCTGTACAAATCCCCGCGCAATGGCGGACCTAATTTTTTGGGGCCCTGAAGCTTGAACTGTTATAGGGACTCCTTCATAACCAGCAACAATTAGGGCAACATCCAACAAGGTTGCCCTTGCAAGGACCTTGAGGCTCAAATTGCGGAGAATGGGGTGGTGGGGCGGAGGCCTTGAAATGGTCCCCTTTCCACCAGCCTGTGTCTGCGGGAACAGGTCAGGTATTTGACACGGTGAGAGAGTCTGGCTACGGCATCCCCCCTTCCCCCATGCCCCTTTAATGGCTACCTCTCACAGCACACACACACACCCTTCAAGAATCACCTCACAAAACCCTCACTTCATTAATCACCTCACAGCACGCTCTTTCCCCACTCTCTTCAATAATCACCGGACAGCACGCACTACTCAGCGCCTGCAGAATTATTTTATTAGATGCCTCCTTGCCTGGGCTCTTTCTCACCTTTCATTGCTCCCAGTCTCCTTCCTAGGATGGGCCCTCTCAGGCTCTACCATTTCTGGAAAATGTCACAAAGAGAAGTTCTGCAGGCTGTCGGGAATTGTAGTTTAAAACAGATAGATGTTTCACGCTATTTATACCCCTTTTCCACTGCAATACCGGGTCACACCCACGGACCTGTACATGGGTCCTTCCTGGGTGCGACCCAGTATGAGACCTCTTTCAGACCGGTGGTCTGACCCGGCAATATGCCGGATTGGTGACGTCACCAGCGACATGTCCCAGAGGCGGCGCTTGGAGATGAGGATCTCTAATGCGCTGCCTCTTCCTATACAGCCAATGGGTGTCGGGTTGCATCGACCCCACGTATCCATTCACACAGCACAGCAAGCCGGGGTGAACACACGTCACTCGACTCGGCTTATTTCAACCTGGTACTTTCACACTGCACAATATCCCGGGTTGCAGCGCATTCACGTGCAATAACCTAGGATATTTATGGCAGTGGAAAAGGGGCATTACAGAGTGCAAATCACAGAGCTAGACTGCAACTCCCAGCAGCTTCTGCAGTACTAAGTGACGCACATCCAAGCTGTAATAGCAGCTATGCTGTACTAGAAGCTTGGCTGTCATGTTGTTATTGGTGACTAGCTATAATTATACAGTACATACAATCAAGAGGTGAAAATGGGCCCCTCCGGGATTAGGGGCCCCGAAGCTTGCTTCATTAGTTTCACAGTAGATCCGCCCTGTCGCTGCGGCAGCATCATTAGCATATTTTTTCAGATCCGTTGTGTCTGAATATACAGTTGTGAAAGCAACCGCATCCACCTCTGACTCAGGTCCTCCGTCTTCTATAGTCTCATTTATTGGCCGCTCCCTAGAAATCTGACTTGTTACATGGCCATTATATGTATGGTTACCTACTGCTGGAAGCTGCCTCCTCCTTCCTTCAGTATGCCGCTGCTTGCATGTGCCGTCTGCATCCCTCTGTCCCTCCGGTGCCAGCACCAAACAGAACCTCTCTCTCCTCCTCTTTCTTCAGTCTCCCACTGGCTGCTGAGCTCTGAGATACAGCTGAGCTTCTGCTGCATGTCCATGTTGCACTTCTTTGCCTTGTGTCTGCTCTTCCTCACTGCATTGTTGTTCCTTTCCTTCAACTCTCAGTGGCCAATTTCTTTTTGCTAGTTATGTCCTTGCCACATGATGTGCCCATGGTGGTGGAGGAAGACGGCCCTGGCTGGATGCTGCCGCTACACCTGGGCTCCTCTTTAGATGTAACTCCTGCAAACCTAGAATTGTACTCTCAACAGCAGTATGTCCCTGGTTCCAGTGGGAGCTGTGAGCGGGGGGACATATGGGGGAAACGCATGTGTCTACCACTGGCTCTCATTTTCTCATTGCGCATGTCAGCGACAGACATTTTATCAACTTATTTATTATAGTCATAGTATTAGAAACAGAATTATATATATATATATGTGTGTATATATATATATATATATATATATATATACAGGGGCGTAGCCAGACCTTAATGGGCCCCATAGCAACATTTTGAAGGGCTTCTGTCCCAGTGCTTCAAGAGAGACGCCTCTCCGTGGCAGATGTTAATTTTATTCCCTATAATAGTGGCCTAGTTCATTTTCTGAACCATAGCCGTGACTTAGATAATGTTATGCCCCATAGCATACCCTCCAACTGTACCTTTTTGGCAGGTACAGTACCTTTTTTTATGGTCTGTACCAATTTTTGGCTCTACAAACTTTCATTGAAAGTATAGGGAAAGGGGTGTGGCCACGCTCCCCTTTACCTGTGCCCACGCCCCCTTTTTGAGTTTGTACCGATTTTTATGTGTAAAATGTTGGAGGGTATGCCATAGTAGTGTGCTAGTATATTTTATGAACCACTGTAGTGCTCTAATTCACATTATATCACATTGCAGGGCTGCCAGTACACATTATGCAACACCGTATCCCCAAATCACATTATGATACAATTGATATTATGCCACACTATAGTCCCTCCACTTTATATTGTGCCACATTACAGTGCTTTAGTTTATATGATGTAACAGTATAATGCCCTCCAGTTCATTTTATACCATATTACAATGAGCAGGTCTAGGGGCATAACTAAATCTATTGTAGCCCCCAAGGTAAAAGTTTGCCCCTATGTATCTACCAATGGTGAAAAATGTATACTGTACCTGGCCCCTCTTAGGTCTGGGCCCCATAGCAGCTGTACTACCTGCACCTATGGCAGCTACGCCTATATATATATATATATATATATATATATATATATATATATAACACCTTTAGTTTGTTATTAATGTATGTACTGTGTAAGTTTTACCACTGGGGCACTTTTCAAGTTTTGTCAGACAAGAGTTTCTAAATGAAGGTAAAATGTTAGTATTCCTAATACAGTCTGACTCTTATGTAAAACTGCTGCTGGCAGAATGGAAGCACAGCGACAGAGCAAGTATCCAATAGGACAATAGCATGATGTCATATACCTCTTTCTATTGGCTCCTGCTTCTGTCACTTGTTACCAGGTATAGATGCCTGAGCTCTAGAGACCATTCCTGACTGTGATCAGGGAAAAATGTCCTTTAACATCTAGCACACCACCACTATATGAAATCCCCCTGCTTAAACCCCACACAGAAATGGATGTTATTAATGAAAACATGTAAGCAATAGTTACTGTAATGTATTAGCCAATATATATATATATATATATATATATATATATATATATACATACATATATATATATATATATATATATATTAGGGATGAGCGGGTTCGGTTCCTCGGAATCCGAACCCGCCCGAACTTCATGTTTTTTTACACGGGGCCGAGCGACTCGGATCTTCCCGCCTTGCTCGGTTAACCCGAGCGCGCCCGAACGTCATCATCCCGCTGTCGGATTCTCGCGAGACTCGGATTCTATATAAGGAGCCGCGCGTCGCCGCCATTTTCACACGTGCATTGAGATTCATAGGGAGAGGACGTGGCTGGCGTCCTCTCCGTTTATAGAGAAGAGAGTGAGACAGTAGAGAGAGACACAGTAGTAATTTTGGGGAGCATTAGGAGGAGTACTAGTTACTTGCTGAAGTGATAGATAGTGTGACTGTATATTATCTGACTTGTGGGGGAGACACTGACAGTGGGGAGCAGTTAGAGTCTGAGAGCAGGACTCAGGAGTACATATAACGTACAGTGCACACTTTTGCTGCCAGAGTGCCACACTGCCATTGTGACCACACTGACCACCAGTATAATATATATTGTGATTGTCTGCTTAGGAGTACTACTTGCAAGTTGCTGATAGTGTGACCAGTGACCTGACCACCAGTCACCACCAGTTTAATATATATATATATATATATATATATATATATATATAATTGTATATAATATATATATAATATTGTATACCACCTACCCGTGGTTTTTTTTTTTTCTTTCTTCTTTATACATACTACTATAGTAGCTTACTGTAGCAGTCTGCGGTGCTGCTGAGCTGACTGTGTCCAGCGGGTCCGTCATCAGTCATTACATAATAAATATATATACCTGTCCGGCTGCAGTACTAGTGATATTATATATATATATATATATATATATTGATTTCATCTCATTATCATCCAGTCTATATTAGCAGCAGACACAGTACGGTAGTCCACGGCTGTGGCTACCTCTGTGTCGGCAGTCGCTCGTCCATCCATAATTGTATACCACCTACCCGTGGTTTTTTTTTTTTCTTTCTTCTTTATACATACTACTATAGTAGCTTACTGTAGCAGTCTGCGGTGCTGCTGAGCTGACAGTGTCCAGCAGGTCCGTCATCAGTCATTACATAATAAATATATATACCTGTCCGGCTGCAGTACTAGTGATATTATATATATATATATATATATATATTGATTTCATCTCCTTATCATCCAGTCTATATTAGCAGCAGACACAGTACGGTAGTCCACGGCTGTAGCTACCTCTGTGTCGACAGTCGCTCGTCCATCCATAATTGTATACCACCTACCCGTGGTTTTTTTTTTTTCTTTCTTCTTTATACATACTACTATAGTAGCTTACTGTAGCAGTCTGCGGTGCTGCTGAGCTGACAGTGTCCAGCAGGTCCGTCATCAGTCATTACATAATAAATATATATACCTGTCCGGCTGCAGTACTAGTGATATTATATATATATATTTATATATATATATTGATTTCATCTCATCATCCAGTCTATATTAGCAGCAGACACAGTATGGTAGTCCACGGCTGTAGCTACCTCTGTGTCGGCAGTCGCTCGTCCATCCATAATTGTATACCACCTACCCGTGGTTTTTTTTCTTTTCTTTCTTCTTTATACATACTACTATAGTAGCTTACTGTAGCAGTCTGCGGTGCTGCTGAGCTGACAGTGTCCAGCAGGTCCGTCATCAGTCATTACATAATAAATATATATACCTGTCCGGCTGCAGTACTAGTGATATTATATATATATATATATATATATTGATTTCATCTCCTTATCATCCAGTCTATATTAGCAGCAGACACAGTACGGTAGTCCACGGCTGTAGCTACCTCTGTGTCGGCAGTCGCTCGTCCATCCATAATTGTATACCACCTACCCGTGGTTTTTTTTTTTTTTTTTCTTCTTTATACATACTACTATAGTAGCTTACTGTAGCAGTCTGCGGTGCTGCTGAGCTGACAGTGTCCAGCAGGTCCGTCATCAGTCATTACATAATAAATATATATACCTGTCCGGCTGCAGTACTAGTGATATTATATATATATATTGATTTCATCTCCTTATCATCCAGTCTATATTAGCAGCAGACACAGTACGGTAGTCCACGGCTGTAGCTACCTCTGTGTCGGCAGTCGCTCGTCCATCCATAATTGTATACCACCTACCCGTGGTTTTTTTTTTTCTTTCTTCTTTATACATACTACTATAGTAGCTTACTGTAGCAGTCTGCGGTGCTGCTGAGCTGACAGTGTCCAGCAGGTCCGTCATCAGTCATTACATAATAAATATATATACCTAAATGGTGATGATATATGAATAGGCGCACTGCACCTCACACCAACAGCACAAAAAGTCTCTCAGAAGTTACACCCAACTTCAAATGGATACAAAAAGAACAAAATTAGAGACTTCAATAGGCGTAAAATGAGGTTCCATAGACACAGAAGGGAGTCATTCAATCCAACCAAGATGGATAAGATTTTTTCTCAAATGTCTTTTTGTGTGACACAGACAGTCCCCAAAAATCTTGGTTCTCTTATTCCTTCCAGATAGATTCACTTTAAAGATGTATTCGGAATATACCCAAAAAGGAAAGAAACGATAATAGTGTAATTCTGTATATATTAATAATATGGAAATAGTGTAGATGCACTTACATTCCAAAAGTTAAATGAAGGCATGTATCTCACACAATGGTGAGTAATTCCCAGGATCAGGATAATTCTCTCTTTTGAAGATGGTTTCTACTGGGTGGTCTTCCAGGGCAGTGTCACCAAATAAAGAGAGAATGTACAATAGTGCAAATAACGTCTTTTTTAAAAACAACGATATCTTTAATAAATTGCACTCACATTATAAAAAACAAATATAGGCATATCTACCCAACATCTGGGTCCAGGAGTTAAAATTAACCCCAGGAGTCAAGATAACCCCAGGGTCCACAGAGTACAGACAGCAGCTTCTGCTGTCTGTACTCTGTGGACCCTGGGGTTATCTTGAGGAGGCTGGTTTTATTCACTGCACGTGCACTTTTCCATCTGTGAGGATAACCTGCTGCTTGAAATTTTAACTCCTGGACCCAGATGTTGGGTAGATATGCCTATATTTGTTTTTTATAATGTGAGTGCAATTTATTAAAGATATCGTTGTTTTTAAAAAAGACGTTATTTGCACTATTGTACATTCTCTCTTTATTTGGTGACACTGCCCTGGAAGACCACCCAGTAGAAACCATCTTCAAAAGAGAGAATTATCCTGATCCTGGGAATTACTCACCATTGTGTGAGATACATGCCTTCATTTAACTTTTGGAATGTAAGTGCATCTACACTATTTCCATATTATTAATATATACAGAATTACACTATTATCGTTTCTTTCCTTTTTGGGTATATTCCGAATACATCTTTAAAGTGAATCTATCTGGAAGGAATAAGAGAACCAAGATTTTTGGGGACTGTCTGTGTCACACAAAAAGACATTTGAGAAAAAATCTTATCCATCTTGGTTGGATTGAATGACTCCCTTCTGTGTCTATGGAACCTCATTTTACGCCTATTGAAGTCTCTAAATATATATACCTGTCCGGCTGCAGTACTAGTGATATTATATATATATATATATATATTGATTTCATCTCATTATCATCCAGTCTATATTAGCAGCAGACACAGTACGGTAGTCCACGGCTGTAGCTACCTCTGTGTCGGCAGTCGCTCGTCCATCCATAAGTATACTAGTATCCATCCATCTACATTGTTTACCTGAGGTGCCTTTTAGTTGTGCCTATTAAAATATGGAGAACAAAAATGTTGAGGTTCCAAAATTAGGGAAAGATCAAGATCCACTTCCACCTCGTGCTGAAGCTGCTGCCACTAGTCATGGCCGAGACGATGAAATGCCAGCAACGTCGTCTGCCAAGGCCGATGCCCAATGTCATAGTACAGAGCATGTAAAATCCAAAACACCAAATATCAGTAAAAAAAGGACTCCAAAATCTAAAATAAAATTGTCGGAGGAGAAGCGTAAACTTGCCAATATGCCATTTACCACACGGAGTGGCAAGGAACGGCTGAGGCCCTGGCCTATGTTCATGGCTAGTGGTTCAGCTTCACATGAGGATGGAAGCACTCAGCCTCTCGCTAGAAAACTGAAAAGACTCAAGCTGGCAAAAGCACCGCAAAGAACTGTGCGTTCTTCGAAATCCCAAATCCACAAGGAGAGTCCAATTGTGTCGGTTGCGATGCCTGACCTTCCCAACACTGGACGTGAAGAGCATGCGCCTTCCACCATTTGCACGCCCCCTGCAAGTGCTGGAAGGAGCACCCGCAGTCCAGTTCCTGATAGTCAGATTGAAGATGTCAGTGTTGAAGTACACCAGGATGAGGAGGATATGGGTGTTGCTGGCGCTGGGGAGGAAATTGACAAGGAGGATTCTGATGGTGAGGTGGTTTGTTTAAGTCAGGCACCCGGGGAGACACCTGTTGTCCGTGGGAGGAATAGGGCCGTTGACATGCCTGGTGAAAATACCCAAAAAATCAGCTCTTCGGTGTGGAAGTATTTCACCAGAAATGCGGACAACATTTGTCAAGCCGTGTGTTGCCTTTGTCAAGCTGTAATAAGTAGGGGTAAGGACGTTAACCACCTCGGAACATCCTCCCTTATACGTCACCTGCAGCGCATTCATAATAAGTCAGTGACAAGTTCAAAAACTTTGGGCGACAGCGGAAGCAGTCCACTGACCAGTAAATCCCTTCCTCTTGTAACCAAGCTCACGCAAACCACCCCACCAACTCCCTCAGTGTCAATTTCCTCCTTCCCCAGGAATGCCAATAGTCCTGCATGCCATGTCACTGGCAATTCTGACGAGTCCTCTCCTGCCTGGGATTCCTCCGATGCATCCTTGCGTGTAACGCCTACTGCTGCTGGCGCTGCTGTTGTTGCTGCTGGGAGTCGATGGTCATCCCAAAGGGGAAGTCGTAAGCCCACTTTTACTACTTCCACCAAGCAATTGACTGTCCAACAGTCCTTTGCGAGGAAGATGAAATATCACAGCAGTCATCCTGTTGCAAAGCGGATAACTGAGGCCTTGACAACTATGTTGGTGTTAGACGTGCGTCCGGTATCCGCCGTTAGTTCACAGGGAACTAGACAATTTATTGAGGTAGTGTGCCCCCGTTACCAAATACCATCTAGGTTCCACTTCTCTAGGCAGGCGATACCGAGAATGTACACGGACGTCAGAAAAAGACTCACCAGTGTCCTAAAAAATGCAGTTGTACCCAATGTCCACTTAACCACGGACATGTGGACAAGTGGAGCAGGGCAGGGTCAGGACTATATGACTGTGACAGCCCACTGGGTAGATGTATGGACTCCCGCCGCAAGAACAGCAGCGGCGGCACCAGTAGCAGCATCTCGCAAACGCCAACTCTTTCCTAGGCAGGCTACGCTTTGTATCACCGGTTTCCAGAATACGCACACAGCTGAAAACCTCTTACGGCAACTGAGGAAGATCATCGCGGAATGGCTTACCCCAATTGGACTCTCCTGTGGATTTGTGGCATCGGACAACGCCAGCAATATTGTGTGTGCATTAAATATGGGCAAATTCCAGCACGTCCCATGTTTTGCACATACCTTGAATTTGGTGGTGCAGAATTTTTTTAAAAACGACAGGGGCGTGCAAGAGATGCTGTCGGTGGCCAGAAGAATTGCGGGACACTTTCGGCGTACAGGCACCACGTACAGAAGACTGGAGCACCACCAAAAACGCCTGAACCTGCCCTGCCATCATCTGAAGCAAGAAGTGGTAACGAGGTGGAATTCAACCCTCTATATGCTTCAGAGGTTGGAGGAGCAGCAAAAGGCCATTCAAGCCTATACAATTGAGCACGATATAGGAGGTGGAATGTACCTGTCTCAAGCGCAGTGGAGAATGATTTCAACGTTGTGCAAGGTTCTGCAACCTTTTGAACTTGCCACACGTGAAGTCAGTTCAGACACTGCCAGCCTGAGTCAGGTCATTCCCCTCATCAGGCTTTTGCAGAAGAAGCTGGAGGCATTGAAGGAGGAGCTAAAAGGGAGCGATTCCGCTAGGCATGTGGGACTTGTGGATGGAGCCCTTAATTCGCTTAACAAGGATTCACGGGTGGTCAATCTGTTGAAATCAGAGCACTACATTTTGGCCACCGTGCTCGATCCTAGATTTAAAACCTACCTTGGATCTCTCTTTCCGGCAGACACAAGTCTGCTGGGGTTCAAAGACCTGCTGGTGACAAAATTGTCAAGTCAAGCGGAACGCGACCTGTCAACATCTCCTCCTTCACATTCTCCCGCAACTGGGGGTGCGAGGAAAAGGATCAGAATTCCGAGCCCACCCGCTGGCGGTGATGCAGGGCAGTCTGGAGCGACTGCTGATGCTGACATCTGGTCCGGACTGAAGGACCTGACAACGATTACGGACATGTCGTCTACTGTCACTGCATATGATTCTCTCACCATTGAAAGAATGGTGGAGGATTATATGAGTGACCGCATCCAAGTAGGCACGTCAGACAGTCCGTACTTATACTGGCAGGAAAAAGAGGCAATTTGGAGGCCCTTGCACAAACTGGCTTTATTCTACCTAAGTTGCCCTCCCACAAGTGTGTACTCCGAAAGAGTGTTTAGTGCCGCCGCTCACCTTGTCAGCAATCTGCGTACGAGGTTACTTCCAGAAAATGTGGAGAAGATGATGTTCATTAAAATGAATTATAATCAATTCCTCCGTGGAGACATTGACCAGCAGCAATTGCCTCCACAAAGTACACAGGGAGCTGAGATGGTGGATTCCAGTGGGGACGAATTGATAATCTGTGAGGAGCGGGATGTACACGGTGATATATCGGAGGATGATGATGAGGTGGACATCTTGCCTCTGTAGAGCCAGTTTGTGCAAGGAGAGATTAATTGCTTCTTTTTCGGTGGGGGTCCAAACCAACCCGTCATTTCAGTCACAGTCGTGTGGCAGACCCTGTCACTGAAATGATGGGTTGGTTAAAGTGTGCATGTCCTGTTTATACAACATAAGGGTGGGTGGGAGGGCCCAAGGACAATTCCATCTTGCACCTCTTTTTTCTTTCATTTTTATTTGCGTCATGTGCTGTTTGGGGAGTGTTTTTTGGAAGGGCCATCCTGCGTGACACTGCAGTGCCACTCCTAGATGGGCCAGGTGTTTGTGTCGGCCACTAGGGTCGCTTAGCTTACTCACACAGCTACCTCATTGCGCCTCTTTTTTTCTTCTTTGCGTCATGTGCTGTTTGGGGAGTGTTTTTTGGAAGGGCCATCCTGCGTGACACTGCAGTGCCACTCCTAGATGGGCCAGGTGTTTGTGTCGGCCACTAGGGTCGCTTAGCTTACTCACACAGCTACCTCATTGCGCCTCTTTTTTTCTTCTTTGCGTCATGTGCTGTTTGGGGAGTGTTTTTTGGAAGGGCCATCCTGCGTGACACTGCAGTGCCACTCCTAGATGGGCCAGGTGTTTGTGTCGGCCACTAGGGTCGCTTATCTTACTCACACAGCTACCTCATTGCACCTCTTTTTTTCTTCTTTGCGTCATGTGCTGTTTGGGGAGTGTTTTTTGGAAGGGCCATCCTGCGTGACACTGCAGTGCCACTCCTAGATGGGCCAGGTGTTTGTGTCGGCCACTAGGGTCGCTTAGCTTACTCACACAGCTACCTCATTGCACCTCTTTTTTTCTTCTTTGCGTCATGTGCTGTTTGGGGAGTGTTTTTTGGAAGGGCCATCCTGCGTGACACTGCCGTGCCACTCCTAGATGGGCCAGGTGTTTGTGTCGGCCACTAGGGTCGCTTAGCTTAGTCATCCAGCGACCTCGGTGCAAATTTTAGGACTAAAAATAATATTGTGAGGTGTGAGGTATTCAGAATAGACTGAAAATGAGTGGAAATTATGGTTTTTGAGGTTAATAATACTTTGGGATCAAAATTACCCCCAAATTCTATGATTTAAGCTGTTTTTTAGGGTTTTTTGAAAAAAACACCCAAATCCAAAACACACCCGAATCCGACAAAAAAAATTCGGTGAGGTTTTGCCAAAACGCGGTCGAACCCAAAACACGGCCGCGGAACCGAACCCAAAACCAAAACACAAAACCCGAAAAATTTCAAGTGCACATCCCTAATATATATATACTGTATATATATATATATATATATATTTGTAGTAGTCGTAGTAAAAACAGTACTAACAGAAGAAAAAAAACTCTGATTTCAGAAAATTACAGGATGAGAACGTGATCATTGCATTATTCAGTACGTCTAATACCCCTTTTCCACTAGCTCTTAGAAACACGGGTAAATGTGCGGGGGCGCGCATTTACCAGTGTTTTTCCCTAGTGGAAAAGGGTCCCCCGGCAAATTCCCGGATCAAGTGATCCGGGAATCCTACCCGAGTAGCTAGCCGGGTTGAACACGTGTTCAACCCGGCTAGCTGTCTAGTGTGAACGGGAGCCGTGTCGAGGCGACACGGCTCCCGTTCACTGTGTATGGGAGGGCGGCGCTGGGAGATCATGTGATCTCTCAGCGCTGCCCCTGCCGCATCACTAGCAGCAATATGCCGGGTTGGTGAGCGCTGTTCAAAAGGGGGCTGTAGCACGAGTCGCAGCCATGTCAGGCGACACAGCTGCGACCCGTGCTTTAGTGGAAAAGGGGTATTAGAGTGCAGCAGGTTGCAACTGTGCTGCAATTTGTTGTACAATAAACATTATATATTCAGATTTAACAGCACCACACTACTGTAGTACATAGTACCTCATACCTCCCAACCATGCAGCTATTTTGCCGGGACAGTCCAGATTCTGACAGACTGACCCCTAGCACAGCGATCAGGATTTGTGCTAATCATGGAAGGCACGGCCCTGCACACTGTGATGGGCTGAGATCAGCTGCAAGTGCTGGTGTCAGATAAGGAGGAGGGACAGACTTGAGTCCCTCCATCAGACCTGGTTCCGGGTAAATAGCACCAGCCCCCATGCACAACTACAACCCAACTACACTAGCATGCGGGGGGTTGCCTAGCACAAAGCAAGTCTGCCCCGCATGCTGCTCCCCCCCCCCCGCCCCACTAACATGTGAACGCTTCACTCGGCAGTGAAGTGCTGGCATGTTAAGGGTAGCCCTCTGCCTGCGCAGCCTAGCTGCAAAGGCAGATGTCTACTCGCCATGTTTAGGCTCGCAGCGGCCCCCAACACCACAATGCAGTCCCCAAAACGTCAACCCCCCCTGCAAACTCCTCTGCCTATCAATCAGGCAGAGGAGTTCACATATATGAGATGCTGTCGCATCTAACTGTGTGCGTACGCGCAGTGCGGCTTCTGAGTGTGCGCACACTCTAGAAGGGCTTCAGTATGCAAATCTAAATTTCTCTGCACGTGTTACATCTGCCCCACGTGCAGTGCAACATGGTTTTGCCCAATTGCTTTTTCGGTTTGCTAACAAACCTGAATAACCCCCACTGTGCATACTACTGGATACTATGGGCACTGCGTGTACTGCTGAGTACTATTTATGTATTTATTAACAGTTTCTTATACAGTACCTTGCTAAAGTAGTCACCCCTCTTTGCATTTCTCATGTTTTGTTGCCTCACAACCTGGAATTAAAATTAATTGTTTGAAGGTTTGCATAATTTCATTCACAGAACATGGCTACAACTTTGAAGATGTTTTTTTTTTAATTGTGAAGCAAACAACAAATAGGACAAAATAACAGAAAACTTCAGCGTGCATAACTATTCACTATTCACTCCCCTAAAGTCAGTACTTTGTAGAGCTACCTTTTGCGGCAATTACAGCTGCAAGTCGCTTTGAGTAAGTCTCTATAAACTTGCCACATCTTGCCACTGGGATTTGTGCCCATTCCTCAAGGCAAAACTGCTCCAGCTTCTTCATGTTGGATGGTTTCCGCTTGTGAACAGCAATGTTCAAGTTTGACCACAGATTCTCAATTGGATTGAGATCTGGGCTTTGACTAGGCCATTCCAACACATTTAAATGTTTCCCCTTAGAAAACTTGAGTGTTGCTTTAGCAGTATGCTTCGGGTCATTGTCCTGCTTGAAGGTAAACCTCCATCCCAGTCTCAAATCACAGGCAGATTGAAATAGGTTTTGCTCAAGAATATCCCTGTATTTAGTACCAACCATCTTTCCCTCAACTCAAAACAGTTTCCCAGTCCCTGCTGCTGAAAAACATCCCACAGCATGATGTTGCCACCACTATGTCTCACTGTGGGGATGCTGTTCTTGGGGTGATGGGATGTGTTGGGTTTGCGCCAAACATACAGTTTTCCTTGCTGGCCGAAAAGTTCAATTTTAGTCTCATCTGACCAGAGCACTTTCCTCCATACATTTGAGGAGTCGTCCACATGCCTTTTGGCAAACTCAAAATGTGCCTTCTTATTTTTAACACTAAGCAATGGCTTTTTTTCTGGTCACTCTTCCATAAAGCCCAGCTCTATGGAGTGTACGGCTTATTGTGGTCACAAGCGCAGATACACCAGTCTCTGCTGTGGAACTCTGCAGCTCCTCCAGGGTTACCTTTGGTCTCTGTGCTGCCTCTCTGATTAATGCCCTCCTTGCCCAGTCTGAGTTTTGGTGACCGGCCCTCTCTTGGCAGGTTTGTTGTGGTACCATGTTCTTTCCATTTGAACATGATGGATTTGATGGTTCTCTGGTGGATCATCAAAGATTTGGATAATGTTTTTATAACCCAACCATAACTTGTACTTCTCAACAACTTTATCCTTGATTTGTTTGGAGAGCTCCTTGGTCTTCTTGGTGTGATGCCTCTTGCTTAGTGGTGTTGCAGCCTCTGGGGCCTTTCAGAAAAGGTGTGACACTTCTTGGCATCTGGGGCCTTTCAGAAAAGGTGTGACACTTATTGCACACAGGTGGACTTCATTTCACTAATTATGTGACTTCTGAAGGTAATTGGTTGCACCAAAACTTTTGAGGGGCTTCATAGCAAAGAGGGTGAATACATATGCACATGCCAATTTAAAAATTTATTTATAAAAATTGTTATATACATTTTTCTCATTTCACTTCATCAACTTAGACTATTTTGTGCATATCCATCACATAAAATTCAGATTAAAAAAAGGAGATTTATGGTAAGAACTTACCTTTGTTAAGTCTCTTTCTGCGAGGTACACTGGGTTCCACAGGGATAACATCGGGGTGTAGAGTTGGATCTTGATCCGAGGCACAAACAGGCTAAAATCTTTAACTGTTGCCAAGATGCAAAGCGCTGCTTCCTCTATAACCCCGCCTCTGTGTAGAGGAGCTCAGTTTTGTTAACCAGTCCAATGCAGTAGCAGGTAAAAGAGACGACAACTGTTAGTAGCCACATTTACCACATTCTCGCGACAGGAGAAGGTACCAGCGGCTAATGCCATACAAACCCAAAGAAGCTAAGTGCATCAGGGTGGGCGCCCTGTGGAACCTAGTGTACCTCGCAGAAAGAGATTTAACAAAGGTAGGTTCTTACCATAAATCTCCTTTTCTGCAGCTGGGTACACTGGGGTTCCACGGGAATAACATTGGGGATGTCCTAAAGCAGTTCCTCATGGGAGGGGACGCCCTGTAGCGGGCACAAGAACCTGGCGTCCAAAGGAGGCATCCTGGGAGGCAGAAGTGTTGAAGGCATAGAACCTTATGAACATGTTCACTGAGGACCACGTAGCCGCCTTGCACAATTGTTCAAGGGTCGCACCACGGCGGGCCGCCCAAGAAGATCCAACAGTCTGAGTAGAATGGGCTTTGATGGTAGCAGGAGCTGGAAGGCCAGCCTGTACATAAGCATGTGCAATCACCATTCTAATCCATCTGGCCAAAATCTGTTTATTAGCAGGCCAGCCACGTTTGTGAAAACCCAAAGGAACAAAGAGAGAATCAGATCTCCTAAGCAAAGCTGTTCTCTTCACATAAATACGGGGAGCCCGTACCACATCCAAAGACCGCTCTTTGGAAGATAAACCTGGAGAGGTAAAGGCCGGAACCACAATCTCTTGGTTAAGGTGGAAAGACGACACCACCTTAGGCAAATAACCAGGACAAGTCCTAAGAACCCCCCGATCACGGTGAAAAATCAGAAAGGGAGACCTACAAGTCTGAAACCCATCTAGCAGAGGCAAAGGCCAGGAAGAACATGACCTTAAGAGTAAGCCACTTAAGGTCCACAGACTCAAGAGGTTCAAACGGAGACTCTTGTAAGGCCTCCAGAACAACCAACAAATCCCAAGGAGCCACAGGCGGGACATAGGAAGGTTGAATCCGTAAAACACCCCGAGTGAATGTATTAACATCAGGCAGAGTCGCAATTTTTCTCTGAAACCATATCGACAAGGCAGAAATATGAACCTTGAGGGAGGAAAGACGAAAGCCTAAGTCCAGGCCCTGTTGCAGGAAAGCCAAAAGCTTGGCAGTACTGAACTTGTATTGGTCATAATGGTTAGTCGCACACCAAGCGAAGTAAGAATTCCAGACCCTATAATAAATCCGAGCAGACGCCGGTTTATGGGCATTCAACATAGTTTGAATGACCGCCTCAGAAAATCCTTTGGCCCTCAGTACGGAAGCTTCAAGAGCCACGCCGTCAAAGCTAGCCGGGCCAAATCCTGGTAGACACAAGGGCCCTGAACGAGGAGGTCTGGGCGCTGTGGAAGTAGAAGAGGACGCTCTGTCGAGGGACCCTGCAGGTCTGAGAATCAATGCCGTCTGAGCCACGCTGGAGCGATTAGAAGTAGTATTCCTCCTTCTTGCTTGAACTTCCTTATCACCCTGGGCAGAAGTGACACCGGAGGGAACACATACGGCAGCCGAAAGTTCCATGGAATTGCCAGTGCATCCACGAACGCTGCTTGAGGATCCCTTGTTCTTGCTCCAAAGACCAGAACCTTGTGATTGTGTCAAGACGCCATGAGGTCTACATCTGGTAGGCCCCACTTGTCCACTAGGAGTTGAAAGACTTCCGAATGAAGACTCCACTCTCCGGCGTGTACGTGCTGATGACTGAGGAAGTCCGCTTCCCAGTTGAGGACTCCGGGAATGAACACTGCCAATATGGCTTGCAGATGGTGTTCCGCCCAACGAAGGATTTTTGACACTTCCATCATTGCCATGCGGCTTCGAGTGCCGCCTTGATGATTTATGTACGCCACCGTGGTGGTGTTGTCCGACTGTACTTGAACAGGCCTGTTCTGTACTAGAGGCATGGCTAGTGTCAATGCATTGAACACTGCCCGCAAATCCAGAATGTTTATCGGGAGGAGAGATTCCTCCCTGGTCCACCGACCCTGAAGAGAGTGTTGCTCCAACACCGCCCCCCAGCCCCGCAGACTGGCATCCATCGTCAGAAGGACCCAGTTGGAGATCCAGAAGGGACCACCCCTGCTCAGTTGCTGGTCCTGGAGCCACCAGCTCAAAGACAAGCAGACCTCTGGAGTCAAGGAGGTCATGTGAGTCCTGATCCAGTGAGGCAGGTCATCCCACTTGGAGAGTATCAACCGCTGCAGAGGGCGGGAATGAAATTGAGTGTATTCTACCATGAGGCCTAGTACTTGCGTCGCCGAGTGTATCGACACACGTGGGCGAGAGAGGAAGCATCTTATCTTGTCCTGAAGTTTCAGGATCTTTTCCGGAGACAAAAACAACCGCTGCTAGTGGGTGTCCAATAGCGCTCCCAGATGCACCATGCTCTGAGCAGGGGCCAGGGAAGATTTCTTCCAGTTGATGAGCCACCCGTGGGCTCGCAGGAATTGGACCATCAGTTCCAGATGACAGAGGAGAACCTCTGGAGAGTTTGCCAGGATCAACAAGTCGTCCAGATACGGCAGGATCCTGATACCCTGACGGCGGAGTAGAGCCGTCATGACCGCCATTACCTTGGTGAAAATTCTTGGAGCCGTAGTCAGACCGAAAGGTAAGGCCTGGAATTGAAAATGTAGGTTGCCAATAGCAAACCACAGGTATTCTTGATGCGACACTGCAATATGTATATGCAGGTAAGCATCCTTGGGCTCCAAAGCCAGAACAATAGAGCGAAGCGTTTCCATACGGAATTTGGAAACTTTCACAAATTTGTTCAAAGACTTGAGGTTGAGAATGGGCTGAGAGGACCCATTCGATTTCGGGACTAGGAACAGCATGGAAAATTACCCCCTGCCTCTCTGAGCCAAAGGCACCGGCACTATCACTCCCGTATCCAGGAGAGATTGTACCACCAAATGGAGAGTTTTTGCTTTTACCTGATCCGAAGGGATGTTTGTTGAGCAAAAATGGCGAGGGGGACGTTTCTTGAAAGAGATGGCGTATCCGTGAGTGACGACTTCCCTTACCCAGGCGTCTGAAGTGGTTTGTAACCACGCCTGAGCAAACCGTAGAAGTCTGCCTCCCACCCAGGGATCCCCCAGGGGGAGGCCTGCCCCATCATGCAGCAGGCTTGTCTGTTTTGGAAGCAGGCTGATGGGCAGCACAGGCACGTTTAGGTTTGGGCTTAGAGGTCTTGGAAGTGCGAGCCTGTTTCGTGTACGCCTGACCCTTTGCTTTACCTGGAGGTCAAAAGGAACGAAAGGAAGTACTCTTAGCCTTCGGAGCCGAAGGAGACGTACTAGGCAGACATGCCGTCTTAGCTGATGCCAAGTTAGCAACAATCTTGTTGAGATCTTCCCCAAAAAGAATGTTTCCCTTAAAAAGGATCACCTCCAAGGTCTTTTTAGAGTCCAGATCTACGGACTAGGACCGCAACCAGAGAATCCGGTGAGCCAGAATGGACGTAGTAGACGCCTTGGCTGCCAGGACACCTGCATCAGATGCCGCCTCATGAATATAATGAGAGGCTGTAATAACATATGAAAGACATTGTCTAGCATTATCAGGAAAATCCGACGGTAGTTCCACTTCAACTTTCTGAATCCAGGCTTCAATAGCTTTTGCCGCCGCAATAGTGGGTCTATGCACAGCTCCAGCAAGAGTGTAAATGGACTTCAAGCAACCCTCCACACGCTTATCCGTCGGTTCCTTCAGCTAGGTGATGGTAGTGACAGGCAGAGCAGAGGACACCACCAGATGCGCGACTTGTGAATCCACCGGCGGAGGTGTTTCCCAATTTTTACTTAACTCTGCAGCGAGGGGATAACGAGCTAGCATCTTTTTAGACAGGGAAAATTTATTTCCTGGATTTTCCCAGGATTCCTGACGAATGTCAACCAAGTGGTCAGAATGAGGTAAATTAATTTAGTAACCTTCGACGTTTAAACTTATCTGGTTTCTTAGCGGTAGCTGGAGGCTCTTCGTCATCATCGATTTGAAGCATCAGCCTGATAGCCTCCAAGAGGTCAGGAACATCCACCTGTGTCAGAGATGCCCCATCAGAAGCATCTGCATCAGTGTCTGAAGGGTCAGTGTAAGGGCCATCTTCATCGGATGAGGTATCCGAAACATGTGTGGATTGTGAGGAAGTAATGGCCCGTTTAGATGACCCCTTGGTCTTAAGCGGGCGAGAGTCAGGATTTTGCTTAGCCGGAGACTGATTTAATTGCTGTAACTGAGAGGACAGAGTATCTGCCCATGGCGGATTAACTGCAGGGACAATATGTGGCTGTAATGGCACAGGAGGTCCCGTAGGGGGCGTAAGTCTAGTTACTAGCGTAGTCAGCAAATTAGAGAAAGGAGCCCAAGGTGGGTCTTGATTTGCCCCCATTGCTACAGACTGACGATGGGTTATAGAACCCCCAGTACCTGAACCCTTAGCTGCTATGTTTTCCTCCGAGTAATCCGTGGCATCAGCACTGCATGGTGCAGAATCAGCAATGGATCTACCACCCTGTTTAGCAGACATTATTTGCAAGTGGCATATCTGGCAGTGTGAGGGCTGTGTACGGCTAGAGTTGCATTTCCCACCCTAGGCTTATACTCGAGTCAATAAGTTTTCCCAGGTTTCTGTGGTAAAATTAGGTGCCTCGGCTTATATTCGGGTCGATTTATACTCGAGTATATATACGGTATATCCTGTGAGACACTATATTATATGAGAACCCTGATGCACTTAGCCCCCCTCAGGGTACCGAATACAGGAATAGCCATATGTGTGAGATACACGGAATAGAGGTCACACAGCAGCTATTGGCACACATTCAGTCACATATACAATGCAGAAATTATTACAAACAATAAAACTGCACTGGACTAGCAATACTAAGTACAAACTGTACCACTAAGTAAAGCTATATAGGTATATAGATACAGGTTGAGTATCCCTTATCCAAAATGCTTGGGACCAGAGGTATTTTGGTTATCGGATTTTTCCGTATTTTGGAATAATTGCATCCTATAATGAGATATCATGGTGATGGGACCTAAATCGAAGCACAGAATGCATTTATGTTTTACATACACCTTATACACACAGCCTGAAGGTCATTTTAGCCAATATTTTTTGTAACTTTGTGCATTGAACAAAGTATGTGTACATTCACACAATTCATTTATGTTTCATATACGCCTTATACACACAGCCTGAAGGTCATTTAATACAATATTTTTAATAACTGTGTGTATTAAACAAAGTTTGTGTACATTGAGCCATCAAAAAACAAAGGTTTCACTATCTCACTCTCACGCAAAAAATAAGAATTTACTTACCGATAATTCTATTTCTCGTAGTCCGTAGTGGATGCTGGGGACTCCGTCAGGACCATGGGGAATAGCGGGCTCCGCAGGAGACAGGGCACATCTAAAAAGCTTTTTAGGTCACATGGTGTGTACTGGCTCCTCCCCCTATGACCCTCCTCCAAGCCTCAGTTAGGTACTGTGCCCGGACGAGCGTACACAATAAGGAAGGATCTTGAATCCCGGGTAAGACTCATACCAGCCACACCAATCACACCGTACAACTTGTGATCTGAACCCAGTTAACAGTATGATAACAAACGAAGTAGCCTCCGAAAAGATGGCTCACAACAATAGTAATAACCCGATTTTTGTAACAATAACTATGTACAAGCATTGCAGACAATCCGCACTTGGGATGGGCGCCCAGCATCCACTACGGACTACGAGAAATAGAATTATCGGTAAGTAAATTCTTATTTTCTCTAACGTCCTAGTGGATGCTGGGGACTCCGTCAGGACCATGGGGATTATACCAAAGCTCCCAAACGGGCGGGAGAGTGCGGATGACTCTGCAGCACCGAATGAGAGAACTCCAGGTCCTCCTTAGCCAGAGTATCAAAATTTGTAAAATTTTACAAACGTGTTCTCCCCTGACCACGTAGCTGCTCGGCAAAGTTGTAATGCCGAGACTCCTCGGGCAGCCGCCCAGGATGAGCCCACCTTCCTTGTGGAATGGGCATCTACATATTTCGTCTGTGGCAGGCCTGCCACAGAATGTGCAAGCTGAATTGTACTACAAATCCAGCGTGCAATAGACTGCTTAGAAGCATGAGCACCCAGCTTGTTGGGTGTATACAGTATAAACAGCAAGTCAGACTTTCTGACTCCAGCCGTCCTAACTATATATATATATATATATTTTTAGGGCCCTGACCACGTCTAGTAACTTGGAGTCCTCCAAGTCCCTAGTAGCCGCAGGCACCACAAGAGGTTGTTTCAGGTGAAAACGCTGACACCCCTTCATGAAGAAACTGGAGACGAGTCCCAGTTCTGTCCTGTTCAAATGGAAAATTTTAATATGGGCTTTTGTAAGACAAAGCCGCCCATTCTGACAATCGCCTGGCCGAGGCCAGGGCTAACAACATGGTCACTTCCCATGTGAGATATTTGTCAACAGCATGGTCACTTTCCATGTGAGATATTTCAAATCCACAGATTTGAGCGGTTCAAACCAATATGATTTTAAGAAATCCCAACACTATGTTGAGATCTCACGGTGCCCCTAGGGGCACAAAAAAGCTGTATATGCAATACATCCTTTACAATCTGGACTTCAGGAACAGAAGTCAATTCTTTCTGGAAGAAAATCTACAGGGCCGAAATTTAAATGTTAATGAACCCCAATTTGAGGTCCAAAACACTCCTGTTTTCAGGAAGTGTAGAAATCGACCTAGTTGAATTTCCGTCGTGGAGCCTTCCTGGCCTCACCCACGCAACATATTTTCACCACATGTGGTGATGACGTTGTGCGGTCACCTCCTTCCTGGCTTTGACCAGGGTAGGTATGACCTCTTATGGAATGCCTTTTCCCCTCAGGATCCGGCATTCAACCGCCATGCCGTCAAACGCAGCCGCGGTAAGTCTTGGAATAGACATGGTACTTGCTGAATCAAGTCCCTTCTTAGCTCCCCAGGCCCTTAGTCCTCTGTGAGCATTTCTTGAAGTTCCGGGTACCAAGTCCCTCTTGGCCAATCCGGAGCCACTAGTATAGTTCATACTCCTCTATGTCTTATAATTCTCAATACCCTGGTTATGAGAAACAGAGGAGGGAACACATACACAGACTGGTACACCCACGGTGTTACCAGAACATCCACAGCTATCGCCTGAAGGTCTCATGACCTGGCGGAATACCTGTCCCGTTTTTGTTCGGGCGGGACGCCATCATGTCCACCTTTGGTCTTTGCCAACGGTCCACAATCATGTTGAAAAACTTCCCTATGAAGTTTCCACTCTCCCGGGTGGAGGTCATGCCTGCTGAGGAAGTCTGCTTCCCAGTCGTCCACTCCCGGAAAGAACACTGCTGACAGTGCTATCACATGATTTTCCGCCTAGCGAAAAATCCTTGCAGTTTTCCCTGCCCTCCTGCTTCTTGTGCCGCCCTTCTGTTTACGTGGGCGACTGCCGTGATGTTATCCCACTGGATCAATACCGGCTGACCTTGAAGCAGAGGTCTAGCTAAGTTTAGAGCATTATAAATTTGCTCTAAGCTTATTTATGCGGAGAGAATTCTCCAGACTTAATCACACTTCCCTGGAAATTTTTTCCCTGTGTGACTGTTCCCCAGCCTCTCAGGCTGGCCTCCGTGGTCACCGGCATCCAATCCTGAATGCCGAATCTGCGGCCCTCTAGAAGATGAGCACTCTGTAATCACCACAGGAGAGACACCCTTTTCCTTGGATATAGGGTTATCCGCTGATGCATCTGAGGATGCGATCCGGACCATTTGTCCAGCAGATCCCACTGAAGAGTTCTTGCGGGAAATCTGCCGAATGGAATTGCTTCGTAATAAGCCACCATTTTTACCAGGACTCTTGTGCAATGATGCACTGACACTTTTCCTGGTTTTAGGAGGATCCCGATTAGCTCGGATAACTCCCTGGTTTTCTCCACTGGGAGAAACACGTTTTTCTGGACTGTGTCCAGAATCTTCCCTAGGAACAGTAGACGTGTCGTCGGAAAAAGCTGCGATTTTGGAATATTTAGAATCCACTCGTGCTGTCGTAGAACTACTTAAGATAGTGCTACTCCGACCTCCAACTGTTCTCTGGACCTTGCCCTTATCAGGAAAGCGTCCATGTTTCTTTTAAGAAAAATCATCATTCCGGCCATTACCTTGGTAAAGACCCGGGGCGCCGTGGACCATCCAAACGGCAGCGTCTGAACTGATAGTGACAGTTCTGTACCAGGAACCTGAAGTACCCTTGGTGAGAAGGGCAAATTTGGACCTGTAGGTAAACGTCCCTGATATCCAGTGACATCATATCGTCCCCTTCTTCCTGGTTCGCTATCACTGCTCCGAGTGACTCCATCTTGATTTGAACGCTTGTATGTAAGTGTTCAAATATTTCAGATCTCACCGAGCCGGTTGGCTTCAGTACCACAATATAGTGTGGAATACTACCCCCTTCCTTGTTGTAAGAAGGGTACTTTGATTATCACCTGCTGGGAATACAGCCTGTGAATTGTGTGAGGGGGAGACGTCTCGAATTTCCAATGTACACCTGGGATATTACATGTAGGATCCCGGAGTTCCCTTGCGAGTGTTGCTGAAACTCTTGAGATGACCCCCTACCGCACCTGAGTCCGCTTGTACGGCCCCAGCGTTATGCTGCGGACTTGGCAGAAGCCGTGAGGAGCTTCTGTTCCTGGGAATGAGCTGCTTGCTGCAGTCTTCTTCCCTTTCCTCTCCCCCTGGGCAGATATGACTGGCCTTCGCCCGCCTGCCCGTATGGGGACGAAAGGACTGAGACTGAAAAGACTGTGTCCTTTTCTGCCAATATGTGACTCGGGGTAACAAAAGGTGGATTTTTCAGCTGTTGCCATGGCCACCAGGTCCAATGGACCGCCCCTTTATACGGCAATACTTCCATATGCCGTCTGGAATCTGCCTCACCTGACCACTGTCGTGTCTTCGTCTGGCAGATATGTACATCACATTTACTCTTGATGCCAGAATGCAAATATGCCTCTGCGCATCACACATATATAGAAATGCATCCTTAAAATGCTCTATAGACAATAAAATCCTGTCCCTGTCAAGGGTATCAAAATTTTCAGTCAGGAAATCCGACCAAGCCCCCTCAGCGCTGCACATCCAGGCTGAGGCGATTGTTGGTCGTAGTATAACACCAGTATGTGTGTATATACTGTTATGATATTTTCCAGCTTCCTATCAGCTGGCTCCTTGAGGGCGGCCGTATCTGGAAACGGTAACGCCATGTTTTTTATAAGCGTGTGAGCGCCTTGTCCACCCTAAGGTGTGTTTTCCAACTCGCCCTTACTACTGGCGGGAAAAAGGGTATACCGCCCATAACTTTCTGTCGGAGGAACCCCACGTATCATCACACACTTCATTTAATTTATCTGATTTAGGCAAAACTACAAGTAGTTTTTTCCCACCCTACAAAATACCCTTATTTGTGGTACTTGTGGTATCAGAAATACGTAACACCTCCTTCATTGCCCTTAACATGTAACTTGTGGCCCTAAAGGAAAAATACGTTTGTTTCTTCACCGTCGACACTGGGGTCAGTGTCCGTGTCAGTGTCTGTCGACCGACTGAGGTAAATGGGCGTTTTTACAAGCCCCTGACGGTGTCTGAGACGCCTGGACCGATACTAATTTGTCCGCCGGCTGTCTCATGTCGTCAACCGGCTTGCAGCGTGTTGACATTATCACGTAATTCCATAAGTAAGCCATCCATTCTGGTGTCGACTCCCTAGAGAGTGACATCACCATTACAGGCAATTTTCTCCGTCTCCTCACCAACATTTTCCTCATACATGTCGACACACACGTACCGACCTACAGCACACACATACAGGGAATGCTCTGATAGAGGACAGGACCCACTAGCCCTTTGGGGAGACAGAGGGAGAGTTTGCCAGCACACACCAAAAGCGCCATAATGTATATAACAACCCTAGAAGGTGTTGTTTCTATATATGGGCTCTTAATATATAATTATATCGCCAATTTATGCCCCCCTTCTCTTTAACCCTGTTTCTGTAGTGCAGGGGAGAGTGGGAGCCTTCCTCACCAGCGGAGCTGGTCAGGAAAATGGCGCTGAGTGCTGAGGAGAATAAGCTCCGCCCCTTTCACGGCGGGCTTTTCTCCCGGTTATTAGGAAAACTGGCCTGGGTTAAATACATACATATAGCCTTAATGGCTATATGTGATGTATTTATTTGCCAAATAGGTATTTATATTGCTGCCCAGGGCGCCCCCAGCAGCGCCCTGCACCCTCCGTGACCGTGTCAGTGAGCCGTGTAGCAACAATGGCGCACAGCTGCAGTGCTGTGCGCTACCTCTCTGAAGACTGTGAAGTCTTCTGCCGCCTGTTTCCGGACCTCCGTTCCGCCGTCTTTCTTCAGCGTCTGTAAGGGGGATCGGCGGCGCGGCTCCGGGACGAACCCCAGGCTGACCTGTGTTCCGACTCCCTCTGGAGCTCAGTGTCCAGTAGCCTAAAACTTCAATCCTCCTGCACGCAGGTGAGTTGCAAGTCTCTCCCCTAAGTCCCTCGTTGCAGTGATCCTGTCGCCAGCAGGAATCACTGATTAGAAACCTAAAAAAAAACTTTACTAAACAGCTCCTTAAGAGAGCCATCCAGTTTGCACCCTTCTCGGACGGGCACAAAAACCTAACTGAGGCTTGGAGGAGGGTCATAGGGGGAGGAGCCAGTACACACCATGTGACCTAAAAAGCTTTTTAGATGTGCCCTGTCTCCTGCGGAGCCCGCTATTCCCCATGGTCCTGACGGAGTCCCCAGCATCCACTAGGACGTTAGAGAAAAGTCTGTATTTCGGAATATTCCGTATTTCGGAATATTTGGATATGGGATACTCAACCTGTATAACAATGTACAGTAAAGACTGGATGTATATCACAGGGTACTTGTACTAAATATCCCTGAAGTAATGCACTTGTTCTTAACTAACACTGTCTAAATGACACGTAGTATACTTAAGTGTCCTGTAAATGCACAGCGCTGATGATGCAGGCGGCTTTACAGAGGAGACATTGCCCAGCAGTCCCAGAATCAGCTCAGCATGTGTGTAATGACACCCAAACGCTGACAGAGCGTGAGGGATACTGAGAGATGCAGCTCCAGGGCGGGAACATTAGCAGTAAATGGCGCCTGGGGCTGGGGGAGGGGCTACAGGTCAGAGCCTTATCCCTTTGCTGGACTTCACCACCGGGTACGGCAGGGCCTATTAAAGCGGATTATGAGGTAATCCGACCTGTGCCCCTTGCCCTGGTGGTCTAGTGGGGTCCCTGTACGGCCACAGTGTCCACGCCAGCGCGCACGGCCCGTCTCCTAGAGACCGCAACGGATCGCGGTTTTCAGTGGGTCTCGTCTGGGGGACCCTCTTACCTCCTCCCTGTAATGCGACCTCGCGATCCTGGAGAGCAGCGGCAAGTGTGTGTGCCTGAAGAGAAACCGGAGCCCTCCGCTGTAAGTACCCGGCAACCAGGGCGTGGGAGTATACAGTGCTGCTGGGGGAGGTGAGGGAGCCGCAGCACGATATGTCAGAATGATATATAGCACTTTTAAGTGCCCTTGAAGTCTTCTGTCTTCTAAAAAAGCTCTTTTCAGGGCTGCCTAGCGCAGACCTCCCTGTTAGCTGCCTGCACTGCAGGCACCAACTTACAAACTGAGCTCCTGTGCACGGAGGCGGGTTATAGAGAAGACGGCGCTGTGCATCATGGGAACAGTCAAAGCTTTTAGCCTGTTGGTGCCTCGGATCAAGATCCAACTCTACACCCCAATGTTATCCCTGTGGAACCCCAGTGTACGCCGCTGCAGAAAAATAAATAAATTACAGGTTGTAATGTAACAAAATAGGTAAAAAGCCAAGGGGGGGAATACTTTAGCAAGGCACTGTATAGCGCAGCAAATTCCGTTGCGCTTTACAACTGGAAACTATATACTGGTACTACAGTATATACTTGCCTACTTTTGAAAAAGCATTTCAATGCTATGCTATGTTACGTGTACTGCTGCGTCTGAGAGGCATGTCATAAAACTGACTTACATTCAGCAGTTACATAGACGCATATATTGGCAAAGAGAAACCTTATTTGAAAATGCATGTAGCCATAGGGATCATTGTGCCTTCTAACCAATGCAGGGAAAAGGTACTGGTCATACATTTTGAATGTATATATCTTTGATCTTGTTTTTCAATTATCTAACAGCTACATAATCGGTGTTAGGTGCAATCAGGGAGACTGATAGACTCTTCAGGGAGTTAGGGAGTCAGTGTGACAATTGTTAGTGTGTATACTGCTGGGTACAATGGGGGCACTATGGGGGTTATTCAGAGATGGTCTCAGATTTTGCTATCACTGCAAAATCTGCAACCATACTACCAGTGTCGGACTGGGGTATGAAGGGCCCTGGGGGAGTGCAGTGGTAGGGGCCCATGTTTAGGGGTGTGGCCAGTATGCAGAAGGGGTGTGGCCAGCCGCCACATTAGTTTGCCAAACTATCAGAGAGTATATGGTCTGGGCCCCTTGATAAATACATATAGTAAATACTGCTAGTCACTAGTGCATACATGACAATGTACCAGATTAGTAACAGCAATGTACTGTAGAAAATACACCATAGTCCTGTGCAGTATAGGGATTTTAATTACCTACCGGTAAATCCTTTTCTTGTAGTCCGTAGGGGATACTGGGAATCCATTTAGTACCATGGGGTATAGATGGGTCCACTAGGAGCCTTGGGCACTTTAAGAATTTGATAGTGTGCGCTAGCTCTTCCCTCTATGCCCCTCCTACCAGACTCAGTCTAGGAAACTGTGCCAGAGGAGACGGACATACATTGAGAGAAGGATAGATAAGGAAAGTGGTGAGATTACGAACCAGCACAACCAGAACAATAGGAAAGCCATGCTAACCAAACTTGAAACATGAACAGCAACAGCTGAACAAACCAGAATACTTAACTAAGTAACAGTGCAGGAAGAACGAAGCACCGAGCGGGCGCCCAGTATACCCTACGGACTATGAGAAAAGGATTTACCGGTAGATAATTAAAATACTATTTTCTCTTACGTTCTTGGGGATACTGAGAATCCATTTAGTACCATGGGGAAATACCAAAGCTCCCAAACCGGATGGGAGAGTGCTGAGGTTCCTGCAGAACTGATTGACCAAACTGAAGGTCCTCAGAGGCCAAAGTATCGAACTTGTAAAACTTTGCAAACATCTTCGAACCTGACCAAGTAGCTGTTCAGCAGAGCTGTAAAGCAGAGACACCCAGGGCAGCCGCCCAAGAAGAACCCACCGACCTAGTAGAGTGGGCCTGTACAGATCTTGGATAGTGAGCCTGATCCAGCATGCAATAGACTGCTTTGAAGCAGGACACCCAATTTTATTGGGATCATAGAGAATGAACAGCGAGTCAGATTTCCTGTGACAAGCTGTTCTCTTTACATACACCTTCAAAGCCCTCACAACATCCAAAGACTTTGAAGTATTAGAGGTAGGAAGAAATTGCTGACGAGTTTAGAGTTCAGCTCAACCTCCTGTATCGGTTCAAACCAGTCCAATTGGAGGAACTGTAGCACCAAATTGAGATCCCAAGGTGCCGTGGGAGGCACAAAGGGAGGCTGGATGTGCAGAACACCTTTCAAGAATGTCTGGACCTCAGGGAGAGAAGCCAATTGTTTCTGAAAGTAAATAGACAAGGCCGAAATCTGGACTTTAATTGAGCCTAGGCGTAGGCCCACATCCACTCCCGACTGCAGAAAAAGCAGGAGACGTTCCAGATGAAAGACCACTGCAGAATATTGTCTGCCCTCACACCAAGAGACATACTTTTTCCATATATGGAGGTAATGTTTAGACATTACCCCCTTCCTGGCTTGGATCATAGTCAGGATGACCCTGTCAGGAATCCCTCTCCTGGCTAGAATCAGCCGTTCAACTTCCATGCCGTTAAATGTAGCCACGGTAAGTCTTGGTAGACGAACGGGCCCCATTTCAGAAGATCCTCACGAAGAGGTAGAGGCCACGGATCTTCAATCAGCATCCCGAGAAGATCCGCATACCAGACCCTTCGAGGCCAGTCTGGAGCAATGAGGATTGCTTGAACCTTTTCCCTTTTAATTCTCTTTAGAATTCTTGGGATCAGAGGAAGTAGAGGAAACACGTACACCAGCTGGTAGACCCACGGAGTTGTCAGAGCGTCTACCGCCACTGCTTGTGGGTCTCTCGACCTGAAACAATACCGCTTGAGCTTCTTGTTGAGTCAAGAAGCCATCATGTCGATCTGTGGATATCCCCACCGACGTTTCAACCACCTGAACACCTCCGGGTGGAGGCCCCACTCTCCCGGGTGCTGAAGAAGTCTGCTTCCCAGTTGTCTAGTCCCAGAATGAAGACCGCTGACAATGCCATGGCATGTTTTTCCGCCCAGAGGAGAATTCTTGACACCTCTGACATCGCTGCTCTGCTTTTCGTTCCGCCCTGTCGGTATATGTACGTTACCGCCGTCACATTGTCTGACTGGCCTTGAACGGCTTGATCCAAAGTAGAGATGAGGCCTGCACAAGGACGTTGTAGATTGCCCTGAGTCCAAGATGTTTACTGGAAGGACGACGTCTCCACTTGACCATCTTCCTTGAAATTGCACCCCCTGGGTGACTGCTCCCCAACCTCTGAGGCTTGCGTCTGTGGTTAGCAGAATCCAATTCTGAATCCCAAACCTCTGACCTTCGACAAGGTGAGAAGTCTGTAGCCACCACAGAAGGAAGATTCTGGCTCTTGGTGACAGACAGATCCTCTGGTGCATGTGAAGATGCGATCCGGACCATTTGTCTAACAGATCCAGCTGGAAGGGCCTCGCATGAAACCTTTCCGAACTGAAGAGCTCCATAAGAAGCCACCATTTTCCCCAGAAGGCGATGTCAAAGTCAAAAATAATACATACACACAACATGCAAACTCCAAACAGAGTGGCCTCTGATCGTGCGCGTTACCGCCGTGTGTACGCATACACACACGATACGTATACAGGTTCACGAGCCTTGCGTATTAACGCATGGCAAGAGTGTATACGGTAGCATACACATTTGCACAGAAAAGCCACAAAGACATAAATAATACCTTATTCATATAGTGCATAATTTACACATAGTCCCCATACACATTGTCAGCAACTTGCATACATTTTAAAGGTAAAACAACGGAGCTATTCATCTTTACATGGTGTGAGGGGACGGAGCAGTGTTAGGACTTAGTGTTTCGTATCCAGATGTGCAGTATTTTAAGATCTATATTCCGGATGCTATTTACAGTTTATCACATGTTTCTGAGTGTAGATATACACAGAAATGTAATATTCGCAAACTGCTGTTATACTGTACTTTTGATATTCGGCGGGAACCCAGTGGCGAACGTCTACAAGTGCACCCTGGACCAAGCATCGCCCAATCATTCAAACCGACCTATGACCCCTCATGTACTGTAAATGAATTGCCCCCAGACCTATAAAAGAAGAGCTTATATTCCCCTTTGTACTGTATTTGGACAAACTGTATAAAAGAGAGGCCTCCTGACCAGGCTCAGTCCCTATTCTCTGAGGTCACCTTGCCAAGACTGACTGAGGCCTGGATCCAGGAGCACTCGTGTTCAAACGTATGTATTATTGGTTGTAGCACTTCTCTGTATATTGTTGTGCCTTTTATCTGTATATTTTCAAGTAAATACAGTTGATGCGTTGGACCACAACATTACATCTAACTACTGTAGTCGCATTCCATTCCTGTTTGGGCTAAAGTGTATTCAGCTACACGTGTCGCTCTACTGTGCGCATAACGTGTCGGTGTGTATACGCAACGTAGTTACACAATTTAGTGGTTATATGTATATGATTAGTGGCTGCAGCGGCTCAAACCACAGTGTGCGTACAGTATGTATTGTTTTTTTTCCTTGTAATTTAAACAAACTTAACAGCGAATGCACAGGTGCACCGAGATCCAGGTTGGCTTCAGGACAGCTCGAACCATCAACTGGATTACGATAGCTTTCTCCAAGGGAAGGAACACTCTCTGAGACTCTGTGTCCAGTATCATTCCCAGGAAAGGAAGCCTCTGTGTTGGTTCCAGATGAGATTTTGGTAAGTTCAGAATCCACCTGTGATTCAGGAGTAGCCTGGTTGAGAGGCCAATGCTGTCCAACAACCGTTCCTTGGATGGTGCCTTTATCAGAAGATCGTCCAGGTACGGAATTATGGGGGTAATTCCAAGTTGATCGCAGCAGGAAATTTTTTAGCAGTTGGGCAAAACCATGTGCACTGCAGGGGGGGGCAGATATAACATTTGCAGAGAGAGTTTGATTTGGGTGGGTTATTTTGTTTCTGTGCAGGGTAAATACTGGCTGCTTTATTTTTACACTGCAATTTAGATTACAGATTGAACTCACCACACCCAAATCTATCTCTCTCTACACATGTAATATCTGCCTCCCCTGCAGTGCACATGGTTTTGCCCAACTGCTAAAAAATGTCCTGCTGCGATCAACTTGGAATTACCCCCTATATTCATTCCCTGTTTGCGGAATAGAAGCATCATCTCTGCCATCACCTTGGTGAACACTCTCGGTGCCATGGAGAAACCAAATGGCAGGGCCTGGAACTGGTAGTGACAGTCCTGCAGTGCAAACCGTAGATAAGCCTGATGAAGTGGCCAGATTGGAATGAGAGGGTACGCATCCTTGATATCCAGAGACACTAAGAATTCACCCTCTTCCAGACCTGAGATCACCGCTCTCAGAGACTCCATCTTGAATTTGAACACTCCTAAGTACGGGTTCAACGACTTGAGGTTCAAAATCGGTCTTACCGAACCGTCCGGTTTCGGTACTACAAACAAGTTGGAATAATGGGGGTCATTCCGAGTTGTTCGCTAGCTGCCGTTGTTCTCAGCGCAGCGATTGGACTAAAAATCGGCATTTCTGCGCATGTGTATGCACCGCCATGCGCAGGCGCGTCGTACGGGTACAATGAACATCGTGAGTTTGCACAAGTTCTAGCGAAGCTTTCAGTTGCACGGCCGAACGCAGGAAGATTGACGTGGGCGTTTCTGGGTGGCAACCGACTGTTTTCAGAGAGTGCTTAGAAAAACGCAGGCGTGTCGGGGAAAACGCAGGCGTGGCTGGGCGGGTGTGTGACGTCAAAAGCCGTCCATCCGTCGTTAGAATCAACGCACACGAAGAGTAACTATAGGGCTGGTCTTGTTTTGCACAAAAAGATTTTGCAGGCGCTCTGCTGCACAAGTGTTCACACTTCTGCAAAGCGAAAATACACTCCCCAGTGCGTGGCAACAATGCATTTGCACGGCTGCTTAAAACTGCTAGCGAGCAATCAACTCGGAATGACCCCCCATATCCCTTATTTTGCAGATGAGGTGGAACTGGAACAATGACCTGAGTCTGTACCAGTTTTTGAATGGCGTCCTGTAAGGTTATACTTGCCTCTTGTGAGACTAGTAAGCCTGACTTAAAGAATCTGTGAGGTGGGAGATCCTGAAACTCCAGTCTGTAGCCCCGGGAAATAAGATCTATGACCCAGGGATCCTGGCACGAACTTGTCCAGATGTGACTAAAAAATTTTAGTCGGGCTCCCACCTGCCAGTCCTCTAGGCTTCGCGGTCCACCGTCATGCTGAAGGCTTTGAGGAAGCAGAGCTTGAGCTCTGTTCCTGTGAACCAGCAGTTGCTGGTTTGCGTGGTTTACCTCTAGCACCTCTGGTGGCTGTAGAAGAACCTCTGGTTTTTCCCTTAAACTTGGCAGTCCGAAAGGACTGTAGATTAGGTCTTGAATAGGCCTTTCTGGCTGGGGGAGCTGCAGAAGGAAGGTACGTGGACTTACCCGTAGTATCTTTGGAGATCCATGTGTCTAGTTCATCTCCAAATAAGACCTCTCATTTGAAGGGTAGGCCTTCCACGCCTTTCCTGGAGTCCGCGTCAGCAGTCCACTGGTGTAGTCATATGCCTATGCATGCTGACACTGCCATAGCAGTGGTGCGTGCATTAAGCAAGCCTATTTCCTTTATGGCTCCCACCATAAAATTTGCAGAGTCCTGTATATGTTGCAGGAGTAAAATAATATCCCCCTGAGGCAATGTACCTAACCCCTCAAGTAGGTTACCTGACCATTTGGCGATGGCCTTAGTAATCCTCTGCCCCGCTAGCCTGGGAGGATACACTGCACTGAGTACACTGCAGTGAATCCCCTGGAGAAGTGGATCACACTGTGCCTTACATGAAACACACTCTTTGTCTGACATACAGTGACAGCACACACACACACACACACACGTTAAATGCACAATTAACCCACAAAGAGCCCTTCCAGAGAGACACAGAGATAGTATGGAGCCAGCACACAGTGCCCTCAGTGCTAATGCCAGCTTAGCCGGGTCGCAGACTAAGTTCCCAGACTGGGGACTTAGAACACTAGTAAGCGCTCCCCCCCCCCCCCCCCCTGCTATGACCCCCTGGTACCGCTGAGGTAATCTGGAGTCTCTCCGGAGGAGCTGCGCGTTCCTATCAGTCAGCGTCTGTGTCCACTGCAACGGGAAAATGGTGCTGGTGAGCTGCTGAATCCGCTCAGAGTGAAGCCCTTCCCCTTCAATGGCGCGCAGTCTTCCCGCACTTTTTTATACTGGCGGAGGTAATTATAGTTCTTAAAATGGAGTCAGCGGCCTTTTAAGTCTGTAATGCCAGTCTGGGTACTGTGTACACACGTAGTGTACTTAGACTCAGTTCGCTCCCTCAGAAGTGGTGCGTCCACACTGTGTAGTGAGTCTGGAGATCCAGCCACCCCATGTAGAAGCTGTGCGTCTCCGTGCCCTCATGCCGCCATAATGGCCGGCGACCCACTAACTGGGACGCCGGGTTAGTACTCATCACTCTTCTATCTTCTGGCTCTGTTAGGGTGGCGGCGTGCTGCGGGAATGTACGCTCGCCGTGGTGGGCCTTGCGAATAGTTCCCTCAGGAGCTAATATCCTGTCAGCAGGGAATGGGACCATTAACCCTTTAAGAGGTTGGGCCGTCCCCACCCCCCCACCACCACCACCAAGTCTCACAAAGCAGGCAGGCTGGTGCTAGCCAGTCCTGCCTGAAAATAACAAACATACAGAATAAATGCAGAAAACTCTTCAGGAGCTTCTAGCGACGTGACCGGCTCCTCCAGGCACATTTTCTAAACTGAGTCTGGTAGGAGGGGCATAGAGGGAGGAGCCAGCGCACACTATCAAATTCTTAAAGTGCCCAAGACTCCTAGTGGACCCATCTATACCCCATGGTACTAAATGGATTCCCAGTATCCCCAAGGACGTAAGAGAAATATGTATATAAGTGCACAGTCCGGAACCTGATGCCTAGAGGAAGAGGTGGAGGGCAACCCGGACAGTGGGGCCCACCGGGTGTTTCCCTTGTGGGCCAGTTCAACCCTGCATACTACTCACATACAGGTGGCCACCCAGCATTCAACTGCGATCGAATAGAGGTTGAGCCCTGCCCATGCAGCATGCCTTTCCCCCAACACCCCACATTCCCGTTGCCTGTCAGTCACTATGCAATCGCATCCTTCCACCTCTGAATAAGGCCCTATGTACACGGTTGATGCTAGATTCAAGTGGCCTAAGGGACCTTTTACGTTAGGGGAGGAGCCACGACACAAGGGGGAGGAGCTAGGCCAGCGGGATAGTTCCTCTACTATCCACGCCACCAACTATTACCTTTAGTAATCAGGTGGCGAGCGGAGCGAGCCACCGAGCCCGAAGCGCGTCGAGCGAAGCGAGCCCGCGAGGGTACTTTTCGGGTACCCTGTTCGGCCGTAGCTCCTCCCCCTGGTGACGTGTCTCCTCTCCGAGTGACGTCAGAAGGTCCCTTCTCAAACTCCGATTTAGAACCATTTTCCTATACTTTTAAAGGAAGTTTGAAGAGCCAAAAATTGGTACAGACCATAAAAAAAAGGTACTGTACCGGGTAAAAAGGTACAGTTGGAGGGTATGATATTATATTTATTACGTGATCATCGTTGCCAACGTCTACGACTAAAAGCTCTTATTTTACCCCTAGATATTCAAGAAAATATTGACCTTTGTATCACTGTGATGACAATGGGTTATGAAGCTGGCGTTAGATTGCATCAGCAGCTATGAGTCACCACACAGTGGCACTGCACTGGGAGAAGACGCGAATCACGCCAGTGTGAGGAATTCTGTCCCAACACGCTCCCTGTAGTGTACTAGCCGAAGGAAGCAGGCGGTGTGAGGAAGTTGTCCCTGCCGGCCTCCCGTAGCCTGCTGCTGTTGACGTCACGCACTGGCTGACGCTCCCTGCTCCATCATCAGCGCTGGCCGGCTAGCTGGCAGTGCCGGAGGCTGTGTACCCGGAATATGTCTCCTGTGTGCGGCTGCAGGCACTTTGAGCAGCCGGAGTGGGGCCTGGAGACGGCCACAGGTGCTGAATCTTTATAGTGGACCCAGGCGCTCCTAGATGAGGCTCTAAGTGGAGAGTCTGGGTAGCAGCAGATAGCAGGTAGCTATGGAGGAGAAGTACAGCAGCAATGTGATGAGTACCGGCAGGCTGGGGCCTGTGGATGCCCCAGAATCCAGGTATGAGAGGCTCTGACATTCTGTGTGTGCCAGCGTGGCTTGCCCCTGCATGCTGGGACTTGTAGTTCATCTGTGTGCTTATGTCAGTGCAGCACGTGATGCTTTCCATGTAGCTGAGCTGATCCCTGCTACACATGTGTAACCCAGTCACCCAGCGAGTCTGTACCATATGGCACGAGACACTTGGCGCTACGTTACGACTAGTGATTTGTGACTTTCTTGGATTTTGTGTCTTATTGGCTTTGCAGAGGCATACACGGTGTACCGGTTGCAGAGTGAGCATAATGATACATGGCGTGGGTCGCTCTGATCAGATCTCTTGTCTTTTGCTTCTGTGCCCAGATTACCCAGTGGCTGAGTCGTACACCGAAGCTGCATGAAATACCAGCGCCGGTAGACTGGGTACCCCTGCATTGTACCCTTGTCACACTAGTGATGTGAATAAGATGTAAAGGGGCATATGTATCAAAGCTCGGAAAGAGATAAAATATCAGCCAATCATCTCCTGTCATTTTTAAAACACAGAATGTAACATGACAGGAGCTAATTGGTCATTTATCTCCACTTTATCCCTCTCCGATACATATGCCCCATAGTTTGAGAAAAAGTCTCTGACAGGGCGCTTGGCATGGCAAAGTCTCAAAGTCCGTGGCACGCCAACTGGGCTGTTTTGTGCGATGCGAGGATGGGTGTATTTGGACACATCTGTAAATCCTCCACCTGTTGGGCCAGATACAATACATGCAGTTAATGCATGTCACAAAATTAGGACTAACATTCACCTTAGATATAGTACAGAGTAGAAGGGTTTACAATCTAATTAGTGGAGACATGACAGGTAGATGAAAGTGCTATACAAATAAGAATAGAGGTCATGTACAGTATATAGGAAAAATGCAGTCATCACTGGTACTAGCAGCCGTCCTTGTGGTCTGGGAGGTAGACAGATGGTGGGCCAGTGTAGCATAGGCTATGAGCGTTGGCATTGCAGAGATAAGGCGCTGGCCTGGAGACAACATGCCAGTAGATGGTGCAGACAACATGCCGGTAGATGGTGCAGATAGAGGCAGTTTTCTTTGGCACCGTAGCAGTGGCTGCACTACACTTTTCCTGGTGGTATTAAATGTTAATATATTAGTATGTTTAGGGAGTATTTCTTTACAGATAGGAGTGTCTGTTAAAAATCGAAAAGCTGAGAATGTTGTCATTTAATGTGGTACTGGTCCCGCCCCTTTTTATGGATCCACCAATTAACACAGTGCATTTTGGCATAGCAAGTCTGCAAAGCTGTCACACAAACTCTGCCTGTTTAGTTACAGAGGTTCCTCCATACTGACATAGCAGCCAGCTGAAAAGGAGTGACAGAGAGCACTGCAGGCTTATTTTATGTGTACACCCATGAACCTCAGCCTTTATTGTGTTATTATATGTTTTATTGTCATTTCAATTTTATTTGTGTATGTCTTGCACCCCCTATAGTAATTATCTCATGTACTTTTTTTCAGTTAGGTGTTTTATGTGTATATTAGTCATCTCTAATACATAACCTTTAAGATATAATCCACTAATGAAAATCTTGATGGATTTAAATATAAGGACAGCAAAAGAAAATGAAATGAGTTTTTTGTTTTGTTTGTTTTTTATGACTGTATTAGTTGCACATAGATGATGTGATTAGTATTAATATCTTGTGTTTGTCTTACAGGCTGACCAGATACCTTGTACTACTTTGCTTCACAAAGTTCTTGAAGGCTCTTGGAATCTTTGAGTCGTACGATCTTCTGAAAGTAGTTCATATTGTACAGTTTATCTTTATATTAAAATTAGGGTAAGTATTAGTTTTGATTTAAGTAATTTGTTATCCGATGCCATTTTGTTTTTTGCCTGGATACAAGTTATTTTATTGATTCTTTGAATGAATAAGTGGTAAAAATACACAGCATTCTTATCATTGTACAAATCCTTTATCAGCAGTAGGCTAATCATGCCATAACTCCCCCAAATCTGAGGATTCAGGTTGTATTTAATAACGCAGATAGAATACTGCTTGTGTTCGGCCTGTACAGTATTCAGGCAGGTACCTGACTCCTGCTAAGGTCAGACGACATCCTTGTCACTCCCGCTGGCAGTATGATGACTGTACACAGCACACTGTAGTAAGATGGCTGTCTCTCCATGGCTGTGAAGATTACCCAATGTCTGCCTTGGTAAGAGCAAACCCTGTTTTCATATAGACATTGTGTTGTCCATTGTCAACTTGCCGCAGGCAGGAGCGAGGATGTCCAACCCTGATTGCATCAGATGTCAGGTGGGGACCAGCCAATCATAGAACACAAGTAAATATTTTATGTTCAGGTGTAACGTCCCATATATCACCGAACAAGGAATTAGCCTTGAATTGAATCTAGGACTTCGGAGAAATGCGTCAGTCTGCATTTTGTGTAAATTTTTGCTGTTTCATATAATTGATTGATTAACAGTCATACCTCATTTTTATTACCTGGTTGCCGTATAGGCCATGTGAACATTTACCAAAAATTGGTGGAACTTAATCCCTTTAGTACTGTTTATTACACTCTAGGCATGATTCAGAGGTGGAAGCAGTAGAGGCTGGTGCTGCATCCTGGTCGCAGAAGATCTGAGAATTTATGCTAATGGCGCAGGAGGTATCAAGACGCCCACTCCCGATTCTCAGATCCTCTGCGTGCATCAGAAGGCACTGCTTCAGATCACCATCGTGTGTTCCTTTGGATAGCTGAGCAACTCTATACTTGTTCAGAATGTCCTGCTGCAGGGGCCTGTGAATCTGCACCCGACGACGCAATCACTGGCTTCGGCATGCCTCCAGTTTCAAAGCCGCTTCCTATCTTCTGCCCCTAAATGTCTGCAGCCTGTCAATCAGGCTCCTGTTAACACAACACTGCGACCAGAGCGCAACAAATGCAGACTGTGGCTCCAGAACATGCACAAAAAACAAGTCATCGGTCAATTGGGACCAAATCGCCAGTGCGTCCAGCTCTGAATCGGGCCCTCTGTCCTCATGAACCTAACAGTATGTTTTCGAGGTTTCCTCAGGAGTAATTGGTACCACCTGTATATATTGTGTTAGTTATTTAACACACCTGTGCTCTAGCTAGATGATCTGGAAAACATGCACTGTAAAGCTGCATACATACGGTGTGAATTTCTGTGCGATCTGGGCTATATAGTCCATATCACATGGGAACATAGTGCATATAGCACCATGTGTATGCAGTTGCGATGCCAATGCGCGCTCCCACAGGATCGGCATCTCAAGAAAATATAGTGGGTGAAGGCGTGGGCTGATACTAACTACATGCCTCTGGGCACAATATAGTCAGTATCGGCCGTTAGCCTGCATCGATGCGTGTGTACGCACCTTCTAGGGATCCATGAGGACATTGTTTGAGAAACACTGCTTTAATGGTTAGGAGCAGTGTATATACAGGTGCTGGAAGACTGTAATCAGTGCGGGACATAATAGTGAGCATGCTGACATCAGGAGATGGGTGGTATTCAGTATGCCGGCTGTTGGGATCCCAGCGCTCAGTATTCCGGCGCCGGAATCCTGACACCCGGCATACCGACAACTATTCTCCCTCTTGGGTGTCCACGACCCCCCTGGAGGGAGAATAAATAGCGTTGCGTGTGTAGCGCGTCACCATGCCCGCAGCGTGGCGAGCCTGCAAGGGGCTCATTTGCGCTCGCCCAGCTGTCGGTATACCATCCACCGGCATACCATACTACACCCCAGGAGATAAGTTTGGCTTCTATCAAATCTAACCATAAGATAATTATGCCTGAAAAATCTGTATTGAATTTTAATGGCATCTGGCAAAAAGGATTGAGAACAGAAATGATCATCACCGATAGTAATGTCCAAAGTGCAATCTGTATTTGGAAATCTACCAACCAGTAGTTTTTTTCTATATACAAAACTTAAATTATAAATTACAATTTTGCCACCTGTGGGAAGAAAATAATTCATGTGTATTGTGTGTGCAATCTGAAGACTTTCACACAAGTCCTGGGCTGTGAACCAATCTGCAAAGCAGCTGCCACGTTTACATTACAAAGTATAGTGCTGACACCGCTTAAATCTGCTCTATAATTGTGATGTGTACATTAATGACCTCATTACTTAACGCTATCAGTTGCCCTTTTCTCCCCTCCCAGCACCTACAGTATGTATCTTTACCCTCTCGTAAGCTCTCTCTCTCTGTGCACATCCACGCACAGCTCCCGAGTCTGCGGAACACTGTGCTATGTCCGCTCATAATCTCCCCAGCCTTCCAAAACTTAGCAAGCTTATGGTCAACCATGGTATATAATTAATTTTTCCTTGTCCAATAAAAACAATATTTGCAATTAACTGTTATTAGTATAGTCCTTTAATGTAGCTGCATTTCCTTTAGTGTTACATGTGAATGATAAAAGCCTTTATGGCCATGAGCTGTAACGTTTAGTGCATGAGGAGGTTTGTGTAGTGTTTTGCATCCTGTAGACTGACACGAGGTGTTAGAGAACCTGTTTTACTTGAACTAGCGGCACAAAGTGTATGGTTGTGATTGTTTACTTTTGGGATTACACAAGTACAGCATGTCATGGCAACTCTATCTGGAAATACAAGTCTAGGCCTCTGGCTAGTGGGGAATGTGGGGACTTGTAGTTCTACAATATGCCTGTGTGATAGATGAATAGTAAGTGCAGCGGTGAGTATCTTGCATTAACCCCATTTCTCTTTTCTCTCCTCAGATCTGCATTTTTTATGGTTTTGTTTCAAAAGCCTTTTTCTTCGGGGAAGTCAGTTACAAAGCGCCAAGTAAGTTACCAGTCAGTGGTAAATATCAGGCAAGTTACTCAACACTCCCTTTATCTAATGCCCCATGCACACGGGGCGATTTTTGCCTATTTTCTAAGCGAACTGTCTAGATTGCTTAGAAATTAAGCACAATTCGCTCTGTGTGTACACCCCATAGCGATGGCAATGCGCGGTCCCGTGCGTCGCCAAATAAACCGCTCAGATCTTTAGCACATGCAGGCAAGATCTAGTTAGATGGCCCAGCATGTGCATAAAGAACACTGGTTGGCACAGATCGCTCAGCACACATCGCTGTGTGTATATTGATGTGTGCTGAGCGATCCGTGCTAACCTAGATCGCTTAGCACACAGCACAAGTCGCCCCATTTGTATGGAGCATTAGTTACTATTTATGAGACGTGAAGGACTTAGAAAGGCAATGCAGAACATATCCTAGTGTGTAATATGAGCAGTGCATGACAGAGCTGCCAACCCGAATACATACCATTCAGTGGTCTCCTACATTGTATCCTTCTCTTACTGGTCTGACGCTGGTTCATGCTCCCATTGAGCAACTGTTCTACAACACCATAGGGTAAATTTACTAAGGTGGGAGATTTTTAGAACTGGTGATGTTGCCCGTGGCAACCAATCAGATTCTACTTACCATTTATCTAGCTGCTTCTAGCAGATAATAGATATAATCTGATTGGTTGCTATGGGCAACATCACCAGTTCTAAAAATCTCCCACCTTAGTAAATTTACCCCCATGTTTCATGTATACCCCTTTTTCACCAAAATGCCAGGTCTGGGTTACTCAGTGGCACGCCTACAATCAACCTCAAGACATCAATTAATGCTCCAGCGGTGTAGGCAGATATAAGCGTTAACTGCTACTTGTTGCTTGATTGCAGGTCCCTAATTGATTAGCTCTGGGCACGTTACCTGGGAGAACAGACCGTGTGATATGACCCGCAACTAATTGAACCAGCCCCTAAGTGCAACTTGTTGAGCAAGTACATTAGGAAATTAGTGATGCTGGGTACATACAATGCAAAACTGATAGTGTGTGTGTGTAGGCAGCTTAAGCAGGGAAAGTCTGACATATGAACACATATATTTCAGGGACAATGGGGCAGATGTATTAAGCCAGGTGAAGTGATAAAGTGGAAGGAGATAACGCACCAGCCAGTCATCTCCTAACTGTCATTTTTCAAACCCAGCCTGTAACATGTAAGTTAGGAGCTGATTGGCTGGTGCGTTATCACCTTCCACTTTATCACTTCACCAGGCTTAATACATCTTGCCCAGAGTATCCAAACTTCCATATATTCCCAGACATAATTTTAATGAGAGAAACATCAGTATCATTGTGCTGTTGGTTTTGTGCTGCTTTGTTTGCAACTATAAGCCATTATAATGGTAGTTTAATCTTTTTAAATAGACAGTATTGTATTTAACTATAGCTTAGTTAATTATGTCATTGTTCAGCCTTGCTGCTTTCCACAGCTGCCAAGTACAGCCACCTCCACATATAATATCCATCACGTGACACACACAAAAACCAAAAAAAATAAACCTCTGAGCAGTGACTGGATTAAAAGGGGGAGGTGAATGCTATTCAATGTATTTATTTTATAATAAAATTATTAATTGTGTCCTCATTTTTTCTAGTGGATCAGTATTGTGAAACATGCTTTTGTTGGCTGTATTATCTCACTCCTGTGGTTCTTTGGCCTCACTCTTTGCGGGCCATTAAGGTAATTGCATCTCTTGTCCCTTTTTTTTTTTTTCTTTCTGTCTTTTCTTTCTTTGCTCTTTAAAATAAAAAACAGCGACCATATGTTTGGAGAAACCACTCAAGATACAGGTGGTTTACAGTCATGTTCCTCACCGTGATGTAGCCTTAACAACTTCTACACTGATCTCTAAAAGACCATGTACTTGTTAAGGCCCAAACACACTTGCTGAGAAAAATGAACGATGTTGCTCATTTTCCACCTTCTTCAGCAACATCGCTCATTTTCTCAAGTGTGTATGCCGCCAGCTACGATCAGAGTGCGGCCCCGCGGGTCGGCAGTGCATGCATGCTCTATCTGGACTGTCGTCTAGGAACTGCATGCACGACCAGCTGCTGTGTGACGTCACCGAGTGATATGAACGGTCATATCGCTCAGTGAGTACGGGCGGCCGCCAACCGCCCAGCCCGAGAGGGGAAACGCTAGACAACGTCGCTCATAGAGTGTGTATGGACCTTTTGGAATTAAAGTGTTTGTATACTATAAATAATTAGATGCCCATTTGCCATTGGTGCAGTCATATTTAAAGGCAAAGTGAATCCACAAAAAAGTTTTGTGGGCTGAAAAAATATTAGCCACTGGATGCTGCCATATTTGTAATAAACTCTGACGTCTCCGTCTTGGCTTAAGAAATTTCGGTCAGTAGTATATACACCAGAGGATTATCTTTGTTGTCCATATGTAGCATGCTCTTTTCCAGGGGAAAGCTCATGTTCATCTTTAAATATTTTACTTGCAGTGGTATATTATATGCTTATCACATGGAAATGTAAAACTGTATTCCTTTCTTGTCTGGTTGCACCTAGACACCACCATTGCTTGTCTTTTAAGCATTGCATACAGTCATGAACACTGTTAAATCTACGTTTGGCTTAATTTTTTGTTGAATAAGTAATGACTAAAATCTGTTGTGAGATTAGATTTTTCAAGTGTTAGAACTTGGCGAGGTCTGAATGATGATTACATCTTGGAGTGTAAAAAGAAAGAGTTGAGAGAGGTTATACTTTCATTTTAATTATTACAGTCATGGGTTTATCAGTTTTCTTCAAAATATTTCTATTACAAGTAAATGTACTGTATGTAGTTTTTCACCCTTACTGTATGTAGTTTTCTCACCCAGGTAAGGGTGTGAAAACTACATACAGTACATTTAGTAGCTGTAACTGCTAGCTACATGAACATGAATGGTTATCCCTCTCTACCAGAGGAAACCGTTCTCCTACAGATACAGTGAGGAGAAGGCTCCAAAGCAAATGATGTCTAATTAGAATAGTTTGCCTCGTCAGAGTATAAGCTTGTGCAGTATGCCCTTCACAGTGGTTCCCAAACTTGGTCCTCAAGGAGCATTAACAGTCCAAGTTTTAAAGGTATCCGTGGCTCAGCACAGATGGTTAAATCATAGGTACTAAGTCACCTGTGGCCAAGCATGGATATACTTAAAACTTGGACCGTTATGCCAGGTACACACTAGGCCGACAAATTGGCCAGTTGTCTGATACGCCGACCTATCTGACGATCGGGGAGTGCATACACCATTAACTACCGTCGGCCTGTGTTGTGCCTGACTGGGTGGGCAGTTACATGTGCCTGTCCATATGTTCTGTGTGTCACCGATGGCCTCTGCAGCAAGTGTATAACCACTCGTACACACACACAGCATGATGTGTGATATATCTGCAGCTATATCGGTAACTGGCTGTGCTGCAGGGCCAACGCAATATGTCTCCAACTTGTCATCAAATCAAGAAGCCTATATCTACCAGTGGTAATAGAGGTAATACTCCAACCAATGTGTAATACTACATGTATTATATAGGTGAAAGATATCTGGAAAGGATAATCCTATAAGGGAAAAAGCCCTTTTAGTAAGAGCTAGTGGGTGCCACCCAAAAATAATTTTAAGAAAATAGTGTATGCTATTAATAGCTGGATGTCACTGACCACTGTAATCTCCAATAGAATTTTCCAAGTTGCGCTGGAACCCCCAAATATTGGGCTGAAACTTGTAAGAGAACCCCTGGATTTTTTTTTCTCTGCATATTCCTTTGGAGGGTGTCATCTTTCCAGCACTACTTTAAACCTTCTTAGTGGAGATTACAGAGGTCAGCGGCATCCAGCAGTGCAAGTGCATCCAGATCAGTAGGAGCACAGGCTGCCTATTACAGTGTTGTGTATACTCTGAGTGTATATGGAGAACACTCAACAAAAATATGGTGGCACAGAGTCCGCACACCTTGTGCATATTTTTGAGAAGGATATGATGGTAATTTTTATTAATTACATTTAAGCATGATACTGTCTGTATTCCATTGGTTGCAAGATGTTATCTTTGTTTTCTAGGACCTTGCTGCTGTTTGAGCATAGTGACATTGTCGTTCTAACATTGCTTACTGTACTTTTCACTGGTTCCAGCGGGGTGCCGTCTAAGGTATTTATTTCCTGGTCTCTTACACAGTCTGTATAGCATTGGTGGTAAAAATAGATTCTACTTACCGGTAAATGTTGAATAAAACGTATTGGTATAGATTATGATAATTGTGTATGAAGACTGTCCAAAGTCACTGTACTTGGTAATATAAATAAGAAACCACAATCTTTTTATAGCTGTTTTATGTCTTTTCTAATAACTGCATCCTTGTATTGATGTTATTAGTATATCATACTGCTGTACTGTTGTTCTACAGCTTCCCAGTGACGTGACACAGAAGTATTAATGCCTTTCCCTTCTTCTTCTTCTCCTTCCCAGACTCGTGGTGCTGCCTTCTTCATCATTGCTGTTATCTGCTTACTTCTGTTTGACAATGATGATCTAATGGCCAAAATTGCTGAGCACCGTATCTTTTACTGACGCCACTGAATTCTTCTTGTGATGGGTGCAGGAGGGGGGGGGGCTCCATGGTTTCATGTGTGTGTCCCATGCAGATTATAACCTGATGTCCGTAAAGTGGGCCTTCTACACAAAATGCTTAACCTCCTACCCATTTGTAACAGCCTGTTACAGGAAAAATTGTACTTACATATATCAGTCATGCTTGTCATTTACACGTAGTGGCCATTTGAAGTCATCTGCATGATGTCGCTTCTGACATGGTGATGTATTAAATTAATAGATTTTAGTTGTCGCAATGTTTGTAAATCTTTCCCTTAACCCAGCTGGAACAGCTGAAGGACACCATGACAGTGCGCTCACGCACTTCCTGTACACGGCATTCTCGCTGCTTGGGGTTGCTGATCACAAGGTAAGCGTTCTTCCCCGATATTGCTTAGCAAGAGGTCCACTGACAGACTAATTCCCGCTGATTGATATATATTGATATATAATTGGGGCTTTAACTGTAGTCAATAGTTAAAGATAAAAACAACAACTGCATGCTGCCTTTATATGTTATTAATGATTGTATCTGTACACACGGGTTCAGCATTAAGTTTAGTGGGTAGTTTCTCATTTTTATTTTTATTTCATTAAATCCACAACGAAAACTCATCATTGTGCAGTTTGCACCATAAATCTCCTTCATTTTGTCACATAACGGCCATATATTTCCCTGTGACGTACAGCTAGTCTTGTAGTTCTTCACACTTCAGGAATCATTGACTTACAGTTACAGCACACAAGTGTATTACATCTGATGTGGTTGCTTGGCTGACACACCTAATGACCAGATTGGTGTATTATTTAAGGAGCATATAGAACAGAGGTCTCTGAAGACCCAGATATAAAAGTAAAGTTTGTACTTCTTACTTCTCTGGTGGTTGTGTGACCATATAAACACAGGGCTGATCCGACTGTTTGCTGTGAGCTAGAAAATTGTGTTAGATTGTGATGTTTTAAGGGCCCCATACACTAGAACGATAATGCCCGATTTCATCCGATTTTGGGCATTCGTCCCGATATATCGGATGAAATCGGGCATTTTGGAGGCGTTTACGATCCGATCCGTGTTCCCGTAAGCATCAGATCCTCCAGATTGACCGTGCTGCACTTACGATCATGTCCGACCCCGCAGGCATGGCTGGGATCGCCCAAGATACATTGTATGCAAAAGGACATCATATGATGTATCTTGGCCGATCCTGCCGCCTGGGAGGCTGCCAGGGTGATCGCCTGCGACATGACGGTCGGCCATGTCGCGTTAGTGTATGGGGCCCTTTAGAATAATTGCTTTCTTTATGGGTTGTTACTCCTTTCAGTATTTACCCACTCGTTAGAATGATCATTTTCAGGGTGGCACCTTGCAATGTCTGTACTACCCTGTTCCCACCCCACCCAACTCAGAAAAGTCTGCATGTGTGTGGCCTGCGTTAGATCCCTGTGTGTTTTTGGCATCTTCATTTTATTTTGATTTTATTTCTTTTTTTGGTTGTGACCTTTTTCTATATTACAAGTTATTTATTAATTGAAGTGCATCTGTTTTCTTGTTGGTTTCAGGGAGGAGTACTGTTGCTTGTGTTGGCTTTATGTTTCAATGTTGGTTTCCACACAGCTTCCCGAAAGCTCTCTTTAGATATTGGTGGAGCCAAGCGTCTGCAGGCATTGTCTCACCTTGTCTCTGTCATATTACTGTGCCCATGGGTCATCGTGCTCACTGCAACTACTGAGGTAATCGCCATTTCCATCTGTAGACAAGTCATGTATTGTACAACTGTCCAGATTACATCGGCTGGGGAAATATTACATTATGATAAGTGTAGGAGAGACTGAGCAGAGCTGTCTACATCTGTTAGCGGAGTCCAGCCTCAGACTTGTTGTGCTTTGTCTTGAAGACCTGGCATACACATGGATTTGATTTGGAAGCAGCTTTCTGTAATCCTGCTTCCATATCATTCTAATTGGCCATAATTCTAGTAAATGACTGGCAATATAGCCCAATAGCTTGAACAGGTAGTTAGTATCAAATCTGAAGTAAGTTGAAGACAAAAATCACCTGAAAGTATATATCAGTAATTCTTTATCTGAATGCCAAACAAATATGTCCACGCTGTGCCTCAAGCTGGGTACACACTAGGTGATATATCTGCCGTTCAAACGGCTGCTATATGGCGATCCCATCGGTGGGTGTGTATACCTGGTTATGTCTGTGAATGACGTAGTTCACAGACATATCACGTTAGCTGTGCAGCACAGCCGGTGGCCAATATGTCTAAAGATATATCCACGCATCTGGCTGTGTCCACCGACCGCCCATATACTTGCTGCAAGGCATGATGTCACAACTGGTGAGGCAAATTCAACTGCCTGCAGAGCTGGGTGTCCTGACCCATTGAGCGGCTGATCATGAAGTGTGTAGACTCACCTGAATCGGCCACTTTGACTGCATGAAGGCAAATATCACCGACATGTCCAGGTTTTAAGTATAGCCATACTTGAACACAGGTGACCATTGGTATTCCAATTATTTTGATTTAACCATCTGTGCTCAAGTATGGATATCACTAAAACCTGGACTGTTACTGTGCTTTGAAGACCAAGGTTGGGAAACACTGCCCTATGCTTCAGACATCACTGAAATGCAGCTAAACTCTTATACACCTACCTCACTGCTTAGGGGCTAAAATATGACTTTAAGGTTGGTTTGTTTGGTTTCGTCTGTGATCTATTGGAGATGTAAGTTTTGCAACAACTGTTAGGGTTGAAAGACTTATTGCCGAGGTTCAGTACAGACAGAACCATCCAAACTAGCCCAGTAAGAGGATGTCACTATATATGAGAAACCATAGCTGAAACAGTAACTTGTATGTAGTGCTCACGCCAGGCTGTTTCAGCGGGCACCGGCCCGATTTTAAAACTGCAAAATGCATCCTGCCCGTCTGGGGGTGCCCCGCCGGAACAGTCTGCCCACTTCTGTCACTGTGGCCCGCGGGTGGGAAAAGTTGCAGTTAATGATCATCGCCGGTAAATAGATACTGTGAGAGGAGAGCTTGGGGGCAACCTAGTATGCCCATAAGTCCTGGGCGCACCCCCAATGGGGCTGCACCCCCTCCCTGGAAGATCTCTCCCCATTTTTGAACGTGCATGGATACCCTGCCCGCACCAGCGTAAGGAAATACTGATTTAAAAAACAAGCAAAAAAAACAAACCAGTGGTTATTAAATGCATCGTATACCCTGCTCCTGCAAGCTCCTTGGGCGCCACCATCGCTGCCACACAGCACATGCATGTGGCTTGCAGGATGCATTGAACGGCCCCATGTAGCCAGTAATGCTACCGCTGAGCTTCCCGGAACATCCCAGAGGCGGCGGCATCACGTCATGATGTCACTGGTTTAGGGGGTTGGTCCAGCACAGGGCACACTGCCGCCCTCTTACGGCCCTGCCAGTGATGTATGGTTCCCTCTGAAGAATATAGATTATATTTATTTGAAGTGCCTAGTGCGCCATACATTAGGCAGGTAGCTGCCTGGTTTTGTTGTGTCTGTTTCTGTCCTCCCCACCCAAACGTAAGTGCTGACTGGTTTCCGTGTCTGTTTCAGAGTAAAGTGGAGTCTTGGTCCTCTCTAATAATGCCTTTCATCACCGTCATTTTCTCCGTCATGATTCTGGATTTCTACGTAGAATCCGTTTGCTCTCTTAAAATGGAAGTGTCCAAGTGCGCCCGCTATGGATCTCTGGTCATCGTGCTCAGTGCTCTGCTGCTCGGGAATTTCTGGACTCATCCCATAACAGATCAGCTCCGAGCCATGAATAAGCCGGCTCACCAGCCCAGCACCGAGCACGTGCTCTCCGGAGGAGTGGTGGTCAGCTCCATTTTCTTTATGTTGTGTAAGTATTGCATCAAGGTGGTGATGTTAAGCCTCCGGCTTGTGGAACCGACCCAGGTGCTGTACTAGTATCCTATTATAAAGAGACCTCATGAGTTATAAAACCAAGTTCAAATGTGTTTCAAACCGTAGCAACTGATGTGACCTTTTACTTTCATTTATTTCTCTATCGTCCTAGTGGATGCTGGGGTTCCTGAAAGGACCATGGGGAATAGCGGCTCCGCAGGAGACAGGGCACAAAAAGTAAAGCTTTAGGATCAGGTGGTGTGCACTGGCTCCTCCCCCCATGACCCTCCTCCAAGCCTCAGTTAGATTTTTGTGCCCGGCCGAGAAGGGTGCAATCTAGGTGGCTCTCCTAAAGAGCTGCTTAGAAAAGTTTAGCTTAGGTTTTTTATTTTACAGTGAGTCCTGCTGGCAACAGGATCACTGCAACGAGGGACTTAGGGGAGAAGAAGTGAACTCACCTGCGTGCAGGATGGATTGGCTTCTTTGGCTACTGGACATTAGCTCCAGAGGGACGATCACAGGTACAGCCTGGATGGTCACCGGAGCCTCGCCGCCGGCCCCCTTGCAGATGCTGAAACGAGAAGAGGTCCAGAATCGGCGGCAGAAGACTCCTCAGTCTTCTTAAGGTAGCGCACAGCACTGCAGCTGTGCGCCATTTCCTCTCAGCACACTTCACACGGCAGTCACTGAGGGTGCAGGGCGCTGGGAGGGGGGCGCCCTGGGAGGCAAATGAAAACCTTTTTTGGCTAAAAATACCTCACATATAGCCTCCGGGGGCTATATGGAGATATTTAACCCCTGCCAGAATCCATTAAAGAGCGGGAGACGAGCCCGCCGAAAAAGGGGCGGGGCCTATCTCCTCAGCACACAGCGCCATTTTCCCTCACAGAAAGGCTGGAGGGAAGGCTCCCAGGCTCTCCCCTGCACTGCACTACAGAAACAGGGTTAAAACAGAGAGGGGGGGCACTAATTTGGCGTTAGAAATATATAAAAGATGCTATAAGGGAAAACACTTATATAAGGTTGTCCCTATATAATTATAGCGTTTTTGGTGTGTGCTGGCAAACTCTCCCTCTGTCTCTCCAAAGGGCTAGTGGGTCCTGTCCTCTATCAGAGCATTCCCTGTGTGTGTGCTGTGTGTCGGTACGTGTGTGTCGACATGTATGAGGACGATGTTGGTGAGGAGGCGGAGCAATTGCCTGTAATGGTGATGTCACTCTCTAGGGAGTCGACACCGGAATGGATGGCTTATTTAGGGAATTAGGTGATAATGTCAACACGCTGCAAGGTCGGTTGACGACATGAGACGGCCGACAAACAATTAGTACCGGTCCAGACGTCTCAGAAACACCGTCAGGGGTTTTAAAACGCCCGTTTACTTTAGTCGGTCGACACAGACACGGACACTGAATCCAGTGTCGACGGTGAATAAACAAACGTATTCCTTATTAGGGCCACACGTTAAGGGCAATGAAGGAGGTGTTACATATTTCTGATACTACAAGTACCACAAAAGAGGGTATTATGTGGGATGTGAAAAAACTACCGTAGTTTTTCCTTAATCAGATAAATTAAATGAAGTGTGTGATGATGCGTGGGTTCCCCCCGATAGAAAATTATGGGCGGTATACCCTTTCCCGCCAGAAGTTAGGGCGCGTTGGGAAACACCCCTTAGGGTGGATAAGGCGCTCACACGCTTATCAAAACAAGTGGCGGTACCGTCTATAGATAGGGCCGTCCTCAAGGAGCCAGCTGACAGGAGGCTGGAAAATATCATAAAAAGTATATACACACATACTGGTGTTATACTGCGACCAGCGATCGCCTCAGCCTGGATGTGCAGAGCTGGGGTGGCTTGGTCGGATTCCCTGACTAAAAATATTGATACCCTTGACAGGGACAGTATTTTATTGACTATAGAGCATTTAAAGGATGCATTTTCTATATATGCGAGATGCACAGAGGGATATTTGCACTCTGGCATCAAGAGTAAGTGCGATGTCCATATCTGCCAGAAGATGTTTATGGACACGACAGTGGTCAGGTGATGCAGATTCCAAACGGCACAAAGGTGTATTGCCGTATACAGGAAGAGGAGTTATTTGGGGTCGGTCCATCGGACCTGGTGGCCACGGCAACTGCTGGAAAATCCACCGTTTTTACCCTAAGTCACATCTCTGCAGAAAAAGACACCGTCTTTTCAGCCTCAGTCCTTTCGTCCCTATAAGAGTCATATCTGCCCAGGGATAGAGGAAAGGGAAGAAGACTGCAGCAGGCAGCCCATTCCCAGGAACAGAAGCGTTCCACCGCTTCTGCCAAGCTCTCAGCATGACGCTGGGACCGTACAGGACCCCTGGATCCTACATGTAGTATCCCAGGGGTACAGATTGGAATGTCGAGACGTTTCCCCTTCGCAGGCTCCTGAAGTCTGGTTTACCAAGGTCTCCCTCCGACAAGGAGGCAGTATGGGAAACAATTCACAAGCTGTATTCCCAGCAGGTGATAATCAAATTACCCCTCCTACAAAAAGAAAAGGGGTATTATTCCACATTATATTGTGGTACTGAAGCCAGAAGGCTAGGTGAGACCTATTCTAAATCTAAAAAAAATTTGAACACTTACAAAGGTTCAAATCAAGATGGAGTCACTCAGAGCAGTGATAACGAACCAGGAAGAAGGGGACTATATAGTGTCCCGAGACATCAGGGATGCTTACCTCCATGTCCAAAATTTGCCCTTCTCACTAAGGGTACCTCAGGTTCGTGGTACAGAACTGTCACTATCAGTTTCAGACGCTGCCGTTTGGATTGTCCACGGCACCCCGGGTCTTTACCAAGGTAATGGCCGAAATGATGATTCTTCTTCGAAGAAAAGGCGTCTTAATTATCCCTTACTTGGACGATCTCCTGATAAGGGCAAAGTCCAGGGAACAGTTGGAGGTCGGAGTAGCACTATCTCGGATACTGCTACAACAGCACGGGTGGATTCTAAATATTCCAAAATCGCAGCTGATCCCGACGACAAGTCTGCTGTGCCTAGCGATGATTCTGGACACAGTCCAGAAAAAGGTGTTTCTCCCGGAAGAGAAAGCCAGGGAGTTATCCGAGCTAGTCAGGAACCTCCTAAAATCAGTGCATCATTGCACAAGGGTCCTGGTAAAGATGGTGACTTCCTACGAAGCAATTCCATTCGGCAGATTTCACGCAAGAATTTTTCAGTGGGATCTGCTGGACAAATGGTCCGGATCGCATCTTCAGATGCATCAGCGGATAACCCTATATCCAAGGACAAGGGTGTCTCTCCTGTGGTGGTTACAGAGTGCTCATCTTCTAGAGGGCCGCAGATTCGGCATTCAGGATTGGATGCTGGTGACCACGGAGGCCAGCCCGAGAGGCTGGGGAGCAGTCACACAAGGAAAAAATTTCCAGGGAGTGTGATCAAGTCTGGAGACTTTTCTCCACATAAATATACTGGAGCTAAGGGTAAATTTATAATACTCTAAGCTTAGCAAGACCTCTGCTTCAAGGTCAGCCGGTATTGATCCAGTGGGAAAAACATCACGGCAGTCGCCCACGTAAATAGACAGGGCGGCACAAGAAGCAGGAGGGCAATGGCAAAAACTGCAAGGACTTTTCGCTGGGCGGAAAATCATGTGATAGCACTGTCAGCAGTGTTTCATTCTGGGAATGGAAACTGGGAAGCAGACTTCCTCAGCAGGCACGACCTCCACCCGGCAGAATGGAAACTTCGTCGGGAAGTTTTCCACATGATTGTAAACCGTTGGGAAATACCAAAGGTGGACATGATGGCGTCCCGTCTGAACAAAAAACGGGACAGGTATTGCGCCAGGTTAAGAGACCCTCAGGCAATAGCTGTGGACGTTCTGGTAACACCATGGATGTACCAGTCGGTGTATGTGTTCCATCCTCTGCTTCTCATACCTAAGGTACTGAGACTTATAAGACGTAGAGGAGTAAGAACTATACTCATGGCTCCGGATTGGCCAAGAAGGACTTGGTACCCGGAACTTCAAGAGATGCTCACAGAGGACTTATGGCCTCTGCCGCTAAGAAGGGACTTGTTTCAGCAAGTACCATGTCTGTTCCAAGACTTACCGCAGCTGCGTTTGACGGCATGGCGGTGGAACGCCGGATCCTAAGGGAAAAAGGCATTCCGGAAGAGGTCATTCCTACCCTGGTCAAAGCCAGAAAGGAGGTGACCGCACAACATTATCACCACATGTGGCAAAAATATGTTGCGTGGTGTGAGGCCAGAAAGGCCCCACGAAGAAATTTCAACTCGGTCGATTCCTGCATTTCCTGCAAACAGGAGTGTCTATGGGCCTCAAATTGGGGTCCATTAAGGTTCAAATTTCGGCCCTGTCGATTTTCTTCCAGAAAGAAGTGGCTTCAGTTCCTGAAGTCCAGAAGTTTGTCAAGGGAGTATTGCATATACAACCCCCTTTTGTGCCTCCAGTGGCACTGTGGGATCTCAACGTAGTTCTGGGATTCCTCAAATCACATTGGTTTAAAACCAGTCAAATCTGTGGATTTGAAGCATCTCACATGAAAAGTGACCATGCTCTTGGCCCTGGCCTGGACCAGGCGAGTGTCAAATTGGTGGGTTTTTTTTTTTTCTCAAAAAAGCCCATATCTGGTTGTCCATTTGGACAGGGCAGAGCTGCGGACTCGTCCCCAGTTCTCTCCCTAAGGTGGTGTCAGTGTTTCACCTGAACCAGCTTATTTTGGTGCCTTGCGCCTACTAGGGACTTGGAGGACTCCAGGTTGCTAGATGTTGTCAGGGCCCTGTAAATATAGGTTCCAGGACAGCTGGAGTCAGGAAAACTGACTTGCTGTTATCCTGTATGCACCCAACAAACTGGGTGCTCTTGCTTCTAAGCAGACTATTGCTAGTTGGATGTGTAATACAATTCAGCTTGCACATTCTGTGGCAGGCCTGCCACAGCCAAAATATGTAAATGCCCATTCCACAAGGAAGGTGGGCTTATCTTGGGCGGCTGCCCGAGGGGTCTCGGCTTTACAACTTTGCCGAGCGGCTATTTAGTCAGGGGCAAACACGTTGGTAAAATCCTACAAATTTGATACCCTGGCTAAGGAGGACCTGGAGTTCTCTCATTCGGTGCTGCAGAGTCATCCGCACTCTCCCGCCCGTTTGGGAGCTTTGGTATTATCCCCATGGTCCTTTCAGGAACCCCAGCATCCACTAGGACGATAGAGAAAATAAGAATTTACTTACCGATAATTCTATTTCTCGGAGTCCGTAGTGGATGCTGGGCGCCCATCCCAAGTGCGGATTATCTGCAATACTTGTACATAGTTACAAAAATCGGGTTATTATTGTTGTGAGCCATCTTTTCAGAGGCTCCGCTGTTATCATACTGTTAACTGGGTTCAGATCACAGGTTGTACAGTGTGATTGGTGTGGCTGGTATGAGTCTTACCCGGGATTCAAAATCCTTCCTTATTGTGTACGCTCGTCCGGGCACAGTATCCTAACTGAGGCTTGGAGGAGGGTCATGGGGGGAGGAGCCAGTGCACACCACCTGATCCTAAAGCTTTACTTTTTGTGCCCTGTCTCCTGCGGAGCCGCTATTCCCCATGGTCCTTTCAGGAACCCCAGCATCCACTACGGACTCCGAGAAATAGAATTATCGGTAAGTAAATTCTTATTTTCTCTTACGTCCTAGAGGATGCTGGGGACTCCAAAAGGACCATGGGGTATAGATGGGATCCGCAGGATACATGGGCACACTATAAGACTTTGAATGGGTGTGAACTGGCTCCTCCCTCTATGCCCCTCCTCCAGACCTCAGTTAGATTCTGTGCCCAGAGAGACTGGACACACAGTAGGGGAGCTCTCTTGAGTTTCTCTGAAAAGACTTTTAGGTTTTTTATTTTCAGGGAGACCTGCTAACTACAGGCTCCCTGCTTCGTGGGAGTGAGGGGAGAGAAGCAGACCTACTTCTTCTGAGTTCAAAGGCTCTGCTTCTTAGGCTACTGGACACCATTAGCTCCAGAGAGTTCGATCACTTGGTGCGCCTAGCTGCTTGTTCCCGTAGCCGTGCCGTCAACCCCCTCACAGAGCCAGAAGAAAGAAGCCGGGTGAGTATAAAGAAGATCAGAAGACTTCAGTGACGGTAGAAGACTTCAGTAATGAGGTACCGCGCAGCGGTCGCGCTGTGCGCCATGCCCCCACACACACTTCAGGCGGCACTTGCAGGGTGCAGAGCGCAGGGGGGGCGCCCTGGGCAGCATGATTACTGGCGTCTAACAAATAATTGGCCAAAGTATATATGTCTGCAGTGCCTAGGCACTTGATATAGCCCCCGCCAGTATAAATATTTTAAATTCGAGCGGGACTACAGCGCGCCGGTGAGGGGGCGTGGCTTAGCCCTCACCGCTTACCAGCGCCATTTTCTCTTCACAGGACAGAGACGCTGGCCCGGACCTCCACTCTCATGCACAAGTAACAGGGAGCAAAACGGGGGGGGGGGGCACAGTACTTTGGTGCGATTAACCCATTATAATAGCAGCGCAAACAGGTCTGAGGCAGCGTGTATTGCTCTCAGTGCCGGGATAGGCGCTGGGGTGTGAGCTGGTAAACTCCCTCTGTGTTTCTCTAACAGGCTTTCCTGTGGGTCTGTCCCCTATAGCCAGTGTGTTTGTGCGTGTCGGTACGTGTGTGTCGACATGTCTGAGGCCGAGTGCTCCTCCCCGGAGGATGTTGCAGTGGGGGCAGATAGGGCTCTGGGAGTGATTCTGTCGGCACCGCCGACTGCTGATTGGGTGGATATGTTGAGTACATTAAATGCAAATGTGGCGTTATTGACTAAAAGGCTGGATAAATCTGATTCTCAGACACAAATGTGGAGAAAATCCATGGAGGACGCCTTGTCTCAGGTACAGGCCCCTTCAGAGTCACAAAAGCGTTCATTTACACAGATGGCGGATACTGATACCGACACGGACTCTGATTCCAGTGTCGACTATAGTGAGGCCAGTTTAAATCCGAAACTGGTTGACTTCCGGTTCCGGCGCCCATGTGAGGAGAAGCTGATTGCTGCAGCTCTCCTGCACCCTTGGCAACCGGAGCACACAGCGCCTCCAATTCGCGGCTTTTCTCCGCGCCGGCTGCACAATACCAGTGGGAAGGTGTAGAGAACTGGATGGAGAGATTTCTGTCCTCCCATATGCCCCCTAAAGTCCAGAGATCGAGGTCTGAAAAACGGCCGGGAGAATCCAAGATGGCCGCCGCATCTAACTCACAAACGAGTCTGCAGGCTGCTGGCAGCACCAAACAGGCTTCTGCAAAACACACTTCTCCCTCAGGTGAGCCTGACTGTACCCCTGTCTCTCCAGTGACTTATGCTGATGTAGTAAGAGCTGTTGGGGATGCCATGGAGCCTATCATGGATGCACATGCTGTTAAAATGAAGCAGGCAGTAAAAGATCTAAAATCCCAAATCAAGCAGCTCACCAAGACTGTTCTTACAAATGAACAAAGGCTGGGGGAGACTTTTCAGGATGTTGGGGATCTTAAGCACAGATATGATGAGCTCCAGAAATCTCACTTTCAACTGCTGAACAAGGTTGATGATCTTGAAAATAGATCGAGGAGATCGAATCTGCGGGTACTGGGGCTCCCTGAGTCACTGAAAGGTCCTGATTTGACTCTGTTTTTGCAAATGTCCCTCCTTGATTTACTGCATATCCAAGATGAATGCACCGGCTTAGTTATTGAGAGAGCCCACAGACTGGGTCCCCCACGTTCTGCACCTAATAGCAGACCACGTGTGGTCATATTTAAATGTCTGAACTTTCTCCATAAGGAGGCAATATGGTCGGCATCCAGGAAGCATAGAAATTTACAATGGGAGGGAGCTCGTTTGGCCATTTTCCAGGACTACTCCGCGGAGGTTTCCCGGGCCCGTCGAGAATTTACCCCCCTTTGCTCTCGTTTGGTAAAGGCGAATAAAAAATTTGCTCTGCTCTTCCCTGTTTGATGGAAATTCTTTTCGAGACTTTACAAATCTTGCAGATGCAGAGGCTTATGTTTCCGAGGCCTCCCAGGCAGATGACGACTCCTCTCAGGTGGACAACACCCTGGAGAGGGATGGCTGAGTATTGCTCCTGGACTTCTCTGTTTCTGGCGATGCCCGCCAATCTAATATAATTTAATTATTGCAGTAGAAGCTGCAGCAGGTGTTTTTCCCCCCAAAAGAGCATTTGGTCTTATACAACGGGCCGAACCATTTTACTCTGTTTTATGTTTTAGATTTTTCTTATACATCTGCTGTTTTCTCCTGGAAATGCAATCTTTCTAGAATGCTTACATATGTTTAGAGGAGATATTTCCCCCCTTTTATTTATGTGACAGGCTGCATTTTTCTTTTTCTGTAACATGCTCTGTGTGCTCTGATATTTTCTGGTTAATTTTCTTAGGTATATTTTCATATAATATGTTGCCGAGGGTGGGTAAGGGCGCCCCCTCCCTCACTTTTTTCTCAGGTTATCAAATTCTGGCTGGCTCAGTGGTGGTCTATGACGGTCTCTGTGCTTGCTCGAACCGGTTGTTCTTGTTTTCTGAAGTTATGATCGTCCTTAGCAGGACTTTCTTTCACAATTTTAATGTTATATTCTGTGTGTTTTCTATGTTTTTGTTCTTCTTTTCTTCTCCCCCTCCCCTTCTTTTCCTTATGTGTCCACCCCGGTATGTTTGGTATTTGTTTCTCGACGGCTGTAGATATTATGGTTACTGTGCATGTTTTCAGGTTCTCCCAGGTCATTTGATGCATGGCTAGTCTGAGTGTAGGCACGTGGAATGTGGGAGGGATCAACTCCCCAGCTAAACGCAGAAAGATTTTACTCTATCTTCGGAAGGTGGGGATGGATGTAGTTTTCATTCAGGAATCTCACCTTATGCCAAATGAGGTGGTGAAACTGAACACTATGGGTTGGTCTGTGGTGGCCTCTTCCTCCTTCTCTTCTAAGGCTAGAGGAGTGATTATATTAGCACGACACACGGTCCCTATCTCTGTCCAAGCTATTATAGATGACACTCAGGGTAGGTATGTACTGGCAGATGTCACATTGTATGCATCCAGGTTCCTACTTTGTAATATTTATGCCCCTAATCAGTACTCTAGGCAATTCTATACGAACATGGTCACTAAGCTACTAAGTTACTCTGAAATTCCCATAATAATGGGTGGAGATTTTAATATATATTCTTCTTCAACCATGGATAAATCCCCTCCCCCCTGCACTCCCCCCTCGCTACCGCGTATTGGTATCCCCTATATTTGCTCGCAGCTGTCCTTAGTGGATGTGTGGCGCGCATGCTATCCATTAGAAAGGGAATTTACATGTCTCTCAGCTGCGCACCACACGTTCTCGCGGATTGATTACCTGCTGTTATCTGAATCCCTTTTCTCAAAAGTGGCTGACTCAAAAATCGAGAATATCTGTATTTCAGACCATGCTCTATGCTGGATGAAATTGATGCTCCTCTCAGAAAAATCCCCATTCCGCTCCTGGCACTTCCCCTCTCATTTAAGTGGCTCTCTAAAATTCCGCTCCTCATTAGATGCAGCGTGGCTGCATTATCATATGCACAATGGAGAAACTCTGAGTGACGACCCTGCTCTTTTCTGGCAGGCGTCAAAATCAGTTATCCGGGGACACATTATCTCCTATAGTAAAAAAAGGGATTTAGATTTAAATTCACAATATTTGGAAGCCCAGGCGGCTCTCACTCTCGCTTTCCAGGAATTTAAGTCCTCCCCCTCCCCTTCTACTAGAGAACGGTACCTTACACAAAAAACACTGTTCGATACACTCCTTTCTCAATTGGAAGCGAAATATTCATTTTCAAGAGACTGTAGCATTTACAGATATGGCAACAAGTCTGGCAAACTGTTATCACGTTTATTAAAGGGCAGACACCCTAAAGTGGTCATTCACTCTCTGCTCACCCAAGGTGGAGACAGAGTACGGACCTCGGCCGAGATTGCTGAGGTGCTACAGTCTTTCTATTCCACTCTGTATGCACGTCCTATTATCAACCAGACACACAAGTCTAGCTTTTGGTCTTCTACTGATCTGCCTCAAATGTCTGAGTCGCTCTGTACCTCTCTTCTTGCACCTATCACCACTGAGGAAGTTTCTCTAGCAATAGCTGGGCTGAAGACTGGGAAGACTCCGGGCCCTGACGGTTTCGCCAATGACTACTATAAAATTCTATCTACTAGACTGAGCGAACCTCTTTCTGTCTTATTTAATTCTTTTATGCAGGGTGCTTCCTTGCCCCAATATTTTAATTCAGCCGTCATAAAGGTTATCCCGAAGCCTGGCCGGGATCCTGAGTCTCCCAGCTCTTATCGTCCGATCTCCCTTTTAAACACCGATTATAAATTATTCACTAAAATCCTCTCAAATAGACTCAAATTCATAGTCCCTGACATAGTGCATACGGACCAGACTGGATTTGTCTGGGGTCGGCAATCAGTGAGCAATATCCAAAAGGTCTTGACTGTTATGCAGGCCTTTCAGCTTTCCAAACCCACTGATACTAATGTATTATTATCCATTGATGCCGAAAAGGCGTTCGACCTGGTCACCTGGGACCATCTATATGAAACGCTCCATCGCTTTGGTGCACCTGAGGACTTTGTCTCTCTTTATTTCCCGTCTATATGAATCTCCCTCCACTCAAGTTTTTGGGAATAGTATTCTCTCTTCCCCTTTCCTTATCCAGAGTGGCACACGACAGGGCTGCCCCTTGTCACCTTTATTATTTGCCTTAGCTTTAGAACCCTTAGCTGTTTCCCTGAGAAACTCTCCCGAATTTGCAGGCATAAAAATCATGGACACCACGGTAAAATTATCACTGTATGCCGACGACATGCTGCTATTTATTTCCCATCCTGATACGTCCATCCCTGCGATTGTCTCCCTGATTGAACAATTTGGTTCTTTTGCGGGATACAAGATTAATATATCTAAATCCAAGCTCCTCCTCCTTTCAGGGGACTCTTCCCTCTTTCCATCACACCCGGTCCTGTCCCGATTCCCAGTGACCCGAGATAGTCTTAAATATTTAAGAGTTCAGATCCCTACTTCTCTCCCGGATCTATATGCGATGAATTTTGGTCCTATTTTGTCCAAGGTGTCTAAAATACTTACTGACTGGGCGTTCCTGCCCTTATCTCTTATGGGTCGTGCAGAAGTTATTAAATCTGCTTATGCTCCCTATTGCCCTCGTTGAGAAAGATGTCCTTTTCCTTAAACAATGTTTCACTAGATTTCTATGGGCCGGAAAACGACCAAGAGTCCCCTACGCTAGATTGCAGCTATTACGTGAAGAGGGAGGTATGGGAATCCCGGATCCTGTCCTATTTAGTAGAGCAGCAATGTACAGGTATATCACAGACTGGCTTTGGGGCAGGTCAGTATTTACGAACCTGACACTTGAACTGGCCGTATTTCACCCTTTCTCCCCTGCTGCACTCTTACACACCCCAAACTCCCGTCTCCCATCTGGGATAAAACAGAATATTTTGTTTTGGCATACATATCGAGCATGGCAAGCCACACACACTAAAGCACAGAGAAAACCTGACACCTCTCTTCACACTACATTCTGGGGTAACCCATGTTTCCTTCCTGGCCTTGATAACACACATTTTTTGAGTTGGAGAGAAAAGGGGATCGCAGCTATTCGATACATATACGACCCAGGAGGCAACGCAGTGCTTTCTTTCTCTGACATCCAGATAAAATTTGGTATATCCCACCGGGAATTTTTTATGTACCTACAGGCTAGACATTTTGCTCAATCCCAGTCTCATCCTATGATTTCTGAGGCTACCACAGACCCGCTGCGCACCCTAATGGTGCTCACTAAAGATTGTCCATACCATCTCAATTATTTCAGAAACACCTTTAGGGTCTCATATAGAGACCGGCTCTGGGAACCCGCGCTGTCCTCATGGTCCAGAGATATCCCCAATATGGGATCGAGCGCTGAATTATTAGATAACATTTTACCCATTTTTAGGTCCTTATACTCTGCCTCTTTTCAAGAGGTACACTTGAAAACGCTCCAAAGGGCATATATAGCACCTAATCAGAGGGCACACATGGTCCCAGACGACACTGGCTGTTGCATCAAATGTACTGCGCAGAATGCCACCTTGTACCACAATATGTGGTCTTGCCGGAAAATATCTAAGTTTTGGTATAAGGTGGTCGTTTATCTCAACACAGTATTTAACTTACGGTTAATAAAACGTCCTAAGGCTTGCTTGTTACTTGATTTTAGGGAATGGTCTCTTGGGCCTGAAGATAGAGATATTGTTCTGGTAATCTCTGTCATTTTGACAATTGCCAAGAAACAAATTCTTAATAATTGGATCAAACCGTCTACCCCTTCTTTGATGGCTGTGAAACACATGACCCTCCGAATTATTTATTTTGAGAGGCGTGCTACTCTTCCTGATATAGAAATGGGGGTCAGGCGGTTTGCCAAGAAGTGGGAGAGGTACATTGATACTCTAGATCCGGACATACAATCTTTCATCTATAAACTTTTTGAGACCACAAAGTGGTACCTATATAGACAAATCGATAGGGCCTCTTGATAACTTAGGCCTATGTACTGTTCCTTTGAGACCTCCTGTTCTTTTCCTAGGAAATGTAATCATACTAATTTTAATACCCCACGCTGTATGTTTAGTCCGAGGCCAATTAGATACTGAACCTTCTCTTTGGTTAGAGTGGCTAACCATGCCGGAAATGCCTTTTTACTATTCTTAATTAAGATGTCTTTGGCCGTTACTCATTCATGAACTGATCATACTTGTATTGTCTTCCCCATTTGTTCCCCCCCCCCTCCTCCTGTCTGTCTTCTTCATTGACCTCTCCGATATATTGATGTTCTGTGAATTCTCAGGTAAAACTAGGTGCTTGACCTTGGGTATATGATGATTTCGTATGCTGAGACGTACACGGGTACTGTTTTCATCATTTCCTAGACCTCATGTAGATTAAGATTATCCATCCTTTGCCTCTTACCCAAGCCCACAGCTACCGACTATATATGTATTTGTTGATTTCACTGATGTGATTTAAAAGCACTTTACGTTGGAACACTGTAACTATACCGGTTTCTCTCCGGTTTTTGGTTTGTCTGTACCATGAAGGTCTTCCCTGTTTTTGTATTTCTATATAAAAATCTAATAAAAATTGTTGAATTAAAAAAAAAAAATCCGAAACTGGTTAAGAGTATTCAGTACATGATTGTGGCAATTAAAGACGTTTTACATATTTCTGAAGTACCTACTGTTCCTGATACAAGGGTTTGTTTGTATAAGGGAAAAAAGCCTGAGGTGACGTTTCCCCCCTCTCATGAGCTGAACACTCTTTGTGAAAACGTTTGGGAATCTCCTGACAAAAGGTGGCAGATTCCCAAAAGAATTCTAGTGGCATATCCTTTCCCCTCTGATGGCAGGGAAAAGTGGGAGTCGTCTCCCAATGTGGACAAGGCTCTGTCGCGACTGTCCAAGAAGGTGGCGCTTCCGTCTCCTGACACTGCTCCCTAAAGGACCCTGCGGATCGTAAGCAGGAAACGACCTTGAATCCATTTATGTCACTACGGGTGCGCTGCTCAGACCTGCCGTGGCGTCGGCATGGGTGAGTAGTGCTATTGGCAAATGGGCAGATAATTTGCCATCTGACATGGATACCCTGGATAGGGATAGCATTCTTTTGACTCGGTTATATCAGGGACGTTGCGGCTTACCTAAAGGATGCGGCAAGGGATATTGGCCTCTTGGGATCAAGGGCCAATGCCATGGCAGTCTCGGCCAGGATAGCGCTGTGGATTCATCAATGGAATGCTGATGCCGACTCTAAGAAAGCTATGGAAGCTCTCCCTTATAAAGGTAGGGTCTTGTTTGGTGACTGCCTCGCTGATCTGGTGTCTACAGCTACAGCGGGTAAGTCATCCTTTCTTCCTTATGTTCCTGCACAATAGAAAAAGACGCCGCATTATCAGGTGCAGTACTTTCGGCCTAATAAATACAAAAAAGGAAGAGGGTCGTCCTTCCTTGCCTCTAAAGGTAGAGGAAGAGGAAAACGGTCGCCTGCTGTGCCAGGCTCCCAGGAGCAGAAGTGCTCCCCTGCTTTTGCCAAGTCCACCGCATGACGCTGGGGCTCCTCTACGGGAGTCCGTTCCGGTGGGGAGCATGTCTCCGACTCTTCAGTCAGGTCTGGTTTCACTCTGGCCTGGATCCTTGGGTGTTAGACATGGTGTCCCAAGGGTACAAACTGGAGTTTCAAGAAGTGCCGCCCCCCCCCCGATTTTTCAAATCAGCCTTGCCAGTTTCTATCCCAGAAAGGGAAGTAGTGCGGGCTGCGATGCAAAAGCTGTGTCAACAGTGTGTCATTGTCTCGGTACCCCCGTCGGGTTTTATTCGAGCCTATTTGTCGTACCAAAGCCGGATGGCTCGGTCAGACCGATCCTGAACCTAAAATCCCTCAATCTGTATTTGAAAACTTTCAAGTTCAAGATGGAATCTCTTCGCGCAGTGATCTCCAGTCTGGAAGGGGGGATTTTATGGCGTCTGTAGACATAAAGGATGCCTACTTACATGTCCCAATATATCCTCCACATCAAGCTTTCCTGAGGTTTGCGGTTCAGGATTGTCATTACCAATTTCAGACGTTGCCGTTTGGTCTTTCCACGGCGCCGAGGGTCTTCACCAAAGTAATGGCGGAAATGATGGTACTACTGCGCAAGCAGGGTGTCACAATTATCCCGTACTTGGACGATCTCCTGATAAAGGCGAGATCAAAGGAGCAGTTGTTAAGAAACGTGGCACTCTCCCTGACAGTTCTGCAACAACATGGTTGGATTCTAAATTTGCCAAAGTCACAGTTGATTCCGACAACTCGGCTGTCTTTCTTGGGCATGATCCTGGACACGGAACTGCAGAGAGTGTTTCTCCCAGCGGAAAAAGCTCTGGAAACCCAGACCATGGTCAAGGAGCTTCTGAAACCAGCAAGAGTATTGATCCATCAATGCACTCGGGTGCTGGGGAAGATGGTTGCAGCTTACGAAGCCATTCCGTTTGGCAGGTTTCATGCCCGGGTGTTTCAGTGGGACCTGTTGGACAAGTGGTCCGGGTCTCACCTGCACATGCACTGGAAAATAAGTCTATTTTCCAGGACCAGAATATCTCTCCTGTGGTGGTTTCAAAGTTCTCACCTCCTAGAGGGACGCAGGTTCGGGATCCAGGATTGGGTCCTGGTGACCACGGATGCAAGTCTCCGAGGCTGGGGAGCAGTCACACAGGGAAAAAATTTCCAGGGAAAATGGTCCAGCCAGGAAGCTTGTCTGTGTTATGATTCCTGTACTCCAGACCGGAGGAGATCTTATGGCAGGGATCTGAGTACAGGAAAATAAGCTGGTTGTGGGAGCTGGATAGCCTAGTAACCCCTGGCGCCCTAACTCCGTTGTCTCGCCCGTGTTATCAGAAATCCCCTGCGAGACTATGGTTGCTTGAGCCCATGGCAGCCGCGTTCGAAGGGCGGATTATGTCTGCCCAACCCCGATGCCCCCGCAGGTCTTAATGGGAGACAAGGGGAAGTCCGAGACAGGGTGATAACAAGGGGCCCTCTGACTACGCAACCAGGCCAGGGGTCACAAGCTAACTAACTAAATCAAAAGGTATGTGCGGACTAGCCGCCAGGAAAAAGGACAACCAAGGATCCACTGATCCGACACTCCTATCCGGCACCGCCGGACACCAGAGTGGATCTGTGGAAGCGGAATCCTCCGCAAAGCTCCAGAACACAATTAAACAAAATAATAAACAGAAGCGGACAAGCCGCAACACACGGCTGCGCCGCGACTCACGAACACCACCAGATGTTAAAGGTGCTCGGTCAGACTCCAGGAACAGATGGTAACTTCCGAGTACAGGAACAACCGAAAAGACCGGGACTGGGAACTCTCTGCAGCAGACACAGGCAAACAGGAAGCTATCACCGGCGTCTGTAAGAAGTCCTGAGGGTGCCTTTATTCAGGCACCCTCCAATCAGGATCCAGACAGGACAATCAAATAGAAATGCCGTGCAGCTTGCATGCTGCACGGCCAGCACATAATCAGGGTAATGAGAATAGACCCAGCAACGGGGAACGCGGCTGAACGTGGCGTCCCCGTTGCTAAGGTCAGAGCGGCTCCGTGCGCCCGGCGTCTTAGCGTTGCCAGGGAGCCGGCGGCTGAACGCGCACGGCGTCCCTGGTTGCTAGGCGCCAGGCCGCACGGCCGAGCGGACCCCGGCGCCTAACAGTACCCCCCCCTTGAGGAGGGGTCAAGGAACCCCTAAAGCCAGGTTTCCGAGGAAATTCACGAAAAAATGCCCTTTTGAGCTTTGGGGCATGAAGGTCTTCATCCAGGACCCACGACCTTTCCTCTGGCCCATAACCTCTCCAATGCACCAAAAAATAAAGCCGACCCCGGGACAACTTGGAATCGAGAACCTTCTCAACCAAGAACTCTTGCTGACCCTGTAGATTAACTGGTGATCTCCCCTGAGATTTTTTACGAGGAAATCTGCTGGACGAAACATATGGTTTAAGCAATGAGCAATGGAAGGTATTTCCGATCCGTAAAGTTTTTGGTAAACGTAACCGGAAAGCAACTGGATTGACTTTTTTGATAATGAGAAATGGTCCAATATATCTAGGACCCAATCTGGCTGAGGTTTGTCGAAGTTTGATGTTGCGAGTCGACAACCACACCCTGTCTCCTACTTTAAAAGTGCACGGCCGCCGGAGCCTGTCAGAAAAAAAAATTTTTCCCGGAAAGCTGCTTTTCTGAGAGCCAGGTGCACTTTTTTCCAAATAAGTTTAAGATGAGAGGTCAGGGCCAGAGAGGAGACAGAGGAATGTTGAAAAAATGAATTAGCTCTGGGGTGGAAACCAAAAACTGCAAAAAATGGAGACACATTGGTGGAGGAATGACAGGCATTATTATAAGCAAACTCCGCCAATGGAAGAAACTCAGACCAGTCATTTTGGAGTTTGGCCGAGTACAAACGCAAATATTGTTTTAGAGATTGGTTAACTCGCTCAGTCTGTCCATTGGATTGTGGATGATAGCCGGAGGTTAATGATAATTTCATCTTTAATGAAGCACAAAAAGACTTCCAAAATTGCGCAATGAATTGTGGACCCCTGTCAGAAACAATATCAGTGGGTAACCCATGGAGTCTGAAAACATGACGGAGGAACAAGACTGCCAATCCCTGGGCAGATGGCAATCGGGGAAGAGCAATAAAATGGGCCATCTTGCTAAAACGGTCCACTACCACCCATATGACTCGGCATCCGGCTGACAGAGGGAGATCCACCACAAAATCCATGGAGATATGCGACCATGGCCTAAGAGGAACTTTCAAGGGCATAAGTTGACCAATAGGCAAAGAACGGGGAACTTTATGCTGTGCACAGACCTGACACGAAAAAACAAACTCTTTAATGTCTTTGGAAAGACCAGGCCACCATACTGAGCGGGATACTAATTCCAAAGTCTTAGCGATTCCCGGATGCCCTGCAACTTTGCTATCATGAAATTCCGCCAACACAGTTGCTCTCAAAAACTCAGGAACAAAAAGACGACTAGCAGGAGTATTTCCCGGAGCTTGATGTTGAAGCAGCTTTAATTGGGAAAATACATCCTGTGTGAGACCTGCCTGAATGACTGAAGGCGGAAGTATGGGAGTAACAGGACTGTTGTCTTGAACCGGAAGGAAACTGCGTGACAGGGCATCTGCCTTAGTATTCTTGGAACCTGGTCTGAAGGTGATAATGAATTTGAAACGAGTAAAAAATAAAGCCCAACGAGCCTGTCGGGCATTCAGTCGTTTAGCCGATTCAATGTATTGAAGATTTTTGTGATCAGTCAAAACTGAAATGGTGTGGGTAGCTCCTTCAAGCCAATGTCTCCACTCCTCGAAAGCCCATTTAATAGCCAGCAATTCCCGGTTACCAACATCGTAGTTGGATTCTGCAGATGAGAATTTCCTAGACATAAAGGCACAAGGATGTAACTCCAAGGGAATCTGGATCCTTCTGAGAAAGGATAGCCCCTACTCCAACCTCCGAGGCATCCACCTCAATAATGAAAGGTAATTCTGGGTTGGGATGTCTAAGGACAGGGGCTGAGACAAAGGCTTGTTTTAAGGCCTGAAAAGATAACTCCGCTTCACATGACCAATTGGTAGGATCTGCTCCCTTCTTCGTAAGTGCCACAATGGGAGCAACTAGGTCAGAGAGAGAGTGAATAAATCTTCTATAGTAGTTTGCAAACCCTAAAAAGCGCTGAATTGCTTTTAAATTGGTGGGTTGCGCCCAACTAAGGATGGCTTGGAGCTTTTTTGGTTCCATTCGGAATCCCCGAGGGGAAATAATGTACCCTAAAAAGGATACTTCCGTGACATGAAATTCACACTTCTCCAGCTTGGCATATAAGTGATTTTCACGTAATCTCTTTAGCACCTGACGCACCTGGGTAACATGTTGTTCCACGGAGTCAGAATATATCAAAATATCGTCTAAATAGACCACGACGAATCTTCCCAGAAACTCACGGAGCACATCATTAATGAGATCCTGGAAAACTGCCGGAGCGTTAGATAGGCCGAATGGCATGACCAGATACTCATAGTGGCCCGACTGAGTACTAAATGCCGTTTTCCACTCATCCCCTGACCTGATTCTGATGAGGTTATATGCTCCTCTAAGATCAATCTTAGAAAAAATAACAGCCGAACGTAGCTGATCAAAGAGGACAGAGATCAGCGGCAGAGGGTAAGTATTCTTTACTGAGATTTTATTCAAAGCTCTAAAGTCAATGCAGGGTCTGAGTGAACCATCCTTCTTCTCTACGAAAAAGAAACCTGCACTTAAAGGGGATTTAGATGGCCTGAATAAACCCTTTCCCAAGGCTTTCTTTCACATACTCATTCATGGCCACAGTTTCAGGACCAGACAATGCATATAACCTTCCTTTAGGCAACGTGGCACCAGGAATTAACTCAATGGCACAATCATAAGGCCTATGGGGAGGCTAAATATCCGCATTGCCCTTGGAAAACACATCAACAAAATCCTGGTATTCCCCAGGAATATGTGCGGAACTGGCGGCAGCTACTCGGATAGGAAGCGTAATACATTCTTTATCACAGATGGTACCCCATTGTAGGATCTCCCCAGACTGCCAATCAATGACGGGATTATGAAAGGCCAGCCAAGGATGACCCAGAACCACAGGAACTGCTGGACAATGGGTAAGGAAAAACTCAATTTTTTCAGAATGCAGAGCTCCCACCGAGAGCAAAACAGGAGGTGTACATAGAGAAATAACCCCATTGGATAAAGGACTCCCATCTAAACCATGCATGGTGATACACCTACCTAAGGTTAGCTGAGGAATACCTAAGGCCTTGGCCCATGTTAAATCCATAAAGTTTCCTGCAGCTCCACTGTCCACAAAAGCAGAGACCGAGGAACAGAGGCTGCCATAGGAAACTTTAGCAGGAACCAACAGTGAATTATTTGAGGAGATGAGCTGCAGACCAAAGTGAACCCCCTCACAATTCACTTGGTCAGGAAGTTTCCCAACTTGTTTGGACAACTACGGGCAAAATGTCCCTTACCTCCGCAGTATAAACACAGACCATAATTTTGCCTCCTGGTTCTTTCTTCCGGAGACAATTTGGAGAGACCAATCTGCATAGGCTCCTCTATGTCTACAGGAATGGAAGGAACCCAGGGAGAGGACCCGACAGATGCCCCTTTTTCAGCCCTCCGCTCTCTGAGCCGACGATCTATTTTAATAGATAGCTCCATGAGGTTATCGAGGGTCTCAGGAGCGGGATACTGGAGGAGACTGTCTTTTATAGATTCCGATAAGCCGAGGCGAAACTGACTGCGCAGGGCTGGGTCATTCCAGCCACAGTCGTTCGACCAACGGCGAAACTCCGTACAATAATTCTCTGCGGGATTCCTACCCTGTCTAAGAGCACGCAACTGACTTTCTGCGGACGCCTCTCTATCAGGGTCGTCATACAATAGCCCTAAAGATTTTAAAAAGGCGTCTACAGACGATAAGGCCGGATCGTCTGTCTTTAAACCAAAAGCCCAGGTCTGAGGATCCCCCTGAAGTAGAGAAATAATAATCCCAACCCGCTGAGCCTCTGTACCTGAGGTAACTGGTCTTAAACGAAAATACAGTTTGCAAGATTCTTTAAAATTAAAAAACTGTTTTCTATCCCCAGAAAAACGGTCAGGCAGATGCATTTTTGGTTCAGGGATGACCCTCGGGGAAGTCCGTAACAGATCTTCCTGTGACCTCACCCGGAGGGACAGATCCTGAACCATCTGAGTAAGTTCCTGAATCTGACTAACAAGAAGCTGGCCAGGGTTTGGCCCAACACCGGTGGGATTCATAAGGCCGACAAAAATCTCCCAACTAAAAAGTGAAAAAATTTACTGTAAGTTAAATCTTTTCTTTTGTAGGCCGGTGATAATGTTATGATTCCTGTACTCCAGACCGGAGGAGATCTTATGGCAGGGATCTGAGTACAGGAAAATAAGCTGGTTGTGGGAGCTGGATAGCCTAGTAACCCCTGGCGCCCTAACTCCGTTGTCTCGCCCGTGTTATCAGAAATCCCCTGCGAGACTATGGTTGCTTGAGCCCATGGCAGCCGCGTTCGAAGGGCGGATTATGTCTGCCCAACCCCGATGCCCCCGCAGGTCTTAATGGGAGACAAGGGGAAGTCCGAGACAGGGTGATAACAAGGGGCCCTCTGACTACGCAACCAGGCCAGGGGTCACAAGCTAACTAACTAAATCAAAAGGTATGTGCGGACTAGCCGCCAGGAAAAAGGACAACCAAGGATCCACTGATCCGACACTCCTATCCGGCACCGCCGGACACCAGAGTGGATCTGTGGAAGCGGAATCCTCCGCAAAGCTCCAGAACACAATTAAACAAAATAATAAACAGAAGCGGACAAGCCGCAACACACGGCTGCGCCGCGACTCACGAACACCACCAGATGTTAAAGGTGCTCGGTCAGACTCCAGGAACAGATGGTAACTTCCGAGTACAGGAACAACCGAAAAGACCGGGACTGGGAACTCTCTGCAGCAGACACAGGCAAACAGGAAGCTATCACCGGCGTCTGTAAGAAGTCCTGAGGGTGCCTTTATTCAGGCACCCTCCAATCAGGATCCAGACAGGACAATCAAATAGAAATGCCGTGCAGCTTGCATGCTGCACGGCCAGCACATAATCAGGGTAATGAGAATAGACCCAGCAACGGGGAACGCGGCTGAACGTGGCGTCCCCGTTGCTAAGGTCAGAGCGGCTCCGTGCGCCCGGCGTCTTAGCGTTGCCAGGGAGCCGGCGGCTGAACGCGCACGGCGTCCCTGGTTGCTAGGCGCCGGGCCGCACGGCTGAGCGGACCCCGGCGCCTAACAGTCTGCACATAAACGTTCTGGAATGAAGAGCCATCTACAACGGCCTTCTGCAAGCGGAACACTTTCTTCAAGGTCTACCTGTCCTGATTCAGTCGGACAACGTAACAGCGGTGGCGTACATAAACCGCCAGGGCGGAACAAAGAGCAGAGCAGCGATGGCGGAGGCCACAAAAGTTCTCCGCTGGGCGGAAAAACATGTAAGCGCTCTGTCAGCAGTCTTCCTTCCGGGCGTGGACAACTGGGAAGCAGATTTCCTCAGCAGACACGATCTCCATCCAGGAGAATGGGGTCTTCATCCAGAGGTTTTTGCAGAAGTGACAAGTCGTTGGGGAATTCCTCACATAGACATGATGGCGTCTCGCCTCAACAAGAAGCTTCAGAGATATTGTTCCAGGTCGAGGGACCCTCAAGCCAGTGCAGTGGACGCCCGGGTGACTCCGTGGGTGTTTCAGTCGGTATATGTGTTCCCTCCACTTCCACTCATTCCAAAAGTGATAAGGATCATAAGAAGAACAAGGGTTCAGGCAGTACTCATTGTTCCAGATTGGCCACGGAGGGCCTGGTATCCGGATCTTCAGGAATTGCTCATAGAAGATCCCTGGCCTCTTCCTCTCAGAGAGGATCTGTTACTGCAGGGGCCGTGCGTCTTCCAGGACTTACCGTGGTTGCGTTTGACGGCGTGGAAGTTGAACGCCAAATCCTAGCTCGAAAGGGTATTCCCGGGGAAGTCATCCGCACTCTCCTTAAGGCTAGAAAGGAGGTCACGGCGAAGCATTATCACCGTATTTGGAGAAAGTATGTCTCTTGGTGTGAAGCCAAGAAGGCTCCTACGGAGGAGTTTCAGCTGGGGCGTATGCTCCATTTTTTGCAGGCAGGTGTAGATGCAGGCATGAAATTAGGTTCCATTAAAGTGCAGATTTCGGCTTTATCTATTTTCTCTCAAAAATAATTGCCCGCCCTTCCAGAGGTTCAGACTTTCGTGAAGGGAGTACTGCACATCCATCCTCCGTTTGTGCCACCCGTGGCACCGTGGGATCTTGACGTGGTGTTGCAATTTCTTATGTCTCACTGGTTTGAACCTTTGCGAAAGGTTGAGTTGAAATTTCTCACTTGGAAGGTGGTCATGTTTTTGGCCTTGGCGTCCGCAAGACGGGTGTCGGAATTGGCGGCTTTGTCTCACAAGAGCCCCTATTTGATTTTCCATGTGGATAGAGCGGAATTGAGAACTCGTCAACAATTTCTGCCGAAGGTGGTTTCTTCGTTTCACATAAACCAGCCTATTGTGGTGCCTGTGGCTACGGATGCCTTGGCTGTTTCAAAATCTCTCGATGTAGTCCGAGCTTTGAAAATTTATGTTGCCAGAACGGCTCAAATTAGGAAATCAGAGGCTCTGTTTGTCCTATATGCTCCCAACAAAATTGGGGCTCCTGCTTCCAAGCAGACTATTGCCCGCTGGATCTGTAATACGATTCGGCATGCTCATTCTACGGCTGGATTGCCGTTGCCGAAGTCAGTGAAAGCCCATTCTACCAGGAAGGTGGGCTCGTCTTGGGCGGCTGCCCGAGGAGTCTCGACGCTTCAACTTTGCCGAGCAGCTACGTGGCCGGGTTCAAACACTTTTGCTAAGTTCTACAAGTTTGATACCCTGGCTGATGAGGACCTCATGTTTGCTCAATTGGTGCTGCAGAGTCGTCCGCACTCTCCTGCTCGGACTGGAGCTTTGGTATAGACCCCAAGGTCCTTTTGGAGTCCCCAGCACCCTCTAGGACGTAAGAGAAAATTGGATTTTAATACCTACCGGTAAGTCCTTTTCTCCTAGTCCGTAGAGGATGCTGGGCGCCCGTCCCTGTGCGGACTGTTTTTTTTTGCAGTAGTATTGATAGTTATTGCTTCTGTTACACGGAGGTTGTGTATCGGTTATGTTCAGCTTGTTGCTGTGTTTAGTTCATGCTGTTAACTGGTATTGCTTAAAAGCCATGTTGTACGGTGTGTTGTGGTGTGAGCTGGTGTGTTTCTCACCCTTGGTTAACAAAAATCCTTTTCCTCGAAATATCTGTCTCCCTGGGCACAGTTCCTATAAATGAGGTCTGGAGGAGGGACATAGAGGGAGGAGCCAGTTCACACCCATTCAAAGTCTTATAGTGTGCCCATGTCTCCTGCGGATCCCGTCTATACCCCATGGTCCTTTTGGAGTCCCCAGCATCCTCTACGGACTAGGAGAAAAGGATTTTACCGGTAGGTTTTAAAATCCTATTTTTGTCCCACACTAGATCTCTCAAAGATGATTGGTTGCTGATTGGTTTCTTCATTTCTCTTTCATCCACTATGGGACACTGGAGTCCTATACAGTAGGGGTGTGAAGCCTGCAACCGGAGGTGTGGCAAAATCTAAAATTAGCATTGTCTGCACAGCCGGCTCCTCCTCCTTCACATCCCTCCTCCCTCAGTTTGAAAAATTGTGCTGGAGGTACAGCACGTGGAGCACTGAGCTCCTGACTAAAACTTTAAAGTGTGCTGCGTCCACCTAATAAAAGGGAGACAAGGCTGCTTAAGATTGGAAGAGACAAAGATCCCTATTGAAGGGACCTGCATCTCTTCACAGGAGATCCTCATCGACTTGAGCAACGTGAGTAACATGTTTACAAGAGCCCCAGTAGTGTTACATTTTTTTATTTTTTTATTATATCATTTCCCTTTAGAAAATAGCGAAGTGGCTTAGATAGAAAAAAAACGCTCCATCCAGCAGCAAGGCACAGCCAACAGCAGGGAGACAGCGCAAGGTCTCACAGACGGCAGACAGTCTCCCCTAGTAGCTGCGCAGATGGTCCGTGGTCACGGAGAGGCGCCGCTACGGGACCCGATAAGAGCGGTCCCGGCGCGCGCAGGCCGTCGGGGAAAAGACGCGACAGGGACAAAGATCTCTGCCGCGCAGCTGAGAAAACTCCCTCAGCCGTGGGCAGGGAGAGACGAGCAGTGGGAGCGCACAGCCAGCGGCAGCGGGGACCTGTATAACGGACCTCCGGTAAGAGATACAAGTGGGGGACACAGCGCTGTTTAGCATAGCGCATAAGGTGAATCTTCCCTTCAGTGGCGCCCATTTTAATACTCGAAGGCGCCAAATCTCACTTCACTATCTAGCACCCCCTGCTGGTGAAATATATAATAGTATTCAGAGGAGAGATTCTTTATGCTCATAGCTCCCCCTACTGGTAAAATATATATATTAGTGATTAGAAGAAACTAATAGCTCCCCCTGCTGATATAAAAAGATATATAAAATAAATATATATATATATATATATATATATATATATATATATATATATATAACGTTCTCGGAGGATCTCCTGAAAACTAATTACTGCTTATATTTTCAAAGGAATTCTGTTCCAAAGATCCTGACGAAAATACACAGAAGCAAGCGGATACCAACTCTAACATCGTAGCTGATTTAACAGTTGGGGTGTGAGGGTTGCGAGTCGGCTGGTGTTTTATTTTATTTTTAATTTTTTTTATTTAATCTTTTTATGTAAAAATATTTTGACCTGATCGTTTTATATAACAGACAGGTAATTCCAGCCGGATCCAATACCTTTGCTTCCGTCTTCTCCCAGTCCTTCTCTTCCTAGTTTAAAGGGTGAAAGCGCTGCGTGCTACCCTGGTAAAGGGTTTAAAAACAACATGTCTAAGGCAACCAAGACCTCCAAGACCTGCTATGTTTGTACGAAATGTAACAAGTAGAGCACGCGGGTTGGCAGCTCCGGGGTGTGCGACTCATGCTTACACATGGACGCTCCACCTGGGAGCAGTGCTCTGGCCAAGGCATGGGAAGACAACCTTGCTAATAGAATCTCCAAGGAGATGGCAGAATCGCGCAAACAGCAATCGGAATGGGCTGCAGGATTCTCAAAGACGATGGAGGAATTTCTCATCAAGTTAACGCCGCCCGCTCACGCAGAGACAAGTGTGCGCAAAGCTGTTAAAAGAACTCTACGACAATTGAGTGAGTGCGCTGTCAGCGGCAGCCGGTATAGGGATGGTTAGTCCCTAGAAAGTAGATACAAAACAGAAAAAATATACTGGCGCCGGCTGAATCTCCAAAATGAAAGAACGGAAACAATGGTATCAATTAAAAAATAAAATAAAACATTTATTAAATAATATGAATGATGGGGAATAAATAAAAATAGCTGATGTAATATCAAGAGGGTAATTAAAATTATTCAATTGAGAGTCACTCAGTTTATCCTATGACCACTTGTATTTTCATTAGGCAGTAAATACTGGTATTCTGGCTAGAACTCAGTCCTCCAAGGTATCCTCATATAAAAATATGGATATTACCATGGTCTCAGATGAAGGTCCCCTTGGTTCTTAATAGCAAATCGAGGTCCAATAGCAGCAGGGGAATGGTAGAGACTTCAGATGGAAAATGATGATATGGATCCTGGAGGGTTTAAAGTCCAAATTTTGCCAGATAATTCCAGATGGTGGTTTGAAGTGCCCGTGGTCAAAAAAGGATATAGCTTTGTAGCTCAACGCGTTTCGCTGGACTAGGTCACCGCCAGCTTCCTCAGGAGCATGTATCTTATGTGTACTGGGACATCTTTATATACCCCCATAACTATGGTTAAGATCAAACACCTGGCTGTAATGCTTGCCAGGTGAGAAGACAAACACATTAAAAGAAAATATATATATTCAAAATACTGTTTAAATAATAGAGAAGGCAATCTTACTGGAATATATATTTTACTGTATTAGTATACTTTAAAAACGAGCATAGGATGAGGTAGAAAATTCAAATATTGAAAAGATCATCTGTATAGTTTCCCGATCATGTGATCCATTCCGATCACGTGGTTGGGCGGCATCCAATCATTGTGGCTGTGGTGTGTTTACTATACATAATGACAGCCGGAAAGTGTCCATATTAGGACTTGACCCGATCAAGTGACGTCATCCAACCACGTGACCGGGCAGACAGCAGTGATCCGTGTAATAGGAAATCTTACGGTCACGTGACTATGTTTTATCACGTGACCGGACAGATACAAGGAAGTGTAAAGAATGCACGTAGCGTGGGTAACGTTGCGTTCCACACGCGGAATTATTGTATATGACAGGTTGTCAAGGTGATCGCCCTCAATGGGCGGTACATTAAAAACAGCAGCATTTGAATGAAAAAGAAACGTCATTAATATACACAGGGTGAGAATAGATCATTATTACCGTATCTTATCCTCATTGTATTAAATAGGTATATTCAAGGTTATTTTCCACATCAGTTACAATAAACCACCGTGTTTGATCAAGTATATTACATACGTATGCATAAATTAATAATAAGGATGCATAATAGTAGAAATATTAAATATAATAAATATAAATGAAGATAGAAATAAATATAAAATACTAGTAGAGAAAATAATAATAATAATAATAGAAAGAATAAATAAATAAATTTAAAAATTAAAAAATGCATACAATCGCTTAGTCAGTAATCTATCTAGGGACTCGTACATTACGATGATCTTCTATATTAAATATACATAGATATCAAAGATTGTATAACCCAGTTATTGCATGTATATGTTGATGGAAACATTCAGATTCTATCAAACTGCAATGTATCACCTAAATTCATAAGGTATCATTGCAGAAATAGAGTCTAGAACAAAGGACTAAATAAGATAAGGAAAAGAATATATTGTAAATATAAATATAAAATCTAGAATCTGGAAGGATATATTCTAGCAGAAACTGGAGATTGTCATAAAATTATTATATTCTGAGGGAAATCCCAGGCGACTTATAGTATTATAATTGATATGTTTAATTAATAATCCAAATGGAAAAACTCTTTAATATGGTATTTCATTCCCAGTGGTGTGCTTAGTATAAGCTATCTACCATATATTGCAAGGGACTTGGTAGGTGGTGATTTGCCATGTTTTAATGTGTTGAGTGTGTATGAGAGAAGATTGTATACATATGTATATGTATACAAATTATAATATTGGTGATACCAAATATCATCAAGAGGGAAAGCTGAAAATAATTAAATAGATAAATGAATGATCAAAGAGACAGTATCACCCCTAAGGTATTGTGTTTAGTTCAATACTTTCATTAAGTCCATCTGGATGTAACGAATTCATTTTGAACATCCAGTATATTTCTCTACAGCATAATTTGTTAAATCTATCGCCTCCTCTTGGTGTGGGTATAATATGTTCTAAACATACCAATGTTAAACTTTTAGGATCACCATCATGAACTAGATTAAAGTGGCGTGAAACACTATGTAGATTATTACGTTTGATAATATTTCTACGGTGTTCCATAAATCGTACATGAACAGCCCTCGTGGTTCTCCCCACATAATTCAGACCACAACCACAAGTGAGTAAGTAAATAATAAATCTAGAGTCGCAATTCATAAATGACTCAAGTTTATAAGGATCTTCGTTGCCAGGTAATTGTATGATGGTAGTTTTTTTCTGCATATAAGAACATGTTGTACATCTGGATTTGCCACATCTGTGGCATCCTAATGGTTTTGTGGTTAGCCATTGATGTCCGAGGGAAGTTTCTTTGAATGTCCCCGGTGTCAGATGGCTAGGTGCCAGCATGGATTTTAATGATCTGTTTCTCTTGTATATTACACAGGGTTTAGAGGGCAATATATCATTCAGAACCTTATCCTGTTTTAACACTCTATAGTTTTTAGAAATGATGTTTTTAATTTCACTAGCACAATTATTATATTTGCAGACAAATGCAAATTGTCTGTTATCATCGTCTCTAGTTCTTTGGTTATTGAGGTTATTTAGGGAAGATTGTTGATGAGATTTCACCTGTAGAAGGTTATTTCTATCCATAAGAAGAACTTCCTTGTATGCTGTATCAAGGAGTTCTTCAGGATATTTACGTTGTTTAAGAGCATTCATCAATTCATGGGCCTGATTCTTGAAAGATTCTAAAGAGGAACAATTGCGTCGTAGGCGCATTAATTGTCCCTTAGGTATGTTGTGCTTCCAAGGTGCATAATGTGCACTGTCATAATGTAGGTAAGAATATGTATTAACTGGTTTTGAATAATTGGAAGTCGTAATTTGATTATCAATTATTTCTAGGGTCACATCCAGGAAGTCTATCCGTTGAGTGCTGTGTGTGTGAGTGAAAGCCAAATTATAAGTGTTGTTATTAAGATAGGAAACAAAATCAGATATAGAAGAAACATCCCCATCCCAAATGATAAATAGATCGTCAATGTAACGGCCATAGAAGACCAGGTTCGCCTCCCAGTCGCTTTCCCACACAAGCGAATCCTCTAGGTCCCCCATGTAGAGATTAGCATAACTGGGTGCGAACCTGGTCCCCATGGCCGTACCCATGACTTGTAAATAGTAGTGACAAAGAAATAAAAAATAGTTGTGAGAAAGAATGAATGAAATAGAATCAACAATGAAAGTTTGGTGTTCGGCACAGAGGTCAGCATCCCCGCGAAGTTTCTTGGAGATTATGCTTGTCCCGAGTGAATGGGGAATGTGTGTATATAAAGCTTGTACGTCAAGGGTTAGGAAGGAATACGATTCCTTCCAAGATATAGTCTGAATCTTATTTAAAAAATGAGTGGTATCACGGAGATGTGACCTAAGTGCCGAAACACGTGACTGAAGGTGAGAGTCAACATAAAAAGAGAGATTGGAGGTAAGAGAGCTGACACCAGAGATGATAGGACGCCCCGGTGGTGAAGTGAGTGATTTGTGAATTTTGGGGAGAAAGTAAAAAGTGGGTGTGGTGGGAAATTGAGGCAGCAAAAACCTATATTCTTCCCTGGATATGACCCCATTAATGACAGCTCTATCTAGATGTGATTTTAATTCGACTAGAAAGGCTTCCGTTGGATTATTGTCCATCCTTTTATAATATTTTGTGTCACAAAGTTGTCTGTTGGCCTCCTGGACATAATATGCACGGTCCATAACTACTAGGCCTCCACCCTTATCTGCCTCTTTTATAACAAGAGAAGTGTCCTTAGTTAATTCCTTAAGGGCTCTTTTCTCTTGTCGGGTTAAGTTGGAAGCAAATTTAGAATTCCCCTGACGTTGAACCACTAGATGTTTGAAGTCCTCCAAAGTGATTTTGTAAAAAGATTCTACATGGGAGCTTTTTGCACATATGGGAAAAAAATTCAGATTTTTTCTTAAATTTGGTTAATTCCCTGGATTGATCATAAATTTTTATAGTTTTATCAGGATCAACATTGTTCTGTTCCCATAGTTCCTCTAGGGCAGCGACCGCACAATCATCGTCGCTGTCCAGGAGGATAGGGACAGAGTCGTCTTTAGACTTCTGAAGGTTCTTTTTAGCAAAATACCGCTTTCGGCACATTGTACGAACATATCGATTTAGTTCGACAAATAAGTCAAACATATTAGGTTCGCTGGTTGGGGAAAATTTGAGACCCTTCCCTAAAAGGGAGAGTTCAGAGTCATTTAGTTTTTTGGAGGAAAGATTAAATACATTTTGTTTACTATTTGTACTATCCAACATTCTGCTTACATTCTTCTTGGATTTTTCTTTCCTAATTCTTCCCCCCCTTCTGCCTCTTGGCTTGGGTCTCTTCCTCTTTTTGTTGCCCCCCAGTTGTTTCTGTCTGTGTGGTCCTTGGCATAACTTTTTGGGCGAGCCCCTAATAATTGATAATCAAATTACGACTTCCAATTATTCAAAACCAGTTAATACATATTCTTACCTACATTATGACAGTGCACATTATGCACCTTGGAAGCACAACATACCTAAGGGACAATTAATGCGCCTACGACGCAATTGTTCCTCTTTAGAATCTTTCAAGAATCAGGCCCATGAATTGATGAATGCTCTTAAACAACGTAAATATCCTGAAGAACTCCTTGATACAGCATACAAGGAAGTTCTTCTTATGGATAGAAATAACCTTCTACAGGTGAAATCTCATCAACAATCTTCCCTAAATAACCTCAATAACCAAAGAACTAGAGACGATGATAACAGACAATTTGGATTTGTCTGCAAATATAATAATTGTGCTAGTGAAATTAAAAACATCATTTCTAAAAACTATAGAGTGTTAAAACAGGATAAGGTTCTGAATGATATATTGCCCTCTAAACCCTGTGTAATATACAAGAGAAACAGATCATTAAAATCCATGCTGGCACCTAGCCATCTGACACCGGGGACATTCAAAGAAACTTCCCTCGGACATCAATGGCTAACCACAAAACCATTAGGATGCCACAGATGTGGCAAATCCAGATGTACAACATGTTCTTATATGCAGAAAAAAACTACCATCATACAATTACCTGGCAACGAAGATCCTTATAAACTTGAGTCATTTATGAATTGCGACTCTAGATTTATTATTTACTTACTCACTTGTGGTTGTGGTCTGAATTATGTGGGGAGAACCACGAGGGCTGTTCATGTACGATTTATGGAACACCGTAGAAATATTATCAAACGTAATAATCTACATAGTGTTTCACGCCACTTTAATCTAGTTCATGATGGTGATCCTAAAAGTTTAACATTGGTATGTTTAGAACATATTATACCCACACCAAGAGGAGGCGATAGATTTAACAAATTATGCTGTAGAGAAATATACTGGATGTTCAAAATGAATTCGTTACATCCAGATGGACTTAATGAAAGTATTGAACTAAACACAATACCTTAGGGGTGATACTGTCTTTTTGATCATTCATTTATCTATTTAATTATTTTCAGCTTTCCCTCTTGATGATATTTGGTATCACCAATATTATAATTTGTATACATATACATATGTATACAATCTTCTCTCATACACACTCAACACATTAAAACATGGCAAATCACCACCTACCAAGTCCCTTGCAATATATGGTAGATAGCTTATACTAAGCACACCACTGGGAATGAAATACCATATTAAAGAGTTTTTCCATTTGGATTATTAATTAAACATATCAATTATAATACTATAAGTCGCCTGGGATTTCCCTCAGAATATAATAATTTTATGACAATCTCCAGTTTCTGCTAGAATATATCCTTCCAGATTCTAGATTTTATATTTATATTTATATTTACAATATATTCTTTTCCTTATCTTATTTAGTCCTTTGTTCTAGACTCTATTTCTGCAATGATACCTTATGAATTTAGGTGATACATTGCAGTTTGATAGAATCTGAATGTTTCCATCAACATATACATGCAATAACTGGGTTATACAATCTTTGATATCTATGTATATTTAATATAGAAGATCATCGTAATGTACGAGTCCCTAGATAGATTACTGACTAAGCGATTGTATGCATTTTTAAATTTTTAAATTTATTTATTTATTCTTTCTATTATTATTATTATTATTTTCTCTACTAGTATTTTATATTTATTTCTATCTTCATTTATATTATATTTAATATTTCTACTATTATGCATCCTTATTATTAATTTATGCATACGTATGTAATATACTTGATCAAACACGGTGGTTTATTGTAACTGATGTGGAAAATAACCTTGACTATACCTATTTAATACAATGAGGATAAGATACGGTAATAATGATCTATTCTCACCCTGTGTATATTAATGACGTTTCTTTTTCATTCAAATGCTGCTGTTTTTAATGTACCGCCCATTGAGGGCGATCACCTTGACAACCTGTCATATACAATAATTCCGCGTGTGGAACGCAACGTTACCCACGCTACGTGCATTCTTTACACTTCCTTGTATCTGTCCGGTCACGTGATAAAACATAGTCACGTGACCGTAAGATTTCCTATTACACGGATCACTGCTGTCTGCCCGGTCACGTGGTTGGATGACGTCACTTGATCGGGTCAAGTCCTAATATGGACACTTTCCGGCTGTCATTATGTATAGTAAACACACCACAGCCACAATGATTGGATGCCGCCCAACCACGTGATCGGAATGGATCACATGATCGGGAAACTATACAGATGATCTTTTCAATATTTGAATTTTCTACCTCATCCTATGCTCGTTTTTAAAGTATACTAATACAGTAAGATATATATTCCAGTAAGATTGCCTTCTCTATTATTTAAACAGTATTTTGAATATATATATATTTTCTTTTAATGTGTTTGTCTTCTCACCTGGCAAGCATTACAGCCAGGTGTTTGATCTTAACCATAGTTATGGGGGTATATAAAGATGTCCCAGTACACATAAGATACATGCTCCTGAGGAAGCTGGCGGTGACCTAGTCCAGCGAAACGCGTTGAGCTACAAAGCTATATCCATTTTTGACCACGGGCACTTCAAACCACCATCTGGAATTATCTGGCAAAATTTGGACTTTAAACCCTCCAGGATCCATATCATCATTTTCCATCTGAAGTCTCTACCATTCCCCTGCTGCTATTGGACCTCGATTTGCTATTGAGAACCAAGGGGACCTTCATCTGAGACCATGGTAATATCCATATTTTTATATGAGGATACCTTGGAGGACTGAGTTCTAGCCAGAATACCAGTATTTACTGCCTAATGAAAATACAAGTGGTCATAGGATAAACTGAGTGACTCTCAATTGAATAATTTTAATTACCCTCTTGATATTACATCAGCTATTTTTATTTATTCCCCATCATTCATATTATTTAATAAATGTTTTATTTTATTTTTTAATTGATACCATTGTTTCCGTTCTTTCATTTTGGAGATTCAGCCGGCGCCAGTATATTTTTTCTGTTAAAAGAACTCTTCCTATTATACCAGAATCAGAGGAGGATGACGGTTTTCTTCTTGATACGGAGGAAGGTGAGTTAATTGAACCTAACCTAGACGCCGATTTTCCAGAAGAGGACTCGGCAATTTCAGGTCTGGACTCCTTAATTGACGCGGTAAAGGAGATCCAAAGCTTTAAGGACGAGGAAATACGGGAGCCGGAAGATTTCGATTTGTTCGAATCCCAAAAGCCGCGTTCAGCAGTGTTTCCAATTCCTAAATCCCTCCAATCTCGGATGGAGGAGGCTTGGAAACAACCTGACAAACGCTTTCAATTTCCAAAACGGTTTCAGGTAACTTATCCCCTACCTAAGGGTGTAATGGACAAGTGGGAGACTCCGCCGGTAGTGGATGCTTCCCTAGGAAGGTTGTCAAAGAAGACAATCTTACCAATTCCTAACGTGACTACTTTAAAGGATGCGTCAGACCGTAAAGTTGACACTGCGTTAAAGTCAATTTTTGTAGCAGCTGGTGCAGCACAGAGACCTGCGATCGTCTGTGCTTGGGTCAACAAGGCCATAGGTGCATGGTCCGGGCGTATTGTACAAGCTATTGAGGAGTAAAATAGCTTAGAAGGGATTACTCAACTGGCGGAACACATTCAAGAATCTGCTTCATACTTGTGTCAAGCTTCTAAGGATATTAGCAGAATAGCATCGCGCATATCTGCATCGGCCATATCGGCTAGAAGGATTTTATGGCTCAGAGAATGGCAAGGAGACTCTGACACACAGAAAGCTGTAGAATCCATCCCCTTTGGGGGTGAAATGCTGTTCGGACCAGAATTGGACAAGTGGATTTCGCAGGTTACAGCAGGGAAGTCCACTTTTCTGCCTACTCCTTATACGAGAACCGCTCCACAATCTAGGAGAGGTTATTCGGGACCAGCGTTTACTTCATTTAGATCACAGTCCTTTCGAGCCAGAGGAAGGGGTTTCGGTACACAAGCACGTGGGGGCAGAGGTAGAGGCCGCTCACAGGCAGCAACCAGAAAGCAGGATAAACCTGCTGACAAGACCGTGGCATGACGGCCTCCCAGCTCACCTGGGGTCCTCCTTGGTGGGCGGCCGACTGGAAGGTTTTCAGGACATCTGGGCCAAAACCTCACCAGAACTTTGGGTGAACAACTTAATCTCACAGGGATACAAACTGGAATTTCAACAGAGGCCTCACAGTCAGTTTTTTACAACAGGATTGCCTCAGTGCCCTCAAAAAGCGAGGGCACTACGGGCAGCAATTCTAAAATTGCTATAGGCAGAGGTTATTATTCCGGTTCCCGCTTCTCAGAGTGGAACGGGGTTCTATTCCAATCTTTTTGTCGTGCCAAAGCCAGACGGGACGGTCAGACCAATACTCAATTTAAAAGTTTTCAACCAGTTTTTAAGGGTCTACAAATTAAAGATGGAATCAATCCAATCGGTCATTGCAGGCTTAGAAACAGGGCGAGTTCATGGTATCCATGGACATAAAAGATGCATATCTGCATATTCCAATCTGGACTCCTCACCAGGCTTACTTAAGGTTCGCACTGGTGGCGGATCACTACCAATTCCGGGCCTTGCCGTTCGGTCTATCATCAGCCCCAAGAATCTTCACAAAGATCATGGCAATCATGGTTACAGGACTGAGACTGTTGGGGGTCACGATTATACCTTATCTGGACGATTTACTGATCAAGTCACCATCTCAGAATCGACTGCTCAAGGATGTTCAGACATCCCATCAATTTCTAATTCAACATGGATGGATTGTCAATTTCCAAAAGTCCAACCTCATACCGACTCAACGGATTCAATTCCTCGGTCTCATCTTGGACACGGTACTATTACGTGTGTTCCTACCAGAGAACAAGGTCCAGGACCTACAGAGATTATTGGCTCAGGTACTAAGGACGCAAACTGTTTCTCTGCACCTCTGTGTGCAACTTCTCGGGAAGATGGTGGCGTCGTTCGAAGCTCTCCAGTACGGCAGACTTCATTCCCGACCATTCCAAATAAACCTCATTGCTCAGGGACAAGGCTCGCACTGGCTTCTCCATCGGAAAATCCAACTTCAACCGCAAGTACGGGTCTCCTTGATATGGTGGTCGTTAAACAAGAACCTTGCAGCCGGCAAGAAATTCGGCATTTGGGATTGGAGGATCCTGACAACGGACGCCAGTTTCAGAGGTTGGGGAGCCGTCCTAGTGGACCATCAGTTTCAAGGACGGTGGACGTTACAGGAGAGCAAACTACCCATAAATATCCTCGAACTAAGAGCAGTTTACAATGCGCTTCTCTTAGCAGAAGACCTAGTCATGAATCAACACATCAGGATTCAGTCGGACAATGTCACGACGACGGCTTACATAAACCGTCAAGGAGGAACAAAGAGCAGGATGACGTTAAAGGAAGCCACAAAGATCTTGTTGTGGGCAGAAAAACGAAATATCATCCTCTCGGCAGTGTTCATTCCAGGTGTGGAGAACTGGGAAGCAGATTACCTCAGTCGCCAGGACATGCATCCGGGAGAGTGATGCCTACATCCACGGATTTTCGACATGGTTGTGAGAAGATGGGGTCTGCCTCAGGTGGACTTAATGGCGTCTCTGCAAAACCATCAGCTGCCCAGATATGTGTCCAGGACAAGAGATCCAGCAGCAGAAGGAGTGGACGCATTAACGCTTCCTTGGAGTTACAGGAGGGTTTACCATATTTCCACCATTCCCACTCATACCCAGGGTTCCGAAAAGGGTGAAGCGGGAACGAGTGTGGGCAATTCTAATCGCACCAGATTGGCCCCGCAGGAGTTGGTACTCAGACCTGCGGGGGTTACTTGCGGAAGATCCTTGGAGGTTACCTCAGAGAGAGGACCTGCTATCTCAGGGACCGTTCCTACACCCCGACCTGAACAGGCTGCGTTTGACGGCGTGGCTATTGAAACCCGGATCTTAAGAAACAGAGGGATTCCATGAACGGCCATTCCTACAATGATTGCCGCTAGGAAGCCGGTCACAGCTGGCACTACTACAGATTTGGAGATGGTACATGGCTTGGTGTCAGGAACGGGGATGGAATTCAACGAACTTCCACTTATCTCGACTTCTACTTTTCCTTCAGGCCGGTCTAGAGGGAGGGCTCAGACTGGGCTCTCTGAAGGTTCAGATTTCGGCTCTCTCCATCCTTTTTCAACAACGGCTAGCATCCTTGCCAGAGATTCAAACCTTTTTACAGGGGGTTCTGAGGATTCAACCCCCTTTTCGTCCTCCCACGGCACCATGGGACTTAAATTTGGTGTTAGAATATTTGAAATCACCGACTTTTGAGCTGTTGACGAGAACAGACCTGAAATATCTCTATTGGAAGGTCACGTTATTACTTGCCTTGGCTTCGGCTAGGCGGGTTTCTGAGTTGGGAGCCTTATCCTGGAAGAGTCCTTTTTTTTTTAGTTTTTCATCAGGATAGGTCGGAACTACAGACAAGAGCAGACTTCCTTCCGAAGGTGGTTTCGGGGTTTCACGTAAACCAGCCAATAGTGGTCCCATCTTTCCAGGGTCTCACAGATGGGGACGTGTCATTAGATGTTGTCCGAGCTTTACGGATATACGTACAGGTTACGTTGTCTTTCAGAAAGTCGGACCATTTGTTTGTTCTTTATGAGGGGCCAAAGAAGGGTTGGCCAGCATCTAAGCAGTCTTTGTCTAGATGGATTAGACTTGCCATTCGGCAAGCTTATGTTTCCTGTGGCAAACAGGTTCCGGTTCAGACGGGTGCTCATACTACCCGATCAGTGGGTGCCTCATGGGCGGCTGCCAGGGGTGCTTCCACTACTCAACTTTGCAGAGCGGCGACATGGTCTTCAGCCCACACGTTCGCGAAATTTTACAAGTTTGATACTTTTGCGTCCGGAGACTCTTAAGTTCGGACGTTTAGTTTTGCAGGCCACCGACAGCACTCCCTCCCTGGGGGAAAACTTTGGGACGTCCCCTACTGTATAGGACTCCAGTGTCCCCTAGTGGATGAAAGAGAAAAGAGGATTTTGGTACTTACCGATAAATCCATTTCTCTGAATCCTCTAGGGGACACTGGACGCCCGCCTCGGTGCTGTCAACCTGCTGTATTCAAAGTTCTTGTTATAAACGGTTCGTGCAAACAGCGTTAGTTATTCGGTTAAGAGTTCTTGGGCGCTGTTTGATATGTTGTACGGTTCGGTTCCTCGCCATGTGCTATAGTGTCATGTCCTATTCTCTCAGTCAAATTTTTCAAACTGAGGGAGGAGGGATGTGAAGGGGGAGGAGCCGGCTGTGCAGACCATGCTAATTTTAGATTGTGCCACACCTCCGGTTGCAGGCTTCACACCCCTACTGTATAGGACTCCAGTGTCCCCTAGAGGATTCAGAGAAATGGATTTATCGGTAAGTACCAAAGTCCTCTTATTTGTTAGTAAAAGACCCCTGATGAAGCAAAATGTCTGAATTTAAAAAGTACAGGGTGGAGCGGGGAAACGGGCATTTCTAAACACTCAGAAATTAAATAACCAATTTTTATCTGCAAAGTTACAAATATGCTATCTTAAAGTACATAGCATGCCGTTTATTTCTTGAATATCACATCCTTGAGGTGACCTCCGTCTCTGCGCAGGCATTCCTCTAATCTAATCTAATTGCATGTTTCCTGTAAGAATACATTTTGCTTTTCAAGTGCCCCCATGAAAAAAAAGTCACATGCCAAGAGGTCTGGGGATCTTAGAGGCCAAGTAATGTAGCGGGAAGGGGGCAAGCCCTCACAGTCCAACCCCCCCCCCCCCCCCCCGTTTTCACACTCTGGGGGTCAAGTAGACGCCGGGTTGCCCCTGGAGACTGTCTGCAGTGCCGGCTCCTACACTGTGACAGGAGCCTAGTGCTGCATGTAATGTTACTGTCACGGAGGAGGAGCCGGCATTTTCGTGTCGCCAGGCTGCTAAATGGCATGATGTGGACAAGAGGATGTTGGGTATCATATTCCCCCCCCCCACCCCCCCCCCCCCCCACCATACCCCTACCCAGAAAAAAAAAGTTTTTAAAATTGCTCATTTCCTTGCCCACCCTGTTTTTTTTTTTTTTATGCCAGAAATAAGTCCACTTTTATGTCTCTGTTTAAAATGTGTTTATGATTAGGCCAGTGGTCCACAAGGCACCCCAACAGTCCAGGTTTTAAGGCCATCCATGCTTAGACACAGGTGACTTAATTAGTACCAGTCAGTTTGATTATACAATCTGTGCACAAGCAGGATTATCCCTAAAACCTGGACTGTTGGGGTGCCTTCAGGGCCACGTCTGGTAACAACGGGGTTAAGCAGTCAACCATTATATGATGTTTTTTTCCACTGGGTGGCACTGTAGAGTTTGTGTGTGTATAATTTGTGTATATGTAGCGAATTTGTGAGTGATAGAAACCACACTTGTACATAATTCTTTATATATATATATATATATATATATATATATACTGGAATTTAATACAAAATACAAATACATTTATCAATAAAGAATAAAATCTTAGAACTTCTAGAATAAATGTGATTTTTGTGGTGCACATTTTTAATAATGTATCCTGGTTGTTTCATACTGATGTCCCTGAGTAAAATATTTCTGGTGTAGGTAATGTAGCTGCAGCAGTTTATCTCAGGAACTAACAATCATGCTTGAATATGATGGCCTCACCTTGGACTTTGGTGGATTACAGGTTAACTCCTAGAAGCTGCTAGGGGCAGTGCGGATGGTGTAATGGTTAGCATTACTGCCTCACAGTAGTGAGGTCATGGGTTTGATTCTTACCACGGCCCTGCACAGAGTTTATGTTGGATATCCAATTAGCCCCTGTAATTTACCGGGGCTAATTGTCCCGCCGGGGGCTATCTCATTAGCCCCGATAAGCCGGCACGTGCCGCGGTTTATCTGGGATTTTGTTCCACCTACCTCCGGCAGGCGAAGCAGAATCCCCGGAAACAGCCCCGTTTTCGTCCGAAAACGTGCCTGTTTCACACGAAAACACTCGGGTTTCACTGAACCTGTGTGTTTTCGGGAGAAAGGTTTTTTTTTTTTTTTTTTTTTTTTTTTTTTTTTTTATACAGGCGATCAATCTTGGTAGCCTGTAAAAAAAAAAAAAAAATTGGTGAAACATTGGGGAAAAAAGTCAGAAAAAGCCGTTTTTCGGACCCAATGTTTTTCCGAGGATAATTGGATATCCCCCTATATATTCTCCCTGTACTTGCGTGGCTTTCCTCCTGGTACTCCGGATTTCTCTCACACTCCAAATATATACTCATAGGTTAATTGGCTGCTGACCAAAAATAAAATGGACCCTAGTGTGTAAGTGTGTACATGTGTTTAGGGCAGACTAGATGGACCAAGTGGTTTTTATCTGCAATCAGATTCTACATTTACCTAATTTCTAATACTCTACTTTTTTTTTCCCTTAAGTGCACAGTGGATTCCTTCATTTTAGAGGAAGTGGTTGTATCCTCTCCTTGTCTATTGGTGTTGCAGCTGTACTTATTCTCATTGGTTGAGTAACACACAATACCCAGTAGATACTCTTTATGTGCTTGTGTTGCTGTAAGGGGAAGTAGGTCTGTGTATCATCCAATCTCCTTTACAAAGTAGCAGCAGCCGTTTTATTGTCTGAACATACAGCTGGGAATACAGCACATTAGCTCATAGAGTAGGGATATTGCAGCACTGAAGCATGAATGGGGGGCATGTGGGTTCTACTAGACATGATGTGGACTGGGCCAATTTTCAAGAGTGTGCAGAGCGTAAATTGAAAAAAAAACATTCTATCCTGTTACTGCATCCTAGCAAATTGCTAATATTCTCCTGTCCAACAGATGCTCTCTAAGATTGTATGATATACTGTAAGTACCTCTCTTCTCATCATGTGTACCATTCCGACTCATTTTCCAGCTGCAAACATCCTGTCAATGACGTCCAGGAGGGGACAGAAAGGCACCCTTGTGGGTTACTCGCCTGAAGGGACCCCTCTGTATAACTTCATGGGGGATGCCCTACACAGTACCTCTCCGTCTATGCCTAGGTTCATTAAGGATTCTCTGAAACAAATACTTGAAGAGCACGACTCTCGGCAAATCTTCTACTTTCTCTGTCTAAATCTGGTAAGTCTCCCTTGTTTATACGAGTGACAGACAATGTGTTGAGTTGGGATGGCCATCTGCGTTACCTTCGTTGATGGCAGGTAACTTTCTCCGGCAGGGTCCACAGCTTATCCACAGGATAACATTGGGATATGATGATGCGACAGCGGATTTGCACCAATCGGTCAAAGCTTTTGGCCTTCCAGCATGCAACGTGCCCGTCCCTATTTCCCCGCCTCCTGGCTCAGGCAAATCAGTTTTTTGTTTGGTGCGGCTGGAGCCGGACCATGGTCAAAGCTCTGCTCTGCTTCTGTGTGAGAGCTGGGGGCGGGGCTGAGCTGTGAATGACAACTCAGCCTCTGAAAGAGGTGGGACATACCATTTCAGGCTCTTACATTGTAGAGTCAGAGGCTGCGCAGGGCTGCCTGAAAACGACTGGTGGAAGAAAAAACTAAAACATCGGGCATACAGTTACCATCGATGGTGTAGAATCATCTTGTTATACACCATTGATGGTAAAAGTATTCAACATCGGCCATAGACCATTTGATGGTTTTGAGTCATCGATGGTTAATGGCCATCCGTAGTGTCCGTAGTGTTGAACAGATCCTGGCCATTTATATGTGCATAACTTAGGTGTTTCTTTCTATCAGTAATGTTACAAGAAAATGTACACATACTGCGTTATTTACTGCAAGGGTGTGTGTTACTCAGCTCGCCATTATAGCTCCAGAAGCCCAATCGCTCACCTTAACGTTAACATTGGAACCAAACGCAGATCCACCAAACTGGAATAGAACATGTGGTATAAGTAAGTGATCACTGGATCCTGAGGTGTGCTGGTCCCTTGCTGGAGGGGCAAATGCATGCTTGCTTATGGATATTGATACACTAGGTGCTTCATCGCGCCCTACGGGCGCTCTTCACACCGTCGCAAGGGGCTACGCCCCCTTAACCCTGGGGAAGGGTTGGGAGGTGCTGCGGGTGGGGGAGGGACAGAGGAGTGGGGGGTGCAGATGGGGGAGGGGTCCGGAGGCACTGCAGGTGGGGGAGGGGCAGGGGTGCCATGGGTGGGGGAGGGGCAGGTGTGGGGATGTTGCAGATGGGTGAAGGGTTCCGGAGGTGCTGTGGGATGGGAAGGGGCGGGAGTGCCACTGGTGGGGTAGGGGTCCATAGGCGCCATGGGTAGGGGAGGGGCAGGTACAGGTGTTGCGGCAGATGGGGAAGGAGGTCCGGAGGTGCTGCAGGTGGTGGTGGGGCAGGTGCGGGGGTGCCATTGGTGGAGGAGGGGTGGGTGAGGGGGGGACCGCGGATGGAGGAGGGTGTCTGCAGATGCTGCGGGTGGAGGGGGGCAGGTGTGGGGGAGACATATAAGGGGGGTGAATGGTAGAGGGGGCCTGGAGATTGCTGGGGGTGGTGAAGGGGCGGAGGAGTGGGAGCCGCGGGTGGTGTAGGGGGTCTGGAGGCACAGCATGTGGGGGAGGGGTGGAGTGCCGCATGTGGTGGAGGGGAAGGTGCGGAGGTGTGGTGCATTGGGGAGAGGTCTGGAGGTGCTGCGGGTACTGTACCTGCCAAAAAGGTAGTTGGAGGGTATGCAGTAACAGGGCCAGGACAGGGGTGACCGGGTCAGAACAGGGTTGACTGGGCCAGGACAGGGGTGACAGGGTCAGAACAGGGGTGACAGGGTCAGAACAGGGGTGACGGGGCCAGGACAGGGGTGACGGGGCCAGGACATGGGCGACGGGGCCAGGACAGAAATGACAGGGACAGGATAGGGGTGACAGGGTCAGTGTAGGGGCGGCAGGACCAGGACAGGGGTGACAGGGCCAGTATAGGGTTGACAGGGCAAGCACAGGGGTGACAGGGCCAGGATAGGGGTAGCAGGGCCAGCATAAGGGTGACAGGGCCAGGATAAGGGTGAAAGGGCCAGGATAAGGGTGGCAGGTTAAGGCCAGGGGTGACAGGGACAACACAGGGCACGGGAGAGATTGGTATTAGGGACAGAACAGTGGTGACAGACAGATGTGTCTTACCGGAGTCACTGCTGCTGGCTGCTGCTGTTCCACTCCAACCTGTTGGCATCTGCTGCTGGTAGAGACTTGGCATGGCTGACTCTCTTAGGCTGTATTCCTGCTTCCTCTGCCCGTCCGCATCACTCCCCCCCCTCCTCAGTCACACACCGCAGACCTCGCGCAGCTGCCGGGCACTGTGGTAAGGTGAGACTGGGAGTGACTGGTTAGCCCCCAGGAGATGCTGCGGCTGGAGGGAGGAGGGGGTCATAGCATGCACGTGGCGCGGACCTCACGGCTGCTGGGCACTATGGTAAGGGGAGACTGGGAGTGACTGGTTAGCTCCCAGGAGACGCTGATGCTGGAGGGAGGAGGGGGTCAGAGCCTGCAAGCAGCGCGGACTTCTGCAGCGCTACCCGCCGGCTAAAGTGTGTGAAGGAGCTGGGCGCAACTCACTGCGGGTGGCAGCGCTGCAGCTAGCGGTGGGGTCGCAGGGGCTGGAGATAACAGAGGCAGTACGGAAAGTGCACAGCGGCTGGTGACCCACAAAACTACAGCTAAGAAGCGTGGAGTGTGCCAGAATGTGACGCTCCTCCCCGCCAGAGAGACCCTGCTGAGTATGCTGATGTGGGGGTCAAGTATGGCATACCCCCTCACACACCCCCATACCTCCCAAATGTCCCAATTTTCGCGGGACAGTCCCATTTTTTGGGGTCTGTCCCACCCGCGGGTCGCAGTGTCCTGCGGTGGGGGGGGAGCAGTTGGAAAGCTCCTGTACTCGCTGTTCTGCTTAGCAGAGCAGCAGTGAATAGTGGAGACAGAGGGAGAGGGGGCATCAGGGGGTACGGATTAAGGGGGGGTTCCAGCAGCAGAGCCGGATTAAGGGGGGGGCAGGCGGTACGTACCGTTGGCCCCACAGTTTTAGGGGCCCCCCCGGCTCGAGTAGCTCTGTCCCAGCTCAGAAGCTCCCCCGTCCTGCCAGCAACAGCGGCATCATTGTGCTACAGTCAGCACACGCTGCTGCGTATTGGCAGGTCTGTGGTGTTACAGGGAGGCAGCAGTCTCCCTGCTTTCTTCTGCCTGTGCGGGTGTGTAGGGGGAGCGACCACCTCCTCTGGATTTAGCCCTAGCTGAGGGGCCAAAATTCCATTAAAAACAGAAAAAAAAAAAAAAAAAAAACATCCCGGAATTTGCATAATGGGCGTGGCCTCACGTCCCGCGATTAGGCCACGCCACCAACCCCCAGCAGGCACAGCAATGAGATAGGGCTCCCCTGTCTCAAGTACCCTGTGCCCCCCGGACTCATAATCAGCCCCTGGGAGCATGCCAGCAGCTCACAGAGCGCTGGGCATGCCCCCTCACTGACGAAAACGGGGCCCTCCCGTGAAGCCACGCCCCCTTTTCGCCGTGTGTGTGTGTGTGTGTGAGAAAGCTGGGAGGTATGCACCCTGCCTGTGCCATGTCCATACTATCTCTGCTTCTGCAGCTGCTCCTAGTGTCCTATAGATTTGGCCAGATCTGTGACTCATTTGACTAACTCCGCCCACTGTTGTGACTCCGCCCAGCGTTAGCAAATGAATCACAAGATCACAGATCTGGGCTATTATATAGGAGATGCCCATAACATAATTCTAGAACTATCCCTTATGCTGTAATGTACAGCATTGTCTCAATACTTCTTGTTTTAGGCATTTACATTTGTGGAACTGTTCTACGGAGTGTGGACCAATAGTTTGGGATTGTTATCTGACGGCTTCCACATGTTGTTTGACTGCTCTGCTCTGGTCATGGGGCTTATTGCTGCACTGATGACTCGATGGAAGGCAACACGCATATTCTCTTATGGGTAAGTAAGTGCTTATATCTGCAGATAAATATTTTTGTAGATCACATTATACAGTCCGGTATGTCTGTGTATACGTTTCATAAGGATTTGCACGTTCTTACAGCCTAGATTGTAACATTAAATATACTCTTATTCAAATAATGTAGTGATATACACTAAGTGCAGTAAGTAAGGAAATAGACGTGTATAACCCCATCTGCCATATGGCCACTTTTCTTTAGTTGGTGGCACTGTACATGTTTATAAGTGTACATTACGGAGCATATTTATAATCAGAAATTGGTTCCGATACTTCATTTCTTATTTAAGTATTGCCTGAATGTACTAAACTTCATATAGAGGGACTGAGGCTGCGATGTAGAAAAAGTACCGTATATACTCGAGTATAAGTCGACCCGAATATAAGCCGAGGCACCTAATTTTACCACAAAAACCTGGGAAAACTTATTGACTAGTATAAGCCTAGGGTGGGAAATGCAGATCTAGCCGTACACAGCCATCACACTGCCAGATATCCCCCCACAGTGCCAGATATGCCCCCCACAGTGCCAGATATGCCCTCACACTGCCAGATATGCCCCCACAGTGTCAGATATGCCCTCACACTGCCAGATATGGCCCCACAGTGCCAGATATGCCCCCTCAGAGCCAGATATGCCCTCATAGTGCCAGATATTCCCCCTCCTAGTGCCAGATATGCCCTCTCATAGTGCCATATATGCACTTCCCCAGTGCCAGTTACGGTACTTACGTTCCGCCGCTCCCGCGCTGTCTTGTGAAGGAGGGACACGGAGGGTACAACACGCGCCTCTCCTGTGTCTCTCCTGTGTCTCCGGCGGCCTGTCTGTTAAATGAAGTGCCGGTTCGTGAGCCAATCAGAGCTCACGAACGGGTACTTCCTCTAATAGACCCGCTGCTGCCGCCGGAGACGCAGGAGGGACACAGGAGAGGCGCGCGCTGTGCCCTCCGTGTCCCTCCTTCACAGTGCACTGACTGCCCTACGTGTCCCCACTCCTTCCCTGCACTGACTCAAGTATAAGTCGAGGGGGCTTTTTCAGCACAAAAAAAAGTGCTGAAAAAGTAGGCTTATACTCGAGTATATACGGTAAATTGATCTCTAATATGCTCATGTTAGTTGGAGCTCCAATACCAGCTGTGTTCCTGCGCACACGCGGTCATCAGACTGCATGTAAATGTGGAGATTGCCAGGGAGGAATGTTGCCGTGTGTAGCACTTTAGCTAATACCATCTAAAGATAGTGGGGCAGATGTATTAAGCCTGGAGAAGTGATAAAGCAGTGATAAGTGGAAGTTGATAATGCACCAGCCAATCATTACGGGTGTGAAAAATGACAGGAGCTGATTGGCTGGTGCGTTATAACCTTCCACTTATCACTGCTTTATCACTTCTCCAGGCTTAATACATCTGCCCCAGTGTTATCTGGGCCAAGTACTGAAATGTTTCACATTCCGGAGCTTGGTACACTTGACAGTCTAGCAGCCCCCATGGAAACTTATCAAGGCTGCTTGAAATTGGCAGACCTGATATCTGCTGCATTACCACCTTCTTACATCCTCGTGATATTTGAAGAACGACGCCGGGTGCCGCCCCCGCTTCATCCCACAAATGGCACAGCATTTCAATTATGCTGCGGCTGACAGAACTGTGAGTGACATCGCAAGACCCGTTCTGCACATCCGTAGCACCACCACAATCATATTTGTACGGAAACTATCGGGGTTTGCTACAAACTTGAATTAGGCCCAAAGTTCATGAACCTTCAAGTTCCTGGAAAGTGTCTGAGTATACTGACATCGTAGTGTAGCTGCCAGTCCAGCCATAGTAACCATAGCTCTGAGCGAATGCCCCTGAATAACTCATGTGTGAGCCCGCAATTTATTATTTCTTTTCTCTAACGTCCTAGTGGATGCTGGGGACTCCGTAAGGACCATGGGGAATAGACGGGCTCCGCAGGAGACATGGGCACTTTAAGAAAGAATTTAGATTCTGGTGTGCTCTGGCTCCTCCCTCTATGTCCCTCCTCCAGACCTCAGTTTGAATCTGTGCCCGGACGAGCTGGGTGCTGTTCAGTGAGCTCTCCTGAGCTTGCTGTAAAAGTATTTTGTTAGGTTTTTTATTTTCAGGGAGCTCTGCTGGCAACAGACTCCCTGCATCGTGGGACTGAGGGGAGAGAAGCAGCCCTACTCTCTGAAGCTAGGTCCTGCTTCTTAGGCTACTGGACACCATTAGCTCCATAGGGATCGTACACAGGATCTCACCCTCGTCGTCCGATCCCAGAGCCGCGCCGCCGTCCCCCTCGCAGAGCCGGAAGACCGAAGCCGGGTGAGTATGAGAAGCAAGAAGACTTCGAAATCGGCGGTAGAAGACTCCGTTCTTCACATGAGGTAACGCACAGCACTGCAGCTGTGCGCCATTGCTCCAAACACCTCACATACTCCGGTCACTGTAAGGGTGCAGGGCGCAGGGGGGGGCGCCCTGGGCAGCATATGGACCTCTGTTGGCAAAAGTAATCATATATACAGTTGGGCACTGTATATATGTATGAGCCCCCGCCAAAAAGATATGTATTTTAGTGGGACAGAAACTCGCCGTCGAGGGGGCGGGGCTTCTCCCTCAGCACTCACCAGCGCCATTTTTTCTCCACAGCTCCGCTGAGAAGAAGCTCCCCAGGCTCTCCCCTGCAGATCACGGTAGAAAAGGGTAAAAGGAGAGGGGGGGCACATAATTAGGCGCAAAAAACACAATATACAGCAGCTATTGGGTTAACATTAAGTTACTGTGTTATTCCTGGGTTATATAGCGCTGGGGTGTGTGCTGGCATACTCTCTCTCTCTGTCTCACCAAAGGGCCTTGTGGGGGAACTGTCTTCAAAAAGGGCATTCCCTGTGTGTATGGTGTGTCGGTACGCTTGTGTCGACATGTCTGATGAGGAAGGCTATGTGGAAGCAGAGCGGGAGCAAATGAATGTGGTGTCTCTGCCGACAGCACCGACACCTGATTGCATGGATATGTGGAAGGTTTTAAATGATAATGTTAATTCCTTGCATAAAAGGTTAGACAAAGCTGAAACCTCAGGACAGTCAGGGTCCCAACCCATGCCTGATCCTATGTCGCAGAGGCCGACAGGGTCTCGGAAGCGCCCACTATCCCAAATTATTGACACGGATACCGACATAGATTCTGACTCCAGTGTCGATTACGATGATGCAAAGTTACAGCCAAAATTGGCTAAATCCATCCGTTATATGATTATAGCTATTAAGAATGTGTTGCACATCACAGAGGAAACCCCAGTCCCTGACGGGAGGGTTCATATGTATGGGGAAAAGAAGTCGCAGGTAGCTTTTCCCCCCTCACACGAGCTCAATGAGTTATGTGAAAAGGCTTGGGAATCTCCAGATAAAAAACTGCAGATTTCCAAAAAGATTCTTATGGCGTATCCTTTCCCGCCAACGGTCAGGTTACGCTGGGAATCCTCCCCTAGGGTGGACAAACCTTTGACACGCTTATCCAAGAAGGTAGCCCTGCCGTCACAGGATACGGCTACCCTCAAAGATGCAAACAGGAGGTTACCCTGAAGTCCATTTATACACATTCAGGTACCTTACTGAGGCCGGCAATCACGTTGGCTTGGGTGTGTAGTGCTGTAGCAGCATGGACGGATACCTTATCTGAGGAACTTGATACCTTAGACAAGGATACTATATTAATGACCCTGTGGCATATTAAAGACGCTGTCCTTTATATGAGAGATGCTCAGAGAGACATTAGCCTACTAGGTTCCATAATAAATGCTATGTCGATTTCTGCCAGAAGGGTCTTGTGGACTCGGCAATGGACAGGGGATGCCGACTCAAAAAGGTACATGGAGGTTTTACCTTACAAGGGTGAGGAATTGTTTGGGGAGGGTCTCTCGGACCTGGTCTCCACAGCTACGGCTGGTAAGTCAAATTTTTTGCCATATGTTTCCTCACAACCTAAGAAAGCACTGTATTACCAAATGCAGTCCTTTCGATCACAGAAAAACAAGAAAGTCCGAGGTGCGTCTTTTCTTGCCAGAGGCAGGGGCAGAGGAAAGAAGCTGCACAACACAGCTAGTTCCCAGGAACAGAAGTCCTCCCCGGCTTCCACTAAATCCACCGCATGACGCTGGGGCTCCACAGGCGGAGCTAGGCCCGGTGGGGGCGCATCTCCGAAATTTCAGCCACAAGTGGGTTCACTCACAGTTGGATCCCTGGGCAATAGATATTGTGTCTCAGGGATGCAAGCTGGAATTCGAAGAGATACCCCCTCACCGATACCTCAAGTCTGCCCTGCCAGCTTCCCCCTTAGAGAGGGAAATAGTGTTAAGTGCAATTCACAAATTGTATCTTCAGCAGGTGGTGGTCAAGGTTCCCCTCCTTCAACAAGGAAAGGGTTATTATTCGACCATGTTTGTGGTACCGAAACAGGACGGTTCGGTCAGACCCATATTGAATTTAAAATCCCTGAACATGTACCTAAAAAGGTTCTGGTTCAAGATGGAATCGCTGAGAGCGGTCATTGCAAGCTTGGAAGGGGGGGATTTTATGGGGATCCGGTCTGAAGATCGACAGTATCTAGGTCGACAATGTTTAGGTCGACCACTATAGGTCGACAGTCACTAGGTCGACATGGATGGAAGGTCGACAGGGTTTCTAGGACGACGTGCTAGGTCGACAGGTCTAAAGGTCGACATGAGTTTTTCACATTTTTTTTTTCTTTTTTTGAATTTTTTCATACTTAACGATCCACGTGGACTACGATTGGAACGGTAAAGTGTGCCGAGCGAAGCGGTAGCGGAGCGAAGGCACCATGCCCGAAGCATGGCGAGCGAAGCGAGCCATGCGAGGGGACGCGGTGCACTAATTTGGGATCCCGGTCACTCTACGAAGAAAACGACCCAAAAAAAACAACTCATGTCGACCTTTAGACCTGTCGTCCTAGCACATGTCGACCTAGAAACCCTGTCGACCTTCCATCCATGTCGACCTAGTGACTGTCGACCTATAGTGGTCGACCTAAACATTGTCGACCTAGATACTGTCGATTTGATGAACCACACCCATTTTTTGGTGTCTCTGGACATAAAGGATGCATACCTTCATGTCCCCATTTATCCACCTCATCAGGCGTACCTCAGATTTGTGGTACAGGATTGTCATTAGCAATTTCAGACGTTGCCGTTTGGTCTCTCCACGGCTCCGAGAATATTTACCAAGGTAATGGCGGAAATGATGGTACTCCTGCGGAAGCAAGGGGTCACAATTATCCCATACTTGGACGATCTCCTCATAAAAGCGAGGTCAAGAGAGCAGTTGCTGATCAGCGTAGCACGTTCTCTGGAAGTGTTACGGCAACACGGCTGGATTCTGAATATTCCAAAGTCGCAGTTGGTTCCTACGACTCGTCTGCCTTTCCTGGGCATGATTCTGGACACAAGCCAGAAAAGGGTTTATCTCCCGATAGAGAAGGTTCAGGAACTCATGACACTGGTCAGGGACCTATTAAAACCAAAACAGGTGTCAGTACATCACTGCACTCGAGTCCTGGGAAAGATGGTGGCATCATACGAGGCCATTCCCTTCGGCAGGTTCCATGCGAGGACCTTTCAATGGGACTAACTGGACAAATGGTCCGGATCACATCTTCAGATGTATCGGTTAATCACCCTATCCCCCAGGGCCAGGGTGTCTCTCCTGTGGTGGCTGCAGAGTGCTCACCTTCTCGAGGGCCGCAGATTCGGCATTCAGGACTGGGTCCTGGTGACCATGGATGCAAGCCTCCGAGGGTGGGGAGCAGTCACACAGGGAAGAAATTTCCAAGGTCTGTGGTCAAGTCAGGAGACTTGCCTTCACATCAACATCCTGGAACTAAGGGCCATTTACAACGCCCTACGTCAAGCAGAGACCCTGCTTCGCAGTCAACCAGTTCTGTTTCAGTCAGACAACATCACCGCTGTGGCTCATGTGAACCAACAAGGCGGCACAAGGAGCAGGGTGGCGATGGCTGAAGCCACCAGAATTCTTCGCTGGGCGGAGAATCATGTAAGCGCACTGTCAGCAGTGTTCATCCCGGGGGTAGACAACTATGAAGCAGACTTCCTCAACAGGCACGACCTCCACCCGGGGGAGTGGGGACTTCATCAAGAAGTCTTCGCACAGGTTGCAAGTCGGTGGGAACTGCCACAGGTGGACATGATGGCATCCCGCCTCAACAAGAAACTACAGAGGTATTGCGCCAGGTCAAGAGACCCTCAGGCGATAGCTGTAGACGCCCTGGTGATACCGTGGGTGTTCCAATCGGACTATGTATTTCCTCCTCTTCCTCTCATACCCAAGGTGTTGAGAATCATAAGAAAAAGAGGAGTGAGAACAATACTCATTGTTCCGGATTGGCCAAGAAGGACTTGGTATCCAGATCTGCAAGAAATGCTCACAGAGGACCCGTGGCCTCTTCCTCTAAGACAGGACTTGTTGCAACAAGGGCCCTGTCTGTTCCAAGACTTACCGCGGCTGCGTTTGACGGCATGGCGGTTGAACGCCGGATCCTAGCGGAAAAAGGCATTCCAGATGAGGTAATTCCTACGCTGATAAAGGCTAGGAAGGACGTGACAGCTCAACATTATCACCGTATATGGCGAAAATATGTTGCTTGGTGTGAGGCCAGGAATGCCCCTACGGAGGAATTCCAGCTGGGCCGTTTCCTTCACTTCCTACAGTCAGGAGTGACTTTGGGCCTAAACTTTCTTTGTAATGCCCGAGGGGTCTCGGCATTACAGCTGTGCCAAGTGGCTACTTGGTCAGGTTCAAACACTTTTGCAAAGTTCTACAAGTTTGATACCCTGGCTGAGGAGGACCTTGTGTTTGCTCATTCGGTGCTGTAGAGTCATCCGCACTTTCCCGCCCATTTGGGAGCTTTGGTATAATCCCCATGGTCCTTACGGAGTCCCCAGCATCCACTAGGACGTTAGAGAAAATAAGATTTTACTTACCGGTAAATCTATTTCTCGTAGTCCGTAGTGGATGCTGGGCGCCCGTCCCAAGTGCGGACTTCTTCTGCAATACTTGTATATTGTTATTGCTGCAATAAGGGTTATGTTATGGTTGCATCAGGGTTGAACTGATGCTCTGTTGTTGTTCATACTGTTGACTGGGTAAGTTTATCACAAGTTATACGGTGTGATTGGTGTGGTTGGTATGAGTCTTGCCCTGGATTTCCAAAATCCTTTCCTTGTACTGTCAGCTCTTCCGGGCACAGTTTCTCTAACTGAGGTCTGGAGGAGGGACATAGAGGGAGGAACCAGAGCACACCAGAATCTAAATTCTTTCTTAAAGTGCCCATGTCTCCTGCGGAGCCCGTCTATTCCCCATGGTCCTTACGGAGTCCCCAGCATCCACTACGGACTACGAGAAATAGATTTACTGGTAAGTAAAATCTTATTTTTTCCAAGACTTCACATGAAGAAGAACAAGAAAACATCATAAGTCTTCTCCATTTCTTGTCACGTATCATTGTAGGTATGGGCGAGTGGAAATACTGTCTGGGTTTATCAATGGGCTCTTCTTGGTGGTGATATCATTCTTCGTGTTTGTTGAAGCTATGGCCAGAATATTTGATCCACCAGACATCAATACCGATATGTTAACAGTAAGTTTAAGAGAGATTCATCATTATGGAAATTAACACATGTGGCAAGGAGTGTGCCCAAGATGGCTATGACTGACGTGTCCTTTTAATCCACCACAAGATTGTATAGTGATTAATCTGAATCTTGGTTATAACTGAGGATGAGTGATCGCACTCTATTAATACATAAACTAGAGATCAGCTGTTCGGATTTACTCGGTTATGTTCGGATCTCTAAATGGCATGTAATTGGCTATCCAGCTTACAAGATTTTGATGGCCAATTAGATAAATCCAAACTTGCACTAGTTAGGCGAAAAGAAACTAGTAAATCCGAACCACTCATCTCTAACATTAACACAGTCCCACTGCAGACATAAATATTCATATTCATTTTATTGACAATTTTGATTCATCTTTAGACCCAAAACTATTGAATCATTAAAAAGGTTTCTGATACCAGACATGGGGGAAACAATATCTATGTATGCCACCATTATTATCAAATTGACTGAGGTGCTAATTAAGTCACCTGTGGCCAAGCATGGATAAAGTTAAAACCTGGATTGTTGGGGTGCCTTGAGGACCGCGTTTGAGAACTTCTGCCCTAGCCTGTAAACTCTTACTGTCAGGGCCCTCTGCACTTCTGTTCTCTGCCTACGTTATACCGTCCCCAGTGACTCTGATCCTTTCTGTTTGATGCCCCTAACCATGTCATACTGACCATTAAGGTAATAGATTTTCATATATATATATATATATATATATATATATAGATAGGTGTGTATGTGTGTGTGTGTATATATATATATATATATATATACACACCTATCTATATATATATATATATATATATATATATATATATATATATATATATAAACAAGAAGTGGAGTAGCAGGCACTCTCAGTATGTTCAACCACCGGGGTGCCTTCCAATGAAGGAAATAGCGTTCATGCAGTCCCCTGGGTGTAGCTATGTAAACTCAACCACCCTCCAGGGACCAGGCGGCACTCCACGGATTTATTTTAGAAAAATAACTTTAATATATATAAAGTCAAAAGTTCAATACATAGTGCAAAAACAAACCGACGTTTCAACGCCTCACAGGCGTTTTTTTCAAGGTGCACAGTGCTAAAGGAATAAAGAAAAACAACCAAAGAACAGAAACCACAAGTGTACTCACCTAAATAGCCACCTCGTGTAAGGTCTCACCTCTTCCCGCTTCCGGACGCCAGTGGCGAGCCACACGCGCTCCAAGGCTGAGTCAGCGGCGCCCGTCAGTTACGTCATACCGTTGCCAAGTGACCAGACGCGATGTGCACTCTAGCCGCGGCTCCAGCTAAACAGAGAAGGGGGACAATTACATTTACATTGGATAGAAAGTGCATACGTGCTTCAAACTAAGAGAGATAATAAAAGATTATAAAAGATTAAAAACAGGAGACACAGGAGAATGAACGGTTAAAGCATGCAGCAATACGGGTAGACACCATGTAATCAATTGAAAACAATAATCATCCATAAAAGGTTTATCCTCATCACCATTATATAGGAACGGACACTAACACCCTTCAGAATAGGCACAAGCACCATAGATAAGATGTTCACAGTGCATAATACAGATTAAGAATCACATCCATTTTAGAATTATCACTAGGCCCAGGACTATTAGAAAAAATATACACATAATTAAGGTTTATAAAAAAAACATTCCAGGGCATTTGCTCATTGAGACCGTGCGGGGTAAGTGAATTCAAGATAAAAATCCATCTGGCTTCTTTTTGTGCCAGTGCTTTCGCTCTATCACCCCCACATGTCAATACCGGTACATTGTCCAGAATTTTATATCTCAAGTCAGATAGTTTATGATTCGCCATTTTAAAATGGCGGGCGACCGGTTGGTCCCTTTTCTTCCCATCCAGGGCCCCCCTGATCGCAGAGCGATGTAAGGCCATGCGCTCCCTAAATGTCCTTATAGTCTGGCCTACATATACAACTCCGCATGGACAAAAAATAACGTAAATTACAAACTGGGTTGTACAGGTCACATAATGTTGAATCCGATGAGATCTCCGGGTGATTGGTTGTGAAAAAGTGGGCGTTGAAACGTCGGTTTGTTTTTGCACTATGTATTGAACTTTTGACTTTATATATAAAAGCTATTTTTTGTGGTTGAGTTAACATAGCTACACCCAGGGGACTGCATTAACGCTATATATATATATATATATATATATATATAATTAGTAATAAATTCTCAGGAGCACTCGCCAGTCTTCATGTTAGAGATGAGCGCCTGAAATTTTTCGGGTTTTGTGTTTTGGTTTTGGGTTCGGTTCCGCGGCCGTGTTTTGGGTTCGAACGCGTTTTGGCAAAACCTCACCGAATTATTTTTGTCGGATTCGGGTGTGTTTTGGATTCGGGTGTTTTTTTCCAAAAACACTAAAAAACAGCTTAAATCATAGAATTTGGGGGTCATTTTGATCCCAAAGTATTATTAACCTCAAAAACCATAATTTACACTCATTTTCAGTCTATTCTGAATACCTCACACCTCACAATATTATTTTTAGTCCTAAAATTTGCACCGAGGTCGCTGTGTGAGTAAGATAAGCGACCCTAGTGGCCGACACAAACACCGGGCCCATCTAGGAGTGGCACTGCAGTGTCACGCAGGATGTCCCTTCCAAAAAACCCTCCCCAAACAGCACATGACGCAAAGAAAAAAAGAGGCGCAATGAGGTAGCTGTGTGAGTAAGATTAGCGACCCTAGTGGCCGACACAAACACCGGGCCCATCTAGGAGTGGCACTGCAGTGTCACGCAGGATGGCCCTTCCAAAAAACCCTCCCCAAACAGCACATGACGCAAAGAAAAAAAGAGGCGCAATGAGGTAGCTGTGTGAGTAAGATTAGCGACCCTAGTGGCCGACACAAACACCGGGCCCATCTAGGAGTGGCACTGCAGTGTCACGCAGGATGGCCCTTCCAAAAAACCCTCCCCAAACAGCACATGACGCAAAGAAAAAAAGAGGCGCAATGAGGTAGCTGACTGTGTGAGTAAGATTAGCGACCCTAGTGGCCGACACAAACACCGGGCCCATCTAGGAGTGGCACTGCAGTGTCACGCAGGATGTCCCTTCCAAAAAACCCTCCCCAAACAGCACATGACGCAAAGAAAAAAAGAGGCGCAATGAGGTAGCTGTGTGAGTAAGATTAGCGACCCTAGTGGCCGACACAAACACCGGGCCCATCTAGGAGTGGCACTGCAGTGTCACGCAGGATGTCCCTTCCAAAAAACCCTCCCCAATCAGCACATGATGCAAAGAAAAAGAAAAGAAAAAAGAGGTGCAAGATGGAATTATCCTTGGGCCCTCCCACCCACCCTTATGTTGTATAAACAAAACAGGACATGCACACTTTAACCAACCCATCATTTCAGTGACAGGGTCTGCCACACGACTGTGACTGATATGACGGGTTGGTTTGGACCCCCCCCAAAAAAGAAGCAATTAATCTCTCCTTGCACAAACTGGCTCTACAGAGGCAAGATGTCCACCTCATCTTCACCCTCCGATATATCACCGTGTACATCCCCCTCCTCACAGATTATCAATTCGTCCCCACTGGAATCCACCATCTCAGCTCCCTGTGTACTTTGTGGAGGCAATTGCTGCTGGTCAATGTCTCCGCGGAGGAATTGATTATAATTCATTTTAATGAACATCATCTTCTCCACATTTTCTGGATGTAACCTCGTACGCCGATTGCTGACAAGGTGAGCGGCGGCACTAAACACTCTTTCGGAGTACACACTTGTGGGAGGGCAACTTAGGTAGAATAAAGCCAGTTTGTGCAAGGGCCTCCAAATTGCCTCTTTTTCCTGCCAGTATAAGTACGGACTGTGTGACGTGCCTACTTGGATGCGGTCACTCATATAATCCTCCACCATTCTATCAATGTTGAGAGAATCATATGCAGTGACAGTAGACGACATGTCCGTAATCGTTGTCAGGTCCTTCAGTCCGGACCAGATGTCAGCATCAGCAGTCGCTCCAGACTGCCCTGCATCACCGCCAGCGGGTGGGCTCGGAATTCTGAGCCTTTTCCTCGCACCCCCAGTTGCGGGAGAATGTGAAGGAGGAGATGTTGACAGGTCGCGTTCCGCTTGACTTGACAATTTTGTCACCAGCAGGTCTTTCAACCCCAGCAGACCTGTGTCTGCCGGAAAGAGAGATCCAAGGTAGGCTTTAAATCTAGGATCGAGCACGGTGGCCAAAATGTAGTGCTCTGATTTCAACAGATTGACCACCCGTGAATCCTTGTTAAGCGAATTAAGGGCTGCATCCACAAGTCCCACATGCCTAGCGGAATCGCTCCGTGTTAGCTCCTTCTTCAATGCCTCCAGCTTCTTCTGCAAAAGCCTGATGAGGGGAATGACCTGACTCAGGCTGGCAGTGTCTGAACTGACTTCACGTGTGGCAAGTTCAAAGGGCATCAGAACCTTGCACAACGTTGAAATCATTCTCCACTGCACTTGAGACAGGTGCATTCCACCTACTATATCGTGCTCAATTGTATAGGCTTGAATGGCCTTTTGCTGCTCCTCCAACCTCTGAAGCATATAGAGGGTTGAATTCCACCTCGTTACCACTTCTTGCTTCAGATGATGGCAGGGCAGGTTCAGTAGTTTTTGGTGGTGCTCCAGTCTTCTGTACGTGGTGCCTGTACGCCGAAAGTGTCCCGCAATTTTTCTGGCCACCGACAGCATCTCTTGCACGCCCCTGTCGTTTTTTAAAAAATTCTGCACCACCAAATTCAAGGTATGTGCAAAACATGGGACGTGCTGGAATTTGCCCATATTTAATGCACACACAATATTGCTGGCGTTGTCCGATGCCACAAATCCACAGGAGAGTCCAATTGGGGTAAGCCATTCCGCGATGATCTTCCTCAGTTGCCGTAAGAGGTTTTCAGCTGTGTGCGTATTCTGGAAAGCGGTGATACAAAGCGTAGCCTGCCTAGGAAAGAGTTGGCGTTTGCGAGATGCTGCTACTGGTGCCGCCGCTGCTGTTCTTGCGGCGGGAGTCCATACATCTACCCAGTGGGCTGTCACAGTCATATAGTCCTGACCCTGCCCTGCTCCACTTGTCCACATGTCCGTGGTTAAGTGGACATTGGGTACAACTGCATTTTTTAGGACACTGGTGAGTCTTTTTCTGACGTCCGTGTACATTCTCGGTATCGCCTGCCTAGAGAAGTGGAACCTAGATGGTATTTGGTAACGGGGGCACACTGCCTCAATAAATTGTCTAGTTCCCTGTGAACTAACGGCGGATACCGGACGCACGTCTAACACCAACATAGTTGTCAAGGACTCAGTTATCCGCTTTGCAGTAGGATGACTGCTGTGATATTTCATCTTCCTCGCAAAGGACTGTTGAACAGTCAATTGCTTACTGGAAGTAGTACAAGTGGGCTTACGACTTCCCCTCTGGGATGACCATCGACTCCCAGCGGCAACAACAGCAGCGCCAGCAGCAGTAGGCGTTACACGCAAGGATGCATCGGAGGAATCCCAGGCAGGAGAGGACTCGTCAGACTTGCCAGTGACATGGCCTGCAGGACTATTGGCATTCCTGGGGAAGGAGGAAATTGACACTGAGGGAGTTGGTGGGGTGGTTTGCGTGAGCTTGGTTACAAGAGGAAGGGATTTACTGGTCAGTGGACTGCTTCCGCTGTCACCCAAAGTTTTTGAACTTGTCACTGACTTATTATGAATGCGCTGCAGGTGACGTATAAGGGAGGATGTTCCGAGGTGGTTAACGTCCTTACCCCTACTTATTACAGCTTGACAAAGGGAACACACGGCTTGACACCTGTTGTCCGCATTTCTGGTGAAATACCTCCACACCGAAGAGCTGATTTTTTTGGTATTTTCACCTGGCATGTCAACGGCCATATTCCTCCCACGGACAACAGGTGTCTCCCCAGGTGCCTGACTTAAACAAACCACCTCACCATCAGAATCCTTCTGGTCAATTTCCTCCCCAGCGCCAGCAACACCCATATCCTCCTCATCCTGGTGTACTTCAACACTGACATCTTCAATCTGACTATCAGGAACTGGACTGCGGGTGCTCCTTCCAGCACTTGCAGGGGGCATGCAAATAGTGGAAGGCGCATGCTCTTCACGTCCAGTGTTGGGAAGGTCAGGCATCGCAACCGACACAATTGGACTCTCCTTGTGGATTTGGGATTTCAAAGAACGCACAGTTCTTTGCGGTGCTTTTGCCAGCTTGAGTCTTTTCAGTTTTCTAGCGAGAGGCTGAGTGCTTCCATCCTCATGTGAAGCTGAACCACTAGCCATGAACATAGGCCAGGGCCTCAGCCGTTCCTTGCCACTCCGTGTGGTAAATGGCATATTGGCAAGTTTACGCTTCTCCTCCGACAATTTTATTTTAGGTTTTGGAGTCCTTTTTTTTCTGATATTTGGTGTTTTGGATTTGACATGCTCTGTACTATGACATTGGGCATCGGCCTTGGCAGACGACGTTGCTGGCATTTCATCGTCTCGGCCATGACTAGTGGCAGCAGCTTCAGCACGAGGTGGAAGTGGATCTTGATCTTTCCCTAATTTTGGAACCTCAACTTTTTTGTTCTCCATATTTTATAGGCAGAACTAAAAGGCACCTCAGGTAAACAATGGAGATGGATGGATTGGATACTAGTATACAATTATGGACGGACTGCCACGGTTAGGTGGTATAAAAAAACCACGGTTAGGTGGTATATATTGTAATACAATTATGGATGGACGGACTGCCTGCCGAGTGCCGACACAGAGGTAGCCACAGCCGTGAACTACCGCACTGTACACTGGTTGATAAAGAGATAGTAGTATACTCGTAACAACTAGTATGACTGACTATGACGGTATAAAGAATGAAAAAAAAAACACGGTTAGGTGGTATATATTGTAATACAATTATGGATGGACGGACTGCCTGCCGAGTTCCGACACAGAGGTAGCCACAGCCGTGAACTACCGCACTGTACACTGGTTGATAAAGAGATAGTAGTATACTCGTAACAACTAGTATGACTGACTATGACGGTATAAAGAATGAAAAAAAAAACACGGTTAGGTGGTATATATTATAATACAATTATGGATGGACGGACTGCCTGCCGACTGCCGACACAGAGGTAGCCACAGCCGTGAACTACCGCACTGTACACTGGTTGATAAAGAGATAGTAGTATACTCGTAACAACTAGTATGACACTATGACGGTATAAAGAATGAAAAAAAAACCACGGTTAGGTGGTATATATTATAATAATACAATTATGGATGGACGGACTGCCTGCCGAGTTCCGACACAGAGGTAGCCACAGCCGTGAACTACCGCACTGTACACTGGTTGATAAAGAGATAGTAGTATACTCGTAACAACTAGTATGACTGACTATGACGGTATAAAGAATGAAAAAAAAACCACGGTTAGGTGGTATATATTATAATACAATTATGGATGGACGGACTGCCTGCCGACTGCCGACACAGAGGTAGCCACAGCCGTGAACTACCGCACTGTACACTGGTTGATAAAGAGATAGTAGTATACTCGTAACAACTAGTATGACACTATGACGGTATAAAGAATGAAAAAAAAACCACGGTTAGGTGGTATATATTATAATAATACAATTATGGATGGACGGACTGCCTGCCGACTGCCGACACAGAGGTAGCCACAGCCGTGAACTACCGCACTGTACACTGGTTGATAAAGAGATAGTAGTATACTCGTAACAACTAGTATGACTGACTATGACGGTATAAAGAATGAAAAAAAAACCACGGTTAGGTGGTATATATTATAATACAATTATGGATGGACGGACTGCCTGCCGACTGCCGACACAGAGGTAGCCACAGCCGTGAACTACCGCACTGTACACTGGTTGATAAAGAGATAGTAGTATACTCGTAACAACTAGTATGACACTATGACGGTATAAAGAATGAAAAAAAAACCACGGTTAGGTGGTATATATTATAATACAATTATGGATGGACGGACTGCCTGCCGACTGCCGACACAGAGGTAGCCACAGCCGTGAACTACCGCACTGTACACTGGTTGATAAAGAGATAGTAGTATACTCGTAACAACTAGTATGACACTATGACGGTATAAAGAATGAAAAAAAAACCACGGTTAGGTGGTATATATTATAATACAATTATGGATGGACGGACTGCCTGCCGAGTGCCGACACAGAGGTAGCCACAGCCGTGAACTACCGCACTGTACACTGGTTGATAAAGAGATAGTAGTATACTCGTAACAACTAGTATGACTGACTATGACGGTATAAAGAATGAAAAAAAAACCACGGTTAGGTGGTATATATTATAATACAATTATGGATGGACGGACTGCCTGCCGACTGCCGACACAGAGGTAGCCACAGCCGTGAACTACCGCACTGTACACTGGTTGATAAAGAGATAGTAGTATACTCGTAACAACTAGTATGACACTATGACGGTATAAAGAATGAAAAAAAAACCACGGTTAGGTGGTATATATTATAATACAATTATGGATGGACGGACTGCCTGCCGACTGCCGACACAGAGGTAGCCACAGCCGTGAACTACCGCACTGTACACTGGTTGATAAAGAGATAGTAGTATACTCGTAACAACTAGTATGACACTATGACGGTATAAAGAATGAAAAAAAAACCACGGTTAGGTGGTATATATTATAATAATACAATTATGGATGGACGGACTGCCTGCCGACTGCCGACACAGAGGTAGCCACAGCCGTGAACTACCGCACTGTACACTGGTTGATAAAGAGATAGTAGTATACTCGTAACAACTAGTATGACTATGACGACGGTATAAAGAAAGAAAAAAAAATACCACGGTTAGGTGGTATATAATTATACAATTATGGATGGACGGACTGCCTGCCGAGTGCCGACTGCCGACACAGAGGTAGCCACAGCCGTGAACTACCGCACTGTACTGTGTCTGCTGCTAATATAGACTGGTTGATAAAGAGATAGTATACAACAATATACTACTATACTGGTGGTCAGGCACTGGTCACCACTAGTCACACTGGCAGTGGCACTCCTGCAGCAAAAGTGTGCACTGTTTAATTTTAAATTAATATAATATTATGTACTCCTGGCTCCTGCTATAACAACCTGCAGTGCTCCCCAGTCTCCCCCACAATTATTATAAGCTTTTATACATTGATGTGCAGCACACTGGGCTGAGCTGAGTGCACACAGACTGAGTCACACTGTGTGACTGCTGTGTATCGTTTTTTTCAGGCAGAGAACGGATATAGCAGAGAACGGATATATTAAATAAAAGTTAACTTAACAACAACTGCACTGGTCACTGTGGTAAACTCTGTCTGCACAATCTCTCTCTCTCTCTCTCTCTTCTAATCTATTCTAATGGAGAGGACGCCAGCCACGTCCTCTCCCTATCAATCTCAATGCACGTGTGAAAATGGCGGCGACGCGCGGCTCCTTATATAGAATCCGAGTCTCGCGAGAATCCGACAGCGTCATGATGACGTTCGGGCGCGCTCGGGTTAACCGAGCAAGGCGGGAAGATCCGAGTCGCTCGGACCCGTGAAAAAAAAAGTGAAGTTCGTGCGGGTTCGGATTCAAAGAAACCGAACCCGCTCATCTCTACTTCATGTGTCTTTTTAGTGTTAATAGCCTCAGGAATAACAATAAAAACACATATGAAGACTGGTGAGTGCTCCTGAGAATTTATTACTACATTGGAATAGACTGGTCCAGGTGACACATGTCTAAATATGGATGCAACCCCAGCAGCTAGTTTATAAGGCTGGAGCGTAGACTGTACAAGAATATATACAGGTTGAGTATCCCTTATCCAAAATGCTTGGGACCAGAGGTATTTTGGATATCGGATTTTGCCGTATTTTGGAATAATTGCATACCATAATGAGATATCATGGTGATGGGACCTAAATCTAAGCACAGAATGCATTTATGTTACATATACACCTTATACACACAGCCTGGAGGTAATTTTACCCAATATTTTTTATAACTTTGTGCATTAAACAAAGTGTCTCTACATTCACACAATTCATTTATGTTTCATATACACCTTATACACACAGCCTGAAGGTCATGTAATACAATATTATTAATAACTTTGTGTATTAAACAAAGTTTGTGTACATTAAGCCATCAGAAAACAAAGGTTTCACAATCTCACTCAAAAAAGTCCGTATCTCGAAATATTCCGTATTCCGGAATATTTGGATATGGGATACTCAACCTGTGTGTGTGTGTGTGTACACATATATATATATATATATATATATATATATATATATATATATATATATATATATATATACATACATATATAGAAAACCACAGCACTCGCCACCCCAGAAGCGGGGTGCAGTGTCTGCACTCACCACTCATAGGGTGGGGTGCATGCAGCCCATGGCCACCTACCCAAATACATACAAATAGACAATTCAGCACTCACCATAGCAAGCTCACTTGTCCTCACAACATCAATAAATAAATGATGGGGGTTTAGTTAGTGAATTGGCCAATGCACGGAAGCCTGCATACCGCTCCACGGTACCCCACCTACATGCAGGTCCTACACTATCACAAAGCCTTAAGAATTAAAACCTGGCAACTGTATCACATAATATAACTGCAAATATGCCCACTAAGTTTAATGTATGCCTGCCACATATCTAGTGGCTTTTAAAGGCATACTAGTCACCTGACACAGCCGGTAAATTACTAAGGAGCAGCTGACACAGGTTTAGAACAATTGAGATTACACAGGGGTGCATGAAAAGGCCTGTGACCATGGTTAATAAGAGTCAACCAAAGGACTTCCGGTTCCGGCAGCGGCATGAACGGCTGCTGATCACTTCAGCTCCGCTGTCCGGGCCCCCTCACTACCGATTTCACGGCGCTAGCCGCCTCCATAACACTGCCAGCCACCACCGATTATCAGGGGAAGAGTCCAGTACATGGACAAGTATCTTACCGCCATGCCGTCCTCCAAGAACCGCGGAGCTAAGGACAAGGAGAAGCGCCGGGCAGATTCCAAGATGGCGCCGGACGCCAGCACAGTCACAGCATGCTCCTCTCCTGCCATCCTGCCTCAGCGTGTCCGCTCTCCCGGGATCGAAGCACAGCACTTCTCAGAGGGTGAGTCTCCCCCCCGCTCCCCTACATTATCAGATACAACAGACAGGGTGATCCCACATATGGACCGTCCTGTTACTTATGGGGAAATGGTGCAGGCAGTTAGACTGGCTATTGATCCCCTTCTGAAAGCACAGACTGCTCAAATTAATCAGCAACTGGCATCACTCTCACAGAGAGTTCTAGATACCGAACATAGATTGGGGGAGAATTTTGCAGACGTCAGCTCTTTAAAACAACGAGTCTCTGCACAGGCAAATGAAATACATCAGCTGCACAATAAGGTACAGGATTTGGAGAATCGTTCACGCAGGCAAAATCTAAGAATTGTAGGTCTACCTGAGGAGGTCAAAGGTCAAGCGCTCTTTGATTTTATCCGAATCACCTTGCCATCCTTGCTCAAAGTAGCTGACAGATGCCAGGATTTAATAATAGAAAGAGCACACAGACTGGGGCCGCAGCGCCAACAAGAGGGAGCGCGTCCACGCGCTGTTATTTTTAAAAGCCTTAATTATCTACATAAAGAATTGCTCTGGACAGCATCACGCAGATGCAGAGATCTGATATGGAATGGAAACAAGATTCTCATTTTCCAGGACTACTCTGCGGAGTTATCCAAGGCGAGAAAGGATTTCGCTCCTATCTGCTCACAACTAGTGCAGGACGGATGTAAATTTGCACTTCTTTACCCGGCACGCCTGCGTATCTATGATGGGTCATCCTTCTTGGACTTCCTAAGCCCAGCTGACGCAAAGGCTTATCTCCAGGAATATGCTGAGAATGCTCGCTCAAGATCACACATGTCTGAATGTGAATGAAATGTATGATTATGAGTTGCCTTCTTTCCACTGATCTAACATTAGATTTTTGTTATCTGTGCAATTATTAATGCTTATCGTGCTAAGCTATATTGCCTGATGTGCACTTCGCTTATCTCCCCCCCTCCCCTACCCCACCACCCCCCTCTATGACCTAAGGCTCTAATTAGGAGCCCAGTGCATTAAGCTGGCAGGCTCCACATGATGTTCACGTGAGGCGCCCCGGCGTAGGAGTGCACATGATATAGTGCTTCCGGTATAGGAACACGGATCTTATCTTCTAACAGTTTGTTGAGGAGAATTCCTCATTAGGAATGCTTATATGTAGGTTTGTTAGTTGGTTTTTTTTTTTTTTTTTCTTTCGTCCCCAGTTAGCCTCCCCCCCCCCACCACCTCCCCCTCCCACACCTCTTATGCTGCCTGAAAATGTCCTTAGAATACTGCCTGTGGGGTTATGTCACGTCACTCCTTTTTCTAGATGACACAGACACTTAAACTAGGCTGCTGGAATGTAGGTGGCATAAACTCGCCCCAAAAACGGAAGCGCATTTTAATCTATCTCCGTAAATTACGCTTTGACCTAGTATATATACAGGAAACCCACCTTACCCCACCTGAAACCCTGAAACTAAATATGCTAGGATGGGTGGTGCTCGCCTCGGCCTCCTATAATTCCAAAGCAAGAGGGGTGGCTATACTGGCGAGACGACACTTCCCTGTGGAGGTGTCTGATGTAATTTCGGACCCCCTTGGCAGATATGTCTCTTGCACTTTAAAGATTGAACATCAGCTATTCTATTGCATGAATGTATACGCTCCTAATATTTATGAAAGAAAGTTTTTCGAACACATCATAACCATCCTAACTCCACGTCTACATATGTTTGTTTTGCTAGGAGGTGACTTTAACCTGATCTCAAACATACACCTAGATAGACAACAACCGCGCACTGGCAGAAGAAAACTGCCCACTCTGGGGGTCCCAGAATTAGCACGACAACTGCTACTACTAGATCTGTGGCGTATATTACACCCCACGGATAGAAATTTTACATGCCTATCTGCTGCCAAGCATACAATGTCACGTATTGACTATATATTAGTTTCCACCAAACTCTTATCAACCACGCTCATAGCTGATATGGAGCCAATACATTTATCAGATCACGCATTGATCTGGATTCAAATCCAACTCTCACGGGATAAGGGCAGCTATATCAACTGGAGATGCCCATCCACTTTGGCAACCTCCTCCAAGCTGAAGCAGGCGGTTCTAGATGCATGGGCTACTTATGACACACATAACGCAGACACTAAACAAACACACCCCATCATCTTCTGGCAGGCTTCCAAAGCTACTATAAGGGGTGAGATTATCTCACACTCTTCTACAATTAAAAAGCAATTAACTAAACAATATTTAGAAGCACACGATCTGATCTCTAGGACGTTCCTCTCATTTGCAGCCAAACCCACCCCACAAAATAGATCCGCTTATCAAAAGGCCAAATTAATTCATGAACAGGTATTCATTAAGATGGAGATGTCTTACTCCTTTTCCAGAGATGCTAAATTCCACAAATTTGGAAATAAGTCGGGCAAGCTCCTATCAAACATGCTCCAGGGTACCCGCCCCCCCCTCCATAATCCATCCGCTAAAAACAACTAATGGTGGTCTTACCACGGATAATGCACAGATAGCGCAAGTATTACTTGACTATTATCAAAAACTATACTCGGCCCCGTACTCTGACACAGTCCAGGAAACTGAGTTTTGGGAAAACCTAGCACTGCCACAGTTGACTACAGATAAAAGCCTAACCCTGATTTCTGAGATATCACAGCAAGAAGTAAGGGACGGTATAGCACATCTTAAAAGGGGAAAAGCGCCAGGCCCAGATGGCCTCACGGCGGATTACTACAAATTACTGGCAGATCACATTGTACCAATTTTGACTAAAGTTTATAACACAATTCTCTTCACTAACGCACTTCCCATCTATTTTAACAGAGCACTCTTAAGACTACTGCCGAAACCAGGAAGGGACCTCTCTGATCCAGGTTCCTACCGTCCTATCTCACTCCTCAATTTAGATTATAAAATCATGACCAAGTTCTTAGCAGATAGATTGAAACCCCTTTTACCGACCCTAATACACACCGACCAGACGGGCTTTATCCAAGGTAGGAATCCAGTTACCAATATCAGGAAGGTTTTGGCTGCGGTGAGTGATTCCCAGGGTGCCATGTCAAACTCAGGGAGGGCAATACTGTCTCTTGATGCAGAGAAAGCTTTTGACATGGTACACTGGGATCACCTATTCCGTTCCCTCTCCAAATTTGGCTTCCCAATACAATTTACACACTTCCTCCAAACCTTATATACAGACTCAGCATCAAACATACTATGTAATGGCACTCTATCCGGCCCTTTCCCCATTTTGAGGGGCACTAGACAGGGATGCCCCCTATCCCCCTTACTATTTGCGATTGCATTAGAACCCCTAGCAGTCGCCTTGAGACAATCCCCCCTCTACCAAGGCATATCGATAGGCTCGGCTGATCTTAGACTATCGCTTTTTGCGGACGATATGCTGCTCTTTCTATCACACCCAGAGCATTCAATCCCTACAGCCATCTCGATCATATCCAAATTTAGCTCCTTTTCGGGTTACAAAATAAATATTAACAAATCTGAATTATTAGTTTTAAGGGGCCCGCCACCTAGTTTACCTCAAACGGACGATATATCATCGATCAAACTAGCCGTCTCCCATATTAAATATTTAGGCATCCAGATCCCACATACCCTTGCGAACCTTTATAAGCTGAATTTCCACCCGATCCTGTCGTCACTAGAAAAGTATCTCAAACAGTGGCATGATTTACCTCTATCCCTATTAGGTAGAGTGGAAGTTATAAAATCCATCCTTCTCCCAAAACTAACCTATATTATGCAGCTTTTACCTATCAAAATAACTAAGGCAGGCATTAAGTCCCTCAATAGTGCCTGTACGAAGTTTATCTGGCAATCTAAAAAACCGAAGATAGCTCTCAAAAAAATGTGTCTCTCCAAAAAGGATGGCGGGTTGGGTTTCCCTGACCTATCATTGTACACTCAAGCCATACACTTCCGATATGCCATGGATTGGCTACTAGAACGCAGTCAATACACAAATTATGAAGTGGAATGCGCCTTGTTTACTCCATTATCCCCAGGGGCCTTATTACATGTTCCCAAATCGGCCATAGACAAACGGATTTACAACCATGTTTTTCTCAGAGATACTCACTCAGCCTGGCATACTATACACACCTCGCTTGGTAGGGACCCCAGTTATTCCCAGTGGCTACCAATGGGGGGCAACCCTATATTTAGCCCGGGCATCGAAAACGCTGCCTTTCAACGTTTTCGACAAAAAGGCCTGAAAGCTATATCCCAGGTGTTCGACCCAGGGGGTCACATTATCCCATTCGTGCGACTACAGGCTACTTACGGTATCACACCTGCGGATTACTATGCTTATGCCCAACTAACACACTATGCTCTCACCCTCCCTACCCTACCTAAACAACATTCACCTTTAGACCCATTGGAGCACATTTTCCTTAAATGTACATTAAATAAATATAAACCAAGGATCACTTATGAAACTTTATTAAAACTTAATAAGGATCCCACATGGAAACAAATTGAGAGGCCCTGGACAACAGATTTTCCCACAGACATACAAGATGACACTATACTTAAACATTATCACTCAGTGCTAAAGACAGTACGATCCTCGGTACTCCAGGAGGTTCATGTGAAAACCACACACAGGGCATACATTTCTCAGGGGCAACGCAGCCATTATGTGCCGGAAGAAAGTGGTAACTGCCCAAAGTGCAGGATTTCATCAGCGACGTTCATACACAACTTCTGGACATGTGGTCATGTGAAGAAATTCTGGTATAAGGTACTACACCATCTCAATGCCATTTTCACCATGCAATTGACATTACATCCCCTCCCACTTTTATTTGCCAACTTTGACGTTTGGGATCTCGGTACTCGGAGACGACAACTCATTCCTATTTTGACTATGATAGTCACTGTAGCTAAAAAAATCATCCTAAACTCTTGGATTAAACATAGGTCTCCTTCATTGAGGGAAGTGATTAACTTACTTGAGAAATATATGGCATTCGACAGGTATGACGTACTGTCTGATTATTGTAATGGGTCAGTAGGATTTCACAAGAAATGGGGCTTATATATAGAATCTACCCAAAGGGAAAACCCCAAGATATGGTGAGGTAATGATAGGGAAACACCTCATTCCAGCTACTGTTTTCCGCTTTTCTCCATGGTGAGCTGGGATTTACTGACACCCCTAGCCAGGCCCAATTTAATAATCAATCAAGAAGAGAGGTATGCTGACTCTTATGGGATAGGCTATACTCACCTATAGGAATGGTTCTTATACGCTATACTTCTCAGGAATATAGGCAGCACCCCTAGTTAATCCCATCCCCCCCCCCTTTTTTCTCTCTCCCCTTCCCCCTTACACCCCCTTTGTTAAAATTGTTTATATTTACACCCTGTATGTTTCTGAGGTTTATGAATATATTATGAGACTACCTAACTGTGTTGTAGAACATCACCCAGGCTTAGATGTCAAGCTTCAAACTCACCAATTATAGCGATTCATCTAAAATGTCTTATTTCTTAAGGGACTAAATCTACCTCTAGATGATTCCTCCATCAGCTCCCTGACGAAATATTATCCAGTTTGACTGTGTCTTGCTTTTAAGAGATGACGAACTTATGTTCATGACTCTATCTTTTATAAGTCTATCATGTACAACACTGCGAAACTTTGTTATATGAAAAACCTTGTGAAAACTTAATAAACACATTTGAAAAAAAAAAAAAAAGAGTCAACCAAAGATTAATCCCATGAGTGGTGAGTGCAGACACTGCACCCCGCTTCTGGGGTGGCGAGTGCTGTGGTTTTCTATATTTGTTTGTATATTATGGGGTTAATCTTGTGCTGAATTCTCTATTTGTATGTATATATATATATATATATATATATATATATGTGTGTGTGTGTGTGTGTATATATATATATATATATGTGTGTGTGTGTGTATATATATATATATATGTGTGTGTGTGTGTGTGTGTGTGTGTGTATATATATATATATATATATATATATATATATATATATATATATATATATATATAATATGTCCACGTGGGTACCTATTGAGGGAAAACGGCGTCTCTGTTCATAACGTATTTAGTATCACATTATCATCCTATGGTACATTAATATAGATCAAAATATGACCCTGGATGTCAAGTGTTCATAACATTGTAAATTGCCATTTTGTCATGGTTTAAACATATTACGACAGTGTGATCAATTAAAAAACACAGCACCCAGAAGGTGGCACGCCGCCCACCTTCTGGGCGCTGTGTTTTACAGTATTTTATACAAATAATAAAGGTTATTTCTCTGACGTCCTAAGTGGATGCTGGGACTCCGTAAGGACCATGGGGAATAGCGGCTCCGCAGGAGACTGGGCACAACTAAAGAAAGCTTTAGGACTACCTGGTGTGCACTGGCTCCTCCCACTATGACCCTCCTCCAGACCTCAGTTAGAATCTTGTGCCCGGCTGAGCTGGATGCACACTAAGGGCTCTCCTGAGCTCCTAGAAAAGAAAGTATATTTTAGGTTTTTTATTTTCAGTGAGATCTGCTGGCAACAGACTCACTGCTACGAGGGACTAAGGGGAGAAGAAGCGAACCTACCTGACTGGAGATAGTTTGGGCTTCTTAGGCTACTGGACACCATTAGCTCCAGAGGGATCGAACACAGGACCCGACCTCGATCGTTCGGTCCCGGAGCCGCGCCGCCGTCCCCCTTACAGAACAAGAAGCGGTCCTGGAAATCGGCGGCAGAAGACTTCGGTCTTCACCAAGGTAGCGCACAGCACTGCAGCTGTGCGCCATTGCTCCTCATGCACACCTCACACTCCGGTCACTGACGGGTGCAGGGCGCTGGGGGGGGGGGCCCTGAGCAGCAATATAAAACACCTTGGCTGGCAAATCTACACAATATATAGTCATATAGGCTATATATGTGTAAAATACCCCTGCCAGAATCCATAAAAAAAGCGGGAGAAAAGTCAGCCGAAAAAGGGGCGGGGCTATCTCACTCAGCACACTGGCGCAATTTTTTCTTCGCAGTGCAGCTGGAAGACAGCTCCCCAGGCTCTCCCCTGTAGTTTTCAGGCTCAAAGGGTTAAAAAGAGAGGGGGGCACTAAATTTAGGCGCAATATTGTGTATACAAGCAGCTATTGGGGAAAATCACAGTTATAGTGTTAATCCCTGCATTATATAGCGCTCTAGTGTGTGCTGGCATACTCTCTCTCTCTGTCTCCCCAAAAGACTTTGAGGGGTCCTGTCCTCAGTCAGAGCATTCCCTGTGTGTGTGCGGTGTGTCGGTGCGGCTGTGTCGACATGTTTGAGCAGGATATGTGGAGGCGCAGCAGAGGCCTATAAATGTGATGTCGCCCCCTGTGGGGCCGACACCAGAGTGGATGGATAAGTGGAAGGTATTAACCGACAGTGTGTACTCCTTATGTAAAAGGCTGGATGACATAACAGCTATGGGACAGCCGGCTTCTCAGCCCGCGCCTGCCCAGGCGTCTCAAAGGCCATCAGGGGCTCAAAAACGCCCGCTACCTCAGATGGCAGATACAGATGTCGACACGGAGTCGGACTCCAGTGTCGACGAGGTTGAGACATATACACAATCCACTAGGAACATCCGTTGCATGATCTCGGCAATGAAAAATGTGTTACACATTTCTGACATTAACCCATAGTACCACAAAAAAGGGGTTTTATGTTTGGGGAGAAAAAGCAGCCAGTGTTTTGTTCCCCCATCAGATGAGTGAATGAAGCGTGGGTTCCCCCGATAAGAAACTGGTAATTTCTAGAAAGTTACTGATGACGTACCCTTTCCCGCCAGAGGATAGGTCACGTGGGGAGATATCCCCTAGGGTGGATAAGGCGCTCGCACGTTTGTCAAAAAAGGTGGCACTGCCGTCTTAGGATACGGCCACTTTGAAGGAGCCTGCTGATAAAAAGCAGGAGGCTATCCTGAAGTCTGTATATACACACTCAGGTACTATACTGAGACCTGCAATTGCCTCAGCATGGAGAGTGCTGCTGCAGCGCGGTCTGATACCCTGTCAGATAATATTGATACCCTAGACAGGGATACTATTTTGCTAACCATAGAGCATGTTAAAGACGTCGTCTTATATATGAGGGATGCACAGAGGGATATTTGCCGGCTGGCATCCAAAATTAATGCAATGTCCATTCTGCCAGGAGGGTGTTAGGGACCCGGCAGTGGACAGGTGATGCTGGCTTTAAAAGGCACATGGAGATTCTGCCTTATGAAGGTGAGGAATTGTTTGAGGATGGTCTCTGGGACCTCGTATCCACAGCAACAGCTGGGAATGAAAAAATTTTACCTCAGGTTTCCTCACAGCCTAAGAAAGCACCGTATTATCAGGTACAGTCCTTTCGGCTTCAGAAAAGCAAGCGGGTCAAAGGCGCTTCCTTTCTGCACAGAGACAAGGGAAGAGGGAAAAAAGCTGCACCAGACAGCCAGTTCCCAGGATCAAAAATCTTCCCCCGCTTCATCGGAGTCCACCGCATGACGCTAGGGCTCCACAGGTGGAGCCAGGTGCGGTGGGGGCGTGTCTCGGGAACTTCAGCGAACAGTGGGCTCGCTCACAGGTGGATCCCTGGGTTCTGCAGGTAGTATCACAGGGATACAAGCTGGAGTTCGAGGCGACTCCCCCTCGCCATTACCTCAAATCAGCCATGCCTGCTGCCCTCGGAGAAAGGGGAGGTAGTACTGGCGGCAATTCACAAGCTGTACTTCCAGCAGGTGATAATCAAGGTACCCCTCCTTCAACAAGGCCGGGGTTACTATTCCACAATGTTTGTGGTACCGAAACCAGACTGTTCGGTGAGACCCATTCTAAAATTGAAATCTGTGAACACTTATATACGAAGGTTCAAGTTCAAATGGAATCGCTCAGGGCGGTTATTGCAAGCCTGGACGAAGGGGATTACATGGTATCACTGGACATCAAGGATGCTTACCTGCATGTCCCCATTTACCCTCCTCACCAGGAGTACCTCAAAATTGTGGTACAGGTCTGTCATTACCAATTCCAGACGTTGCCGTTGGTCTGTCCCCGGCACCGAGGGTATTTACCAAGGTAATGGCCGAAATGATGATACTCCTTCGAAAAAAGGGAGTTATAATTATCCCTTACTTGGACGATCTCCTTTTAAAGGCGAGGTCCAGGGAGCAGTTGTTGGTCGGAGTAGCACTATCTCGGGAAGTGTTACAACAGCACGGCTGGATTCTGAATATTCCAAAGTCGCAGCTGGTTCCTACGACGAGTCTACTGTTCCTGGGTATGGTTCTGGACACAGAACAGGAAAAAGGGTTTCTCCCGCAGGAGAAGGCCAAGGAGTTGTCATCTCTAGTCAGAGACCTCCTAAAACAAATACAGGTGTCGGTGCATCAATGCACTCGAGTCCTGGGAAAGATGGTAGCTTCTTACGAAGAAAATCCATTCGGCAGGTTCCATGCAAGGATCTTCCAGTGGGATCTGTTGGTCAAGTGGTCCGGGTCGCATCTTCAGATGCATCGGCTGATAACCCTGTCTCCAAGGGCCAGGGTGTCGCTGTTGTGGTGGCTGCAGAGTGCTCATCTTCTAGAGGGCCGCAGATTCGGCATACAGGACTGGGTCCTGGTGACCACGGAGGCCAGCCTTCGAGGCTGGGGGGGCAGTCACACAAGGAAGAAACTTCCAAGGACTATGGTCGAGTCAGGAGACTTCCCTATACATAAATATTCGGGAACTAAGGGCCATTTACAATGCCCTAAGTCAGGCTAGACCCTGCTTCAACACCAGCCGGTGCTGATCCAGTCAGACAACATCACGGCGGTCGCCCATGTAAACGAACAGGGCGGCACAAGAAGCAGGATGGCGATGGCAGAAGCCACAAGGATTTTCCGATGGGCGGAAAATCATGTGTTAGCACTGTCAGCAGTGTTCATTCCCGGAGTGGACAACTGGGAAACAGACTTTCTCAGTAGGCACGACCTCCACCCGGGAGAGTGGGGACTTCATCCGGAAGTTTTCCAAAAGATTGTACACCATTGGGAAAGGCCGCAGGTGGACATGTCGGCGTCCCGCCTCAACTAAAAGCTAAAAATATGTTGCGCTGGGTCAAGGGACCCTCAGGTGATAGCTGTGGACGCTCTGGTAACACCGTAGGTGTACCAGTCGGTGTATGTGTTCCCTCCTCTGCCTCTCATACCCAAGGTACTGAGAATAATAAAAAGGAGAGGAGTAAGAACTATACTCGTGGTTCCGGATTGGCCAAGAAGAGCTTGGTACCCAGAACTTCAAGAAGTGATCTCAGAGGACCCATGGCCTCTGCTGCTCAGACAGGACCTGCTGCAGCAGGGGCCCTGTCTGTTCCAAGACTTACCGCGGCTGCGTTTGACGGCATGGCGGTTGAACACTGGATCCTAAAGGAAAAAGGCATTCCGGAGGAAGTCATTCCTACGCTGATTAAGGCTAGGAAAGAGGTGATCGCAAAACATTATCACCGCATATGGCAAAAATATGTTGCTTGGTGTGAGGCCAGGAAGGCCCCAACGGAGGAATTTCAACTGGGTCGATTTCTGCACTTCCTACAGTCAGGAGTGACTATGGGCCTAAAATTGAGTTCCATTAAGGTCCAGATTTCGGCTCTGTACATTTTCTTCCAAAAAAGAACTGGCTTCACTGCCTGAAGTTCAGACTTTTGTTAAGGGAGTGCTACATATTCAGCCCCCGTTTGTGCCTCCAGTGGCACTGTGGGATCTCAACGTGGCGTTGGATTTCCTGAAGTCTCATTGGGTTGAGCCACTTAAATCCGTGGAGCTAAAATACCTCACGTGGAAAGTGGTCATGCTGTTGGCCTTGGCGTCGGCCAGGCGTGTATCAGAATTGGCGGCTTTGTCATGCAGAAGCCCTTATCTGATTTTTTTATATGGATAGGGCGGAATTGAGGACTCGTTCCCAATTCCTTCCTAAGGTGGTATCAGTTTTTCATGTGAACCAACCTATTGTGGTGCCTGCAGCTACTTGGGACTTGGAGGATTCCAAGTTACTGGACGTAGTCAGGGCCCTGGAAAATATATGTTTCCAGGACGGCTGGAGTCAGGAAAACTGACTCGCTATTTATCCTGTATGCACCTAACAAGCTGGGTGCTCCTGCTTCTAAGCAGACTATTGCTCGCTGGATCTGTGGCACGATTCAACTTGCACATTCTGCGGCTGGACTGCCGCACCCTAAATCTGTAAAAGCCCATTCCACGAGGAAAGTGGGCTCTTCTTGGGCGGCTGCCCGAGGGGTCTCGGCTTTACAAATTTGCCGAGCTGTTACTTGGTCGGGTTCAAACACTTTTGCAAGAGTCTACAAGTTTGATACCCTGGCTGAGGAGGACCTAGAGTTTGCTCATTCGGTGCTGCAGAGTCATCCGCACTCTCCCGCCCGTTTGGGAGCTTTGGTATAATCCCCATGGTCCTTACGGAGTCCCAGCATCCACTTAGGACGTCAGAGAAAATAAGATGTTACTCACCGGTAAATCTATTTCTCGTAGTCCGTAGTGGATGCTGGGCGCCCATCCCAAGTGCGGATTGTCTGCATTACTTGTATATAGTTTTTGCCTAACTAGAGGGTTATTGTTGAGCCATCTGTTGAGAGGCTCAGTTATATTTCATACTGTTAACTGGGTATAGTATCACGAGTTATACGGTGATTGGTGTGGCTGGTATGAGTCTTACCCGGGATTCAAAATCCTTCCTTCTTGTGTCAGCTCTTCCGGGCACAGTATCCTAACTGAGGTCTGGATGAGGGTCATAGTGGGAGGAGCCAGTGCACACCAGGTAGTCCTAAAGCTTTCTTTAGTTGTGCCCAGTCTCCTGCGGAGCCGCTATTCCCCATGGTCCTTACGGAGTCCCAGCATCCACTACGGACTACGAGAAATAGATTTACCGGTGAGTAAAATCTTATTATTTTATTATTAATCTATTGGGGAGGTCCTCTGTTTATTCTAATTAGGTACATTAGCCCAATCAGTCTAAAGGAGTGCCCCATTTTGGAATACTTTTTCTTTCTTTTGTCTACATGATCAATTTATTCCAGGGAGCACCCCCATTTAGTAACAATAATAGATTGAACAATAGGACAATTCCTCGTGATTTTCCTTATAAGGGATATGGGAGAAAACTGATTGGTATAATACTTTCATCATTATTATGGTCTGTGCGGAGCTTTTTTCAGAATTTTATAGAATGCACCTGATAAATTCTACCTTGAAGCTGATCTCCACTGGTCCACCACTTTACTGTTTTCACCGCTTTATACCTCTCCCCCAAAGTGCTTTCTGTCTTGCTTTACCAGTAATAACTCCATTTCTTCTTTCTTGTGCCAGCCGGTCTCTGTCGGAGGGCTACTTGTCAACCTTGTTGGTATATGTGCCTTTAGTCATGCCCACTCCCATGGGGGTTCACGAGGAGGAGGATGCCCATCTCATGACCACGGCCACTCTCACCACGGACATGGCCACAGCCATGGACATGGTCACGGCAACTCCCATGGCGACCATGGACATACTCACAACCATGGCCATTCCCATGGGTCTGGCGGAGGAGGGATGAATGCTAACATGCGCGGTAAGTGTGTGCAGAAGAGAGAAGTCATGCAATATAATGGTTACAGACCTGATGGTAACTCCTGATGTTGGCACCATTGTTACATCTACTGTACAGCTTACATTGTGCTACATGGAAGTGACCACTCTTGTGCCCATCCAGGTGTGTTTCTGCACGTGCTGGCGGACACTTTGGGCAGCGTGGGAGTTATAGTATCTACCATACTGATTCAGCAGTTTGGCTGGCTCATAGCAGATCCTCTGTGTTCCCTATTCATTGCCGTCCTCATTTTTGGAAGTGTTATTCCCCTGCTGAAAGACGCCTACCAGGTGATCCTCCTCAGGATGCCCCCTGAAATTGAGAAGGGGATAAACATTGCCCTTGAGAAGGTGAGGCTGTTTGGTCTATTGATCTGTGTTGCATAGTTATGTAATAGACTAGTACTGAGCTGTGTGCTTATGGCATATATACACAGCATGCATCAAGAGCTCAGCACTTTACAGTAGCTTCATCGGGAAATGTGGGGAGAGAGTGTACGCTGTCTGTGGTCTCAGGAGAATATACAGTACTTGGAGAGAGATTGGGGAGCTCCTAAGGAAATTGTGAGATGGTAGTTAAAGGACGGGGGATGCGTTTGTGAGTATGCCCAGGACACAAGGAGAACAGAGTTTCTTGACACCCAATTCATTTCAGTGTGTTTTCCAGGCTGTAGTATCCTTACTTAGAGCACACTATTAAATATTGAAGTACAGTGCATCCGAAAAGTATTCACAGTACTTCACTTTTTCCACATTTTGTTATGTTACAGTCTTATTCCAAAATGGAATAAATTTTTTCCCTCAAAATTCTACAAACAATACCCCATATGCCCTATGACAATGTGAAAAAAGTTTTTTTGAGATTTTTGCAAATTTATTAAAAATAAAAAACGAAGAAATCACATGTACATAAGTATTCACAGCCTTTGCCATGAAGTTTAAAATTGATCTCTGGTGCATCCTGTTTCCACTGATCATCCTTGAGATGTTCCTACAGCTTAACTGGAGACCACCTGTGGTAAATTCAGTTGATTGGACATGATTTGGAAAGGCACACACCTATCTATATAAGGTCCTGCACTTGACAGTGCATGTCTGAGCACAAACCAAGCATGAAGTTAAAGGAATTGTCTGTAGACCTCTGAGACAGAGGCACAAATTTATGGAAGGGTACAGAAAAATATCTACTGCTTTGAAAGTCCCAATGAGCACAGTAGCCCCCATCATCCGTAAATGGAAGACGTTCGGAACCACCAGGACTCTTCCTAGAGCTGGACGGCCGTCTAAACTGAGCGATCGGGGGAGAAGGGCCCTAGTCAGGGAGGTGACCAAGAACTTGATGATCACTCTGTCGGAGCTACAGCATTCCTCTGTGGAGAGAGGAGAACCTTCCAGAAGTACAACGGTCTCGGGAGCAATCCACCAATCAGGCCTGTATGGTAGAGTGGCCAGACGGAAGCCACTTTGTTAGTAAAAAGCACATGCCAGCCCTCCTGGAGTTTGCCAAAATGCACCTGAAGGACTCTCAGACCACGAGAAACAAAATTCTCTGGTCTGATGAGACAAAGATTGAACGCTTTGGCGTGAATGCTAGGCGTCATGTTTGGAGGAAACCAGGCAACACTCATCACCAGGCCAATACCATCCCTACAGTGAAGCATGGTGGTGGCAGCATCATGCTGTGGGGATGTTTTTCAATGGCTGGAACTGGGAGACTAGTTAGGATAGAGAGAAAGATGAATGCAGCAATGTATAGATATATCCTGGATGAAAAACTGCTCCAGAGCGCTCTTGACCTCAGACTGGGGCGGCGGTTCATCTTTCATCCTAAACACACAGCCAAGATATCAAAGGAGTGGCTTCAGGACAACTCCGTGAATTTCCTTGAGTGGCCCAACCAGAGCCCAGACTTAAATCCGATTGAACATCTTTGGAGAGATCTGAAAATGGCTGTGCACTGACGCTTCCCATCCAACCTGATGGAGCTTGAGAGGTGCTGCAAAGAGGAATGGGTGAAACTGCTCAAAGATAGGTGTGCCAAGCTTGTGGCATCATATTCAACAATACTTTAGGCTGTAATTGCTGCCAAAGGTGCATCAACAAAGTATTGAGCAAAGGCTGTGAATACTTATGTACATGTGATTTCTTAGTTTTTTATTTTTAATTAATTTGCAAAAAACTAAAAAAAAAACCACCTTTTCAGGTTGTCATTATGGGGTATTGTGTGTAGAATTTTGAGTGAAAAAAATAAAGTAATTCCATTTTGGAATAAGGCTGTAACATAACAAAATGTGGAAAAAGTGAAGCGCTGTGAATACTTTCCGGATGCACTGTAATACACCAGACAGCACTATTCAGCAATTAGTCCCAGTGCCAGACAGCCAGGGCTAATTCTCATTAAAATGTGTGGACAAGTGAGATAAATTCTATATGTGCAAAATGTAAATTCTATATATGCAAAATGTATTTTATGTTGAAAGAAGTAGATTACTTCCAGTGCAGTTTGTGAAATGTGTACAAGTCTCCGTAACTAGTGCAAGTAGTCCTAGGCTATACACATAACGTGTTCCGGAAGTGTATTAGGGAACATGTCTAAATCAAATTAAAAGGTTGCAAATTAATTCATTGGGTTTTTGTTTTTTTTGCTGATGATCTGTCCCCATAAGTCATTTTGTAGTGAATTTACACTAGCCATGTATTTAATGCATGATCTCTATGTATGACACTAGGTAGCAGCAGTATTACACATTTGATTAAGTATTAGAAGTTATAAATATAGGTTCTCGGATACCGAACTCTCAGCGTCTCAAATGTTTGTCCCCCATACGACAGACAACATCAACAGAGACTTTGTGAGCTGCAACGTTTAGTACTAATTATGTAGTAAAGGAGAAACAAGCATCATATGTAATAAGAACAAAATACAGGTCTATGCAGAGATTACATGGTATCAGGGCCGTAACTACGTGTGGGCCAGCGGTGCGTTGCACACAGCGCATCTGCACTGTGGGCGCATTCGCTGACACACACATTAGACACGCTCCCGGATTCCCCCAGTGGCAAAGTACCGTATTTATTAAGCACCAACATAACTATAACTTTAAAACAGTAAGCTGAAATCTTTTATCTATATATGTGTATGTATGTATATACACATATATATATATATATATTATAGCGGATTGCATAAAGTTATTTGCATTATGTATAAGAAGGAGTAGTTCAGTTGCACTACATAATTTAAGCACTTTCCTGATTTGTTGTATTATGTATACTGTGATGCAAAAAGATTAAGTACAGCCTTGTCATATACAGTATGTGTGTAGAAAAAAAAAATGTATATGTGCAATGGACACCGTGGGTCACAAATCACTGAGATGGGGTTCCTCTATAGCAGGGATGGGGAACCTTCGGCCCTCCAGCTGTTGTTGAACTACACATACCAGCATGCCTTGCTACAGTTTTGCTATTTGGCGATGCTAAAACTGTTGAAGGGCATGCTGGGATGTGTAGTTAAACAGCTGGAGGGCCGAAGGTTCCCCATCCCTGCTCTATACAGAGTTTTCTAGCTATAATATACTTGCACAAATGTAGCGTACGACCCTCTCTCACAATCTAAGTCTGCATTTAATGTGTACACCTTTACCTGGGAAACAGCTGTATAAAGTTGAATATAATATATTGGTATATATTTCTCTTTGCAGATCTCTAAGATCGATGGTCTGATCTCTTACCGGGACCCACATTTTTGGCGTCACTCAGCCTCTATTATTGCAGGGACTATACATGTTCAAGTGATGTCAGATGTTGTGGAACAATGGATTGTTCAACAGGTAATTGTTATTATTTTCCTGTTCAAGTTTAACTGTGTGTAGAAAACTGCTGGTGGGAGAATGTGTGACTTTAGGCAATATCCTTACACTGATTGGCTTATTTGTTTTTTAAACTAAAGTCCTGCAGCGCTGTAAATGTAAAGGAGAGAACAACATCAGTGAAAGATCATAACCTGTGTTGTAATTAGTGTTACCCCAGCAGAGTTTCTTGCTGAAGAGGAGGCAGAGGGGATAGAGAAATTAGGATTTTAAAGTTATTAGACCTTAAACACCCCCCACAGCTGTGCCAGGTGGAAGTGCCAGCAGAGGCCCCCCCCCCCCCACAGCTGCGCCAGGTGTGAGTGCCAGCAGAGCGCCCCCCCACAGCTGCGCCAGGTGCGAGTGCCAGCAGAGGCCCCCCACAGCTGCGCCAGGTGCGAGTGCCAGCAGAGGCCCCCCACAGCTGCGCCAGGTGCGAGTGCCAGCAGAGGCCCCCTCACATCTGCGCCAGGTGCGAGTGCCAGCAGAGCCCCCCTCCACTCCACCCCCACAGCTGTGCCAGGTGGAAGTGCTGGCAGTTGCCCCCCCCCCCCCCCCCCCACAGCTGTGCCAGGTTCGAGTGCCAGCAGAGGCCCCCCACAGCTGCGCCAGGTGCGAGTGCCAGCAGAGGCCCCCTCACATCTGCGCCAGGTGCGAGTGCCAGCAGAGCCCCCCTCCACTCCACCCCCACAGCTGTGCCAGGTTCGAGTGCCAGCAGAGCCCCCCCCCCCCCCCAGCTGCGCCAGGTGCGAGTGCCGGCAGTCGCCCACCACAGCTGCGCCAGGTGCGAGTGCCAGCAGAAGCCCCCCACAGGCCTGGTGGAAGTGCCAGCAGAGGCTCCCCCATAGCTGCGCCAGGTGGAAGTGCCAGCTGAGCCCCCCCACAGCTGCGCCAGGTGCGAGTGCCAGCAATGCCCCCCCACAGCTGCGCCAGGTGCGAGTGCCAGCAGAGCACCCCACAGCTGCGCCAGGTGCGAGTGCCAGTAGAGCGCCCCCCACCCACCCACAGCTGCGCCAGGTGCGAGTGCCAGCAGAGCCCCCCCACAGCTGCGCCATGTGCGAGTGCCAGCAGAGGCCCCCCACAGCTGCGCCAGGTGCGAGTGCCAGCAGAGGCCCCCCACAGCTGCGCCAGGTGCGAGTGCCAGCAGAGGCCCCCCCACAGCTGCGCCAGGTGCGAGTGCCAGCAGAGGCCCCCCACAGCTGCGCCATGTGCGAGTGCCAGCAGAGGCCCCCCACAGCTGCGCCATGTGCGAGTGCCAGCAGAGGGCCCCTGGAACAGAGTATAATAAAAAATAAATTGTGTGAAATAACTTTCAGATCAGAAACACATTGTTACAGTTTTGCTCACCTGTCTACGTGATTCATCCTATTATTATTGATCCAATATCCCCTGGCTTTTTTTCAAGGTTACATCAGTACTAAAAGACGCTGGAGTTAATAATCTCACGATACAAGTGGAGAAGGAGGCTTACTTCCAGCACATGTCTGGCCTTAGTACAGGCTTTCATGATGTCTTAGTCATGACCAAGCACACGGACACCATAAAATATTACAAGGACGGGACGTACATCATGTAACCAGCGGTTGGCGCTTACACTCAGTATTCTTCTGCGCTCGTCAAAACAAAGACTTGAACATAATTGTACAGAAATCGAATGTACAGATCTGCATTTTATACATCAAGTTTATTCTTGTCTATTAGGAAGTTTTTATACGATGTTATAAGACGACTTGTACCAATTAGTTCTCTATCTTGGAGTAACAGGGCTTTGAAAGTTGTATTCTGCGGTTATCATATAAAACTGGTTGTTATAGAGGAACCGACCATCATTCGACCATTCCATGTATGAGTATATGTCTGTATATACATTGTACATGCATTGTACTGAGCCACTCGGATAATGTATGTGCTTATGAAGTGCACACTAGAGAACACTTTTTTTAATATAAAGGACTGGACTGAATTTGGGACATTTTATGTGTTTAATATATGGGATCTAATATATTTTATTTCTTTTTTTTTTTTTTTTTTTCTTCTTTTCATTGTGCCTTTCAGCAAATAACTGTAAATTATTCACAAATCTACCTATAGTTTATAACAGGTTTACGTTGAAAACTATCAATCTTCTCTTGGACTACAGTTCCCAATGGCTTCTGGAGCATGCTGGGAGTTGTGGTTCAGCATCGTGTCGGGATGCCTACTTCGGGTGTACTCCCTTTTGCAGTTTGACAAATTGATCAACACAAGTGTGGACATAGGAAGATACAAGAAACCGTTTTTACCAGTTTGCATTGTCTGTAATAAACAGATTAAAATGGTCTATTTCTGTCACTCTCGACTCTTCTCCAATATAACCATGTGATAAGTCACCTTGAAAGTTGAAAGGACCAATATCGCACTTTGGAGAACTTGTTAATATGTAAGGCTGGACTTTAAAGACAATAAACTAGGTTTTATTTTTCTATAAGTGTTCAATAAAACACACCGGCATTATTTATCTTATTTCTCATCACTTTAGATGCTACAAATAGGATTGGCATTAGGCATGAGTGGAGCATGCACAATCAAATAATATTCCAGATTACAAATAACGCAGTGACAGTCGTATGTTGGCAAAAACATAAATAAATGCGTTTTATTAGTAAGCTACGGGGACATTCAATTGCCCCTGCTAAAGCTTCAAACAAGACAAACTGTGAAATAACAGTTGTAAGTTTGATATTCAATACCATTGTTAAAACTTCTTTTCACAGGCTTAATTTGAACATAGTTAAGGTTTATGGTGAAGGTGGAGTCATTTGTGCAAATATGCAAATTTATTGTTAAATCTTGTTGCTAGGCAATCTGTAAATTGAGGTGTTGTGGAACTACATGACATGCAAAGTTTGGTGGGACTTGTATTTCCACAAAAGCTAAAGTTCCACCGGTCTCTAAAGCCTGATCTATATGACAAGTATATTAAACCTGTCATTTGCCAGCTAGCGTTGCAGGAGCTGTCACACACACACACACACACACACACACTCCCTGTTCATTCTCACCTTCCCCTAGTCCTCTGTCTCTTTGACCACACTCATTCTCTTGCTCTCTCTTTCACCTCCCCATTCTTGCTTTCTCTTATCCCAACCCATTTTCTCACACCCTCATTCCCAAATATTTGGGACCTCTAGGTTAGGGACATTAAACACCAATTCATCCTGCTTAGGACCAACAAGACCCCACTTGGGAAACAGAACTTACAGGGCCTTCTGGGACTCCACATCTGCTTCCCAGGATTTTAACCACATGCTCCGGCATGCAGAAATTACAGATGCCACAATTATTGTTCTCATATGACTGGCATCCAAAGCTAAATCACAGCACGCACGGTCCTAAAACCTTTGCTGCATCTACAAAGAGTTTGCAAGTCAGCTGGGGAGGTGGAGTCTTAGGAGTGAAGCCTCTATGAACTGGGGCTTGTACCACTAAATTAATACAAACCCCTGGGGAAAAAAAGCCTACCACAACTAACATAAAAGACCTGTCTCGGAATGAAGGAGAGGTTTTATATATCCGGTCAGCCATCTCTATGGTGCACAGCAGTACGGTGGCTGCTGGAGAGCAGTTATTGTATTGCCCGGTAGTGTCCCAGCATCGTGGGCCCAGCTGTGAAGATACTGCTATGGTACCTCTTGTACCGGCCATCACTTTGCAGTCTCTCTGCTGCAGTCTTCAGACCTCAGCCTGGAATAGGTTAAAATAAAAACTAACTAAAGCTGCCAGAGCAGCACTGAAGAAAAGCTCCCACAGTCCCAAAGCACTTAAAAAGTGCTCCCTTCGTGCAAAGTGTATCAGGAGCAGGATCTACGGATGAGCTGGAATTAAGTGCTCACTCCTCCAACACCACTATTCCCAACATGTTCCCAGTGTCCCCCAGTTGGAGGACTAATGAATCAAACTTAATGTGTTTTAGATCACTGCAGAGTACAAGAGCCTTCATTTATTGTTTATAGGACAGTCTTTATTATTAAAGAAATCACATATCTGCTATTGAACATATAAAGAAAATAGCAAAAAAATAGGGATCGTTGCTCATAATATAAACTACAGAAAAATATTAAATCTCACAAAAATCTTCTCTTAGGTTTTACAACCTTCTTTACTATTTATATTGCTGTTGGGCATATGTCAAACAGCTGCGCCGTAGAGAGCTCTCACTGGCAGCTGTTTGGACAGCACAGCCTCTCCTCCAGCTAACCGGCATTCACCTCCCTACGTCACACAGACTCCAGAGAGAATACTCCTCTCCACACAGATACATCCGCATTATCCATGATCAGAACGATAAATTAACTGGAACTCAGTATTTCTCCGGCAGGGTCCACAGGATAACAATGGGATATGATGGAGCGACAGCGGATTGGCACCAAACGATCACAAGCTTTCAGTCCTCCCAGGATGCAACGTCCATATATCCCCACCCACTGGCTCAGGCAAACCAGTTTTTTGTTTGGTGTGGCAGGAGCTGGGCCATCGTCAGAGGGCTGCTGTTCTTGGCAGCCCTAAACTTTATTATTTTATTTTTATAGTCTTACTATGTTTTCTGAGTGATCTTTCTATTAGAAAGAGTCGCTCCAACAACTCTCCAACGGGTCGCACCAACGCTTACCCACGGTACAAGTGCTGACTCGATGGGCGTCTGTGTCGGATATACTAGCAGGTCCAGCAGATGATACCAGGCTGTGGCCGGAGCACGGGGAGAAGGTAAGGCATTGGTTGCGCTTAGAAGGGGAATACGGACACAGCCGCACTGTATTGGGAGGAGACTACAAAACAGTAGCTGGCGCGCCGCCACCACGGGTACACCAGCGCTAGGCCTTAGGGATCATAAGGCACCAGGAATAGCATGAGGCTGCAATCCCTAGGGTTGATGTCAGTGGTCGGGAGTCAGACGCTCTCCTGGTCGCCCCTCCCCCAGTTCATGACCAGTTTCCATTCACATGGATGCGCTCCATATATGGGTAAGGAGCCAGTAGATTACATAGTATCCCTGGATAGTCAGGATGCTACAGGTTCCTATAGCACTGTCCATCAGTGTTATTTCAAAGTTTACCATCCTTCAGCAGCATTCAGTTCTAGGTCTTACCCTTTGGGTAACCACAGCCCCAGAGTATGTTCCAAAATAAATTATGGCAGTTTATCTCCGCAAGCAGGGGATAAGAAAATTGCCATACCTCGACCACCCTGTTTTTTCTGGAACAATTACAGGAAAGGCTTCTGTGCCATCTTGAACAGACAATAACTTGTCTGAAGAGGTACAGGTGGTTCATAAATGGGGCAAGGTCATCCCTGGTTCCGTCACAACGGATGACTCACGGGAGGCTGAACTGAATCAAAGCCTGCAGAAAATATTTACCTCAGAATAAGATATCCAAGGTACAGTCAAGGACTCAGGAGGTGTTACACAGTCAAACAATATCAATTCACGCAGCATGCGAATGATGGGTTTGATAATGTCAACATTCGACATGGTGGAGTATGAACAATTCCACTCAAGACTTCTGCAGCTTCTGATTTTGTCTACAGCCGCATCACACTGGATGGGTTCAATCTCATCTGATGTTGGAAGTTAACCAGTGTTGTGCCTGATTAAAATCTCTGATGGGAGACCACCTGTGAATACCAGGTGTTGTACGTGGGCTAGATGGACAGTAAACGAACAGAAATGATACTGTCACAGAAGGTAAGAAAGTCATTAGCTTGGTGGCTACAGATATCCCGTTTAGACAAGGGGACAACATTGTTGGATATCAGGTTGGGAGTTCCTGATAACAAATGCCAGTCTTCGGGGCTGGGGAAGGCCATTGTCCGAAAGATTAATATTCTGGGACTATGGACTACAGAAGAAAGTTGGCTGCTGATAAACCTGTTAGTAATTCGGGCCATATACATGGTCATGGTTCGGGCAAGGGACATTCCTAAAGGAAAATCAGTCCAGATCCACAGAGAAAAGGCAATGGCATTAGTGTACCTCAACCTTCAGAGAGGAACACACAGCTAAACAACAAGGAAGGAGGTAAGTCGCATACTAAAGTGGACAGAACTCTATCTTCCAGCCTTGTCCGCAGTAATCGTTCCAGGAGTCCTAAAACTGGAGAACAGACTTTCAGAGTCGACACGCCATTCAGTTAAGCGAATGGGCTCTACACCCAAAAGTCTTTTCAGACTCTGGTAGACAAGTGGGGTTTGCCAGAGATAGAGCTCAGGACATCCCATCGGCAAAAGACCCAAACAAGGGATCAGGTAGTGATCTTTGTGTACGTTTTTCGATAAAGTGGGAATTTCATTTCACTTATGTGTATCCTCAGATCATCGTGCTACCCAGGATGGTGGGGAAAATACAACAAAGGTGCCGTATCTTTTTCCTCCAATCATCCTGCTACAGGGTAGTGAGGAAGATAATAGAAGCTAAGGGTGCCGTGATTTTAATAGCTCCGGCTTGGCCCAGAAGGTGTTGGTACACAGATCTGTAGAACATGTCGATGGATGCTCCATTTCTGAACGCTCAAACGCCCAGATTTGCTAATGCAGGGTCCTTGTTATCACAAGACATCTGGATCAACTGTCTTTTACGGCGTGGATCTTGAAATCTATATCCTGAAGTCGAGGATTCTCACAGGTGAATCAAACAATGTTTAGAGCAGGAAAGACTTCCTCGGCTCATATTTACCACCGAATATAGCAATCCTATAATCATTGGTGTAATGGAAGAGTTATGAGCCCAAAATCTTTCAGAATTTCCATGGTTCTAGCATTCCTTCAGGCGGGCGTGGATAAAGGTTAAGGATGGCTTCCTTGAGAGTGCAAGTGTCAGCATTGACTGCATGGTTTCCGAAAGAAAATGGCAAATTTTCAGGATGTGCGCACTTTTTCCAGGGAATGCTGCATATTCAGCCTTCCTTTTGTTCCGCCTACGGTGCGTTGGGACTGTAGTCTAGTCCTCAAAGCCCTTTAAGTTGCTCCATTGGAACCACTTAAAAAAGTGGATCTTAAATGGTTAACAGCTAAAGTTCTCTTTATACTGACCATGGCTTCAGCTAGAAGAGTATCAGATTTAGGAGCACTGTCATGTTAATCTCCTTTTCTGATGTTATCCAGATAGAGGAGTTCTCAAAACTAGATCTGGGTATCTTCCTAAGGTGGGGTCTAAATTCCACCTTAATGAAGAAATTGTAGTCCCGTTTTTTCAGATATCAGGACTTTCTTTGGGAGATGCGTCGCTGGACGTAGTCCAGGCATTAAGCCAGTGCCGTCAGAAAGACAGATTCTCTCTTCATTCTCTACGAATTTCACATGAGAGGATGGCCTGCTACTAAACAGACGCTGGCAAGATGGCTTTGAATGACTATTTCAGAAGCATACTCTCAAGCTGATCTCCCTGTTCCTGCTAATGTCTCTGTTCACTCTACTCATAAGGTAGGTCCTTCATGGGCAGCACAGCATGGTGCTTCAGCAGGAACAGATATGTAAGGCAGCCACATGGTCTTCCATTAACACACTCATAGACATTATGCCTTGGATACTTTTGCCTCTCATGATGCTGAATTCGAGCGAAGGGTTCTTCTACCAATCAGGAACGTCCCCACCACTAAAAATTGCTTTGGGAAATCACATTGTTATCCTGTGGATCCTGCCAGAGAAATATACGTTATGGTAAGAACTTACCATTGATAACGGTATTTCTCCTATGTCCACAGGTTTCCAACTTCCACAGGGATCCCACACTGACGCACCTGATTTGAAGTTCTTTATACTCACTAAACTCTTCCCTCTTGCATGGAAGGATGTGCATGTGTGTTCTTCTTGCCTGAATAGGTTTCTACATAATGCTCCTGCCTAAATGCTTTGGAATCCAACTGATTTGCCTGAGCCAGTGGGCGGGGATATATGGACGGGCGCGTTGCATCCTGGGAGGACTGAAAGCTTGTGATCGTTTGGTGCCAATCCGCTATCGCTCCATCATATCCCATTGTTATCCTGTGGAAACCTGTGGACATAGGAGACATACCGTTATCAACGGTAAGTTCTTACCATAATGTATATTTCTCTGGCAAGGTCCACAGGTTATTCACAGGATAACAATGGGATATGATGAAGCGACAGCGGACTGGCACCAATCGATCAAAGCTTTCCGGCCTCCCAGCATGCAACAGGCCCGTCCATATATCCCTGCCTCCTGGCTCAGGCAAATCAGTTTTCTGTTTGGTGTGTCAGGAGCCGGACCATGGTCAGAGGGCTGCTGCTTTTTAGCAGCCCTTAACTTTGTTATTTTATTTTTATAGTCTTACTAGTTTTTTGAGTGATCTTTATAACCAGCGTCCTATACGTATATTAGAAAGAGTCGCTCCAACAACTCTCCGCCGGGTCATGACAACGCTTACCCACGAGTACAGTGTTGTTTTGGCGGGCGTCTGTGTCGGATATACTAGCATGTCCAGCAGACGTTACCAGCTGGTGCGGCTGATGCGGCTGCCACCGCGGGTGCACCAGCGCTAGGCCTTAGGGATCATAGGCTCCAGGAATAGCATGAGGCCGCAATTCCTAGGGTTGATGTCAGCAGGGGGAGTTAGACGCTCTCCTGGTCGCCCCTCCCCCCGATTCATGACCAGTTTCTTCTGAGTCTCCCACCGTGAACTGTTTCCTCGCTTCCGTCTCAGACGCTGTGCGTGAGGAGACCCGGTCACAGCATAGGCGGCTGTGTGACCGGTGCGTCTGTGTTCACTATAGGTTCATGGAGTGGCAGTGTACACTAGTAGTGTCTGGATCCACTCAGCGTTTGCTAACATATTGATCGATCCTGGAAGCGAGGTGAGTCTCCCTGTATCCCACTCTACTGACTAGGGGTTATACAGCACTAAGGGGGTCATTCCGAGTTGATTGCTAGCTGCATTCATTCGCTGTGCAGCGATGAGGCAGAAAAAAGGCACTTCTGCGCATGTGTATGCGGCGCAATGCGCACGCACAACGTACTGTTACAACGAACTATGTAGTTTCGCACAGGGTCTAGGGAAGCTTTTCAGTTGCACTGCTGGATGCAGAGTGACATGAAGTGGGCGTTTCTGGGTGTCAACTGACCATTTTCTGGGAGTGTTTGGAAAAAACGCAGGCATGGCTGGGCGAACGCAGGTCGTGTTTGTGACATCAAAACAGGAACTGAACAGTCTGAAGTCATCGCAAGCGCTGAGTAGGTATTGAGCTACTCTAAAACTGCGCATAAAAAACTTTGTAACCGCTCTGCGATCCTTTCGTTTGCACTTCTGCTAAGTTAAAATACACTCCCAGTGGGAGGCGGCATAGCGTTTGCACGGCTGCTAAAAACAGCTAGCGAGTGAACAACTCGGAATGACCCCATAATCTCTACCTACCTTTTGAATACGAATAGTTAGATAAGTGCCTATTGCATGAGTCTGCATACATTTACTGCTGTTTCTTTCACATTGCGTCTGAATGTGTTAGATCCATTTAAACATGATCAGTAATATGTTCTCCTACATACTTAAAAATGTGTTTGTAGTTGATGATGTGGTCATATTGCTAATTATACTAATGTATAACATGTGACTGACTGCTAGTGTGATTGCTGACTTTACTATATGTCTGTCAGTTTGTTTTTCTGATCCTCAATGCTGGTGCATGGGTAGGGCCAGATTGTATGTCACTTTAGAAAGTTTAAAGTGATTACAGTCACAAATTGTGTAGTACACTGTGAAAGTGCTGATTATTTATCATGTCTAAGAGCGGCAAAGGTGAGGAAGGTACATTTACAGCAAAACCAACACTCATATCATGTTTGTCTTGCAAAACTGTATTATCCTCTCAGAATCTGATTCAGGATGGTTTGTGTGCAAATTGTTTTAGTTTTCAGCAAAATACAAGGCAGATCCCTGTACAACGTCAGGTACAGATGGATCCACCTTGGGCTATGTTTGCACAGACCTTATCCAGTATAGCTGAACGGATAATTCCTACAGCTTCTGTACCAGGAATAGGTTACACTATTAACCCTTACATGCAGCTCCCTACCTACGGTATATCAATTCCACCAGCAGCTTCTCAAAAGAAACAAGCTGATAAACCGATGAAAAGTAAATCTTCACCTTCACAGGCTACACATGAGGCAGAGGAGGATTCAAAGGAAGATGAAAGCTCAATTAATTCTACTTCGGCATACGAAGAGGAGGAAGAAGGTCTCAGCTTAGTGGATATAGCTGAGTTAATTAAAGCAATGGAAGCCATTCTATCCTTAGAGGATTCAGCAGAGCCTGTGTTGAAAACCAAGGCACCTGTGTTTAAATGTCCCAAAACAGTTAAAACTGAGTTTCCAGGGTCAGATCAGCTGACAGAAATCATGGAAGAGGCTTGGGCTACACTCAATAAGAGGTTTAGAATTCCTAAAAAAATGGGATTCCAATTTTACTCTTTCAGCTGGGGATTGTTTAAAAAGGGAGGTGGCTCCTAAAGTACAGTAGATACGGATGTGATTCGATTAGTGTGAAAATCTATATTACCTTTACCTTCAACATCACTAAATGATGTCACAGATAGTAGAGTGGATGGGTTTCTAAAAACCATATTTTCCCTGTCTGGGGCAGTCATAAGGCCAGCCATGGCTTCAGCTTGGATGGCAAAGTCAGTGGCAGCCTGGGCTGATACGTTGGAGGGGGATTTTTCTGTAGCTTCTAGAGAGCAAAAATCCGATATAGCTCATATAAAACAGGCTGCAATATCATTGGAAGAAGCATTAGATATGGGCACTTTCTCCGGCAGGGTCCACAGGTTATCCACAGGATAACAATGGGATATGATGGAGCGACAGCGGATTGGCACCAAACAATCCAAAGCTTTCAGGCCTCCTGGGATGCGACGGGCCTGTCTATATATCCCTGCCCACTAGCTCAGGCAAATCAGTTTTTTGTTTGGTCTGGCAGGAGCCGGACCATGGTCAGAGGGCTGCTGTACCTTTTAGCAGCCCTAAGCTTTCTTATGTTATTTTTTAGTCTTACTAAGTTTTTGAGTGATCTTTTCTAAACAGCGTCTTATACGCTTAGAAAGAGTCGCTCCAACAACTCTCCGCCGGGCCGCGACAACACTTACCCACGAGTACAGTGTTGTTTCGGCGGGCGTCTGTGTCAGATATACTAGCAGGTACAGCAGATGATACCAGGCTGTGGCCGGAGCACGAAGAGAAGGTAAGGCATCAATTCCGCTTAGTAGATGGAATACGGACACAGCCGCACTGTTTTGGGAAGAGACTACCAAACAGTAGCTGACGCGGCTGCCACAGCAGGTACACCAGTGCTAGGCCTTAGGGATCACCAGGAATAGCATGAGGCCGCGATCCCTAGGGTTGATGTCAGCAGGGGGAGTTAGATGCTCTCCTGGTTGCCCCTCCCCCTGGTTCATGACCGGTTTCCGCAGAGTCTCCCGCCATTAACTGTTTCCTCGCTTCCATCCCAGACGCTACCATGAGGGGACTCGGTCGCAGCATAGGCCGGTGCATCTGTGTTCACTAAGCGCTACCGCGAGGTGACCCGGTCGCAGCATGGGCTATGTGACCGGTGCGTCTTTGTTCACTGATCGTCTGTGTTCACTATAGGTTCCCGGAGCGACAGTACACTAGTAGCGGCTGGATCCACTCAGCTTTCGCTAACGTATTGATCAATCCTGGAAGCGAGGTGGGTCTCCCTGTATCCCACTCTACTGAGTATGGGCTATACAGCACTACATTTCTATCTACTTGTTCAGTATGAATAGTTAAGTCCCTATTGCATATGAGTTTGTGTACATTTACTGTGGTTTTCTTCGCAATGCGTCTGAATATGTTAGATCTGTGTAAAACAGGATTCAGTAATATGTAATCCTACATACTTTAAAATGTGTTTGTAGTTGATAATGTGCTCATATGACTAATATATAACATGTGACTGACTGCTAGTGTGACTGCTGACTTTAATATATGTTTGTCAGTTGTTTCTTCTGATCCTTAATGCCGGTGCATGGGTAGGGTCAGATTGATATCACTTTAGAAGGTTAAAGTGATTACAGTCACAAATTGTGTAGTACACTGTGAAAGTGCTGATTATTTATCATGTCTAAGAGTGGCAAAAGTGATGGAGGTACACTTACAGTAACACCAACACTCATATCATGTTTGTCTTGCAAAACTGTATTATCCTCTCAGGATCTGGTTCAGGATGGTTTATGTGCAAATTGTTTTGCTTTTCAGCAAAATACAAGGCAGATCCCGGTGCAATGTCAGGTACAGATGGATCCACCTTGGGCTACGTTTGCACAGACCTTGTCCAGTATAGCTGAACGGGTAATTCCTACAGCTTCTTTACCAGAAATGGGGTACACTATTAACCCATACATGCAGCTCCCTACCTACAGTATACCATGTCCCCCAGCAGCTTCTCATATGAAACAAGCTGATAAACTGATGGTAAGTAAACCTTCACCTTCACAGGCTACACAAGATGTTTCATCGGAAGATGAAAATTCAATTTACTCTACTTCGGCATACGAAGAGGAGGAAGAGGGTCTCAGCTCAGTGGATATAGCTGAATTAATTAGAGCTATGAAGGCCATTCTATCCTTAGAGGATTCAGCAGTGTCGAAGTCAAAAATATTACATACAGAAAACATACAAACTCCACACTGATGAGTCGCTGTGCATGTGAATACATGCAGCGTGCACAGCGATATATGATAGCATACGCATTCACACAGACAAGCCACAAAGATATATTCAACACATATTTCATACCACACATAAATTAAACATGTCAAGCACCAGACATTATAATATTTTAAATTATATAATGGAGTCTAACATCATGTATATGTATTATTGGAACGGAACAAAATAAACATGTCATGCTTGGTGTCAAAATAATCAGAAGAATGAGTGTGTTGGTTTGATACCTGTGGTTAGATTGTAGCACATTGCAACAATTAGTTATGATTAAATGTAGGAATATGAAGCCACGATTCTAATGACAACAAAGAACATTCCAAGGAAAGCATGTGTGGGCAGGAAACCAATGGGCAACCCCTATGATGTTATCTTCAAGGCTGGACATTGCTTGCATATGAACTGACCAATAACACATCATGAATGAGAAAGTTCCCTCCCCTGGACCAATAACAGAAGACTCAGTCCCAGACCTGTACTCCCCCAATATACACAGTGTATAGGTGATTCCAGTCACAAGAAGTTTTGTTTGCTGTTTTGCTTTTGCTGTTCCAGTTGCTGTTTTGTTTGCTGAAAGAGAGAGAGAGAGATGGAGTGGAGTGTGCATTGAGCAAATATGGTGAAGTATGCTTACTGTAACTGTAATGGATTCTTTTGTAACAACTGCTTCCTGTGTAATTGTAAATCTGTAACCATATATATACTGTACATGTGTTATATTGTATGCATGTCCTTTTAATATCAAATATATACATCACTGACCATTGGAACTCAGACAATGTGTGTGAGTGCTTGTTTTCTCTTAAGGGATGTAGTGTTTGTGACATACAGCACACTTTTATCGTATATGGTAATAAGATGCGCCTTGCATCCGTAGCATATATTAACGCTGGCATTATAAACATTAGAAATATATTTGAAATTCACAGTTGGGGGCTGCGTCAGGGATATTACGTTCTTAATGATGCACTGTACAGACGCCGCTGTGGTCTACCAGCTAACGATGGACGCATCTATATGCTGCTGAACCACATCCCGTTTTTTGGGGTTTTTTTGCGTAATCAGTAAGGCGCTGATATGAAATTCAAGGGACAATATATTTCTCACAATATTGGAAATGCTACAGCGTATTTTTATTGTTGCAAAACAAAGTTCAAATAAGTCATATTGTGTTTGATTCAGATTGGATTGTTTATCTGTTAAGTAAATTTAAAGAGCATTTAAAAGTTAGTGCATAGGTATGATATAGCTGTGTTAGCATGCTCAGGCCTATTTGCATACTGCTAACGCAGGCCTAAAAGTAACAAACTTCCGGTGCTTGTATAAATTGTGATTTATTTGTGACAAAAGAGCTAGCCCCATGGTCTGTCCTCCATTTTGTCCATGCACATAGCTTGGAAAAGAGGGAGGAGCAATGGCCATTTTAGGAAGGTCACTCTATCCACCTAGCTAACAGCTGACTTTCAGTGTGTTTAAAACAATGTTTCCTTTGTCACAAATAAACAATATATATGTATAAATCCAACACCATTTAAAAGCTACCAATGAATTTAACTAACCCATGCCATAGTCAATTACAAATAGTTTCAATTGGGCCCAGTGAGAGTTAATAGTGAGTTGAATAATTACATACAGATATAAAGTTGTTGATTTTTTTTTTCTCCAGGAGTTAGTTAACTCTGTTTGCTACAAGACAGGCATTGAAATGTTAATTAACATGTTCAACCACTGGAACAAGCAGGCGAACAATCTGTTGATATGTAATTAGAGGCACTGAAGGGGTGAGGGGTTTCATAGAAGTGTAGAGTCAAGTGGTGTATGTGTGTATATATATATATATATATATATATATATAAAATTATTTGTATATTTACAGTATATCAGCGTATGTTCTGCAAGATAGCTATCCAATCTGAATCATAGCATTTAAATTAGAGATGAGCGCCTGAAATTTTTCGGGTTTTGTGTTTTGGTTTTGGGTTCGGTTCCGCGGCCGTGTTTTGGGTTCGAACGCGTTTTGGCAAAACCTCACCGAATTATTTTTGTCGGATTCGGGTGTGTTTTGGATTCGGGTGTTTTTTTCCAAAAACACTAAAAAACAGCTTAAATCATAGAATTTGGGGGTCATTTTGATCCCAAAGTATTATTAACCTCAAAAACCATAATTTACACTCATTTTCAGTCTATTCTGAATACCTCACACCTCACAATATTATTTTTAGTCCTAAAATTTGCACCGAGGTCGCTGTGTGAGTAAGATAAGCGACCCTAGTGGCCGACACAAACACCGGGCCCATCTAGGAGTGGCACTGCAGTGTCACGCAGGATGTCCCTTCCAAAAAACCCTCCCCAAACAGCACATGACGCAAAGAAAAAAAGAGGCGCAATGAGGTAGCTGTGTGAGTAAGATTAGCGACCCTAGTGGCCGACACAAACACCGGGCCCATCTAGGAGTGGCACTGCAGTGTCACGCAGGATGGCCCTTCCAAAAAACCCTCCCCAAACAGCACATGACGCAAAGAAAAAAAGAGGCGCAATGAGGTAGCTGTGTGAGTAAAATTAGCGACCCTAGTGGCCGACACAAACACCGGGCCCATCTAGGAGTGGCACTGCAGGTGGTTACAAGAGGAAGGGATTTACTGGTCAGTGGACTGCTTCCGCTGTCACCCAAAGTTTTTGAACTTGTCACTGACTTATTATGAATGCGCTGCAGGTGACGTATAAGGGAGGATGTTCCGAGGTGGTTAACGTCCTTACCCCTACTTATTACAGCTTGACAAAGGGAACACACGGCTTGACACCTGTTGTCTGCATTTCTGGTGAAATACCTCCACACCGAACTGACCGAAGAGCTGATTTTTTTGGTATTTTCACCTGGCATGTCAACGGCCATATTCCTCCCACGGACAACAGGTGTCTCCCCGGGTGCCTGACTTAAACAAACCACCTCACCATCAGAATCCTCCTGGTCAATTTCCTCCCCAGCGCCAGCAACACCCATATCCTCCTCATCCTGGTGTACTTCAACACTGACATCTTCAATCTGACTATCAGGAACTGGACTGCGGGTGCTCCTTCCAGCACTTGCAGGGGGCGTGCAAATGGTGGAAGGCGCATGCTCTTCACGTCCAGTGTTGGGAAGGTCAGGCATCGCAACCGACACAATTGGACTCTCCTTGTGGATTTGGGATTTCGAAGAATGCACAGTTCTTTGCTGTGCTGCTTTTGCCAGCTTGAGTCTTTTCATTTTTCTAGCGAGAGGCTGAGTGCTTCCATCCTCATGTGAAGCTGAACCACTAGCCATGAACATAGGCCAGGGCCTCAGCCGTTCCTTGCCACTCCGTGTGGTAAATGGCATATTGGCAAGTTTACGCTTCTCCTCCGACAATTTTATTTTAGGTTTTGGAGTCCTTTTTTTACTGATATTTGGTGTTTTGGATTTGACATGCTCTGTACTATGACATTGGGCATCGGCCTTGGCAGACGACGTTGCTGGCATTTCATCGTCTCGGCCATGACTAGTGGCAGCAGCTTCAGCACGAGGTGGAAGTGGATCTTGATCTTTCCCTAATTTTGGAACCTCAACATTTTTGTTCTCCATATTTTAATAGGCACAACTAAAAGGCACCTCAGGTAAACAATGGAGATGGATGGATTGGATACTAGTATACAATTATGGACGGGCTGCCGAGTGCCGACACAGAGGTAGCCACAGCCGTGAACTACCGCACTGTACTGTGTCTGCTGCTAATATATAGACTGGTTGATAAAGAGATAGTATACTCGTAACTAGTATGTATGTATAAAGAAAGAAAAAAAAACCACGGTTAGGTGGTATATACAATTATGGACGGGCTGCCGAGTGCCGACACAGAGGTAGCCACAGCCGTGAACTACCGCACTGTACTGTGTCTGCTGCTAATATAGACTGGTTGATAAAGAGATAGTATACTCGTAACTAGTATGTATGTATAAAGAAAGAAAAAAAAACCACGGTTAGGTGGTATATACAATTATGGACGGGCTGCCGAGTGCAGACACAGAGGTAGCCACAGCCGTGAACTACCGCACTGTACTGTGTCTGCTGCTAATATAGACTGGTTGATAAAGAGATAGTATACTCGTAACTAGTATGTATGTATAAAGAAAGAAAAAAAAACCACGGTTAGGTGGTATATACAATTATGGACGGGCTGCCGAGTGCCGACACAGAGGTAGCCACAGCCGTGAACTACCGCACTGTACTGTGTCTGCTGCTAATATATAGACTGGTTGATAAAGAGATAGTATACTCGTAACTAGTATGTATGTATAAAGAAAGAAAAAAAAACCACGGTTAGGTGGTATATACAATTATGGACGGGCTGCCGAGTGCCGACACAGAGGTAGCCACAGCCGTGAACTACCGCACTGTACTGTGTCTGCTGCTAATATATAGACTGGTTGATAAAGAGATAGTATACTCGTAACTAGTATGTATGTATAAAGAAAGAAAAAAAAACCACGGTTAGGTCACTGGTATATACAATTATGGACGGGCTGCCGAGTGCCGACACAGAGGTAGCCACAGCCGTGAACTACCGCACTGTACTGTGTCTGCTGCTAATATATAGACTGGTTGATAAAGAGATAGTATACTCGTAACTAGTATGTATGTATAAAGAAAGAAAAAAAAAACCACGGTTAGGTCACTGGTATATACAATTATGGACGGGCTGCCGAGTGCCGACACAGAGGTAGCCACAGCCGTGAACTACCGCACTGTACTGTGTCTGCTGCTAATATATAGACTGGTTGATAAAGAGATAGTATACTCGTAACTAGTATGTATGTATAAAGAAAGAAAAAAAAACCACGGTTAGGTCACTGGTATATACAATTATGGACGGGCTGCCGAGTGCCGACACAGAGGTAGCCACAGCCGTGAACTACCGCACTGTACTGTGTCTGCTGCTAATATATAGACTGGTTGATAAAGAGATAGTATACTCGTAACTAGTATGTATGTATAAAGAAAGAAAAAAAAACCACGGTTAGGTCACTGGTATATACAATTATGGACGGGCTGCCGAGTGCCGACACAGAGGTAGCCACAGCCGTGAACTACCGCACTGTACTGTGTCTGCTGCTAATATATAGACTGGTTGATAAAGAGATAGTATACTCGTAACTAGTATGTATGTATAAAGAAAGAAAAAAAAACCACGGTTAGGTCACTGGTATATGCAATTATGGACGGGCTGCCGAGTGCCGACACAGAGGTAGCCACAGCCGTGAACTACCGCACTGTACTGTGTCTGCTGCTAATATATAGACTGGTTGATAAAGAGATAGTATACTCGTAACTAGTATGTATGTATAAAGAAAGAAAAAAAAACCACGGTTAGGTCACTGGTATATACAATTATGGACGGGCTGCCGAGTGCCGACACAGAGGTAGCCACAGCCGTGAACTACCGCACTGTACTGTGTCTGCTGCTAATATAGACTGGTTGATAAAGAGATAGTATACTACTAATATTATATACTGGTGGTCAGGTCACTGGTCACTAGTCACACTGGCAGTGGCACTCCTGCAGCAAAAGTGTGCACTGTTTAATTTTAATATAATATTATGTACTCCTGGCTCCTGCTATAACCTATAACTGCCCTGGCACTGCAGTAGTGCTCCCCAGTCTCCCCCACAATTATAAGCTGTGTGAGCTGAGCAGTCAGACAGATATATAATATATATAGATGATGCAGCACACTGGCCTGAGCCTGAGCAGTGCACACAGATATGGTATGTATGTGACTGAGTCACTGTGTGCTGTGTATCGCTTTTTTCAGGCAGAGAACGGATTATAAATAAAAGTGGTGGTCACTGGTCACTATCAGCAAAACTCTGCACTGTACACTACTGAGTACTCCTAATGCTCCCCAAAATTAGTAAATCAAGTGTCTAAACGGAGAGGACGCCAGCCACGTCCTCTCCCTATCAATCTCAATGCACGTGTGAAAATGGCGGCGACGCGCGGCTCCTTATATAGAATCCGAGTCTCGCGATAGAATCCGAGCCTCGCGAGAATCCGACAGCGTCATGATGACGTTCGGGCGCGCTCGGGTTAACCGAGCAAGGCGGGAAGATCCGAGTCGCTCGGACTCGTGAAAAAAAACATGAAGTTCTGGCGGGTTCGGATTCAGAGAAACCGAACCCGCTCATCTCTAATTTAAATTATAGTCAATAGTCACAATAGATCTGCATAGAATCGGATACGCTTATTTGTTATACATTTTGTGTATTTCTTTAAGTGGGTAATTGTAAAAACACAAAACGCAGTTCCGGCCTAAAAGTTTAACTAAGCACTCAAAGGAGGATTACCCTTGTGGGCGACTTCCAGCGGGTGTGAGGAACAAAAGTGTATTGTGTAGTGAGCAGTAGAATTTTGCTTACATTGATCATGATAAGTGTGGAATATTGAGGTGCGAACGCACGGTGTACAAAAGTACGTGAGATAAGCGTACGGGAACGCGCACGGTTGCATGTTTACGCAAGGTTGCGTGAAGTAGTGAGTGCAAGTTTAACCACACAATAGGAATAAATTTAATGGTGGGATAGAAGACACATTTATATAATAGCAAGTAACTATCCGATGTACTACCTCTGGGACAAGCTATCAATCAAAGGGAGTGATATTTTTCTGTACAGAAAACCTTGTGTATTAGCGTGAATTGAAAGTAGGTGTGGATGTATTGAACGCCGGAGAAACCGGGATCCCATGGGAGACGCTGAGTTAGCAGAGGCTCGGCAGCGTGAAAGGGTAGCAACCTTACGTATTGACGAAGTAGGTAAGTACTAAAACGTGTAGAGGAGCGTGATAGATTAAGGCACGTACTGTGTGAAAATGTGCAGAGGTTTTTTCAGTGTTACGCTCCAGCTGTGGAGCGTAGCTTGTGAATTCGACTCCTTTGATCGTAGGGCGTATAGATAACAAGTATCTATAAGCTGTGCGATTGGACCGCACACCTGTGTGTGGGATCCGCGGCACAACGTGATACCATTTGCGCAAATTGTGATACCATTTGCATCATTATACATGCTGTGTAGAGCATACGCAGACATGATTTGTGTAAAGAAAGGGATCTCAGGAAATCTCCCTGGTGGATATCCACTGGAAAGGGTGATCGATAAGTTGTTACTCACCCAAGAAAATTCCAGCGGATAGATACCGAAAAAAATGAATTTTTCGCTGACTCTCAGGAAAACATTCCAACAGACTTTTAACCTCCACTGGAAGAGGTGTTGTATTGATTCTGTTAATACTTCAATAATTTCAGTGCTGAGGGGTCTGGTAGGGTCCTAGTCTGGGTACGCGGGGGTCACTATTGGAGTGAGCCGTGGTACTGGCCAGCGAAGGCAGGAGCGGGTGGAAAGCGCTCTGTAAGGACTTTCCCCGTTTGCTCGTATTGTGCATTTGGGGATCATGTCAAAAGTACGCAATGGGAGCCAAGTGTACAAGCGAGAAACGTTCGGCAGCCAGAGTTCAGGCTGGAGAGCTGAGGCCAAGAGGGTCCGCTCGGTATTGAGGCACGTATTGTGTGTAAAACGTGCGGAGGTGATAATGTGTGGAAAGTATGTGCCACACGGAGAGGCTTTTTGTGACGAATGGGTGCGAATGACAGTGGAGGATAGGGCATCATTTCCTAGAGTTGGTGGGTTTGATCCTGAGGTATTGCAGGTAGTATGTTTAACCAAAGTCATATAAGACAAGAACAAAATCAAGAACTGTTTGAACTTGTAGCAACAATAAATAAGTAGAAAAAAGACAAAGCAGGTACACCGCCATATGTGGATGTGGAAGCAGTTACAGCTAGCAAACTATAGAAAATAATAATAAAAATATGAAAAATATGAATGTAACCTATATATGTACTAATGAATGTCAAAGTTTTATTTAGGAGGCAAAGGCGACCTGACTGGTTTCAGCCACTTCTCATGCACTCAGAGGAGTATCCAACTGATAAAAGAGGAGCAGTAGCCTGCAGGGGAAGTGGCTGAGACCAGTGGAACTGGTAAGTATGGAGTCATTCAAGTACATATATAGTAAAACCCAAAAATAAAATAAAAATCAAGAAAGTAACGTCATAAATGGAGAAAATCCTGTCCGCACATTAGTATTTATCAGTAGGAATGCGGAAAAAGATATAGGGTAACCCCCTGGTATTTCTTTTAAATTACCACATAAGAGGTATCCATTTCTAGTAATACCCTAGTCTAGATGAGCTCGGAAATGTTTGTTGGACCATGGCCCTCATTCCGAGTTGATCGGTCGCAAGGCGATTTTAGCAGAGTTACACACGCTAAGCCGCCGCCTACTGGGAGTGAATCTTAGCTTCTTAAAATTGCGACCGATGTATTCGCAATATTGCGATTACTAACTACTTAGCAGTTTCAGAGTAGCTCCAGACTTACTCTGCCTGTGCGATCAGTTCAGTGCTTGTCGTTCCTGGTTGACGTCACAAACACACCCAGCGTTCGCCCAGGCACTCCCACCGTTTCTCCGGCCACTCCTGCGTTTTTTCCGGAAACGGTAGCGTTTTCAGCCACACGCCCCTGAAACGCCGTGTTTCCGCCCAGTAACACCCATTTCCTGTCAATCACATTACGATCGCCGGAGCGAAGAAAAAGCCGTGAGTAAAAATACTTTCTTCATAGTAAAGTTACTTGGCGCAGTCGCAGTGCGAACATTGCGCATGCGTACTAAGCGGATTTTCACTGCGATGCGATGAAAAATACCGAGCGAACAACTCGGAATGAGGGCCCATGTACAGACCCTTAATACGAGATGAGAAGGATTGAATGAATACTAGAACAGGGGTGGCCAACCAGTCAGTGAAAAAGAGCCAAAAAACCTTGTTACGTACGTCAAAGAGCCGACATTGAGCCGAAGGTGCACATGCAAAAATGGAATGTGGCCATATGCCTGCTAGACCATGCCCCTGGTATAAAATACATTGAAAAAGCCAGAAAGACATAAAATAATTTTTTTTAATGCCAGATCCATTGAAAAAGCAACTTTCACACAAAATAACTGAAAAAGCCAGATTCACATAATAAACTTCAACTCCCCCATGTGTCACTCCAGCCAACACCTTCCTGTCACTCCAGCCAGCTTCCCCATGTGTCACTCCTGCTAGCACCCCCTGCGTCACTCCAGTCAGCTCCCCCATGTGTCACTCCTGCCAGGACCCTCCTGTGTCACACCAGTCAGCTCTGCCTTGTATCACTCTAGCCCACCCTCATGTATCACTACAGCCCCCCCACCAACTCGTGCCATTGCAGCAGCCCCTTATGTGTCCTCTGTTTTCTAGTGGGTGTCTCACCGCTAGCATCTGGCTCCTTCAGTTTTCAGTCCCTGTAGTGATGCTGCGTGTCTGGCTGGAGTGCAGCGGTTTCTTTATCTGTTGTGGTCACATGATTTAGAGTGTTGGGAGCCACGTTTGACTAAAGAGCCACATGTGGCTCAAGAGCCACTGGTTGGCCACCGCTGACCTAGAAGCTTTTTTTTTTTTTGCAGTACTAGAAAAATTCTTCGTCAGGATAAGACCACTGGTAAACACTAATTCGGCAAATTGGAGGAACAAGAGAAGTGCAACATTACCCTTTGACAAAACCTGCTGAAGTTACGATTGGGACTCTATGATGCTAAACCCTTTCCTTTTTTTCCTAGCAGCAGTGGCCCCTGACTAACTTAATCGACAGAGATTTTGTTATGTAAATTTAAATGTGAAATACATATATTGTACTCCCGCTCAGGAAGTACAAGGTATGTTAGATACTCCTCAAAGACTAATGTTGCATTCCACTGTTTTAGATTCATGTCCATCACAGGTAGAGGAAATTATCTCACAGATACCGGGTTCCCTATGAACTTAGGATGGACAGAACACTGGATTGATAGCTGAGGTAGTCCCAGTAGTGACACAGCATAAGAGGGTTGATAAAGCTAAATATTTATCTTATATAAAACCCTTTGTGAGGTCTAAGAACACTGTACGCTATTGACTTATGGAGTACCGTAAGGGTACGCACGTTGCGTAACAATCGCTTAGCCGTGGTCGAGACGCTCAAGCGTCACGTTCGCTCACGGCCAAGAGATCACAGGCAGGCACGCTATTTGCTGCCGACTAACGTAATGATTCGCTATAGCGTAGCGGACGCTCGGGACCACGAGGAGATCACCAGCGGCGCTGACGCTCACAATGTTAGACCTTTATATCTAAACCATAAACAATGTTATATGCAGTAAAACCTTAGTGTAGAGATAGGGTGTAGATGCAACACAGTGTAACCTTATTAACTTAAAAGCTGTTTGAGCGTCACCGACGCTCTGTGAATATTTAACACTATAAGAAATACACGGATACCTAGGCTTAGGGTCCAACGCCTAATATATATATTATGAATGTTATACTTGCAAAAGACTTAATACAATACAAGTTATACACTACAATATAACATAGACTAACTAACCAGGTAACTACACAGTAAATACAATACAATACTATTACGTTTAAGAGAATACGAGAGAAAGAGGAGAAGAGAGAGAGAAAGAGATATGGCCCATAACAACAAGAAAGACAATATGATTACGGAGAAAAACTTACGCACAAAGGGGAACGATCGCATGCGCCTCTGGACATCCAGCTCCCGATTATCAGCAATGAGAACCGTTGAAGAGTGAGCTGGATGTGATCGGCTTGTCTATTTATGCCCCACACACAATACAATTCAATGGTCCCTACAATCTCATTGTTCATTGGACACAGGAATTCCTCCTCGCATTATAACAAAAGGTCATAGGTTGATTCATACAGGTGGGCTGTGACGATTTCCAACTGCTCAGGTGGGTGGGAAACTAGGTTTCCCGCCGCATGGATAAGTAAGTGCAAATAATAGTAAATGGACATAAACTTCTTATGTCCATAACTATTCGCACGAGCGATTAATTCGCTTCAAACCAACACCGGAATATTGCTAATTAAATACTCTTCCGATGGATACTAAACATCACTGTATTACTCCTGTCTGACCCTTCGTATCAAACAAAGTGGGATTTCTCTGTCCATGAACATGCTACGTTAACTAAACTTTCAGAATCTATCAAAGGGACCATGATCTACAAAATACATTATATGGTGAAAATATGTAACGATTGAGTCGCACGCTACGAACACATAAACTCTACCGTAAATGCACATACCGCGCGCCCGCGGGTGCCCGCAGCAGCGAGTATGCGCACGCACGGGAGAGCGCACGCATGCGCAGCGCGGACCTGTATGAGGTGCAAATATGGCAGTGTGCATAGTGATATTTTTCTGACTTTGACAGTCCACCCTTTGGCAGTCAACAATAACTGCCACTTCCTAAAACATTTCAAAACGAGAAAAATATATGTCAGGGGTTAATACATTTACATGGTTGGGTAGGGGAGGAGAGGAGAAGGTAGGAAAAGGGTATGACCTAGTGAGATAGCAGAAGTATGTGTGTATGAATCCGTGTTTGGGGGTCATGTATCATTGTGCCGTACGTGTTTTAAATCAAGCTTCGAGGTATTGCGAAGTATACATTTGAATTCCTTCTTATCCCGTGGTACGGGTCTGTGGATGGGCTGTCAAACTTTACCGAACTCTTTTCGGCTGTGGTTGTAACAAAATGGGGAGCACATTTTAGTTGATGATACATGAATGGGGGAATATGTGATTGCTGATATCTGTGCCTGTATTCCCTATCGACTATGTGTGTAATTACCTGGAGGTTGTAGAGATGAAGAAAAGACATAATTACGGTAAATGCAGTGGTATTCTATGTCAGGTAAATGAACATTTGTCGGTTGAAGTCTTGTTCTGTGTCTGTTGAATGCAGTCTTCTTTGTGCTTTTGCCCATAAGGTGCGAGCAAAAGCTTTGTCAATGTCCATAGATTTACAAAAGTGTTGGGCTAGCGTAATTTTAAAATTTCTAGGGAAACTGGGGATCTATGGCATAGTTCATCAAAAATCTGTGTATAAGGTCGTCAAAACTTCTTCTTTAATCCATCTGTTGTCTGTATATCGGCTCATCAAATTCCTCGTCCAAGTGGGTCTTTTTACCTTGGAGGAAAACGGAAAAACAGGTGAAAGAAACGGACCGTAGAAATCGCATTTTCATCACATCATTGTTTCTACATTTGGGTCATAAATCAAATCCATTGGAATTACAATTTCCTTACTCCTTAAACTCATTACTCTGGTACTACGTTTGCACTTCATTAAAGCCTGACCGCATCTAAATATCAAGCCAATCGTTATGACAACACCTAAGATACATAGGAGAAACTTCCCTACATCCATTATGACTCCTTGAGCCCATTCTCCTAAACCAGAGAACCAATTTCGCGGGTTCAACCATGACACCCAACCAGTCAGCTCATTACCTACAGCAGCAAGAGTGAGATTGTGTCTCCTGCGAAATTCCCACTTCAATTGGAGAATATCGTCCATCTTTTGGTCTATGACCTCGACCGGGTCCTCGGTACTATTAGTTATATATGTGCAACATTTCACGCCGTACTGCGTTGCCAGTGTGACACAATATCCGCCTGTCACTGCTGTGAGATAATTGAGAAACATTCTATGCTGAACCAGTTCTGTTTTATAAGCTTGAAGCTCTCTTCCGGTATACCTAAACGTGTCATCATACATTTCAGTGATATTATCTAACAAATTTGCGAGCGCAGATATGTATTTATAATTCAAAACTCCTCTGGCGGTGCGAGTGAAATCTAACGCGATTAGAAACTGAATCCCGGTGGATTCATGGATCATGTCAGAGGCCGGATGCTCTGTTCTTTCTATCAGGTGCCGTTTAACTACGTGCTCGTAATGAGTGTGAGTATAAGGAGCTTGGGCAACACGGTGTATATCTTTCATTTTGGCATGTGATACAGTCATTACTTCAGGCAATACTTTTCCAATATAACACAATCCTTCAGAGTTTGGGGCAAGCCACTTATACGCCTTCCTCCCGCATATGAAATATGCATCATCGGGGAGAACATATGGGACGGAGCAGGACATAACCATATTACACATCTTCCATGTGAAATCTCCTAACCCTAATTCTCCCATCTGTCTAGTACACGTACCAGTTTGTACGATATGTGCACAGTATCCTGGTGATACCTCTCCAACTCTCGTAATCCTACTTCCTAGGGTATACCTATATCGGAAATATTTTCCACTACTGGCTATGTGGCGTATAAGCTCTGTATCTGTAGGCATTCTATCTGCTCTATATGAAAAGGTCATGGTTTGGTTACTCCATGACACTTCCCAATTTCCCGGCTTTCGGGGATTGGAAATGTTAAAACATATTAGGGATCTATCCACATGATATTGGTGGAGCTTCAAACTAGGAGGACTGGAGATATTAAACCTCCTGTCCACCGGTCTCCCACCCTTTAGCTCAAGTACCTCCCCTATCGGTAAAGGAAATGATACTAGTCTTGATTTGCTTATGACCTTGAGGTACTTGAGAGCATACCCAACAATCTGTTTGATTTAACACACTACCCACTAAAGAGTGATAGTCACTCAAGGGATGCCGGTCCATGTGGATATTAAAACTGGATTGGCATTTCTTAATGCACCCATCCTCAACTACATGGTCACAGAGCCTACAGATACAGTTTTCTTTTCAGCTAACAGTGTTTACAAATAACATGGCTGTTAGATCGTTTCCGGTACTCGCCTTTTGCTTGGTGGTTGTATTGCTATTGGAAATTTACACCTCCGTCTCAGTCATCGGAACCTTTCTGGATCCTTTCTCGACCTCACTGTTACTCTCGCCGGAACCGACTGCTCTGGTCAACATCATGGTCAACAGGAAAATCCATATCACAGTCTCTTTGGGTAAGTCCATCTTACAGGAGGAGAAAAGAAGAAATTTGTAATGGGGGTACAGAAAAACAGTTTGAGGGGGAGAGAAACTTGTTACGATAATTAAGTTCTCTAGTCTTGTTGTTCTTCTTGTTCTGCTGTCATCTCAAAGGTGCTGTCTCTCAGTCTTCCAAATGAACATTCCGGTGATGCAATATTCCTTCCAAACCAGCGATCTTTCTGTAAGGAGCAAAAAAAAATCTTGCATTACCATTTGTCTAACTGATGTGTGACATACCATCTTTAAAACATGAAAACATGAGTGAGAAGAGGGAGAGGAAAAAAAACAACAAGAGAGAGAGAACCGTTCACATGTGTATATATATATATATATATATATATAACATAACACATCAATAAACAACAGAGAAAAAGAAGAAAAGAAAAAAAAACATTTTTCAAACATAAACATTTTCTAAAACATTGTCAGATCATCAGGCTGTCATATCTACATGTCCAATGGTTTCCTTGCGCAGTCCCTCCCCCCAGCACTTCCATATTCCATTGTCTGTATCTGGCCAGAATACATTGGTGCGGATAGGTCATGCTGGGGTTTGGTAGACTTCTGCAAAGACCAAGCAGATATGCAATGTTTGAGTCCTACCAATAATTGTCAGAGATGGGGAGAGAAAAAGAAACATTTCACAGATACATTTACAACGTTTCACCCGGTCATTCCTGTGTCTTCAGGGAATGACCTCCCAATTTATTAACTGTTACCTCAGGCTTACCATCAGTCCTAATGATCACCTTTCCTGACTACATGTTATGGGTGTGGCTCAAAATTCTTCCTATGTGATCCCTGATTATAATTAGATGTGTCATATCTTTGCTCATTTCTTGGTCTAGGGGGTCTGACTTTATGTGGGTTATTACAGTTGCTGGCATAATGCCCTTCTCTTCTACAATGATAACAAATCCTTGGCTTTCTCCATGTGCTAGGGGCCTGGGGTTCCGGTCGACTTGATGCCTCCTCTAGTGCTTGGATGCTCAGTACCATCAACCGCTCTCCCTGTGCTTCCCTGGTTCTTTGGATATTTTGGTCATGCTCGATAGCGGACTCTCTTAATGCAGCCACTGAGATACCTCTCCAATGAGGTATAGAGGTTTGTACCCTAATTTTTAGTGTGTCTTTTAAGCTGTCCATTAATACAGACACAGCTACCTCTCTGTGGTGTACGTTAGTTTCAATGTCATCTATACCAGTGTACCTAGCCATATCCTGCAGAGCCTGGTGAAAATACTCTGATGCGGATTCACCTTCTTTTTGTTTTATTGTAAAGATTTTATTCCACTTTACTACTGCAGGAAAATATTCTTTCAACTGTAGATTGATTCTTTTTACATTATCTTGGTTATACTTGTCTGTTAGTGGTACTTCCTCATCTAGCTTACAATCAGCGATAAATTTCAATGAATCAACATCGGGGGGTAAACATGCCCTCAAAACTGTCCTCCAATCTTTGTTATTTGGCTCTGCAGTGTTTCCTAGCACTCTAATGTATTTTTGACAAGCAACTAAGTCTTTCCTGGGATCAGGAAATTCAGACAGAATTGTCCTTAATTCTGTTCGGGAAAAGGGGCAGTACATGGCGATGTTCCTGACAGGAGTGACTCCTGAAGAGTCAGTTTTCCCATTTGGTACTGCAATTACCCTGACAGGATTAAGTCCAGTAACGTCATTCTGAATTGATTCCACGATATGAGGTACATTTGTTTGTGCGTGATGTATAATACCATACGTACCTGTGGACACGACCTCACCTGACCCTCCGTTAGGGGGTTTGATTACAGACTTTACCGATTTGGTCGCGTCCACCTGGATGTCTTGTGTGATGGCTGCTGGAAAAGGCTCCGACATTGTGCTGGGCTCACTTTCTTGTTGGTGTTCCTGAGGAAAGTTTAACAAGGGGTGCGACTTGCATGGGTTAATAGTTGTACATTTAACACTTTCATTTTTATAAACCTTATTACGTTTGTTACATTCATTCTTAGTATAGTTACTAAGTGCACTTTTATCGCACCCCATTGTGCCTTTCTCCGCAACCATAATCCTCTCCATTGCCATGTCTCTCCTCTCAAGATGAAAGTTAGGTATGTAAGTTACATTTCTTTGCATTTCACTTTCCTGTAGCCATAGCTGCAAACAATCATCATGTTTAACCCGTTGTTTCCAGGATTTTATGAGACAGATCCTTCGCCTTAAATTATGCAATACCTCTAAGTCAAAACTACCTATCCCAGGAAATGGTGCTTTATCCCCCGCAGTCATTCGTGTCCATTCATCACAAAAGGTCTCAGTGTGGGGACCATACCTCCTCCACATTACTAACCGAGCAGACCCTCGGGGTCTGCAAGCCTCTGCAGTCTGAACCCTGACTGCTGAACGTCCCTGTGTTGTGCACTTGGCTTCCATTGTGGACCTTACACAGAAAAAACTTCCTAAAAAACACCAAACACAGTCTACGTTGGAAATCCTTAAAGCTCTTCCACTGAACTTCTTCTGCTCCGAGTACAACGAATCCGCCCCTTTTAGCAGACACGTGTAACCGTTACAGGCCCTATCTCTAGAGATTTTCCTGAGAAAATTCCCTTCCTTTTTCTTTACACAAATCACGCTTGCATGTGCTCCCTACAACACGTATGAGGGCATCTACCTCATATCACGTTGCGTTATTGGTCACACATACAACCGTGCGGTCCAATTGTACCACTTATAAACACTTGTTGCCCATAAATGGTAGGATCATTGGAGTCTCCCTACTGTGCTCCAAAACAGCCAGAGCGTAATACAACGAAAACTTTATCACACTCTGTTGCACGTTTTCACTCAGACCGTGCTCATCACGTTCCACCAAAGATCACCCAGATCACTCAGTTCACAAAGCGGGATTCAATACACTCATACCGTTTTCAACCCACTATCATTCTTATAGTTTTCTGATCAGAAAAATCATTTCCCGTAGTCTGATAGCTGTCCCCAGAGGCATTACAGTAAAGTAAGGTATTTAAACTAAGTTTTGGAAAAACTGAAATCAATTTGTGCTATTATCACGTGGCTATATTATACCGCCCCCACTAAAACAATGCTATTGTGCGATTTGAGTTTCGGTGGGCGTACCCAGACGCTCCGTTGCGTAATATACGCTGCGTGCGTCGGCCTTTGTGTTGCGTTCGCGAGTCTCAGCCTTTTGTTAGAGACACGTGTACGCTGGCCATACAAAAATACAATTAGCACGTTTATCAATGTAGATGATCTTTAACTGTAATCATCTACCAAGCACCACACAGGTCTTTCCTTGTATCTCAGGCGAAGCTGTGCGTGTGTTTTACAAATTACCCCTTAATATATCGTTTTTACTCTTTAACTACCAATAGCAACAAATCTTTCTCAGCACGTTATCAATTGTGAAATGGCAACCAGGAGAGTGATATGAAAATATACGAAAAAGAAATGCAGCTATATGCGTGTGTACGCAAAACAGAAATAAAACAGTTTTAAAAGATACTAGCGTGTTGTTCTTACCTCCGGTTCCCGGATTCCTTCAGCACCCTTTACTAAGCGAAGCAGACGCTTATCCCGTCAGCACTGCGAAGAATATGATCTCCCGCCCTTTGCTGATGGATAATGTCTGCTGAAACTACCTAGCAGAGATATGTGAAGGACAGGACGAGCCGCCAATTGATAAAGCTAAATATTTATCTTATATAAAACCCTTTGTGAGGTCTAAGAACACTGTACGCTATTGACTTATGGAGTACCGTAAGGGTACGCACGTTGCGTAACAATCGCTTAGCCGTGGTCGAGACGCTCAAGCGTCACATTCGCTCACGGCCAAGAGATCACAGGCAGGCACGCTATTTGCTGCCGACTAACGTAATGATTCGCTATAGCGTAGCGGACACTCGGGACCACGAGGAGATCACCAGCGGCGCTGACGCTCACAATGTTAGACCTTTATATCTAAACCATAAACAATGTTATATGCAGTAAAACCTTAGTGTAGAGATAGGGTGTAGATGCAACACAGTGTAACCTTATTAACTTAAAAGCTGTTTGAGCGTCACCGATGCTCTGTGAATATTTAACACTATAAGAAATACACGGATACCTAGGCTTAGGGTCCAACGCCTAATATATATATTATGAATGTTATACTTGCAAAAGACTTAATACAATACAAGTTATACACTACAATATAACATAGACTAACTAACCAGGTAACTACACAGTAAATACAATACAATACTATTACGTTTAAGAGAATACGAGAGAAAGAGGAGAAGAGAGAGAGAGAGATATGGCCCATAACAACAAGAAAGACAATATGATTACGGAGAAAAACTTACGCACAAAGGGGAACGATCGCATGCGCCTCTGGACATCCAGCTCCCGATTATCAGCAATGAGAACCGTTGAAGAGTGAGCTGGATGTGATCGGCTTGTCTATTTATGCCCCACACACAATACAATTCAATGGTCCCTACAATCTCATTGTTCATTGGACACAGGAATTCCTCCTCGCATTATAACAAAAGGTCATAGGTTGATTCATACAGGTGGGCTGTGACGATTTCCAACTGCTCAGGTGGGTGGGAAACTAGGTTTCCCGCCGCATGGATAAGTAAGTGCAAATAATAGTAAATGGACATAAACTTCTTATGTCCATAACTATTCGCACGAGCGATTAATTCGCTTCAAACCAACACCGGAATATTGCTAATTAAATACTCTTCCGATGGATACTAAACATCACTGTATTACTCCTGTCTGACCCTTCGTATCAAACAAAGTGGGATTTCTCTGTCCATGAACATGCTACGTTAACTAAACTTTCAGAATCTATCAAAGGGACCATGATCTACAAAATACATTATATGGTGAAAATATGTAACGATTGAGTCGCACGCTACGAACACATAAACTCTACCGTAAATGCACATACCGCGCGCCCGCGGGTGCCCGCAGCAGCGAGTATGCGCACGCACGGGAGAGCGCACGCATGCGCAGCGCGGACCTGTATGAGGTGCAAATATGGCAGTGTGCATAGTGATATTTTTCTGACTTTGACAGGGTAGACCAAGTAGTTAATCAATTCCCCGTATTGCCCAATCAATTTGTCATTTAAATAAAATCCTCTCCACCTCTACAAACTTATCTGTCAACAACCTCTATTCTGTTTTTCACAGTTTCCTCTTCATCTTTTGCGTTCACACAGGGGAGTACAATACATGGACCCGATTCTCCCAAGGTTTCAGTGACAGCCTGAGTATTGTCTCCCAAGCCCTACATGACTGTTTACAGTCCTTTCAGCCTGAGAATGGGTCAGTGCTGGTTACAATATGTTGATGACTTGTTGTTGTGCGCTGATTCATTTGAGTCGTCCCTGGCAGATACGAAAGTTTCTGTTTCGTCTTTTCCAGACAGGACACCAGGTTTCAAGGGATAGACTACAGTTGTGTAGGACAAGGGTCAAATACCTGGGACGTAGTACTGGTACATGATTTGACAGTTCATACACCACATGCCGTATTGGTACGTCAAAGTTCTGTCCGAACCCGGTATGTCTCATCAGAACGATGGCACCAGTATATTACTGCAGTGTGCCTTGTCATGCACAAAGGGTGGAGGATGTGAATACTGGTGAAGGGAAATTTTGTAAAGACACCGATATGCATGATGGTATGGAATATCTGAATCAGACCTTTACTACGAGACCAGACATAAGTGACAGCTCGTTGGTGAATGCAGACCTGATATTTTCTTCTTCTTTTTCTCCTCTAGAGGTGTTTTTATTTTTTTGGGTGATGCTGATGGTACTCTAATTTTGCAAACACGCAATTAAATTGAGATGCAACTTTGTGTTTCCTATAGGAAAAGGAGGTCTGGAAGGTGAAGGGGTATGGTCAGGAGTCCTCAGGACTCTGGAGAGATGGACAAGTAAGCCAGAAGCCCCCAGGATGTATATCCCAGGCCTAGCTGAGGCGGCACATGGTGTGACTCACCTAGGGTAGGGAAGGTATGTGCAAATTGGTAAGAGCATGCTGGTGTGCACCAGGGTTCTCTTCTCAGGCAAGCAGGAAAACAATGACCTGTCTTACTTGCATGAGGAAGAACATTTGGTAAGGTAGTACCAACAGAGCCATCCCATACTCCTCCTGCAGATGGATCTTTTTCAGGTAACACAAATCGACTTCGTACAGTTAAGACCCTGTAGGAATTTGAATTATGTATTGGTGTGCACTGATGTTTTCTCAAACTGGGTAGTGCCTCTACCCAGTTTGAGAAAACATCAGTGCACACCAATACATAATTTCTAGCTGCCACAAATACTGCAGTGTTTACCGCAAAGAAAATTGTGCATACGTTTGTGTGTAGATATGGTATCCTTAGGAGTAGGAGCAAAGTGATTGCTTGAAACGGGACTATTGTGGTCATAGACACTGCCACTAGTGTTATGTAGCATCGGAACCACTCCCAGATCCCCACTTAACGAATCACCCTCTTTGAAATTTTTGTTTTGGTTTTTTTGTGTGGAAGACAACCTCATGTCATGATCGATCCGCACCATGATCAGAAATACACCAATGAGGTGACAGTACAGTACCTTATCGAGATGAGCCAGCATTTGAGAATTTGACAAAAGAACTTAAAACTGTTGATTCCTGGTATGCCAACTACTAACTGTCTTGATTGTGAACCCAGAGACTGTGTGATGGTTCTTACTCTCAGGTTGCCTAATAGGGAATATTCTGATTGTTCTTTATACTTTTTTTCAGAAAGGGTGTATCTCTCCTTTAGGGGTCCACCACAGTGAAAGATAAGCAGGTAGGGTGCCAGCCCGTACCTAATTTACTAATGAAGAACCTGTGCAAATCCCATAAAGGTATCTTTTCACCAAATCTTTAGAGGGATGAGATGATATGAGGCGTACCAGACTCACTATTTTTCAGGAGTAGTCTTCCACATAAAGGTATCTTTATTTCCACTCTCTTCCTTTCTGTACTTCTATCGCCTGGTGGTTATTCCAGTCTCGATCAATGAGGATAGCAAGACAGAGAGGGGAACAGGAATTATAGTAGGTCTGGAGACGGGGATTCTCCTTATCCCTTTCTTTCTCCAACCCCTTAATAGGTCAAAAAAGGTGGGTCCGTCACCTTATCTCTCAGAAGGGTGTGAATCTCCTTAAAAAAGGTCCACCACAGTGAAGGATATAAAAGTATGGTGTCAAACCGTACCTTACTTACTATAATCAAAACTGTATAAATCTCATAAAGGTATCTTTTCATTGAACCTTAAGGGAATGAACTAGCATCCAGCGTACCCAACTTACTATATCTTGTGTGTCGTCTTCCACATAAAGGTATCTTTTTCTAACCACTGGTTTCCTTCCTTCTTCCTACTCCTCCCTCCTGGTCACTTCGTGCTTTATAAATCAGGTTAACTTGAGCGTTACGGTTTCCGTCTTCAAACCACAGTTAATATTCCTCTCCAAGGTCAGTGCTCTGTAGGCTATCAGTATGAGGAGTACAGAACTGTGTTCTCCAGCCTGGGGGGTAAGAATGACCTTTCTGAGCCAGTCTGTACAGTTCTGTACTCCTCATACTGATAGCCTACAGAGCACTGATCCCGGAGAGGAATATTAACTGTGGTTTGAAGACGGAAACCGTAACACTCAAGTTAACCTGATTTATAAAGCACGAAGTGACCAGGAGGGAGGAGTTGGAAGAAGGAAGGAAACCAGTGGTTAGAAAAAGATACCTTTATGTGGAAGACGACACACAAGGTATAGTAAGTTGGGTACGCTGGATGCTAGTTCATTCCCTTAAGGTTCAGTGAAAAGATACCTTTATGAGATTTATACAGTTTTAATTATAGTACGTAAGGTACGGTTTGACACCATACTTTTATATCCTTCACTGTGGTGGACCTTTTTAAAGGAGATTCACACCCTTCTGAGAGATAAGGTGATGGACCCACCTTTTTTGACCTATTAAGGGGTTGGAGAAAGAAAGGGATAAGGAGAATCCCCGTCTCCAGACCTACTATAATTCCTGTTCCCCTCTCTGTCTTGCTATCCTCATTGATCGAGACTGGAATAACCACCAGGCGATAGAAGTACAGAAAGGAAGAGAGTGGAAATAAAGATACCTTTATGTGGAAGACTACTCCTGAAAAATAGTGAGTCGGGTACGCCTCATATCATCTCATCCCTCCAAAGATTTGGTGAAAAGATACCTTTATGGGATTTGCACAGGTTCTTCATTAGTAAGTTAGGTACGGGCTGGCACCCTACCTGCTTATCTTTCACTGTGGTGGACCCCTAAAGGAGAGATACACCCTTTCTGAAAAAAAGTATAAAGAACAATCAGAATATTCCCTCTCCTGTGTTAAGGAGAATAGGGTGACGGACCTACCCTGTTTGATCCTTTTCGGGGGCGGATAAAAGGGGAGAAGAGATTTTCACCTTCAGGGTTCACTACAATCTTGTTTCCCTTTGTTTTTTCCCTTTTACTCTAGAAATCAAGTTATGCGGGACTGAGAAGAAATTGTGGATATCCTGTCAGTCAGACCAGTGAAGAACATTCAAGGACTATCTCCCAGCCTATGAGTATTAACTCTTATGTATGGTTACATTTATGGTTTGTAAAAGATCTGAAGTGAGCGCTGTCTAAGGTGGTTTCCAATTTTGATTGTAAAAGTTTCTATCCTTCTGGTGTGTGTGGTGATACACCAAGTGATACGACCATAGACTGTTGCTCCTAGAGTGCGCATTAGAATTCTCTTTTAATTTTTATCTGCCTAATAGACAGGTGGGAAGGACCGTACCAAGTTTTGTTGACAGCACGATCCCAGTGAAAGTAGCCGAGAGACTTGGGTCCACGATTCCCATCGCAGAAAAGTTGGTAGTCCGGAAGGAACTCGTAAATGGAGTGAGATCGCAGAAGTATCATCCAAGAGTCTGTTCCATGAAGACTGAGAGGCGGCACTGTTGAACACTACCTGAGCGTACTAAAGGATTACAGAAAGACCAGTTGTTGTAATTGATTTGCTATGGACAAGATTTGTTTTGTTCTGTTCTATCTTTTTTCGGTGACAGACGTATCCTCTGGTGCATGTGTAGGTGAGATACCGACCACTGGTCCAAGAGATCCAGCTGAAAGGATTGAGCATGAAACCTTCCGTTCTGCAGAGCCTCGTAGGAGGCAACCATCTTCCCCAGAAGGTGGATGCACTGATGAACCGAGACCCGTGTAGGCTTCAAGACATCCCAGACCATTGTTTGAATCACCAATGCTTTCTCCACCGGTAGAAACACCCTCTGCACTTCCGTGTCTAGGATCATCCCCAGGAAAGACAGCCTCCTTATCGGCTCCAGATGAGACTTTGGAAGGTTCAGGATCCAACTGTGCTCCCTGAGCAGTTGTGTCGTGAGAGCAATGGATCTTAGCAACTTCTCCCTGGACGATGCCTTGATCAGGAGATCATCCAGATACGGAATTATATTCACCCCTTGCTTGCGGAGGAGAACCATCATCTCTGCAATCACCTTGGTGAAGACCTTTGGTGCGGTGGGAGGCCAAACAGCAGCGCCTGAAACTGATAGTGATTATCTAACAGTGCAAACCTGAGATATGCCTGATGCGGCGACCAGATGGGAATGTGGAGGTACACATCATTGATGTCCAGGAACTCCCCCTCTGTCAGTCCTGAGATGACAGCTCTCAGAGACTCCATCTTGAATTTGAACTCCCTGAGATAAGGGTTCAAAGATTTTAAGTTCAGAATTGCCCGTACTGAACCATCCGGCTTCGGTACCACGAAAAGGTTCGAATAGTAACCTTTGTTCCTCTGATGAGGCGGAACTGGAACAATGACCTCGGACACCACCAATTTTCGGATAGCCTCCAGAAGAATTGTTCTGTCTGCCGGCAGAGCTGGCAAGCCTGATTTGAAGAAACGGTGAGGTAGGAGATTTTGAAACTCCAGCCTGTACCCCCTGGACACTATATCCACTACCCAAGGGTCCAGGCCAGATGACACCCAGACGTGGCTGAAATGCCGGAGTCTTGCCCCCACCTGACCATTCTCCAGGCCTAGCTGTCCACCGTCATGCGGAGGACTTTGGGGTATCAGAAGCAGGCTTCTGGTTTTGGGAACCAGCGGGAGCAGGCTTCTTTCCTTTAGCACAACCTCCTCTGAAGAAGGTGTTCGAAGGCTTGTTCTTTCTGGGCCTCGTTGGCCGAAAGGACTGTGACATGGCTGGTGTAAAAGGCTTCTTTGTAGCCGGTGAAGCTGAGGGGAGAAAAGGAGACTTACCCGCGGTAGCCGTGGCAATCCATGCATCCAGCGCCTCCCCAAAGAGAGCCTGACCTGTATACGGTAGGCCCGCCACACTCTTCCTGGATTCCGCATCCGCAGACCATTGGCGCAGCCAGAGACCCCTGCGAGCTGAGGCGGACATGGAGGAGTTCCCCGTAGCCATGCAACCCAGATCCTTCACGGAATCTACCAGGAACCCTGCAGAATCCTGAATATTACGTAAAAATAAATCAACGTCATCTTTATCCATCGTAGTCAAGTCCTCCTGCAGAGTGATTGACCACCTGGCAATAGCTTTAGAAATCCATGCACAGGCAATAGTAGGCCGCAGTATAGCCTCTGAGCTGTGTAAATGGATTTAAGTGTAGCATCCACCTTGCGATCTGCTGGGTCCTTCAACATGGTAGATCCCGGGACTGGTAAGACCACCTGTTTTGACAGCCTGGAAACAGAGGCATCAACTATCGGCAGAGACTCCCACTTTTTTCTATCTTTCTCTGGGTAGGGAAAAGCAACCAAGACCCTCCTAGGGATCTGGAATTTTTTCTCTGGATTGTCTCAGGCTTTTTCAAACATAGCATTTAATTCCTTAGATGCTGGGAAGGTGAGGGGGGGATTTTTTACTGTCCATGAAAAAGTCCTCCTCAACCTGCTCAGGAGTCGTGTCAGTACTGTGTAACATGACCCTTACGGCCTCAATCATCAACTGCACCCCCTTAGCAAGTGATGCCGTCCCCCTCGTCACATCCCCGCCACCGTCTGCAGTGTCAGAATCGGTGTCCGTGTCATCCTGCATAATTTTGGCAAGTGCACGTTTGTGAGACTGTACTGCAAGGGGACCCTGAGGAAGCAGTATCAGACCATACAACCATAGAGGATTGCAGTACCTGAGTTGTATGCTCAGTTCTAGCAACCCTATCAGAAATCTGAGAAATAGTCCCCCTAAGAGAGGCTAACCATTCCGGCTCCCTAGCTGGGATCTTGCGCTACAAACAGTGCAATCCTGATTACATGGGATGGGGTCTTCCTGAGAAGATAAATCCTCTGCAGCATATGAAACACAGTCTCTAGACATGTTTGCAAATACACACCAATCACCCCACATACACAGAGGGTACTGGGCAGAGTTTCCCCCACCCAAGAATGGCAGAGAGACACAGATTGGAGCCAACCCACACACAGCGCTATTATAGGTATAGGGAGACCCTAAACCAGCACTGACTGTGTCCCTTAAAAGGTGACACAGCCTTTACACAGCCTCCCCTCCCTTCTACAACTACCTGGTACCATACAGATAGCTGGAGTTGCACTGGAGGGACTGATCTTCCACTTGCATCCGACTGCAGGCAGGAAAATGGCGGCAAAACGCTGCTGGGTCCGCTCTGAGAAGCTCCGCCCCCTTAATGGCACTGTCTTCCTGCTCTTCTGAGATTATACTGGCCTGAGGATTTTGTGCTGGCTGAGATCCGCAGACCCCAACAGGCTTGTTTGGTCAGTGTAGAGTCAGATGCTGGCTCAGGGCGCCCATCACAGCGCCGCACCAAAGTACTGCTGAGCCGTCTGAGAGCGCAGTTAATACTGTGCTCCTACCCTGAAGCCATCTTCACACTGACCCCCCGCTTGTTAGGGGGGGACAGTGACTTACTCCCCACACTTCAGCTCTGCAAGGGGGTGGCGGCATGCTGCTGGGGTGAGCATTCCCCCGTGGCGGGGTGCGATCTGTCCCCTCTAGAGCTCAATGTCCAGTCAGCGGAGACAGTGCAGTCACTGCTTCCCCCCTCAGTCCCTCGTTGCAGGCAGGCTGTTGCCAACAGCCTCCTGTAAAAAAAATAAACTCTAAAAATAAACTTTACTAGAAAAGCTCTGTAGAGCTCCCCTAGCTGTGACCGGCTCCTCCGGGCACATTTTCTAAACTGAGGAGCCAGCCCACATTAAACTCTTAAAGTGCCAATGGCTCCTGGTGGACCTGACTATACCCCATAGTACTAATATGGACCCCAGCATCCTCTAGGACGTAAGAGAAATATATGTATTATTGGAACGGAACAAGTTAAACATGTTATGCTTAGTGTCAAAATGATCAAGGGAATGAGTGTTAATTTGATAGCTGTGGTTAGATTGTAGCACATTGCAACGATTAGTTATGACCAAGTGTATGAATATGAAGCCACAATTCTAAAATGAACAAAGGATTTCCTGAAGACACATGGGCCAGCAACCTAGAACAAAAGCCCTCACACTGACCAATAACACACAAGGAATGAGAGACCTCCCTCTCCTGTACCAATGGAAGAAGCCTGAAACCAACAACCTGTTAACTCCCACTGTTTTTATATAGGCAGTTTCTAGGACTTAGAGAGTTAGTTGCTGTTGTTTGCCGAGAGGGAGAGATGGAGAGGACTGTGCATTGAGGGACAGGGTGAAGTATGCTGGCTGTAATTGATTCTTTTGTAACTATCTGCTTCTTGTGTAATTGTAACTCTGTAACTATATATATACTGTACATGTGTTATATTGTATGCATACCCTTTTAATATCAAATATATACATCTCTGAGCGTTGGACCTCAGCCACTGTGTGCGATTGCTTGTTTTCTCTTGAGGGATGTAGTGTTTGCAACGTACAGCGCACTTTTATCGTATATGGGCCCTCACTCCGAGTTGTTCGCTCGGTAGAAATCTTCGCATCGCAGCGATTTTCCGCTTAATGCGCATGCGCAATGTCCGCACTGCGACTGCGCCAAGTAAATTTGCTATGCACTTAGTAATTTTACTCACGGCTTTTTCAACGGTCTGGCGATCGTAATGTGATTGACAGGAAATGGGTGTTACTGGGCGGAAACAGGCCGTTTTATGGGCGTGTGGGGAAAAACGCTACCGTTTCCGGAAAAAACGCAGGAGTGGCCGGAGAAACGGAGGAGTGTCTGGGCGAACGCTGGGTGTGTTTGTGACGTCAAACCAGGAACGACAAGCACTGAACTGATCGCAGATGCCGAGTAAGTCTGAAGCTACTCAGAAACTGCTACGAGGTGTGTAATCGCAATATTGCGATTACTTCGTTCGCAATTTTAAGATGCTAAGATTCACTCCCAGTAGGCGGCGGCTTAGCGTGAGCAACTCTGCTAAAATCGCCTTGCGAGCGAACAACTCGGAATGACCTCCATGGTAATAAGATGTGCCTTGCGTCCGCAGCATATATTAACACTGGCATTTTAAATATTTATTAGAAATAATCTGAACTTCTCACCATTCTTAAAAGTAATGACCGAGTTCGCCATTACTACTCTCTCAGGCAGGGAATTCCAAATATGTATTGTCCTAACAGTGAAGAAACCTTTACGTCTCTGTGTGCGAAATCTCCTCTCCTCTAACTTAAGCAGATGTCCATGCATCCTCTGTGTTGATCTTAACAAAAACAAATCCCCCGCAAGCTCTGTGTATTGTCCCCTTATATATTATATATGTCAAATGAATTTCATGATTGAATAGTCTAGGTATGATTCGTGGAACTACACATCCCAGCAAGTTGTACTGCATTTGCTGATTATTTCAAATGAATTTCATGATTGAATAGCCTAGGTATATTGAAAAAGGGTGGTTTTTTTTTTTTGTATGTTTTTCTCTTTGTAGAGATATAGTTGGCTGCCTTATTGGTATGTAATGTCTGTTTTTCTAAGCTAATTTATTGCCTTAGTTTAAAGGGGGATGGTTTTGGGTGGAGTTTGCAATCATTGCATTCACATGGATATTGTTCCTATTTGAAGTCTAGTATGCGGCTGGATAGCCATCGGATGGATGTGCTTCCATAGAAGTGCTGACATAAAAGTGTTATTATAAAAATAGCGTTATACCTGCGTTAAACCGAAGGAAACCAGAAGGAAAACATCAACACACCAACACTACCACAAAAGGACTGCCTTAATGCCTCAAAAGTATGTAATTCATCTTATGCATATCATCTGTTTTTAAAAAACCTAAGAAAAGGCATCCCCAATCTGCTCACTACAGTTCTCTCTTATGCAAACTTATGTATGTTTCTTGATGTAATGATTTCTTGTAAATGTCATTGCATGTGTGGGGAAGTTGCTCAGTGAAACAGTTTATTATTGCATACTGACTGGTGATTACCTCCCTTGAACATTTACCCATTGTGGTCAGGTGTACTATGGAGGTCATTCCGAGTTGTTCGCTCGCAAGGCGATTTTAGCAGAGTTGCTCACGCTAAGCCGCCGCCTACTGGGAGTGAATCTTAGCATCTTAAAATTGCGAACGACGTATTCGCAATTTTGCGATTACAAACTTCTTAGCAGTTTCAGAGTAGCTTCAGACTTACTCGGCATCTGCGATCAGTTCAGTGCTTGTCGTTCCTGGTTTGATGTCACAAACACACCCAGCGTTCGCCCAGACACTCCCCCGTTTCTCCAGCCACTCCTGCGTTTTTTCCGGAAACGGTAGCGTTTTTTCCCACACGCCCATAAAACGGCCTGTTTCCGCCCAGAAACACCCATTTCCTGTCAATCACACTACGATCGCCTGAGCGAAGAAAAATAAGATTTTACTCACCGGTAAATCTATTTCTCGTAGTCCGTAGTGGATGCTGGGAACTCCGTAAGGACCATGGGGAATAGCGGGCTCCGAAGGAGGCTGGGCACTCTAGAAAGATTTATGACTACCTGGTGTGCACTGGCTCCTCCCACTATGACCCTCCTCCAAGCCTCAGTTAGGACACTGTGCCCGGACGAGCTGACATAATAAGGAAGGATTTTGAATCCCGGGTAAGACTCATACCAGCCACACCGTATAACTCGTGATACTATACCCAGTTAACAGTATGAATATAACTGAGCCTCTCAACAGATGGCTCAACAATAACCCTTTAGTAAGGCAATAACTATATACAAGTATTGCAGACAATCCGCACTTGGGATGGGCGCCCAGCATCCACTACGGACTACGAGAAATAGATTTACCGGTGAGTAAAATCTTATTTTCTCTGACGTCCTAGTGGATGCTGGGAACTCCGTAAGGGCCATGGGGATTATACCAAAGCTCCCAAACGGGCGGGAGAGTGCGGGTGACTCTGCAGCACCGAATGAGAGAACTCCAGGTCCTCCTCAGCCAGGGTATCAATTTTGTAGAATTTTGCAAACGTGTTTGCCCCTGACCAAGTAACAGCTCGGCAAAGTTGTAAAGCCGAGACCCCTCGGGCAGCCGCCCAAGATGAGCCCACCTTCCCTGTGGAATGGGCTTTCACTGATTTAAGATGCGGCAGTCCAGCCGCAGAATGCGCCTGCTGAATCGTGTCACAGATCCAGCGAGCGATAGTCTGCTTAGAAGCAGGAGCACCCAGCCTGTTGGGTGCATACAGGATAAATAGCGAGTCAATTTTCCTGACTCTAGCCGTCCTGGAAACATAATTTTTCAAGGCCCTGACTACGTCCAGTAACTTGGAATCCTCCAAGTCCCTAGTAGCCGCAGGCACCACAATAGGTTGGTTCAAGTGAAAAGCTGATACCACCTTAGGGAGAAACTGGGGACGAGTCCTCAATTCTGCCCTATCCATATGGAAAATCAGATAAGGACTTTTATATGACAAAGCCGCCAATTCTGATACACGCCTGGCCGAAACCAAGGCCAATAACATGACCACTTTCAACGTGAGATATTTTAGATCCACGGTTTTTAGTGGTTCAAACCAATGTGATTTTAAGAAACTCAACACCACGTTGAGATCCCAAGGTGCCACTGGAGGCACAACCGGGGGCTGAATATGCAGCACTCCTTTTACAATGTCTGAACTTCAGGTACTGAAGCTAATGCTTTCTGGAAGAAAATCGACAGAGCCGAGATCTGTATCTTAATGGAGCCTAATTTTAGGCCCATAGACACTCCTGCTTGTAGGAAATGCAGAAATCGACCTAGTTGAAATTCCTCTGTTGGGGCCTTTTTTGGCCTCACACCAAGCAACATATTTCCGCCATATGCGATGATAATGTTTTGCAGTTACATCTTTCCTGGCTTGAATCAGCGTAGGAATGACTTCCTCCGGAATGCCCTTTTCCTTTAGGATCCGGCGTTCAACCGCCATGCCATCAAAACGTAGCCGCGGTAAGTCTTGGAACAGACAGGGCCCCTGCTGCAGCAGGTCCTGTCTGAGCGGCAGAGGCCATGGGTTCTCTGATATATTTTCTTGAAGTTCTGGGTACCAGGCTCTTCTTGGCCAATCCGGAACTACGAGTATCGTTGTTACTCCTCGCCTTCTTATTATTCTCAGTACCTTTGGTATGAGAGGCAGAGGGGGGAACACATAAAACGACTGGTACACCCACGGTGTTACCAGAGCGTCCACAGCTATCGCCTGAAGGTCCCTTGACCTGGCGCAATATCTTTTATAGCTTTTTGTTGAGGCGGGACGCCTTCATGTCCACCTGTGGCCTTTCCCAATGGTGTACAATCCTTTGGAAGACTTCTGGATGAAGTCCCCACACTCTCGGGTGGAAGTCGTGTCTGCTGAGAAGATCTGCTTCCCAGTTGTCCACTCCGGGAATGAACACTGCTGACAGTGCTAACACATGATTTTCCGCCCATCGGAGAATCATTGTGGCTTCTGCCATCGCCATCCTGCTTCTTGTGCCGCCCTGTTGGTTTACATGGGCGACTGCTGTGATGTTGCCTGATTGGATCAGGACCGGCTGGTTTTGAAGCAGAGGCCTTGCCTGACTCAGGGCATTGTAAATGGCCCTCTGTTCCAGAATATTTATGTAGGGAAGTCACCTGACTTGACCAAAGTCCCTGGAAGTTTCTTCCCTGTGTGACTGCCCCCCAGCCTCAAAGGCTGGCATCCATGGTCACTAGGACCTAGTCCTGTATGTCGAACCTGCGGCCCTCTTGAAGATGGGCACTCTGCAGCCACTACAGTAGAGATACCCTGGTCCTTGGAGACAGGGTTATCAGCCTAATGCATCTGAAGATGCGACCCGGACCACTTGTCTAACAGGTCCCCCTGAAAAGTTCTTGCATGGAACCTGCCGAATGGGATTGCTTCGTAGGAAGCAATCATTTTTCCCAGGACTCGCGTGCAATGATGCACCGATAACTGTTTTGGCTTCAGGAGGTCTCTGACTAGAGATGACAGCTCCTTGGCTTTCTCCTCCGGGAGAAACACTTATTTCTGGTCTGTGTCCAGAACCATCCCCAGGAACAGTAGACGTGTCGTAGGAACCAGCTGTGACTCTGGACTGTTTAGAATCCAACCGTGCTGTTGTAGCACTTTCCAAAATAGTGCTACCCCGACTAGCAACTGCTCCTTGGACCTCGCCCTTATAAGGAGATTATCCAAGTACGGGATAATTAAAACTCACCTTTTTCGAAGGAGTATCATCATTCCGGCCATTACCTTGGTAACACCCTCGGTGCCATGTACAGTCCAAACGGCAGAGTCTGGACTTGGTAATGGTAATCCTGTACCACAAATCTGAGGTACTCCTGACGAGGATAGTAAATAGGGACATGCAGGTAAGCATCCTTGATGTCCCGGGATACCATGTAATCCCCCTCGTCCAGGCTTGCAATAACCGCCCTGAGCGATTCCATCTTGAACTTGAATTTTTTTATGCATGTGTTCAAGGATTTTAAATATAAAGAAGGGTCACACCGAACCATGCGGTTTCGGTACCCCAAACCGTGTGGAATAGTAACCCCGTCCTTGTTTGAGTAGGGGCACCTTAAGTATTACCTGCTGGGAATACAGCTTATTAATTGCCTCTAGCACAGCCTCCCTGCCTGAGGGAGTTGTCGGCAAGGCATATTTGAGGAAACGGCGGGGGGAAGACATCTCGAATTCCAGCTTGTACCCCTGAAATACTACTTGAATGAAACAGGGATCCACCTGTGAGCGAGCCCACTGATCGCTGAAATTTTTGAGACGGCCCCCCACCGTACCTGGCTACACCTGTGGAGCCCCCGCGTCATGCTGTGGACTCAGAGGAAGCGAGAGAAGAATTATGATTCTGGGAACAGGCTGACTGGTGCAGCTTTTTCCCTCTTCCCTTGTCTTTGTACAGAAAGGAAGCGCCTTTGACCCGATTGCTTTTCTGAAGCCGAAAGGACTGTACCTGATAGTACAGTGCTTTCTTAGTCTGTGAGGAAAACTGAGGTAAAAATATTTCTTCCCAGCTGTTGCTGCGGATACGAGGTCCCAGAGACCATCCCCAAATAATTCCTCACCCTTATAAGGCAGAATCTCTATGCGCCTTTTAAGGTCAGCATCACCTGTCCAGTGACAGGTCTCTAATACCCTCCTGACAGAATGGACATTACATTCATTTTGGATGCCAGCCGGCAAAATATCCCTCTGTGCATCCCTCATATATAAGACGACGTCTTTAATATGTTCTCATGTTAGCAAACTAGTATGTTTGACAGGGTCACCGACCACGCTGCAGCAGCACGCTCTGCAGGTTTCAGTCTAGTACCTGAGTGTGTAAATACAGACTTCAGGATAGCCTCCTGCTTTTTATCAACAGGTACCTTCAAAGTCTATACGAAAAAGTTGTGCTGATCTGCGCTCCCAATTAGTGCAGCTGGTTACCTGATCGGGTTACACCGTACCCGATACAAACATATGGAAATAGGAAAAATTCAGGTTACCTGCGCTATACAAGATGGTTTTATATATACAGTATCCAAACAAGAATAGATTTAATCATAGTGTTCTACACCTTCTAATAGGAAATATAGATACCATTTATATATACCCGAAAAACCAAAGTTTATTCCCCACACAATAAGTGTCTGGATTGGGCAAATTATTTCTTTAATTCCTACTATACTTTCTTGCCCACAATTTATATGTAATGTTAAAAGTATAATTTAACAGACTGTTTGGAGTGTTCTTCCAAACCAGAAAAGCGCTTGGATTGCTGCTTATACTTGATTTCCTTTTTTTTCTCTTTGTGATTTTAACATATGGGCAGACACTTACTTTAGTGTTCTCACCCGCAGTCATAGAAAGGTATCTTTTTTCCACTGCACCGGATTTCTCAATAACGATAATGATATATGTAAAAGCAGACAAGACTTACATTTAAATTCAGTCCCGCGTGCACCAAAAGGTTTCTTTAGGACTCCTCTCCTTCCGAGTAATACAGGAACACCATGAGTCCAACGATAAAAACGATTTATTTAACAAACATGTAAAAAAAGTCCTGGTTCGCTGTGCATGTCACTGACAGAATGGTGGATGGGGCGCGCTTCACCCGATCTCCGTACGTGCTGCAGATCACGATCGGTGTCGGTGGGATCCTGATGTTAAATGTCTCTCACGCTCTCCCCGCAGTGATTTCCACAGCTTCCAGGAACGACGGCCTCAACGCGTTTCAGATAATTCTTTATCCTTTTTCAAGAGTTGCCGTCCTAGCCATCCTTTCTGATATTTATTCTATAGAGTCCATAGTCATCTGACCCGAATTGTCCAATGATTCAAGACCTACACCCGGCTTCTTCAATCATTAATCAGGCACACTAGTTTAACACAGGAGTATCCATACTGATGGCTACAAAACCTTCATCCAATAATACTTTAAATTTATACAATCACTTAAAAAACATTACTTAAAAAACATTAAAATTAATCATATACAATTTATCTAACTGGATTATCTAACAATCCTTATGATACAATTAATTAAATCTAATTACACCCACCAAAATCATTATAAGTTATCAGAAGCCGGGGTTTTTTTGCAAACAGACAAAAAGAAGGAAGAGAATAAAAAAACAAGTATCAGATATTTCATCATAAACAACATCCCTTCCCCAATGATACCATTTATTTAAAGGAACCATTTAGATTCAAAGTCGATGTTTAATCCATTGGGTGTTAACGTTCTCATGTCATAAATAGTGCGCATTTCAAGTTTTGCTAGCGCTGCTTCTACATCTTTAGTACGCCAGTTACATTTCCCTATTTTTATACCACAGAATGATTTTAGTTCTTTAATTTCACATTTATGTTTTTCCTTGAAATGTACTGACACACTATGATTCTCAAAACCTTTTCTAATATTTCTTACATGTTCTGACAAACGTTCCTTTAATAGTCTGCCCGTGCGTCCGATATACTGAATTCCACAATTACACTCTAAAAGGTATATGATATTTTTACTATTACATGAAATAAAGTCCCTAATTGGGTATTCAATATTTGTGATGTTGGATTTGTAACTGATTACCTTGTTTGGGGTTTTACAATTTTTACACATTAGGCATTGCCCACATCTGTAAAAACCCTTAGAGGTAATTCTAGTGGTCATTTTTTGTATAGGCAGGGCACTTTTCACTAATTTTGACCGCAGATTTTCTGCCCTTTTATACACAAATTTTGGGCGGTCTGTAATATATTTTTTCAAAAGGGGGTCTCTCATGAGGATCCCCCAGTGTTTTTTTATGATTTTTTCCACTTGATGGTATTGTGAAGAGTAGGATGTAATAAATAGAACCTCTTTATTTTGGCTATAATTATTTTTCCTTTTATTGGGCCCATTTAATAAACTATGCCTATTCATCTTGGAGCATTTTTGTCTGGCCTCACTGATTGTCTCCAATTCAAAACCTTTACTACGGAATTGTTCTTCCATTATATTAGCCTGTTCTTCATAGGTTTCCAAATTAGAGCAATTCCTTCTAAGTCTCTGAAATTGACTGCTAGGTATTCTTCTAATCCAATTAGCATGATGGTTGCTATTGGAATCGATGTATGAGTTACAGTCAGTCGGTTTGGAGTAATTCTTTGTTCCCAATTTATCACCTTCAGGAAAGATTGTTAAGTCCAAAAAATTTATTTCTACTTTACTTATAACAAATGTTAATTCAATATGTCTGTCATTAGAGTTCAAAAATGAACAGAACTCTTGTAGGGCTGTCTCCGTACCCCCCCATATAAACATAATATCATCCACATACCGGAACCAGGACACAAGGCTGGCACCCCATTGGTGTCCTTCCCACACACATCGGTCCTCCCAATGTGCCATAAAAAGATTAGCATAGCTGGGTGCCAGCCTTGTGCCCATCGCAGTTCCGGAGGTCTGTAGGAAAAAATCTCCCTCATACCAAAAAAAATTATTATTTAAAATCAAGGAGATCCCTTCCATAATGAATTCTTGTTCCTTATTATTAACTTGATGTTTATTTAAATATTTTATTGCCTCCAATCCTAATGTATGCTGAATAGCCGTGTATAATGAGGTGACGTCAGCCGTCACCAATATATAGTGTGGCAACCATGTTATTTCCTCCAATTTTTTAATTACAGTAATGGTATCTTTAATGTAAGATTTTGTAAGGTGTACCATAGGTTGAATTTTGTGATCCAGGTAACAAGAAAGGTTCGATGTAATTGAATTAACTCCTGCCACTATTGGGCGGCCTGGTGGGTTATCCTTATTTTTATGTATTTTAGGCAGCATGTATATCACTGGGACAGCTGGTTTGTCCAGTAATATGAAGCCTGATTCCTCCTCAGTGAGAACTTCCATAGTGGTATATAATGCCAGAAAGACTTCAAGTTTCTTCTGGATGTTATTTGTGGGATCTCCCCGTAATTTTTTATAGGTGTCCTTATTCGCTAACTGTCTTAAGACCTCTTGATGGTAATCGTCTCGATTAAGAATCACCACTCCCCCCCCCCTTATCGTCCGGTTTGATGATGATTTCAGTGTTCTTTTTAAGGGTATTTATGGCCATTCTTTCCCCTCGTGTTAAATTTGGGGTTCTTTTTGATGTAAATTTAGTACGGGCAAGATCTTCTTTCACTAGGGATTCGAATGCTTCCACGAAGCATCCTTTTTTGTGTTTGGGGAAAAATTTTGATTTTTTACGAAATACTTTTATATTTAAATCTGGTTGTGGAATATCAGAGTGGACTTGATCTTCAAAAAAACGTTTGAGGGATAATTTTCCAATAAATCTTTCTAAATCAATGAATGTTTCAAATTCATCAGTTTTGTTTGATGGGGCGAATTTTAGGCCCCTCTCCAGTAGAGACTGTTCATCCTTAGTGAGTATATATTTACTCAAATTGAAGATTCGGGTTTTACCAGGATCTTCCTGATTAATTTGTGCTTCCTTCTGATCTTGAATACCCAAGTCTTTCACTTTTAAAAAAGGTAAATGAGTCTCCCATAGTAAAAGACTTGGGTATTCAAGATCAGAAGGAAGCACAAATTAATCAGGAAGATCCTGGTAAAACCCGAATCTTCAATTTGAGTAAATATATACTCACTAAGGATGAACAGTCTCTACTGGAGAGGGGCCTAAAATTCGCCCCATCAAACAAAACTGATGAATTTGAAACATTCATTGATTTAGAAAGATTTATTAGAAAATTATCCCTCAAACGTTTTTTTGAAGATCAAGTCCACTCTGATATTCCACAACCAGATTTAAATATAAAAGTATTTCGTAAAAAATCAAAATTTTTCCCCAAACACAAAAAAGGATGCTTCGTGGAAGCATTCGAATCCCTAGTGAAAGAAGATCTTGCCCGTACTAAATTTACATCAAAAAGAACCCCAAATTTAACACGAGGGGAAAGAATGGCCATAAATACCCTTAAAAAGAACACTGAAATCATCATCAAACCGGACGATAAGGGGGGGGGAGTGGTGATTCTTAATCGAGACGATTACCATCAAGAGGTCTTAAGACAGTTAGCGAATAAGGACACCTATAAAAAATTACGGGGAGATCCCACAAATAACATCCAGAAGAAACTTGAAGTCTTTCTGGCATTATATACCACTATGGAAGTTCTCACTGAGGAGGAATCAGGCTTCATATTACTGGACAAACCAGCTGTCCCAGTGATATACATGCTGCCTAAAATACATAAAAATAAGGATAACCCACCAGGCCGCCCAATAGTGGCAGGAGTTAATTCAATTACATCGAACCTTTCTTGTTACCTGGATCACAAAATTCAACCTATGGTACACCTTACAAAATCTTACATTAAAGATACCATTACTGTAATTAAAAAATTGGAGGAAATAACATGGTTGCCACACTATATATTGGTGACGGCTGACGTCACCTCATTATACACGGCTATTCAGCATACATTAGGATTGGAGGCAATAAAATATCATTTAAATAAACATCAAGTTAATAATAAGGAACAAGAATTCATTATGGAAGGGATCTCCTTGATTTTAAAGAATAATTTTTTTGGTATGAGGGAGATTTTTTCCTACAGACCTCCGGAACTGCGATGGACACAAGGCTGGCACCCAGCTATGCTAATCTTTTTATGGCACATTGGGAGGACCGATGTGTGTGGGAAGGACACCAATGGGGTGCCAGCCTTGTGTCCTGGTTCCGGTATGTGGATGATATTATGTTTATATGGGGGGGTACGGAGACAGCCCTACAAGAGTTCTGTTCATTTTTGAACTCTAATGACAGACATATTGAATTAACATTTGTTATAAGTAAAGTAGAAATAAATTTTTTGGACTTAACAATCTTTCCTGAAGGTGATAAATTGGGAACAAAGAATTACTCCAAACCGACTGACTGTAACTCATACATCGATTCCAATAGCAACCATCATGCTAATTGGATTAGAAGTATACCTAGCAGTCAATTTCAGAGACTTAGAAGGAATTGCTCTAATTTGGAAACCTATGAAGAACAGGCTAATATAATGGAAGAACAATTCCGTAGTAAAGGTTTGAATTGGAGATAATCAGTGAGGCCAGACAAAAATGCTCCAAGATGAATAGGCATAGTTTATTAAATGGGCCCAATAAAAGGAAAAATAATTATAGCCAAAATAAAGAGGTTCTATTTATTACATCCTACTCTTCACAATACCATCAAGTGGAAAAAATCATAAAAAAACACTGGGGGATCCTCATGAGAGACCCCCTTTTGAAAAAATATATTACAGACCGCCCAAAATTTGTGTATAAAAGGGCAGAAAATCTGCGGTCAAAATTAGTGAAAAGTGCCCTGCCTATACAAAAAATGACCACTAGAATTACCTCTAAGGGTTTTTACAGATGTGGGCAATGCCTAATGTGTAAAAATTGTAAAACCCCAAACAAGGTAATCAGTTACAAATCCAACATCACAAATATTGAATACCCAATTAGGGACTTTATTTCATGTAATAGTAAAAATATCATATACCTTTTAGAGTGTAATTGTGGAATTCAGTATATCGGACGCACGGGCAGACTATTAAAGGAACGTTTGTCAGAACATGTAAGAAATATTAGAAAAGGTTTTGAGAATCATAGTGTGTCAGTACATTTCAAGGAAAAACATAAATGTGAAATTAAAGAGCTAAAATCATTCTGTGGTATAAAAATAGGGAAATGTAACTGGCGTACTAAAGATGTAGAAGCAGCGCTAGCAAAACTTGAAATGCGCACTATTTATGACATGAGAACGTTAACACCCAATGGATTAAACATCGACTTTGAATCTAAATGGTTCCTTTAAATAAATGGTATCATTGGGGAAGGGATGTTGTTTATGATGAAATATCTGATACTTGTTTTTTTATTCTCTTCCTTCTTTTTGTCTGTTTGCAAAAAAAACCCGGCTTCAGATAACTTATAATGATTTTGGTGGGTGTAATTAGATTTAATTAATTGTATCATAAGGATTGTTAGATAATCCAGTTAGATAAATTGTATATGATTAATTTTAATGTTTTTTAAGTAATGTTTTTTAAGTGATTGTATAAATTTAAAGTATTATTGGATGAAGGTTTTGTAGCCATCAGTATGGATACTCCTGTGTTAAACTAGTGTGCCTGATTAATGATTGAAGAAGCCGGGTGTAGGTCTTGAATCATTGGACAATTCGGGTCAGATGACTATGGACTCTATAGAATAAATATCAGAAAGGATGGCTAGGACGGCAACTCTTGAAAAAGGATAAAGAATTATCTGAAACGCGTTGAGGCCGTCGTTCCTGGAAGCTGTGGAAATCACTGCGGGGAGAGCGTGAGAGACATTTAACATCAGGATCCCACCGACACCGATCGTGATCTGCAGCACGTACGGAGATCGGGTGAAGCGCGCCCCATCCACCATTCTGTCAGTGACATGCACAGCGAACCAGGACTTTTTTTACATGTTTGTTAAATAAATCGTTTTTATCGTTGGACTCATGGTGTTCCTGTATTACTCGGAAGGAGAGGAGTCCTAAAGAAACCTTTTGGTGCACGCGGGACTGAATTTAAATGTAAGTCTTGTCTGCTTTTACATATATCATTATCGTTATTGAGAAATCCGGTGCAGTGGAAAAAAGATACCTTTCTATGACTGCGGGTGAGAACACTAAAGTAAGTGTCTGCCCATATGTTAAAATCACAAAGAGAAAAAAAAGTAAATCAAGTATAAGCAGCAATCCAAGCGCTTTTCTGGTTTGGAAGAACACTCCAAACAGTCTGTTAAATTATACTTTTAACATTACATATAAATTGTGGGCAAGAAAGTATAGTAGGAATTAAAGAAATAATTTGCCCAATCCAGACACTTATTGTGTGGGGAACAAACTTTGGTTTTTCGGGTATATATAAATGGTATCTATATTTCCTATTAGAAGGTGTAGAACACTATGATTAAATCTATTCTTGTTTGGATACTGTATATATAAAACCATCTTGTATAGCGCAGGTAACCTGAATTTTTACTATTTCCATAGGTACCTTCAAAGTGGCCGTTCCTAAAACGGCAGTGCCACCTATTTTGACAACCGTGTGAGCGCCTTATCCACCCTAGGGGATATCTCCCAGCGTAACTTATCCTCTGGCGGGAAAAGGTACGCCATCAGTAACTTTTTAGAAATTACCAGTTTCTTATCAGGGGGAACCCACGCTTTTCACACACTTCTCTCATTCATCTGATGGGGAAACAAAACACTGCCTGCTTTTTCTCCTCAAACATAAAACCCCATTTTTAGAGGTTAATGTCAGAAATGTGTAACACATTTTCTTTATTGCCGGGATCAAGTCACGGATGTTCCTAGTGGATTGTGTATATGTCTCAACCTTGTCGACACTGGAGTCAGACTCCGTGTCGACATCTGTGTCTGCCATCTGAATGAGCGGGCGTTTTTGAGCCCCTGATGGCCTTTGAGACGCCTGGGCAGGCACGGGCTGAGAAGCCGGCTGTCCCACAGCTGTTACGTCATCCACCCTTTTATGTAAGGAGTTGACACTGTCGGTTAATAGCTTTTACCTAACCATCCACTCTGGTGTCGGCCCCACAGGGGGCGACATCACATTTATCGGCATCTGCTCCGTCACTATATAAGCCTCCTCCTCAAACATGTCGACACAGCTGTACCGACACACCGCACACACACAGGGAATGCTCTGACTGAGGACAGGACCCACAAAGCCCTTTGGGGAGACAGAGAGAGAGTATGCCAGCACACACCAGAGCGCTATATAATGAGGGGATTAACACTATAACTGAGTGAATTTTCCCCCATAGCTGCATGTATATACAATATTGCGCCTAAATTTAGTGCCCCCCCTCTCTTTTTTACCCTTTGAGCCTGAAAACTACAGGGGAGAGCCTGGGGAGCTTTCTTCCAGTTGCACTGTGAAGAGAAAATGGCACCAGTGTGTCTGAGGGAGATAGCTCCGCCCCTTTTCCGCGGCCTATTCTCCCGCTTTTTTCTGGATTCTTGCAGGGGTATTTACCACATATATAGCCTCTGGGGCTATATATTGTGGTATTTTTGCCAGCCAAGGTGTTTTTATTGCTGCTCAGGGCGCCCCCCCCAAGCGCCCTGCACCCTCAGTGACCGGAGTGTGAAGTGTGTATGAGGAGCAATGGGACACAGCTGCAGTGCTGTGCGCTACCTTGGTGAAGACTGATGTCTTCTGCCGCCGTTTTTCCGGACCTCTTCTTGCTTCTGGCTCTGTAAGTGTTATGATTCCCGTACTCCAGACCAGAGGAGATCTTATGGCAGAGGTCTGAGTACTGGAAAGATATACTGGTTGTGGGAGCAGGAGAGCCTAGTAACCCCTGGCGCCCTAACTCCGTTGTCTCGCCCGTGTTATCAGAAATCCCCTGCGAGACTATGGTTGCTTGAGCCCATGGCAGCCGCGTTCGAAGGGCGGATTATGTCTGCCCAACCCCGATGCCCCCTCAGGTCTTAATGGGAGACAAAGGGAAATCCGAGACAGGGTGATAACAAGGGGCCCTCTGACTAAGCAACCAGGCCAGGGGTTACAAGCTAACTAACTAAACCAAAAAGTATGTGCGGACTAGCCGCCAGGGAAAAGGACAACCAAAGATCCACTGATCCGTAACTCCTATCCAGCACCGCTGGATACCAGAGTGGATCAGGGGGAGCGGAATCCTCCGCAAAGGCTCCAGAACACAAAGATACAAAATAATAAACAGTAAGCGGTCAAGCCGCAACACACGGCTACGCCGCGACTCACGAACACCACAGGATGTTAAAGGTGCTCGGTCAGACTCCAGGAACAGATGACAACTTCCGAGTACAGGATCACTGAGGACAGGAACAACCGGATTGAGCAGGACTGGAAACTCTCTGTAACCGACACAGGCAAACAGGAAGCTATCACCGGCGTCTGTGAGAAGTCCAAAGGGTGCTTATAACTGTGAGCTCCGCAATCAGGAGCCAGACTGGGTAATCACAAGTAATGCCGTGCAGCTTGCATGCTGCACGGCCAGCACACCAATATACAATTAGAAAAGACCCAGCAACGGGGAACGCGGCCCGAACGTGGCGTCCCCGTTGCTAGGGTCTGAGCGGCTCCGTGCGCCCGGCGTCCAGCGTTGCCAGGGAGCCGGCGGCTGAACGCGCACGGCGTCCCTGGTTGCTAGGCGCCGGGCCGCACCGACGAGCGGACCCCGGCGCCTAACAGTACCCCCCCCTTGAGGAGGGGTCAAGGAACCCCTAAAGCCAGGTTTCCGAGGAAATTCTCGAAAAAATGCCCTCTTGAGCCTCGGGGCATGGAGATCCTTATCCAGGACCCAAGACCTTTCTTCTGGACCATAACCTCTCCAATGCACCAAAAAATAAAGCCGACCCCGGGACAACTTGGAATCAAGAACCTTCTCAACTAAGAACTCCTGCTGACCCTGTACAACTATTGGTGATCTCCACTGAGATATCTTACGAGGAAATCTACTGGACGAAACATATGGTTTCAGCAATGAGCAATGGAAAGTATTTCCGATCCGTAAAGTTTTTGGTAAACGTAACCGGAAGGCAACTGGATTGACTTTTTTGATAATGTGAAATGGTCCAATAAATTTAGGACCCAATCTGGCTGAGGTTTGTCGAAGTTTAATGTTGCGAGTCGACAACCACACCCTATCTCCTACTTTAAAAGTGCACGGCCGCCGGAGCCTGTCAGAAAATCTCTTTTCCTGAAATGCCGCTTTTCTGAGAGCCAGGTGCACTTTTCTCCAAATGAGCCTAAGATGAGAGGTCAAGGTCAGTGAGGAGACAGAGGAATGTTGAAAAAAGGAATTAGCTCTGGGGTGAAAACCAAAAACTGCAAAAAATGGAGACACATTGGTGGAGGAATGACAGGCATTATTGTAAGCGAACTCCGCCAATGGAAGAAACTCAGACCAGTCATTTTGGAGTTTGGCCGAGTACAACCGCAAATATTGTTTTAGTGATTGATTAACTCGCTCAGTCTGCCCGTTGGATTGGGGATGGTAGCCTGACGTTAAAGATAATTTCATCTTCAATGAGACACAAAAAGATTTCCAAAACTGTGCAATGAATTGTGGACCCCGATCGGAAACAATATCAGTGGGTAACCCATGGAGTCTGAAAACATGGCGGAGGAACAAGACTGCCAATCCCTGGGCAGATGGCAATCGGGGAAGAGCAATGAAATGGGCCATTTTACTAAAACGGTCCACTACCACCCATATGACTCGGCATCCGGCTGACAGAGGGAGGTCCACCACAAAATCCATGGAGATATGAGACCATGGCCTAAGAGGAACATTCAAGGGCATAAGCTGACCGATAGGCAAAGAACGGGGAACTTTATGCTGTGCACAGACCTGACACGAAAAAACAAACTCCTTAATGTCTTTGGAAAGACCAGGCCATAATACTGAGCGGGAGACTAATTCCAAAGTCTTAGCGATTCCCGGATGCCCGGCAACTTTGCTATCATGAAACTCCGTCAAAACAGTTGCTCTCAAAAACTCAGGGACAAAAAGACGACCAGCAGGAGTATTTCCAGGAGCCTGATGTTGAAGCAGCTTTAACTGGGTAAATAAATCCTGTGTGAGGCCTGCCCGAATGACTGAAGACGGAAGTATGGGAGTAACAGGACTGTTGTCTTGAACTGGAAGAAAACTGCGTGACAGGGCATCTGCCTTGGTATTCTTGGAACCTGGCCTGAAGGTGATAATGAATTTGAAACGAGTAAAAAATAAAGCCCAACGAGCCTGCCGGGCATTCAGTCGTTTAGCTGATTCAATGTATTGAAGATTTTTGTGATCAGTCAAAACTGAAATGATATGAGTCGCTCCCTCAAGCCAATGCCTCCACTCCTCGAAAGCCCATTTAATAGCCAGCAATTCCCGGTTACCAACATCGTAGTTGGATTCAGCAGAAGAGAATTTCCTGGACATAAAGGCACAAGGGTGTAATTCAAGGGAATCCGGATCCTTCTGAGATAGGATAGCCCCTACTCCAACCTCTGAGGCATCAACCTCAACAATGAAAGGCAATTCTGGGTTGGGGTGTCTGAGGACAGGGGCTGAGACAAAGGCTTGTTTCAAGGCCTGAAAAGATAGCTCGGCTTCACGTGACCAATTGGTAGGATCCGCTCCCTTCTTAGTCAGTGCCACAATGGGAGCAACTAGGTCAGAGAAAGAGTGAATAAATCTTCTATAGTAGTTCGCAAACCCTAAAAAGCGCTGAATTGCTTTTAAGTTGGTGGGTTGCGCCCAACTAAGGATGGCTTGGAGCTTCTTTGGTTCCATACGGAATCCCCGAGGGGAAATAATGTATCCTAAAAAGGATACCTCCGTGACATGAAATTCACACTTCTCCAGTTTGGCATATAGGTGATTTTCACGTAATTTTTTTAGAACCTGACGCACCTGGGTAACATGTTGTTCTACAGAGTCAGAATAAATCAAAATATCGTCTAAGTAGACTACAACGAATTTTCCAAGAAATTCACGGAGCACATCGTTAATGAGATCCTGGAAAACTGCCGGAGCGTTAGACAGGCCGAATGGCATAACCAGATACTCATAGTGGCCTGACTGAGTACTGAATGCCGTTTTCCACTCATCCCCTGACTTGATTCTGATGAGGTTATATGCTCCTCTCAGGTCAATCTTAGAAAAAATCACAGCCGAACGTTGCTGATCAAAGAGGACAGAGATCAGTGGCAGAGGGTAAGTATTTTTTACTGAGATTTTATTCAGGGCTCTAAAGTCAATGCAGGGTCTGAGTGAACCATCCTTCTTCTCTACGAAGAAGAAGCCTGCACTTAAAGGGGATTTAGATGGCCTGATAAATCCTTTCCCTAGGCTTTCTTTAACATACTCATTCATGGCCACAGTTTCAGGTCCGGACAATGCATATAACCTTCCCTTAGGCAAAGTGGCACCAGGAATTAGCTCAATAGCACAATCATAAGGCCTATGGGGAGGCAGAATATCCGCATTGCCCTTGGAAAAAACATCAACAAAATCCTGGTATTCCACAGGAATGGGTGCGGGAATGGCAGCAGCTATTCTGATGGGAAGCGTAATACATTCCTTATTACAGATGGTACCCCATTGTGAGATCTCCCCCGACTGCCAATCAATGATGGGATTATGAAAGGCCAGCCAAGGGTGACCCAGAACCACTGGAACTGCTGGGCAATGGGTGAGGAAAAACTCAATTTTTTCAGAATGCAGAGCTCCTACCGAGAGTAGAACAGGAGGTGTACAGAGAGAAATAACCCCATTGGACAAGGGACTCCCATCTAAACCATGCATGGTGATACACCTACCCAAGGCTAACTGAGGAATACCTAAGGTCTTGGCCCATGTTAAATCCATAAAGTTCCCTGCAGCTCCACTGTCCACAAAAACAGAGACCGAGGAACAGAGGCTGCCAAAGGAAACTTTAGCTGGGACTAACAGTGAATTATTTGAGGAGATAAGCTGCAGACCAAAGTGAACCCCCTCACAATTCACTTGGTCGAGACGTTTCCCGACTTGTTCGGACAACTACGGGCAAAATGTCCCTTACCTCCACAGTATAAACAAAGACCAGAATTTTGCCTTCTGGTTCTTTCTTCAGGAGACAGTTTGGAGAGACCTATCTGCATAGGCTCCTCTATGTCCACAGGGATGGAAAAAACACAAGGAGTTGACCCGACAGATGCTCCTTTTTCAGCCCTCCGCTCTCTGAGCCGACGATCAATCTTAATAGAGAGCTCCATGAGTTTATCGAGAGTCTCAGGAGCGGGATACTGAAGGAGACTGTCTTTTATAGACTCTGATAAGCCGAGGCGAAACTGACTGCGCAGGGCTGGGTCATTCCATCCACAGTCGTTCGACCAACGGCGAAACTCCGTACAATAAATCTCTGCGGGATTCCTACCCTGTCTGAGAGCACGCAACTGACTCTCGGCGGATGCCTCTCTATCAGGGTCGTCATACAATAGCCCTAAAGACTTTAGAAAGGCGTCTACAGAAAATAAAGCCGGATCGTCTGTCTTTAAACCAAAAGCCCAGGTCTGAGGATCCCCCTGAAGCAGAGAAATAATAATTCCAACCCGCTGAGCCTCCGTACCTGAGGAGACTGGTCTCAAACGAAAATAAAGTTTACAAGACTCTTTAAAATTAAAAAACTGTTTTCTATCCCCAGAAAAACGGTCAGGCAGATGCATTTTTGGTTCAGGAATGACCCTCGGGGAAGTCCGTAACAGATCTTCCTGTGACCTCACCCGAAGGGACAGATCCTGAACCATCTGAGTAAGTTCTTGAATCTGGCTAACTAGAAGCTGGCCAGGATTTGGCCCGACACCGGTGGGATTCATGAGGCCGACAAATCTCCCAACTGAACAAGGGAAAAATTAACTCCTGTTTAATTTTAAATTTTAGTCTGGCCGGTGATAATGTTATGATTCCCGTACTCCAGACCAGAGGAGATCTTATGGCAGAGGTCTGAGTACTGGAAAGATATACTGGTTGTGGGAGCAGGAGAGCCTAGTAACCCCTGGCGCCCTAACTCCGTTGTCTCGCCCGTGTTATCAGAAATCCCCTGCGAGACTATGGTTGCTTGAGCCCATGGCAGCCGCGTTCGAAGGGCGGATTATGTCTGCCCAACCCCGATGCCCCCTCAGGTCTTAATGGGAGACAAAGGGAAATCCGAGACAGGGTGATAACAAGGGGCCCTCTGACTAAGCAACCAGGCCAGGGGTTACAAGCTAACTAACTAAACCAAAAAGTATGTGCGGACTAGCCGCCAGGGAAAAGGACAACCAAAGATCCACTGATCCGTAACTCCTATCCAGCACCGCTGGATACCAGAGTGGATCAGGGGGAGCGGAATCCTCCGCAAAGGCTCCAGAACACAAAGATACAAAATAATAAACAGTAAGCGGTCAAGCCGCAACACACGGCTACGCCGCGACTCACGAACACCACAGGATGTTAAAGGTGCTCGGTCAGACTCCAGGAACAGATGACAACTTCCGAGTACAGGATCACTGAGGACAGGAACAACCGGATTGAGCAGGACTGGAAACTCTCTGTAACCGACACAGGCAAACAGGAAGCTATCACCGGCGTCTGTGAGAAGTCCAAAGGGTGCTTATAACTGTGAGCTCCCCAATCAGGAGCCAGACTGGGTAATCACAAGTAATGCCGTGCAGCTTGCATGCTGCACGGCCAGCACACCAATATACAATTAGAAAAGACCCAGCAACGGGGAACGCGGCCCGAACGTGGCGTCCCCGTTGCTAGGGTCTGAGCGGCTCCGTGCGCCCGGTGTCCAGCGTTGCCAGGGAGCCGGCGGCTGAACGCGCACGGCGTCCCTGGTTGCTAGGCGCCGGGCCGCACCGACGAGCGGACCCCGGCGCCTAACAGTAAGGGGGACGGCGGCGCGGCTCCGGGACCGAACACCAAGGACTGGGCCTGCGGTCGATCCCTCTGGAGCTAATGGTGTCCAGTAGCCTAAGAAGCCCAATCCGGCTGCAAGCAGGCGAGTTCGCTTCTTCTCCCCTTAGTCCCTCGCTGCAGTGAGCCTGTTGCCAGCAGGTCTCACTGAAAATAAAAAAACCTAAATCTATACTTTCTTTCTAAGGGCTCAGGAGAGCCCCTAGTGTGCATCCAACCTCGGCCGGGCACAAGATCTAACTGAGGCTTGGAGGAGGGTCATAGTGGGAGGAGCCAGTGCACACCAGGTAGTCATAAATCTTTCTAGAGTGCCCAGCCTCCTTCGGAGCCCGCTATTCCCCATGGTCCTTACGGAGTTCCCAGCATCCACTAGGACGTCAGAGAAAAGCCGTGAGTAAAAATCCTAACTTCATAGCAAATTTACTTGGAGCAGTCGCAGTGCGGACATTGCGCATGCGCACTAAGCGGAAAATCGCTGCGATGCGATGAAATTTACCGAGCGAACAACTCGGAATGAGGGCCTATGTCTTTATATTTAGTAAGGTATAGTCATGGTGTAAAGGACAGAGTATGATTACTGATTAGTAAAAGAAAACAAATACTGAGCAACATCCCCAAACAGGTAATTTCAACTTTAAACTTGTCATTTATTTTGTACGCTCTGGACATGGCTACTACTAACAAATGCACAGAAAAAATTCTTAAAGCTATGTCTGCAAATGCTAGGAGCTTAGGAGACAAAATTCCAGAGCTAATTGCGATAATGACAAGGGATAACCTGGATTTTGTGGCAATTACAGAGTCTTGGTGCAATGAGAATCATGACTGGGACTTAGCTATACCAGGATACAATTTATTTAGGAAAGATAGAATAGGAAGAATAGGAGGAGGGGTAGCAATGTATGTGGAAAAAAGCATAAATGCTACTTTAATACAAAATATTGAAGCCAAAACTGAGGCCCTTTGGGTCACCATAGAAACTGGGAAGAAGGACATTATTCGCATTGGGGTGATCTATAGACCACCAGGCCAGGGGCAGGATTTGGACAGGAACCTATTGTTGGACATCTCTAAAATGGCTTTTAAGGGAGAAGTCATAATCATGGGAGACTTTAATTTACCTGATGTAAATTGGGAGGGGTCTTTTGCAAGTTCAGCTACAAGTGGCAAATTTCTACATTCCTTACAGGGAGCATCTCTCAAGCAATTGGTGAGGGAGCCCACTCGCAAAGACTCAATATTAGATCTAATTCTTACAAATGGTGATAGGATATCTGATATATATGTGGGTGAGCACCTGGGATCCAGTGATCATCAAGCAGTATGGTTTAGTATAAAGACAGGATCCAACTCCTCTCACACAAAAACAAAGGTGTTGGATTTTAGAAATGCAGACTTTGCAAAAATGGGGAGATGTTTAAGTGATTCATTGGCAGACTGGAGGAACTTGGAAGGAGTGCAGGAGAGGTGGAAAAAAATGAAAAGTGCATTACTAAGTGCAACAGACCTTTGTATCAAAATGGTTAGGAAAAGCACCAGGAAAAGGAAGCCAGTGTGGTTCACAAAAGTAGTATCAACTAGTGTGAAAGCAAAAAAGATGGCTTTTAGGAAATACAAACAGACTCAAAATAATAACGACAAAGAGGTGTATCTGGACAGACGGAAGGATGCTAAGAAAGTGATCAGACGTGCAAAGGCAGAAGCTGAGGAGAAAATGTCCCAGTCAGTAGATAAAGGGGGCAAAACTTTTTTAAAGTATATAAGTGAAAGGAGAAAATCAAATGGAGGAATAATAAGACTTAAGACAGAGAGTGGGCATTTGGTGGAGGGAGACAAGGCAATAGCAGATCACCTAAATAATTATTTTTGCTCAGTGTTTACTACAGAAGAAGGGATGGGGCCACAGTTAAATTGCAAGGACATTCATAAAAATAAGGTAGATGAAAATACATTTACAGAGGAGAAGGTCCTAACAGAACTTTCAAAACTAAAAGTGGATAAATCAATGGGACCAGATGGGATACACCCAAGGATACTCAAAGAGCTAAAAGATGTGCTGGTTACACTTTTAACAGAATTATTTAACCAGTCACTAAATACAGGTGCTATTCCAGAGGACTGGAAAAGAGCAAATGTAGTTCCACTGCACAAAAGTGGAAGCAAGGAAGAAGCAAGTAACTACAGACCAGTAAGCCTTACATCAGTAGTAGGGAAAGTAATGGAAAAACTATTAAAAGAAAGAGTAGTGGAATATCTTAAATCAAACAACTTACAGGATCCAAAACAGCATGGATTTACTGGTGGGAGATCATGCCAAACAAATCTTATTGACTTTTTTGACTCTGTGATGAAAATAATAGATCAAGGGGGAGCTGTAGATGTAGCATATCTAGACTTTAGTAAGGCATTTGACACTGTCCCACATCGCAGACTGCTAAATAAACTTGAAAGCCTGGGGGTGGATTATAAATCAGTTAAATGGATAAGAACCTGGTTGCAGGATAGGAAACAGACAGTCGTAGTTAATGGAGTGCAATCTATGGAGGGAAATGTTACCAGTGGAGTACCCCAGGGATCTGTACTTGGTCCAGTTCTCTTTAATATCTTTGTTGGTGACATTGCAGATGGTATTGAAGGGAAGATATGCCTTTTTGCAGATGATACAAAGATTATGCAACAGGGTAGACACACCGGGAGGGGTCAAACAAATGATTAATGACCTAGGTAGGCTTGAGAAATGGTCAAGAACGTGGCAACTACAGTTTAATGCTAAAAAATGCAAAATCATGCACTTGGGTCTCAAAAACCCAAAGGCTAAGTATAGTATCAAGGGTACTATAATGGAAACGACTGAGGAGGAAAGAGATTTAGGAGTCACTATTTCAAGTGACTTGAAGGCAGGAAAGCAATGCAACAAAGCAATGAGAAAGGCAAGTCAGATGCTTGGTTGCATAGGGAGAGGAATCAGTAGCAGGAAAAAAGAAGTGATAATGCCACTGTATAGGTCATTGGTACGGCCCCATCTGGAATACTGTGTCCAGTTCTGGAGACCCTATCTCCAGAAGGATATAAATACATTAGAGAGTGTACAAAGAAGGGCAACTAAAATGGTGCATGGCCTACATCACAAAACTTACCCGGAAAGGCTAAAAGATCTTAACATGTATAGTTTGGAGGAGAGAAGGGAAAGGGGAGACATGATAGAAACTTTCAAATATATAAAGGGTCTTAACAAAGTTCAGGAGGGAAACATTCTTCAAAGGAAAAGAAGTATTAGAACTCGAGGGCATACATTGAGACTGGAGGGGGGGAGGTTCAGGGGAAATTTAAGGAAAAATTACTTCACAGAAAGGGTAGTGGATAAGTGGAATAGCCTCCCATCAGAGGTGGTAGAGGCGAAGACTGTAGGGCAATTTAAACATGCTTGGGACAGGCATATGAATATCCTTACAAAGAATCAAGGTTAAAAAAGGGTTGAGATTGCCTAAAGGATAAAATAAAAAAGGGGCAGACTAGATGGGCCAAGTGGTTCTTATCTGCCGTCAAATTCTATGTTTCTATATTTGTAAATGGTAATCATGTCCCCTCTTAATATCCTCTTTTCCAGTTAAAACATGCCTAGATTAGCAAGCCTTTACTCGTATTCTAGCGTCTCCATCCCCTTAATCAATTTGGTTGCACGTCTCTGAACCTTTTCTAGTTCCAGTATATCCTTTTTGTAGTATGGTGCCCAAAATTGTGCACAGTATTCGAGATGTGGCCGCACAAGTGATTTATATAAAGGGATTATAACACTCTCATCCCTTGCATCAATTCCCCAATTTATGCATGCTAATACCTTGTTTGCCTTCTTTGCTGCAATCCTACTTTGGGTACTACTGCTGAGTTTGTGGTCTATATGAACACCTAAATCGTTTTCCAGTACAGAATCCCCTATCGTATTTTTTATTAATATGTGGGGCAGAAGATCCCCCTATGACTCCAGTACCAGAATTGGAAAATCAGTACCCAGAATGACTGGCTGAGGTGGTCAAAGCATTGTTCCGGTACGTCAAATGAATAAGGTAGTCAGAGCTCCCAAAGTGGCTAAATAAGAATGTCAAATTTCCATTCCAACACTCGGAAGGGTTGACTAAGGTGTTCAGAGCTCCATTCCAGCATCCAGAATGGCTGACTACGTTGGCCAGAGCTCCATTTTGGCTCCTGATATGGCATGCAAAGGTGGTAAGATCTCCATTCTGACCCAGGACAGACTGGGCTATTATACAGACACGGCACAGAAAAGGTGCATAGTCACACCTCAGGGGCATGACCATGCCTCATAAGGGAGTGACATGAGTCACAGGGGCCTGGCCTCGAGGCAAGCCCCAGTCCTTACATGCTGCTGAGCAGAGTGCCAGGAGCCGAGGTGCGGAGCTAGGCATTCACACGGCATGACCGCTCTATCTGGCAGTCGGCCCTTCTGACATTTACCACTCCAGACATGTTTCTGGCACCCCGAATGGACAGTAAAGTTGGTCAGAAACCCATTCTGGCTGACTGAGGTACTCAAAGCTCCATCCCGGGATAGTTAAGGTGGCAAGAGTCCCATTACTCCTGCCAGAATGGATGGTTAAAATCTTCAAAGGGATCATTCTGAGCAAGAATGTGTCTGGGATGTACCGTACTGTACAAAAGTTTTAGGCAGGAGTGGAAAAGATGCTGCAAAACAAGAATGCTTTTAAAGATAAAAGTGTTAATAGTTTATTTTTATAACAAAATGCAAATTGAATGAATAGAAATCTAAATCAGATCAATATTTGGGGTGACGTCCCTTTGCCTTCAGAACAGCATCAATTCTTCACTTGCACACAGGTACACTTGCTCACAGTTTTTGAAGGAACTCTGCGGGGAGGTTGTTCCAAACATCTTGGAGAACTAACCACAGATCTTGTGGGGAAGTAGCCTTACTCAAATCCTTCTGTCTCTTCATGTAATCCCAGACAGACTCCATGAGGTTGAGATCAGGGCTCTGTGGGGTCCAAATCATTACTTCCAGGACTCCTTGTTCTTCTTTACACTGAAGATATTTCCTAATAACATTAGCTGTATGTTTGGGGTCGTTGTCCTAATCAGAATAAATATGGAGCTAATTAGATGCCTCCCTGATGGTATTGCATGGTGGATAAGTACCTGCCTGCATTTCTCAGCATTGATGCCGGGGGTGGCAAGCTGAAATGTGTGAAAAGTGATCCCTTTGGACGCCCAGACAGCACTTTTCCCAATCGCACCCATTAGTTTAGTTGGGTTTTAGCCGCTTTAAAATACATAAATTTTATATTGCCTCCTGCGATCTCCTGTCACTTTAGAAGGGAGATAGGTAGCAATAACTTTTAAATTTCACCCTATGAATCATCTCACTATCATGTTAACTGGCTAACAAGGAAACTGGCGCTGCAACTAAGACGCCAGAGACATGTTACCTGCGTACATGATCGCAGTCAGCAGTGGATACACTTCTGAAAACATTCCCGAAATGCCGCTTTTAGCCGCCACTCCCTGTTACCTCCCACAAAACTACCGCTTATTGTCATTCACTTGTGATTGAATATTCACTGCGAGAGTAATCGAAAATCAATGGCTGTGTGCGCACTGTGGCAGTGACGCATGTGTAGTTTACAGATATTGGCTCAATTTTGCAAACATCGGCATAGTGTACAACTCTGAATAAGGCCCACAGATATATTAGTGGTTTCTCTTTATAATATACTGCCATTCCCATACTGTCCGACACTCTACATGCATATGTGCATTTCTCCAGGTGCTGGGAAACATCAGCCTGCTATGGTCTAGCTTAATCCTTGTGTTTAGTTATAGTGATGGGGCAGAGGCGCGGAGCTGCACCGTGCAGGGCTGTCCGGGTTCGGGTACTTCAGCAACTTCCTTAAGGGGAGGATGCCATGCAGCCTCTCTCTCCACATCACCACGATGACAGCTGTCACACACACATGCCTACGTGGGTATGTGCACTTAAGCTCTACTGAAAAATAGGATTTTATATACCTACTGGTAAATCCTTTTCTCGTAGCCCGTAGAGGATGCTGGGGTCCAATTTAGAACCATGGGGTATAGATGGGTCCACTAGGAGCCACTGGCACTTTAAGAGTTTAATAGTGTGGGCTGGCCCATCCCTCTATGCACCTCCTACCCGACTCAGTCTAGAAACTGTGCCTGAGGAGAAGGACATAATTCGAGAGAAGGAAATACACAGATAATGGTGAGATTCACACCAAGTCAAACATAACAAAAGGAAAGCCGAGCTAACCAACGTGAAACAATTCAGCAACGGCTGAACCAACAATACTTAACCAAGTAACAATGCAGGAAATCGAAGTACTGGGCGGGCACCCAGCATTCTCTACGGACTATGAGAAATGGATTTACCGGTAGGTATATAAAATCCTATTTTCTCTTACTTCCTAGAGGATGCTGGGTCCCCAATTTAGTACCATGGGGATGTACCAAAGCTCCCAGTACGGGAGGGAGAGTGCTGAGGTTTCTGCAGAACAGATTGACCAAACTTTAGGTCCTCAGAGGCCAAAGTATCGAACTTGTAGAACTTCGCAAACGTGTTCGACCCTGACCAAGTAACTGTTCGGCAAAGCTGAAGAGCCGAGACACCCCGGGCAGCCGCCCAGGAAGAACCCACTTTACGGGTAGAGTGGGCCTGAACAGATTCTGGAATCGGCAATCCTGCCGTAGAATAAGCATGCTGGATAATAAGTCTGATCCAGCGAGAAATGGACTGCTTAGAAGCAGGACACCCAATCTTGTTGGGATCATAAAGGACAAACAGCGCGTCCAACTTCCTGTGATGAGAGGTTCTCTTCACATATAAATTTCAAAGCCCGCACAACATCCAAGGACTTTGAGGTAATCGAGGTGTCAGTAGCCACTGGCACCACAACAGGTTGGTTGATATGAAAAGCTGATACAACCTTTGGAAGAAATTGCTGACGCGTTCGGAGCTCAGCTCTATCCTCATGGAAAATCAAGTAGGCGCTCTTGTGCGACAATGCCCCCAATTCTGACACACGTCTTGCAGATGCCAATGCCAACAGTGTTACCGCCTTCCAAGTAAGAAACTTTACGTCTACCTCCTGTAAAGGCTCAAACCAATCCGATTGCAGGAACTGCAACACCACGTTAAGATCCCAAGGTGCCGTAGGAGGCACAAAAGGTGGTTGGATGTGCAGAACTCCTTTCAAGAATGTCTGAATCTCAGGGAGAGCAGCCAATTGTTTCTGGAAGAAAATGGACAAGACCGAAATCTGGACCTTTATGGAGCCCAAGCATAGACCCACATCCACAGCCGCTTGCAGAAAGAAGAGAAAATGTCCTAGTTGAAATTTCACAGTTGGAAACTTCTTGGATTCACATCAAGACACATACTTCTTCCAAATCAGATGGTAATGCTTAGACGTTACTCCCTTCCTAGCTTGGTTCAGAGTAGGAATGACCTTGCTTGGAATGTCCTTCTGAGCTAAAATCTGGCGTTCAACCTCCATGCCGTCAAACGTAGCCGCTGTAAGTCTTGATAGGCGAACGGCCTCTGTTGTAGAAGGTCCTCGTGAAGAGGAAGAAGCCTCGGATCCTCCAGCAATAATTCCAGAAGATCCGTGTACCAAGCTCGTCTTGGCCAGTCTTGAGCAATGAGGATCGCCTGAACTCTTTTCTTTTTATTAATTTGAGAATCCTTGGGATGAGCGGAAGCGGAGGAAACACATACACTGACCGCAACACCCACGGAGTTACCAGAGCATCCACCGCCACTGCTTGTGGGTCTCGTGACCTGGAACAGTACCTCCGAAGCATCTTGTTGAGGTGAGAGGCCATAATGTCTACTTGAGGTACGCCCCATCGGCTTATTACCTCTGCGAACACCTCCGGGTGCAGGCCCCATTCTCCTGGATGAAGATCGTGTCTGCTGAGGAAGTCTGCCTCCCAGTTGTTTACTTCTGGAATGAAGATCGCCGACAACGCCACTGCGTGTCTTTCTGCCCAGATGAGGATTTTTGTTACCTCTAACATTGCAGCTCTGCTCTTCGTTCCGCCCTACCTGTTTATGTAGGACACCGCTGTGATGTTGTCCGACTGAACCTGAATGTCTTGAGCTTGCAGAAGATGTGCCGCTTGTTGAAGGCCGTTGTAAATGGCCCTCAGTTCCAGAACGTTTATTGGAAGGTGAGATTCCTGACTGGACCGCCTTCCTTGGAAGTTTTCCCCCTGAGTGACTGCTCCCCAACATCTGAGACTTGCATCCATGGTTAGAAGGATCCAGTTCTGAATCCCGAACCTGCGGCCCTTGAGCAGGGGAGAATCTTGGAGCCACCAGAGAAGTGAAATTCTGGCTTTCGGCAACAGGCGTATCCGCTGGTGCATGTGAAGATGCGATCCCACCCACTTGTCTAGGAGATCCAGCTGGAAGGACCGTGCATGGAACCTTCCGTACTGTAGAGCCGCGTAGGAGGCTACCATCTTTCCCAGAAGGCGAATGCACTGATGAACCGACAACCGGGCTGGCTTGAAGACATCCCGGACCATTGATTGGATCACCAGCGCTTTCTCCACTGGTAGAAACAACCTGTGCACCTCCGTGTCGAGTATCATCAAATGTGACTTTGGAAGATTTAGGATCCACCCATGATCCTGGAGTAGTTGAATTGAGAGAGCAATACTCTGCAACAGCGTTTCCCTGGAAGATGCCTTTATTAGTAGATCATCCAGGTATGGATTAATGGGGGTCATTCCGAGTTGATTGCACGTAGCAACTTTTTGCTGCTCGTGCGATCAACCTGACGCCGCCTATGGGTGAGTGTATTTTAGCATAGCAGGGCTGCGAACGCTTGTGCAGCCCTGCTATGCTAAAATGTTTCACGTAAAACAAGACCAGCCCTAGACCTACTTACCATTTGCGACGGATCCAGCGATGCAGGTCCCAGGATTGAGGTCAGACATCCACCCTCAACACGCCTGCGTTCGTTGGACCACTCCCGGAAAACGGTGAGTTGATGCCCCGACACACCTTCCTCCTGTCAATCTTCTTGCGGTTGCCGCTGCAACCGCTTTCCTCGTTCCCGGCAACAGCCATCGCTGGGCAATGTAGCGCGTGCTCAATGCGCACACCGCGCATGCGCAGTTCCGACCTGAAGTGCAGCGTGCGATCGGGTCGGAATGACCCCCATTGTTCACTCCCTGCTTGCGGAGGAGGAGCATCATCTCTGCCATGACCTTGGTGAACACCCTCGGTGCTGTGGAGAGGCCAAATGGCAGGGCCCAGAACTGGTAGTGACAGTCCTGTATCGCAAACCTTAGATAGTCCTGGTGAGGCGGCCAGATCGGAATGTGAAGGTACGCACCCTTGATATTCAGGGATACCAGGAATTCCCCCTCTTCCAGACCTGAGACCACCGCTCTCAGGGACTCCATCTTGAACACTTGTAAGTATGGGTTCAAGGACTTTCGGTTCAATATTGGCCTTACCGAACCGTCCGGCTTCGGTACCACAAACAGGTTTGAGTAATAACCCGTTTCTTAGGTGAGGTGGAACTGGAACAATGACATTTGTGTGTACCAATTTTTGAATGGCTTCCTGCAGAATTGCACTTTCTGTCAGCGAAGCTGGTAAGCCTGATTTGAGGAATCTGTGGAGGTGGGAGTACCTGAAATTCCAGTGTGTACCCTTGGGTAACAATATCTTTTACCCAGGGGTCTAGGCATGATGACGCCCAGATGTGACTGAAATCTTTTAGTCTCGCTCCCACCTGATCGATTCCCAGGCTGTGAGGTCCAGCGTCATACCGAAGACTTGGAGGAGGCACAACCTGGTTTCTGTTCAAGGGAAGCTGCTTGTGCAGGTTTTCTCAATTTTCCCCGACCCTCTCTAAAGAAGGTGGGGAGACCCTTGGATTTTTTAAATGTTGAGGTCTGAAAGGAATGCAGTGCAGGCGTAGGATAGGCTTTCCGAGCCGGTGCAGCTGCGGAGGGAAGAAAGGTTGACTTACCCGCAGTTGCTGTGGATATCCACACATCCAGTGCTTTCCCAAGCAAGGCCTGACTTGTGAAGGGTAGATTCTCCACACTCTTCTTGGATTCCGCATCTGCAGTCCATTGGCGTAGCCAGAGTCCTCTGCGTGCTGAGACAGCCATGGAAGTAGCCCTTGCATTAAGCAGGCCAATGTCCTTCATGGCTTCCACCATGAAACCTGCCGAATCCTGTATGTGACGTTAAAACAAATCAATGTCACGCCTATCCATAGACTCTAATTCCACTAGTAATGTGCCTGACCGCTTTATTATAGCTTTAGAAATCCATGCACAAGCAATAGTGGGCCTTAAAGCCACGCCTGTAGCAGTGTATAGTGATTTGAGCATAGTCTCAATCTTGCGGTCAGCTGGCTCCTTTAAGGCGGTTGAACCGGGGACAGGTAAAACCACCTTTTTAGACAATCTAGATACAGAAGCGTCTACTATAGGTGGGTTTTCCCACTTCTTCCTGTCCTCTTCAGGGAAAGAAAAGGCAATGAGAATTCTTTTAGGAATTTGGAATATTTTCTATGGGTTTTCCCAGGATTTTTCAAACAAGGAGTTTAACTCCTTAGAAGCAGGGAAGGTAAGCGAGGATGCCTTATTTACAGTAAAAATAAGATTTTAAACCTACCGGTAAATCTTTTTCTCCTAGTCAGTAGAGGATGCTGGGGACTCCATAAGGACCATGGGGTATAGACGGGCTCCGCAGGAGACATGGGCACTATAAAGAACTTTAGATGGGTGTGCACTGGCTCCTCCCTCTATGCCCCTCCTCAAGGCCTCAGTTAGAGAACTGTGCCCAGAGGAGACGGACAGTACGAGGAAAGGATTTTTGTTAATCTAAGGGCAAGATTCATACCAGCCCACACCATCCACACCGTATAACTTGGAATATACGCAACCAGTCAACAGTATGAACAAAAACAGCATCAGCCAAAGACTGATCTTAACTGTAACATAACCCTTATGTAAGCAATAACTATATACAAGCCTTGCAGAAATAAGTCCGCACTGGGACGGGCGCCCAGCATCCTCTACGGACTAGTAGAAAAAGATTTACCGGTATTTTCTCTTACGTCCTAGAGGATGCTGGGGACTCCGTAAGGACCATGGGGATTATATCAAAGCTCCAGACCGGGCGGGAGAGTGCGGATGACTCTGCAGCACCGATTGAGCAAACATGAGGTCCTCATCAGCCAGGGTATCAAACTTGTAGAATTTTGCAAAAGTGTTTGAACCCGACCAAGTCACCGCTCGGCAAAACTAATGCCGAGATGCCTCGGGCAGCCGCCCAAGAAGAGCCCACCTTCCTAGTGGAATGGGCCTTTACCGAATTTGGTAACGGCAATCCAGCCGTAAAATGAGCCTGCTGAATCGTGTTACAAATCCAGCGAGCAATGGTCTGCTTAGAAGCAGGAGCGCCAACCTTGTTGGCTGCATACAAGACAAACAGTGCCTCTGTTTTCCTAACCCGAGCCGTCCTGGCTACATCAAGGGACTTGGAATCCTCCAAGTCATCTGCACTCCCTTTACAAAAGTCTGGACTTCTGGGAGAGAAGCCAATTCCTTCTGAAAGAAAATTGATAGGGCCGAAATCTGTACCTTAATGGAGCCTAATTTTAGGCCCATATCCACTCCTGTCTGTAGAAAGTGGAGAAAACGGCCCAGATAGATTTCCTCAGCAGAAGCATTCTTGGCTTCACACCAAGATACATACTTTCTCCAGATACGGTGATAATGTTTCGCCATCACCTCCTTCCTAGCCTTTATCAGAGTAGGGATGACTTCTTCTGGAATGCCTTTCCCAGCTAGGATTCGGTGTTCAACGCCATGCCGTCAAACATAACCATGGTAAGTCTTGGAACACGCAGGGCCCCTGTTGCAACAGGTCCTCTCTGAGAGGAAGAGGCCATGGATCTTCTGTGAGCATTTCCTGAAGATCTGAATACCAGGCCCTTCGAGGCCAATCTGGAACAATGAGTATTGTCCGCACGCTTCTTTGTCTTATGATTCTCAATATCTTTGAGATGAGTGGACCGACTGAAACACCCACGGTGTCACCAGGGCGTCTACTGCTACTGCCTGAGGGTCCCTTGACCTGGCACAATACCGCCGAAGTTTCTTGTTGATGCGTGACGACTTGTTATCTCTGCAAAAACTTCTTGATGAAGTCCCCACTCTCCTGGATGGAGATCGTGTCTGCTGAGGAAGTCTGCTTCCCAGTTGTCTACTCCCGGAATGAAGACTGCTGCCAAAGCGCTTATGTGATTTTCCGCCCAGCGAAGAATCCTGGTGGCTTCCGCCATTGCCGCTCTGCTCCTTGTCCTGCCTTGGCGGTTTACATGAGCCACGGCTGTGACGTTGTCTGATTGAATCAGAACCGGTAGGTCGCGAAGAAGATTCTCCGCTTGACGTAGGCCGTTGTATATGGCCCTCAATTCCAGTACGTTGATATGTAGACAAGCCTCCTGGCTTGACCACAGACCCTGAAAATGTCTTCCTTGTGTGACTGCTCCCCACCCTCGGAGGCTCGCATCCGTGGTCACCAGAACCCAGTCTTGAATACCGAATCTGCGACCCTCGAGAAGGTGAGCATTCTGCAGCCACCACAGGAGAGACACCCTGGCCCTGGGGGACAGGCATATTTTCTAAAGAATTTGAAGATGGGACCCGGACCACTTGTCCAGAAGGTCCCACTGAAACGTCCTTGCATGAAACCTGCCGAAGGGGATGGCCTCGTAGGTTGCCACCATTTTTCCCAGTACTCGAATGCATTGATGGACTGACACTCTTTTCGGTTTTAACAGGTCTCTGACCATGTTCTGGAGTTCCTGGACTTTTTCCATTGGGAGAAAAACCCTCTTTTGTTCCGTGTCCAGAATCATGCCTAAGAAAGATAGCCGAGTTGTTGGAACCAACTGTGACTTTGGTAGATTCAGAATCCATATATATACCTACAGCTAGAGATAAATCTCAAACTGTATATATATCTGGCGCTAAAATAATGTATGGTAGTAATTTACCAGATGGTAATCAGTGAAAATTGTGATCTCTAGGGCTGCTGAGCAAAAACAGCTGGTTAGGCTGAACAACTAATTGAAATACAAAGGAGAAAGAAATGCTCTGCGCACCAAAAATCACTTTGAATTGATTGATTGATTAATTAAGTGCAGTCTAGCAAGGAGAATGATTGACTCAATGAAACTTGACCTTTTTTATAGTGAAAAATATTTTATAAAACAGTTAATGACACAAAACAAAGTAAATAAGACAAACAATACATATATATATATATATATATATATATATATATATATATATATATATATATATATATATATATATATATATATATAGCAGTATAAAAACCGGAGGTATTTCACCTCTTGCAAGTGTAAATAGAAACACTGTATCTAACTTTTATAAACGTGCTGTTTAAACAGCATACACTGTATCTAAAATGCAGATCGGATATCTTAAGTGAAAGAGGCTCTATACAAAGAGCAACAATCGATTCTAACACTGGCGTCCCAGTGTGGAATCAAATAAAATGTCCACAGATGGCTCCACAATAAAATTATTAGAAGCAAAGCAAGTAATAATAGTTACCCTCGTGCTGATTCCTGAGATGTAATGCAGAGTCCTGTATGCATTTGCACGGGGAGAATGTAAAGATTGGTAGTTGCTGCCACAATGGTAATTAAAAGACAGACTTGTTGGAATATTTATTCTCCGTAATAATAGCCGTCAGTTGACCGTCAGATGATGACATGTAGGGAGTTTCCCAGCAAGGGACCTGATCCGTATGGCTATCGGTAACAGCATGGAACGGCAAAACCGCTGATGGCTGGCGCCGCACTGGTCTCACAGCGGAGATCCGTCTATATCCAGCTTGTCGCAGCGGGATTCTGATGTAGAAGTGCCGTTAGCAGCTGGACTCCCTTTAACCTCACTGCGGAGGTATAATTACTGTAGGTCACTTGGCTTAGATGTGGACGGAACCGGAATAGCAGGACCGAGATGGTAGGAGCCCGTCTGTGGAGTAACTGATATCCACTGCACTGCACTCGTAGAAAGGGGCGCTGTGAGACCAGTGCGGCGCCAGCCATCAGCGGTTTTGCCGTTCCATGCTGTTACCGATAGCCATACGGATCAGGTCCCTTGCTGGGAAACTCCCTACATGTCATCATCTGACGGTCAACTGACGGCTATTATTACGGAGAATAAATATTCCAACAAGTCTGTCTTTTAATTACCATTGTGGCAGCAACTACCAATCTTTACATTCTCCCCGTGCAAATGCATACAGGACTCTGCATTACATCTCAGGAATCAGCACGAGGGTAACTATTATTACTTGCTTTGCTTCTAATAATTTTATTGTGGAGCCATCTGTGGACATTTTATTTGATTCCACACTGGGACGCCAGTGTTAGAATCGATTGTTGCTCTTTGTATAGAGCCTCTTTCACTTAAGATATCCGATCTGCATTTTAGATACAGTGTATGCTGTTTAAACAGCACGTTTATAAAAGTTAGATACAGTGTTTCTATTTACACTTGCAAGAGGTGAAATACCTCCGGTTTTTATACTGCTATATATATATATATGTATTGTTTGTCTTATTTACTTTGTTTTGTGTCATTAACTGTTTTATAAAATATTTTTCACTATAAAAAAGGTCAAGTTTCATTGAGTCAATCATTCTCCTTGCTAGACTGCACTTAATTAATCAATCAATCAATTCAAAGTGATTTTTGGTGCGCAGAGCATTTCTTTCTCCTTTGAGATTCAGAATCCAGCCATGTTGCTGCAGCACTCTCAGGGAGAGCGCCACGCTTTTCAGCAACTGATCTTTCGATCTCGCTTTTATCAGGAGATCGTCCAAGTACGGGATAATTGTGACTCCCTGCCGGCGCAGGAGCACCATCATTTCCGCCATTACCTTGGTGAAAATCCTCGGGGACGTGGAAAGCCCAAACAGCAACGTCTGAAACTGGTAATGACAGTCCTGTACAGCGAATCTCAGGTACACCGGATGAGGGGGATATATGAGGACATGAAGGTAGGCATCCTTTATGTTCAGTGACACCATATAATCCCCCCCTTCCAGGCTGGAGATAACAGCCCGGAGTGATTCCATCTTGAATTTGAACTTTTTCAAGTACAGGTTTAGGGATTTTAAATTTAGAATGGGTCTGACCGAGCCATCCGGTTTTGGGACCACAAATAGGGTTGAATAGTACCCCTTCCCCTGTTGAACTAGGGGAACCTCGACAACCACTTGTTGTTGACACAGTTTTTGAATTGCAGCTAAAACAATCTGGGGAAGAAGCTGGTAAAGCAGATTTGAAAAACCGGTGAGGAGGCACGTCTTCGAATTCCAGCTTGTAACCTTGGGATACAATTTCTATTGCCCAAGGATCCACGTCTGACTGAACCCAGACGTGGCTGAAGAGACAAAGATGTGCCCCCACCGGCGCGGACTCCCCCAGTGGAGCCCCAGCGTCATGCGGTGGATTTAGTAGAAGCCGGGGAGGACTTCTGCTCCTGGGAACTAGCCGTAGCAGGCTGTTTTTTCCCTCTACCCTTACCTCTGGCGAGGAAGGAAGAGCCCCGACCTCTTCTGGACTTATGCGACCGAAACGACTGCATCTGATATTGCGGCGCTTTCTTTTGCTGTGGGGAAACATAAGGTAAAAAAAAGTAGATTTACCCGCGGTAGCTGTGGAAACTAGGTCTGCGAGACCTTCCCCAAATAAATCCTCACCTTTGTAAGGCAAAACTTCCATATGTCTCTTTGAGTCGGCATCACCCGTCCATTGGCGGGTCCACAGGGCTCGCCTAGCAGAAATCGCCATGGCGTTGGCTCTCGAACCTAGCAGACCAACGTCTCTCTGAGCATCTCTCATATATAAGACTGCGTCTTTAATGTGACCTAAGGTCAATAAAATGGTATCCCTATCCAGGGTATCAATGTCAGCTGACAAGGTCCAAGCCGCTACAGGGCTACAAACCCAAGCCGACGCTATTGCTGGTCTGAGCAAGGCACCCGTATGTGTATAAATTGATTTTAAGGTAGTTTCCTGTCTGCGAGCAGCAGGATCCTTGAGGGCAGCCGTGTCTGGAGACGGTAGCGCCACTTTTTTGGACAAGCGTGTTAACGCTTTGTCCACCCTGGGTGAGGATTCCCACCGTAACCTGTCCTGCGCAGGGAAAGGATACGCCATCAGAATTCTCTTGGGAATCTGCAGTTTCTTGTCTGGAGTTTCCCAAGCCTTTTCAAATAACGCGTTCAGCTCATGAGATGGGGGAAAGGTTACCTCAGGTTTCTTTTCCTTAAACATGTGAACCCTCTTGTCAGGGACAGAGGGGTCATCTGTGATATGTAAAACATCCTTTATTGCAATAATGAATACTTTTGGCCACCCTTGGGTGTAACCTCGCATCATCGTAGTCGACACTGGAGTCAGAGTCCGTGTCGGTATCAGTGTCTGCTACTTGGGACAGGGGCCATTTCTGAGACCCTGAAGGGCCCTGTGACACAGTCAAAGCCATGGAATGACTCCCTGTTCTATCCCTGGACTCTGCTTTGTCCAATCTCTGATGCAATAAAGACACATTTGCATTTAAAACATTCAACATATCCAACCAATCAGGTGTCGGCGTTGCCGACGGAGACACCACAATCATCTGCTCCACCTCCTCCTTAGATGAGCTTCAGACCTGCCGACACGCGTACCGACACCCCCACACACTCAGGGATATATCTATATGGAGACAGTTCCCCAATAAGGCCCTTTGGAGAGACAGAGAGAGTATGCCAGCACACATCCAGCGCCACCTGACACTGGAAACAAAAAACCAGTTAAAACCAGAGCTTTTATATAAATATACACTCACTGCGCCAATTATTGTGCCTCCCCCCCCCTCTTTTCTGCCCTCTGTCACCGTGTTCAGCAGGGGAGAGTCCGGGGAGCCAGCTTCTCTGCAGTGTGCTGTGGAGAAAATGGCGCTGGTTAGTGCTGGAGGATCAAACCCCGCCCCCTCAGCGGCGGGCTTCGGTCCCGCTCAAATTTCCTATACTGGCGGGGGATTATTTAATATACTGCTTCCGCAGTATATATACATGTTAGCCAGTCCCAAGAGGTCTAATATTGCTGCCCAGGGCGCCCCCCCCTGCGCCCTGCACCCTTCAGTGTCTTCTGTATATGTGTGTGTGTGTGTGTGTGTGTGTGTGTGTGTGTGTGTGTGTGTGTGAGCAATGGCGCGCAGCGTTACCGCTGCGTGTTACCTCAGAGAAGATCTGAAGTCTTCAGCCGCCTTTGAAGTCTTCTTTCTTCTTATACTCACCCGGCTTCTATCTTCCGGCTCTGTGAGGACGGCGGCGCGGCTCCGAGACGAACGGCGAGGGTGAGACCTGCCTAAGAAGCAGAGCCTATCATTTAAGTAGGTCTGCTTCTCTCCCCTCAGTCCCACAATGCAGGGAGCCTGTTGCCAGCAGTGCTCCCTGAAAATAAAAAACCTAACAAAAGTATTTTTCAGAGAAACTCAGGAGAGCTCCCCTGTAGTGCACCCAGTCTCCTCTGGGCACAGGATCTAACTGAGGTCTGGAGGAGGGGCATAGAGGGAGGAGCCAGTGCACACGCATCTAAAGTTCTTTATAGTGCCCATGTCTCCTGTGGAGCCCGTCTATACCCCATGGTCCTTACGGAGTCCCCAGCATCCTCTAGGACGTAAGAGAAATAAGTCTCATCTTCCTGCTCAGGTACCTTCTCAGTAATGTGTAACACATCCCTAATGGCTTCTATCATTAATTGCACCCCTTTAGCATCACCGTCTTCTGTATCAGAGTCGGTATCCGTGTCAGCTTGCAGTATATGGGCAAGTGTACTTTTTTGCGGGTATGTAGGTGGGGTTTTTGATGAAGTAGTGCGGGCTGGATATTGCAACCCCACCACAGTCTTCCTCAAAAACGGAGTCTCTTTCTCAGTATGTGACATCCTCGTTGAGATCTGGGATATCATTCCCCTTAAAGCAGAGGTTCTCAAACTCGGTCCTCGGGAGCCCACACAGTGCATGTTTTGCAGGTAACCCAGCAGGTGCACAGGTGTATTAATTACTCACTGACACATTTTAAAAGGTCCACAGGTGGAGCTAATTATTTCACTTGAGATTCTGTGAGGAGACCTGCAAAACATGCACTGTGTGGGCCCCCGAGGACCGAGTTTGAGAACCTCTGCCTTAAAGAATCCATGCGGGTTCGGATTCAGAAGGCGGAGAAAGCATATTTCAGTCCTGAGTACATGGAATAGACTCCTATGGAGAAGATAAACACTCTGCAGCGCAGGACATAGTCCTTAGACATGTTAACGTGAGATATACACACACACACACAGGAAAATGTCAGATACAGTTTCCCCCAGAGCACCTTCAGAGAGTCAGAGTATAAGGAGCCAGACACACCGTGCCCCTGTAGGCAGTTATTATGATAAATGCCCGGCGCTAACTAACTACCCTTAATAGAGCAGTTAGTACTGTTATCACACTCCACTCCCTGTCTTTAACACCCTGGTACCGTGAGGCATTGGAGTTATGTGACCGTTCTGTGTAATCTGCAGGAAGAAAATGGTGTTGGTGAATGCTGGAACCGCTCTGAGAGGAAGCCCCGCTTCCCGCACTTATTTAAACTGGCCTGAGGATTTTATATGTTAACAGCTGGATTAGCCCCTGTTAGCGCTATGACCAGTGTAGGGTTAACCTGCCGACTCAGGACGCCCTCCAGCGTCTACATGCAGAGATGTTGCTGAGCCATATTGGAGCGCAGCCCGGCGCTGTACTCACCACTCTTCTATCTTCTGGCTCTGTTAGGGGGTGGCGACCATGCCGCGGGAGTGAGCGGTCGCCTCGTGGGCTTGCGATCATCACCCTCAGGAGTTCAGTGTCCTGGCAGCAGATATAGAGAACCATTAACTCTCTATTAAGTTGGTTCCTAACCCCCCCCCCCCCCCCTAAGTCCCACGAAGCAGGGAGGCTGTTACCAGCATCCTCCCTGTAAAACAACAAACTCTAACCTTTGAGAAAATAATAAAACTCTTAGGAGCTCCCCTAGCGGTGACCGGCTCCTCCGGGCACATTTTCTAAACGGAGTCTGGTAGGGGGGGCATAGAGGGAGGGGCCAGCCCACACTATTAAACTCTTAGGGGGAGATTCAATTGTTTGAAAAGTCAGTTGGGTGTCTGTTTTTCCTATCTAATAGACAGGGAAAAACAGACACCAAACTGACTTTTTAAACATTTGAATTCCCCCCTTAAAGTACCAGTAGCTCCTAGTGGACCCGTCTATACCCCATTGTACTAAATTGGACCCCAGCATCCTCTAGGACGTTAGAGAAAATATCGTGCTGCAGAGGCAACCCGTTCCGGCGTTCCGGAGGTTTCCGGATTTGACCCAACAATCCCAGGTGTGGGAACACGTGCTGCAGTACAGCTGTGACCTCTAGCATGATAAACGTTAAAACACAAATTCAAAACAAATGGCAATGCGGGATAACAGCCACGAGCTTCAGACGCTGCGCTCTCCGGGGCTTCACCCGCTGCACCACTGTCCAGGCTCCGGGGCATCACCCGCTGCACCACCGCCCAGGCTCCGGGGCATCATCCGCTGTACCACCGCCCAGGCTCGAGCTTCAGTAACGGCTCATCGCATAATGAGAACCTGCGCCAGCTGATACAGACGCCGCAGCCAATCAGCGTGCAGGGTGGGGGATTTATACCTGAGAGCTGCTGGGGATGTTACAGGCAGTGTGGGGCACAGAGCTACAGTGGTAAGAATGGCTGCAGTGATGACCAGAGTAAGTTGTGTGGCTGCTGGGGGGATTGTAACTACCCTGATCACTGGTCCCAGCACACCCTCGGTGTCTGGGGGGTGGTTTCCTTTTAATAATATAAATGAACCGTTTGAATGAAACTTATCTGAACCTCCTAATGTGACTGCTATAAATGTGGCAGACTATTAAGTCAGTGCTTAAAGTTTTGTAGGGAAGATGTTTATTTAAGTTATGTTCTATTCTACTGAGACCCTATATTGTGTTTGATAGATGAGGGTATGCCATTGTCTGTTGTTTTCTCTCCCCACCTGACATGAAGGGGTAGGTATAATGACCTTTTTATCACTTCTTACTAATCTTAAATGGTGCTCCTAACTATCATGTGTCTGAAAAATGGCAGGAGCTGATTGGTTGAAGCACCATTTAAGATCAGTAATGAGTGATAACAAGAGTGACACTCCTTTTTAAATCTCCCCTGAAGTTACTGTACATACTCTAGTCTGTATTCAAAACATACAGGTGTTAGTAAACTGTCCCCCTCAACTTGCTGCATCACTTGTTTCAGTTTAAATGAGGTTCTGTAGGTGGTGTGTGTGTGCTGGGGTGGTTGGTTCCCCCCCCAGTCAACTACTGAATAGTGAATGTATTGCTCTCTCCAGAGTATGCGGCTCAATGCAGACAACAAAATGGAGGCTGGAAAGAAGGCAGCTGTAACCAGACCACGCCAACGAAACGCACTGGGAGATATTGGGAACTGTATAGTAGGAAGAGGCAAAGTGGCTGTGAGAAAAGTAAGGAAAATGATAGAAGTACTGCTGATTGCTCCAAATGTTGGGTTCAGCCTAAAAATTTGTAATTGTGGCTTTGATTAAATGAGAACCTGAGACCAACCAGGCTGGAACTATGCTTTTCTATTACGCAGGAGGTGAATTGAGCCTCTAGACAGGACTAACTTGCGTATAACTTGTCAGAATCCTAAAACATGAATCTGGTTTGAACCAAAGACCTTAACAATAAATGGCAGACATTATTGCAGTTCTGTTTTTGGGGGTTGGAATATCCTTATTTCCTCCCCCATTTGTGAAATGGAAGGTAACTGATCCTCTACTTGCAGGAAGCTAAAGTTGTAAGAAACAATGTGGTGGAGAAAGCTGTCAAACAACCACCATATCTTGAGGTCCTAGAGGAGGAAGAAAAGGTGAGACCCACTTCCACCTAAAACTGGACTGGCTTGTCCTCCAAGGAAGACTCTCCTTTAAGAATATCCTAATGTGTATATTAAACTTGACTCGTGCCAGAGGTTACTAAGAGACAGAGCCGTAACTACATTTGTGCCTGTCGCACAGTGCAGTCGCCCTGAGGGCACGATGACCAGCATTCTATGTCAGTGGCTTGTAATGAGTCAAATTGACTCATTACAAGCTGTGCACCGCGCCGGAGGAGAGGAGCAGCTCCGGAGGGAGGGGGACTGGAGCCGCAGAAGCGCTATGTAATTGGTAGCGGCGCCACTGCAGTTGTTCCCCCTCCTTCCGCACTGGCTGACCGGCGCTGCTGGGATGTGCTTCCGGCTCTACCTGGTGTAGTGGCGCTACTGTGCGGCATAACTTGAAAAATGGAGACTACTGTGCACTGTAGTATGAATTGGTATTTTGTGGCCACACCCCTATATTTTTTGCGCACACACTGCCCCTGTTTTACATAAGGGGGGGCGCCAATGCCATTTCTTGCACACAGCGCTAAAATGTCTAGTTACGGCACTGCATTCAGAAGCCATATATGGCCTTTTCTTAGCAAAGTCTACCTGGGAGAAGACCTTGTATAGGAATGGGGAAGAGACCTTTAGCGTGAGATTCAAATGTTTGAAAAGTCGGTTGGGTGTCTGTTTTCCTGTCTATTAGATAGGGGTGAAAAAAGACTCCCAACTGACTTCTGAAATGTTTGAATTTCCCCCTTAGAGTCTTGTGGCCATAACTGATTTGGTATTAGGAACTCTCTAACTACATGTGAACTTGCTATGCAAGCACTTTAATGGGCACTTAACATGCTGGATGTGCATCTTTATAATCCAGGGGTTCTCAAACTCGGTATTCAGGACCCCACACAGTGCATGTTTTGCAGGTAACCCAGCAGGTGCACAGGTGTATTAATTACTCACTGACACATTTTAAAAGGTCCACAGGTGGAGCTAATTATTTCACCTGCAATTCTGTGAGGAGACCTGCAAAACATGCACCGTGTGGGGTCCTGAGGACCGAGTTTGAGAACCTGTGGTATAATCGATTAGTGCCTGTGGAGTGCGCTTAAAGGGAAACCTACTTGGTTTATTGTGGATCAATCTCCCTTAAGATCTGTGTCCCTAATCAACATAAATGGTTTAAAACAAGTCTGGAATGGGAACTGACTGTAGTATATAACTCCCATGTTGCACTCTAACTATGTATGGTAAGACCTGACACTACTTACTATGGGTTTATTAGCCACTCTCGCCAAGTCCCATGGATACATCTGGTGCCTCACCGATGGAAGACCAGGGTGTTTCCCACTCGGATGCACTGCTTCAGGTGAAAGATGTTGATGAAGAGGACGCAGACAACCCCATGCTGTGCAGTGACTATGTAAAAGAGATCTACTGCTACCTGAGGGAACTTGAGGTAGGTGCTAATCTGCATCTTGAGATGCTGCATAAACCAGGGACGTGCGGTGAGCTAAATGGCTCAGGAGGCACTGGCTAACCCCAGAGCAAGATTTACATGCAATATGAGCCAAAGGGTACATCTGGGCATTATACACAGGTGCAGCAATATAAACTCCTGGAAATCTGGTGAGCTTTGATTAGAGATATGTGGAAAGGATACATGGGTGAGGCACTGCCTCACCTGCCATAGACTTTTTACTCGCGTTTGGGCTATAAAAATGATTAGAATAATGCAAAGAAGATATTTCAAACAAATTATCAGTATTTTTCATATATTTTATTCAGTCAAAACTCTGGTTTAAACATAAGTATGACTGGAAACGCTCTGCCTCACCCCACTGCACGTCACTGGCATAAACTGTTATAATTCTTCCCCTCTCTAGTAATATCTATAATATACAGGTACAGTATATCTGGAAAACCTGCACTGTTGAAGGTACCTTGGAACTGCACATGCAGCAGCCCTTAGTGTACTGGCCCAGTGAAGTGCCTGTGCAGCAGGTTGTTGCATTTTGCACAGAGGCTAAAATGTCTAGTGGTCTTTTTCTTTTTTCAGTTTCTGACTTTAGCCAACCAGTTGGGATACAGTGCAGCTTTTCTGATCAATAACATATTGAGAAATGTATATCAGTTGTTTTATCTGCATTGGTTTAGGCTTCCTGTTCCCCCTCAACTTTGGGAGGAGGTGCAGCCACTACGGACCCTATGGCTGTAATCCCCTCAAAGGGCAAAGTAGGGAGATAGTGGTCCTGGTCCTTGGTTAAGTCTCAGAGGCCTGCCAATGCTCTCTTTTAACCTTAGTTTAATTTGAGGGGACTTGCAAGTGTCCACTCAATGGGCTCAATTCAACTTATGTATTGAATAGTGCCGGGAGGAGGCTTCCTGGAGCTATTCAATTCAGTATGCGGTCATCCCCAACTAGTTTTTCTTGCACCCCTCCAGGGATGTGAGCAGAAATCGTCTGGCAATTTGTCGGCAATGCTGTTTTGTGCCAGTGTGGACATTAAGCATAATGCAGGTGGGAGTGGAAATTCTATGTGGTTGGGAGAGGTAGAGTGAACTAGTGACTTGTGTAACCATATGTATAGCTTTAGGAAGCATCCTAGAAGTCTCTTGAGGAGACCAAGGAAGACGAGTGATGCAATGTCTCTTTACAGGCTGAGCAGGCAATCAAACCACATCCCCTCCAAGGACAAGAAATCAATGGCAACATGAGGGCTATCCTTATTGACTGGCTGGTACAGGTCCACATGAGGTTTAAATTGTTGCATGAGACACTGTTCATGACCGTATCTATTCTGGATCGTTTTCTACAGGTATGTGTTGCCCGTCTTAAGGAATATATGATCTGAAAACATGCCTCTTCTGCTGAGGAAGAGATGCAGATGTACACTCTTAGCACTAAGAACACTGATGGTAAAAATAATTTAAATAAACCCTCACAATTAAGATGGAGTATAATTGAAGTTCTTAGCACACATTTGCACAAATATGCAGGTCCATGTACCGCGGCCAGGTGACTTCATCACATGGGTCCCTAACCAGTATGTGCAGTCCAGGTCTTCACCCCCCCCCCCCCCCACTATATTTGAGTTAAAGATGTCAACAGACTTGTTGTTGGCTAAATCGTGATAACAAATATTAACGTAATACTTGACACAAAGTATTCGCTGACCTAGCCCTGTAAATCGACGCTTGTATATTGTTGGGCTTATTATACACTGGTAACTTGAGTTGGCATGTGGCTTTAGATGCATGAGCTTCATCTTCCCATGGCTCTTGTACAAGAATGGTCAGTCATCCCTTAAACCAGGGGTGGGGAATTTTTCTTTCTTTTTTTTTTTTTTCTACCAAGGGCCATTTGGATATTTATAAAATCCTTCGGGGGCCATACAATAATTATCAACTTAAAAACGAGCCTGCCCCCATTAGATATACCCCCAGTCAGTTGCTATGCCCCCAGTAAGTATGCCCCAAGTCACTTGAAATGCTCCTGCATCCGGCTGCCACTGAGGGTAAGAAGCCAGGCGCCCACTAGTAACAAAATCTCAGCAGGCGCCTGGCTAAGTGAGCCTGGCTGGATCAAGTGGCTCTGCGGGCCTTATACGGCCCCCGGGCCTGAGGTTCCCCACCCCTGCCTTAAACCAATATTTCCTAAATATTGTGAGGGGGGAGTGCACAAGTGTAGTAATTATTGGCTGACAGATGTGGCACTAATTACTGAGGAGAACTGTAGATCTGTAAACATGCGCTCGGAGGAGGGGTCCCTGAGTAGGGGAAACTGCCTTAAACGCCTTTCAAGTCATATGTACAATCCAGAGGGGAAACATGGAAGAGTTCTTCATGACACTTTCCATGCTCCCTCTTTTCTTTGGTTTGTGTGTGTGTGTGTGTGTGTGTGTGTGTGTGTGTGTGTGTGTGTGTGTGTGTGTATAGTATACAGCAGAACAAAGGTCCCCCTTTTATAATTGGAGACTTAACTCTTCATGTTCCTTCTACAGGTTAACCATGTACCCAAAAACCTGTTGCAGTTGGCGGGTATAACGGCAATGTTTCTGGCATGCAAATATGAAGAGATCTATTGTCCCACAATTGGAGACTTTGCATATGTTACTGATCACACTTACACCAGTGCTCAGATCAGAAATATGGAAATGCAGATTCTAAGGTTACTGAAGTTTGACCTTGGACGGCCCTTACCCCTGCATTTCCTGCGGAGAGCATCAAAGATTGGGGAGGTAAGGAAGAATGCATTTGATCAATCCATAACCAGGCTTCAGGTATCGTGTGGTGTACCTCATGCTGGCAAAGGTCTCTTCCCTTATTGTCTCCATTGTTTAGTAGATTGGTCTCACTGGCACTCTTGGCAACTAACTCAGTGTGATCTAGTCTCCTGAAGCTCAGGCTATGGAACTTGCTTGCTAGAATCCCCCGCAGCTGCCACCTCTCCACAATGGCTACATACTGGCATTGGATATTTAAAACTGAGGTGGTAGTGCCATTTTTGTCAGGAATGGCTAAATACCATGAAGTATACCAGAATATTATGTGGGGGTTTTTGTGTGTACTGAATAGCATCATCCCTCTCAAGACGAGGGGTCTATGTACGAAGCCTTGGAGAGAGTACCAGTTAAGCAGCTCCTAACTGCAATGTTACAGGCTGTGATTGAAAAATGAGTTGGGAGCGGATTGGCTGATACGTTATCGCTCTTTAAATCTCCACTTTTATCACTCTTTAAGGCTTAGTACATTTGGGCCAAAATTCCCTAATGGTTAAAATCTAGTCTCAACTTATGAGAGCCCAACATAATGAGTGAAGAAACCCATGCACATACAGGGAGAAGAAACAAACTTGGGGCCTTGGATAGGCATACTGTAGTACTGCTCACCACCATGGTGCCCTAGCCTCTATAATGGAGGCTGCTAGTCCTCAGAGTATCTAGAGATTGCTTGCTGACACCTTTCAAGTGTAATGAGCATATGATTTTGGAATGGTCATGAATACGTTTGTTTTGCAGGTGGAAGTCTCTCTGCACACCTTGTCTAAGTATCTGATGGAACTGGCTATGCTGGACTATGACATGGTGCACTTCCCTCCCTCACAAGTGGCGGCAGCAGCTTTCTGCCTGTCCCAGAAGCTCCTAGATGGTGGCGAATGGGTGAGTTGTGTCCTTGACCAGGTCTTGCATGGGGGGATAAGAATGATTCAGCCTGAATATCAGCATTTTACCTACAATTGTCACTTATTTCTCTAGACTGCAACTCTACAACACTACATGGCCTACAGTGAAAGTGCTCTTGTCCCAGTCATGCAGCACCTGGCAAAGAATATCCTAAAAGTAAATAGAGGTCTTACAAAGTTCATGGTAAGATAGCAACTGATTCCAGCTGCACTGTAATGGCATGGTCTCAGACAAGCATCACTGGTGTAATATTCGCCTGTCTGTTACAGGTCTCATCAACTGCTCATGAAAGATTCTCTGCAAGCTTTAATTTAGCTTTACTTTAGTGCAGCTACCCAAACTCCACCCTTACAGTCCAAGTTCCAATGATACACATGCTAAAGTACAGATAATTAAATTGACTGAATTACTAATTAAGGGGGAGAAGTTTTTCTCCTCCCCCCCCCCCCCCCCCCCTCCCCGCCGCCTTCCAAGTTACTTGTGGTAAAGCCTGGATATCCTTAAAGCCTGGACTGTTATGCCAGTCTGTGAAATTCTGCTCTAGTAGAACAGCTGTCAGTGTTGGGTACACTGCTACATAATTCTCTCCCCAAATGGAAGCCAGTGCCCTCAGGTTAAAGTGTGGGTGCGTGGCTTTTATTTTTTTTCACTTGGATAGAGTTTAACAACTGCAGCTTTACTCAACTGGCAACAACTTGAGTTGTGTCCTAAAGACATCTTCTGAGGGTGTTGAATACACTAATATGTAATCCTAGAACTGTTGCCCTCTTCTCTTGCAGGCAGTACGGGACAAATATGCCAAGAGTCAGCAGATGCGGATCAGCTGTCTGCCACAGCTCAACTCGGACCTCTTGGTGACATTAGCCAGCGCTGTGTCCTGAACACTTATCTTGCTATCTGTACTTGCCCTGAATCAATGCTCTTAATGTATTTTATAATTTTTTTTTATGACTTTTAATAAATAGACTTCTTAAATGTGTGGTCTTGGTTGAAACAGGTGTAAGTGCTGAAAGGGTCTGCCCAATGATGGGTTCCTATGACTGCTCTAATGCATTTTAGGTGTAGGAAATGAGGTTCTCATCTGACCTACAGTACCTTAGTGCATGACTGAAGAGGAGGATGGGACATGTGCTTTATAGGAAACTAGCATGCTTCTGTGAGGTGTCTTCTACATCACTCAATGGCCCTCATTCTGAGTTGTTTGCAGGGCTGCAAAGAAGTAGCTAGCGAACAAACGCATAGTCGCCACCCACAGGGGAGTGTATTTTCGATTTGCAAGAGTGCAAACGTCTGTGCAGCCGAGCGGGTACAAACACATTTTGTGCAGAACAAGACCAGCCCTGTAATTACTTATTCTGTGCAATGTTTGCTGTGTCGAAGGTCCCGGAATTGACGTCTGATACCCGCCCTGGAAACGCCTGGACATACCTGCGTCTTTCCAAACACTCCCAGAAAACAGTCAGTGGACATCCATAAACACCCTCGTCCTGTCAATCTCCTTGCGTTCGGCTATGTGAATGGAATCATCGCTAGAAGCAGTGCAATATAACGATGCTCTTTGTACGTGCACATTGCAGCTCATACGCATGCGTATTTTATTCCCCCCCCCCTTCTTGATGCATTCAAGTGATATGCTTTTAATCCAACCATAATTGAGTGTCCCTGAAAACCAGAAAGGGGGGTTCGCATACCTATCCATATACACAACAGCCCCTCCCCCTCCAAATCATTGCAGCGGACATAGACTATTCCCAGGTTGTATACCCAGTCCAATAAATAAAATATCAATGTGTACTGTCCAGCATTTAGGTGGTCTGAAATCATACTGATTAACTTTTGCAGTGATGCTGGACAGCGGCTATGTGTCACAGCAGTGATGTCAGCTGAAGAGACAGACTGGGGTGCCATTACCTTTTTCTGACTGAGTTGGGGGCAAAGTAAAAGCATAGTGTGCAGGAGAGTACTTACCAGAAAGTGGATTTAAGGTCAAGGGGTAGGAGAAACGGGCAGCCATGAGGCAAAGGGCACCTGAAGCAAACTAAGGGCAAGAGTATGGGGCAGGGAAAAGCAAAGTTATGCCCACTTTGTTTGAAAAGACATGAGGTATACTTAATAAGAACTAACTTCTTTATAGTTGCCACTTCAACCTGGGATTTCTGCATGTGTGAAAAGAAACAACCTGAAATCCTGACCTGGCGCATGGAGTGGAGACCCATGAATTTGCCAGCTTGCTAGACTTGGGCAAATTACAGGGTTATATGTCTGAATTAGCCAATAGAGTGCCTTAAGGACAGAGTTTGGGAACAACTTCCCTATGGTGTAGTGCAGTGGTTCCAAACCTCTGTCCTCAAATACCCCCTACAGTTCATGGTTTCCAGGTCACCTAGCAGGTGCACAGGTGTATTCATTACTCACTGACACATTTTAAAAGAGCCACAGTTGGAACGAATGTAAGCTGTAAAATATGGGTTTATTCACACCTGCGTTTTCCATGCATTCTCTTCAGACCATGAAATCTGCATCCAAAACAAAGTTAGGTTTAAAAAAAAAAAAAATATTGCTATTTGTCAGGCAGAGAAAAATTACATCAAAACAAAGAAGTGCATTTCAAGCGGTATTACACACAATCGGCATATGCAAATATGAATACATCTAAAAGTATAGTAGACATAAAAATAACGTTAAGGAGAGGAGTACATTGGGTGAGGAGAATGCAGTTTGGATAAGTATAATCCGCACAAACAATCTAGGATCTATAAACGTGTACATCAAAAGTCCTGAAAACATGTCCGTAGTCAGAGGTATATGTAGGCAGATTGGTGTGTGCAGAAAGCAGAGCAATTGTGAATGAGCCATAAAGTATAGGACGATAGCGAGAGTTCTGCCAGAGGCCCCATACCCTTTCATACGTCAGTGGACATTTGCGTTTAGTGTACATAAAATGTTCATATGAAAGTGTAGTATTGACTAGTGCCACCCAGGTGGAGGGCGAGGAGGGAGGGTCAGGGGCCATCCAGGTACAAGCAATACATGTGTGGGATAGCGTAAGAGGTTATTAACATAAAGGCGGACAGAGGGAATCCTGCAAATCTAGACCAAAACATACAAATATGTTCATTTAGTAGAGAAATTTGGATACCTGTGTTACATACACAAGCCGTTACTCTGTTCCAAAAAGCAGACACGTGAGCATAGCCAGAGATGATGTCAGAAATCAGAAGCTGAGAGCACTTAGGGCAAACATCTGAGGCCGATCCTCCAAATTGAAAAAGTTTGCTCGGGGTTCAATAGACACTGCAAAATATATAACTATCTGCTGAAATCAAGCATAAGTGGTGGCGTCTCTGGGGTATCCAAGGACATGGGGGGTAATTTAGAGTTGATCACAGCAGCAAATTTGTTAGCAGTTGGGCAAAACCATGCGCGCTGCAGGGGGAGGCAGATATAACATGTGCAGAGAGAGTTAGATTTGGGTGGGGTGTGTTCAAACTGAAATCTAAATTGCAGTGTAAAAATAAAGCAGCCAGTATTTACCCTGCACAGAAACAATATATCCCACCCAAATCTAACTCTCTCTGCAAATGTTATATCTGCCCTCCCTGCAGTACACATGGGGGGTAATTCCAAGTTGATCGCAGCAGGAAATTTTTTAGCAGTTGGGCAAAACCATGTACACTGCAGGGGAGGCAGATATAACATGTGCAGAGAGCGATCCAACTTGGAATGACCCCCAATGTTATTTCTTTTAGCTCTTAAAGCTTGAATAATAACTTATCATTACAAAAAGCAATGTGCGCATTGTGTATTTCTTTTTTATAAAAATGGGGACTACCTCTTTTATCAAGCATGTTCTGATATAAATGACTGACTGTTCTTTACATAATTGTATTGCTATAATTTTATCACTTCGATTTTTACTTTCCCTTTGTATGTCAAAAAGATTGTTTTAATAAAGAATAAATCTAAATATGTATTTACTCAAAAATGAAAGCATTGTGGCCATTGTTAGTAAAAATTTTACTTTGTCCCTTCAATTGATTTTAATCTACCTTTAATTACTTAAAAGATCAGCTTAATCGGCCGCTTGAAATGAATTGTGTTTGCTGATGTGGTTTAATAAACTAATTTATTAGTTGAAGTCACAGTGCTCTGCTTAAATAATGCACCAATTATACAGTGGATTGTAATAAACACATGGGCCCTCATTCCGAGTTGTTCGCTCGCAAGGCGATTTCAGCAGAGTTACACACGCTAAGCCGCCGCCTACTGGGAGTGAATCTAAACTTCTTAAATGTGCGACCGATGTATGCGCAATATTGCGATCAAAAACGAGTTAGCAGTTTTAGAGTAACTCCAGACTTACTCTGCCTGTGCGATCAATTCAGTGCTTTTCGGTCCCGGCTGACGTCATAAACACACCCAGCGTTCGCCCAAGCACTCCCACCGTTTCTCCGGACACGCCTGCGTTTTTTCCGGAAACGGTAGCGTTTCCAGCCACACGCCCCTAAAACGCCGTACATCCGCCCAGTAACACCCATTTCCTGTCAATCACAATGCGATCGCCGGAGCGATGAAAAAGCCGTGAGTAAAAATACTTTCTTCTTAGTAAAGTTACTTGGTGCATGCGCAGTGCGAACATTACGCATGCGCACTAAGATAATTCTCACTGCGATGCGATGAAAAATACCGAGCGAACAACTCGGAATGAGGGCCATTGAGTAATTATGAGTTTTGTCCATATAAATCTTGAATATTCAATTGATAATGGTGTTGTGGCGATGCAAGTGTTGGGGTATTGGTGTACTTTGGGTTCGGCGTCCCGTTCCTATCAGGTGTACTAACTTACCCTTCCAGCAGTGCTGCAAGTATGGCGGTATGGCGTACCGGTAATTCTCTGTGATGCTTGGTCTCCAGCGGTGGCGGGGTGAATCTCAATAAGGCACCGATTTGCTAGCCAATCAGAGCTCGTGGACTGGCATCCACGGCTCCTGATTGGCTTCCAGTCTGCGAGCTCTGATTGGCTAACGAACCGGTGCCTCATTTGAGATACCCACCGCCGGAGACCGGACTTCATGAGCATTGAGAGACCGGAGAGGCACTGCGCTCTTCTACCCTCACATAGCAGCAAAAGAGTGAGCAGTGGGGGCACTCTGGGGCAATGTATATCTGGCACTGTGGGGCAATGTATATCTGGCACTGGGGCAATGTGTATCTGGCACTCTGGGGCAATGTATATCTGGCACTATGGGGCAATATATATCTGGCACTGTGGGGCAATGTATATCTGACACTGGGGCATTTGTGTATCTGGCACTGTGGGGCAATGTGTATCTGGCACTGTGGGGGCATTTGTGTATCTGGCAATGTGATCTGGCACTGTGGGGCAATGTATATCTGACACTGGGGCAATGTGTATCTGACACTGGGGCAATGTATATCTGACACTGGGGGGGGGGCAATGTGTATCTGGCACTGTGGGGGCATTTGTGTATCTGGCACTCTGGGGCGATGTATATCTGACACGGTGGGGCAATGTATATCTGGCACTGTGGGGCAACGTATATCTGGCACTATTGGGGTCATGTGTATCTGGCCCCCCCATATGTGTACCACGCCCCCATTTTCATTGGCCACACCCCATGTGGCATTTGGCCACACCCATTTTCGGCACGCGCACCTTCGGCACACGCACACGGTACCTACAAAACATTTTTTCTACTTACACCACTGCCTTCCGGTGATATATGCGGATATCGTTTCCTTCTCCTTTGATGGTTGATTGGGCTGATGTCCTGGTGGTGCTTGTGTACAAGCCTGCATGACCAGCTCGTACAGCTTAGGAGTTGCTTGGTGGCTTTGTGACTGTACGGGGTGCAGCGATTTTGCAGGTCGCACTACCTCCCGGTGTCAGTACAGCACTGCTGGTGTGTAAGCCTACACAGCTGCTGGTGATGGTGCAACATGGGTTTGCCCAATTGCTAACTTTTTTGGTATGCTAACAACTCTGAATAACCCCCTGAATACGAATTTTGAGCAGAAATAATAATAATAATTTTATTTATATAGCGCTCTTTCTCCAATAGGACTCAAGGCGCTTAACAGATACATAGCATAATATAATACAGAAAATAGTGAAGTACAGAACAGATTTTCATAAAATACAGAAGCATGGAGATACTAAAGGGACAATTATGGGAATGCTTGAGTAAAAAGGAAAGTCTTGAGTCTACTTTTAAAAGATTCTATAGTTGGGGCCTCTCGCACTGTTGTAGATTCGGAACCGCATGACTAAAAGCTCGACCCCCAGATGAATTACGGGAGATTCTAGGTACTGCTAAAAGTCCTTCATCTACAGATCGCAGTAATCGAGTGGGGCAGTATGGGGTCAGTAGCTGCTTCAGGTACCTTGGGCCCTGCTCATTTAGTGCTTTGAAACTCAGTAAGCCAATCTTGAAGATGATTCGCCATCTTACAGGCAACCAGTAAAGGGAGTAGAGTATGGGTGTTATGTGGCTAGAACGGGGCTGGTTGGTTAACAGCCTGGCAGCTGTGTTTTCCACCAGCTGTAAGCGGTGCAATTCTTTTGCTGGGAGACCAAGGTAGAGGGCATTACAGTAGTCTAATCGAGATGATACAAATGCGTGGATGACTTTTGGCAGATCATCTGAGGGAATTAAGTGCTTGATTCTGGCTATGTTCCTCAGGTGAAAGAATGAGGATTTGATCGTGGCTGATATCTGATGTTTAAGTGTCAAGCCACCATCCAGGACAACGCCAAGATTCCGCACACAATCAGTGGTTTGTAATTCTGAATCCCCGAGTGTAAGTCCAGTTGGTTGGCTATGCTGCAGTCTTGTCCTTTGATGTTGCGGTCCTATCATAAGGACCTCTGTTTTATCCGGGTTCAGTCGCAGCCAACTAGCACTCATCCATTCCTGGAGTTCAGCTAGACAGCCATTTAGGGTTGCTATTATCAGTGCCCGGAGCAAAGGACAAGTACAGTTGTGTATCATCTGCATAGCAGTGATAGACCAGGCCATGGTGCCTGATTATTTCGCCCAATGGGAGCATGTATACTGCAAAAAGCATGGGGGATAGTATAGAACCTTGTGGGACACCACATGGCAATGGCACTGCTGGTGATGAGTATAATCCAGACGATACTATCTGTGACCTGCCTGTGAGAAATGATTTGAACCAATTTAGGACTGTGCCATCAAGTCCACAAAAATGTATCAGACGCTCAATCAGAAGCCCATGGTCCACGGTATCAAATGCTGCAGAGAGATCCAGAAGGATTAATATTGAACAGTCGCCTCTGTCTCTTGCCGTCAGAAGATCATTTAACACACACACACCAGGGCTGTTTCAGTGCTATGTCTTCTCCTGAATCCTGACTGGAATGGATCATAGATATCATGGGTTGTCAGGCGGGTTTTGTAGTTTGACACTCCTTTGATGGCACTGTGGAGATTCCAGCCCGAATGGTGGATATTTTATCTGCAAAGAAGTTTGCAAACTTGTTGCATCTTGCCTGGGAGAGGGTTTCATCAGTCTGCAGGCATGCTGGCTTGCAAAGCATCTCCACTGTGTGGAAAAGTTGAGCTGGCCTATTGTTTGCTGTCGTGATCTCATTTGACAGAAACTGTGATTTCTTATGGGTGATTGTCGATTGATATTCTTCATTATGCTTTATTAGTTTTATTTTGTCATCCACTAGGTTAGTCTTCCTCCATCGTCTTTCCAGTCTACGCCCCCTTTTCTTGAGCTCACTAACACTGTTGTCGAACCAGAGAGCTCGACGTTGTGGTTTACGAGGTCTTATATGCACAGGGGTGATAATATCAATTGCAGCCGTAACATCCCTATTATAATAACGGACTAAGTAACAGGGATCTTCACAGGCACCCAGTATAGCAGAGAGATCCAGATTTGCTGTTAGAGCCTGGAGTCATACCCCTCCTTGGACGATACCTGCTCAACTCCACGGGCAGAGATTTTATTTGAGGGGTTGCAACTGAGAACCAAAGGGCGTGGTGGTCTGACCAGATGACTGGGTTTATTTTTAGGTCAGTGACTTCTAATCCAATCTGAAAGACAAGATCAAGAGTGTGACCACTTTTATGTGTGGCAGAAGGAATGACCTGTGTGAAGCCCAGACCATTCATTGTGCACAGGAGGTCTTGGCCAAGGCGTGAGAGCTCATTATCCACCCATGCATTGAAATCCCTGAGGATGAGCCATTTTTGATGTTCCAGAACCAGGCCAGCAACAGTGTCTGCAATTTCTTGTAGAAATATCTTTCCATCTCTAGGGGGCCGGTAAATGAGAAGTACTCTGAAACCTAATCCTGTTGAACTCTGGGCAGCAATGCACTCGAATGAGCGAGTAATTTCAATAGGATGGACCCTAAGTTTAAGGTCTTTTTTGAAGCAGATAGCCACCCCGCCACCCCTGCGGTCCAGTCTTGGGTTGTGGATGACAGAGTAGTTTGTTGGGACCGCAGCCTCCAATATAGGTGCTGCATTTTCATCTAGCCAGGTCTCTGTAATACAGGCTAGATCTGCAGATTCAATAAGGTCAGCAATTATTGCAGTCTTGTTTCTTATAGATCTGGCATTACAAAGGACTGACCTGATTGGGCATACCAGAGGGCCTTCAGTTTTCTTTATGTTAGGTGCAGGAGCTCTGGGTATGGGGGTTACCAAGCGAGAATTGACAGTTCTGTTCTTCCAAGCACAGGGCCGTCTTTTGGGTATCACTTCTATTTGATTGTTCTTTGAAGCTGGGGGTGAGCAGGTGGGCAAAGGAGTTAGGTGGTTACCGGGGAAAAGAAGTTTCCGGCCTGCTCGCTTCCCACGAATGTGCCGGTGTTTTCTTTTTAAAATGCCAGGGGATTGGAGAATAGAAGCCTGTGATGGTGTAATAGGAACTGCGGAACGTGGTGGGCGGAGTAAAAGAATGAAGCTGGAGGAATACGTATACATTGGGTCATCAATGACAGATTACTATAAGTATGAGCTGCATATGATGATGAGAGAGGGAGAGAAAGCTGTACATATATATATATATATATATATATATAGAATTCCAAAGGTAGCCGGCACTCGTGGACTAAATAATTGACAGAACTCAGGTAGCAGTTGTCAACGTTTCGGGGTTTTATTCCCTTTGTCAAGACCACCATACATACAAAAAGACATACCTTATAAAGAGTGCACCATCACCGTGAACACCTGTCCCGTCGGAGTCCCGATGACGTCATCGTGGCGCGTCCGCGCCGGCGTGTCGGGAACTCACTGGGAGGTGAAAAAAACCCTCAGTGAATACAATGTAGTAAAAACGAAACTGTTAAAATCTACACAAAACAATGTCTCCAATGAACATGGCAACAGGGTGTACGGGTAGCTGTTGTATGGAGTGATGTAAGGCTACAATGCGATCTGCATCATGCATGTCTAATAGAACATAATGCGGCCAAGTGTAAACTCTACACCCATGTCACTAATAAGTGTGCAAAATGGCAAAAAGCCATGATATACCAATAGAATATAAATATCCACGATGTGGCATCAAACCTAAATGATAAAAGATAAAGGCTCACATACATCAGCTATTAAATAAACATGATAAATGTATCAAATTAAACAATGTGCTGCAGACATTCTATGTTGTAACTTTTCTGCGGAGGTGGAAAGGACAAATAATGTGGTGATGGGGAAGAAATTACTGTGTGTGCGACTCGCACATAATGGAAGATACAGTCTCATAGGAATGAGGTGTATGTCAGTATTTCATTGAGGCCGTGCGGTTTATAGGTTTTCAGGGTGTGGATCCAAAATGCTTCTCTCTGCAATAGTTTCCGATCTCTATCACCCCGTCTGATGTTAGGAGGAATACAGTCAATCATGCAGATCGCATTGTAGCCTTACATCACTCCATACAACAGCTACCCGTACACCCTGTTGCCATGTTCATTGGAGACGGACGCGCCACGATGACATCATCGGGACTCCGACGGGACAGGTGTTCACGGTGATGGTGCACTCTTTATAAGGTATGTCTTTTTGTATGCATTTGAAAACCAGGGCACCGTGGCAAGTGTTCCTTCTACAGCAGAGTGCCGGACACAACCAGCATTTGTATATTACATACCCACTCACACGTTTGAGTGGATGAGGCCAAGGCACCGCTGAGTTCTACTACAAGGCCCATCACTGTCTTCTCCTGTTTTACTTTTTCACCCAGCACTTCTCTTTCACAAGTGACTGCTCGGATAGCAGCCCGGAGTTTCTCACAACATGTCTGTGAATTCGGCAACGGATGAGGCCAGCGGCTTTGTTAGTAGCGTCTTACCGCTAGGTGAGATGCTTAATCTATCAGACATCGATGCAGAAAGTATTCTGTTTTCGGACAATTTTCAAGTCGCAGCAGGAACAGATACGGCAGAACAAAGCTACACGCAGTTGTTACGGCTAAAAAAGAAAGAAACGGATTTCTATTTACACGGCGTGACATTATCTGACTATTTTCGGAGCAAAAAAATCCCTCGCGGGTTCAGAATAAAGAACATCCCGACCATTGGCCGCTATAATCAAGACTTTTGCAGGTGTTGGGCAGCAGTTCTAAACAAGTGTTCCTTTGACCTGATTCTACTCGTCATAGAGGAATCAGGCAGGGAACTGAAAGCCGTCAGAGAAAAAATTCAAGCCTTCGAGTTACAACATCTGGATAATCTTAAAAAAGACACCGGCAGTGACTGGATCACAAAACTCAATGAACAAACGAATAAATATAAACAAGAATTAATTAAATTCAAGCAGAACAAACTACGGCTTGTCAATCAAGACTATGCGGAACTGAAAGTGTACAGTTGGGTATATAACCGAGAACCCAAAGTGGACAGGAAAAAATACTTCAGATCTCGTCCAAAGAAACATTGGGGTGACACTGAATCCTCTAGTGACGGTGCATCCTCCAATGAACAAGAAAGACGCAACACGAGGGGTTTTCAGGACAAACCACCCTCGGGGGTCAGAACACGGGCACGCAGAGACGAGGCCGGAGAAAGAATAACAGAAGAGGAGGCCAGTGGGCTCGACTTTTCAAAAAAGAACACAAAAAGGAAGACTTAGTGTTCAATCTGTCTTCTAGACAACTGACAGACTCTGAAACATCGGTTTTAAACCTTGGTCTGTCTTTCGTGCCCACCCAGAAACCCGATGCATTTCAGTCCAAGATAGATTTACACAAATTTAATAGAAGATTACGTTTGAAAGAATGGTTCGGGGACACTCCCACATCAAACAATGAAGTCATACCCGTGAGAAAGAAATCCGTCTTTGAACCACAGTCCCACAATCTTGCCATCAAACACTTTACGCAATCCATGGACTCCACTATTAACCATCTAGTGGAGACCCACCATCAGGATAAGTGGAACTTATCCCCGACACAGAAAAAGGCTCTCAGAGATCTCAGCACGTACCAAGACATTGTCATTCATTCTGCAGACAAGGGAGGAGGCGTGGTCGTGCAAGATGTGAGTGCCTATCGCAATGAAGCTTACCGCCAACTCAGTGACACTAGTGTATACCGACAGTTACCCAGTGACCCCACCAACCGATTCAAGAGCGAACTGAAGACACTCTTAGATCAAGCAGTCTCAGGTGGAATCATAAATGAACGTGACCGCAACGCCATCATTGTAGAGGAACCGGTGATTCCTGTATTTTACATGCTGCCTAAACTGCATAAGGACCCGGTATCCCCACCAGGACGCCCAATCATTGCAGCAAGGGGCTCTCTATATTATGTCCTCTCACAATATTTGGACTTTTATTTACAGCCGGTTGTCAAAGGTATCCCCACGTTTTTAAAAGACACCACCACCCTGCTGCTCAAATTACAGGACCTGTCACCGATGACAGGAGATTGGCTTATGTGTACAATAGATGTGGTGGGATTGTACACTTGCATTCCACATGACAGGGGCCTTGCGGCTGTCCGGAGATGGCTGACCAACAACCCTTTGTACACCGGCCCAGATTTGAATTTCTTTTTGGCTCTCCTAGAAATCACATTATCTAGGAATTATTTTTTATTTGATTCCAAGCTGTATATACAGCACTCCGGTTGTGCCATGGGGTCCTGCGTGGCCCCGAGTCTGGCTAACATTTTCATGGCAGAGGTAGAGAGAGACCTATTCCTAAGCAATGACATGGTCAAGCCACACATCAAATACTATTGTCGCTACATCAACGACATTTTTGTCTTATGGTCAGAGAGTCAAAAGACATTTGATGAGAAAATGAACGAGATCAACACTCTGGATCCAGCGGTGAAGTTCACATGGGAGAGCAGTATATCATCCATCCATTATTTGGATGTACTAATTTCCAGTAATCAAGAACACGTGATTTCTACCTCATTATACACCAAAGAGACAGATCGGAACACTGTGCTACACGCCTCAAGTGATCATCCAGCTGCTACTATACGTGGGCTACCTTACTCACAGTTCTTACGGGTAAGAAGAATCTGCAGTGATGAAGCAGATGCCATTGCACAAATAGATAAATTATTGCATAAATTTCTACTCAGAGGATACCATTACAAATCACTTCAATCAGCAAAAACAAAGGCACTCACACTTTCTAGAGAACAAGCCTTAATTGGAAATGCAACTAAGCACCAGACTCTGGAAAAGAAGGTAATTTGGCCCCAAGGGTACTCTGGCATCAGCAGAAAATTGGCACTGCAAGCACGACAAGTTTGGCCGATTATAACAACAGACCCCCAATTACCCATGCTGAGAGGAACCTCAATTTCACCATCATATAAGCGAGGTCGCAGCATCAAGGATACAGTCATCCATAACGATATCTCACACTTCAAGGCTCCTACTAAAGAACATTTTCTCACAAAAAAACCAGGTAACTACAGGTGTACTGGCTGCACAACATGCAGTTATCTAGAACCAGGTTCCACCTTTCCCCATCCACACACGGGAAAATTATATAAAATCAAACACATTCTTACGTGTTCTTCCACCTTCGTTGTGTACTTTATCAGATGCCCATGCAGCCTACTATACGTAGGTAAGACTAAAAGACAATTAAAAGAACGCATGGCCATGCATAGATCCAGCATCCGTGCAGCTTTGGAAGGCAAAGGTTCGGACCAGCCAGTCGCTAGACATTTTATGGAACAAAAACACAACCTGGCCACATTACGCTACAAGATGATTGACTGTATTCCTCCTAACATCAGACGGGGTGATAGAGATCGGAAACTATTGCAGAGAGAAGCATTTTGGATCCACACCCTGAAAACCTATAAACCGCACGGCCTCAATGAAATACTGACATACACCTCATTCCTATGAGACTGTATCTTCCATTATGTGCGAGTCGCACACACAGTAATTTCTTCCCCATCACCACATTATTTGTCCTTTCCACCTCCGCAGAAAAGTTACAACATAGAATGTCTGCAGCACATTGTTTAATTTGATACATTTATCATGTTTATTTAATAGCTGATGTATGTGAGCCTTTATCTTTTATCATTTAGGTTTGATGCCACATCGTGGATATTTATATTCTATTGGTATATCATGGCTTTTTGCCATTTTGCACACTTATTAGTGACATGGGTGTAGAGTTTACACTTGGCCGCATTATGTTCTATTAGACATGCATGATGCAGATCGCATTGTAGCCTTACATCACTCCATACAACAGCTACCCGTACACCCTGTTGCCATGTTCATTGGAGACATTGTTTTGTGTAGATTTTAACAGTTTCGTTTTTACTACATTGTATTCACTGAGGGTTTTTTTCACCTCCCAGTGAGTTCCCGACACGCCGGCGCGGACGCGCCACGATGATGTCATCGGGACTCCGACGGGACAGGTGTTCACGGTGATGGTGCACTCTTTATAAGGTATGTCTTTTTGTATGTATGGTGGTCTTGACAAAGGGAATAAAACCCCGAAACGTTGACAACTGCTACCTGAGCTCTGTCAATTATTTAGTCCACGAGTGCCGGCTACCTTTGGAATTCTATGCATTTGAAAACCAGGGCACCGTGGCAAGTGTTCCTTCTACAGCAGAGTGCCGGACACAACCAGCATTTGTATATATATATATATATATATATATATATTTTCCCCCAATTCGATATGTGATCCAAAAATTATAATGGGTACATGAACAGAGTTATTGCTACAACCTATTGCTGCTCCAATAATCCAATGTGTATATTTGAAACAAGTAATAAATAAAATAACTTTACTTTTCTGTTGCTGATTTAGTAAATTATTCTGGAACAGAGCAGGCTTGTGGAAGGTGTTAGAATCCAATTCCTACTGTGTAGGTGTGAAAAGTCTCAGTGTGAGAGGTCTTTGAAGTAGATTTCTTGTGGGGGTAGTGATGTCCTTTGTCCTGGGGAATGGCTGGAGTTACACCCACCCAACCAGGATCTGTGTTCAACATGCTACAGTCAATCTAGCTGCTTGAATGTCCTCCTGCCCTGGAAAATCCAAGCTCCTCCTCTTATCCATCTACATTAAACAGTAAAAATAGTTCTTTATCTGTATCTGTTCTGGATACTAGAGAAATACAAAGCTATGACTTTAAGACCGTAACAAGTATTTCTAGCAGAAGCACTCCTGAAAATCAAGCTACAAAGGGAAATATAAGCCCTGAGCACAAGTACAACTCCTTGTAAGTGCCAGGAAGTAACAGCAAACAAACACCAGATGAAAGAGATTATACTGCTTTAGATAAAACTGCTAGGCAACTTTTCTAAGTTGCTCAAAGTGGAGGAGGAACTCAATCATAGCAACCGCAAATACTGAAATACAAGAGTTCAAACAATGAGCAATGAGAACATCCACAGTGCTGACAGTGGTCTGAGTTCTATATAGATATCTGAAGCAGATAGCTCATATTCAGAACATACATTGTGGGTTGAATATCTATAATTATTGTCCTAGCCATGAAAACAGTTCCTCGTTATAGACGGTTTATAATGATCTGTTAATGGGCAGCAAAGCAGAATGAGAGCCTCCAGGAAGAAAGTCACATTCAGTGAGGACCCTGTGATATGTAAGTATATATATTGAATTACACAATAATCTCCTACATTTCCTTTCATTTTCTGCATACTGCAACAGTAGGAGGCACAGTACAACTGTATATGACCTAGAGAAATCTAAGAACAATGGAATATCTTGATAGTCCATAGATCGATCTATCTCCTATTGTTTTCGTATATAGAAAATTAGATAAATAGATACAAATATACTTTGTGAAGCTTATAATTAAGTTGAAGATTTTGGCGTGTTTTATCTTTGTTTTTTTGTTTCCTTTTTTTTGTTTACAAAATACTATAGGCTGCTACTGAGCCCACCCCCCATGGATAGTGCAGATTCCAACATATTTCCCCCTTTCCAAAGATGTATAATAGGTCTACAGATAAATGATGTTCCATAGACAATATTCTAATTTTGGTGTCTTCTTTCTGGCTTTTCGGAGCCTGTACGTAGTATAACATTGAGGCAACAATTTGTCACTTTCCAAATAATCGTTATTGACATACATGCCTACTCTCTCGTAAACAGTCAGGAGACTCCCAAAAATATGGATCCATGTCCAATTGTGGATATCACGGCATTGTCTACAGAGGGTGGGGCATCACCAAGCTCCCAGCACCACCCACTTCTGTTGCACCATTTATTATTATTATTATTATTATTATTATTATTACATTTTATTTATAAGGCGCCACAAGTGTTTCACAGCGCCGTACAAAGGACAGTACACAGGGAGACAAACTTAGCATTACAGTAAATAAATAACAGAAATAGAGTACAGGTAACAAAGAGCACTACACATTCTCAAGACATAATACAGCTAAGATGTAAGTAGTGAGGGAGTAATCATCGTACTACTAGGGGCTGGTGGCCATAGATGGAGATGAGGCTTCACCAGCCGGAGAAAAAGTGGTAAAGATGGTCGCTGAGTAGGGGAGAGCTGCGAGTGAAATTTGTCGAGAAGAGGGCTTAGATAACAAGAGGAAAGAGGGTCCTGCTCTGAAGAGCTAACAATCTAGTGGGAAGGGACAACAGACAGATGACATGAGGTGCAAGCAAGCGGGAGGAAGCCTGATGGCAGTATGCAAGCAAAGCTGAGATGTTCAAGGCATGAGGCAGGGGGATGGAGGAGCGGCCTCAGGACTAGGTTTTGCATCTGGAAGGTAAGCTTTGATGAATAGGTGGGTTTTTAGTGCCCGTTTGAAGCTTTGCAAGGTCGGGGAGAGTCTAATGGAGCGGGGGAGTGCGTTCCACTGAATGGGTGCAGCACAGGCATAGTCTTGAACTCGAGCATGGGAAGCAGTGACCAGGGCGGTGGAGAGGCGACGGTCATTGGTCGACCGTAGGGGGCGGGAGGGAGTATGAAATGAGAGAAGGTTGGAGATGTAGGAAGCAGTGGAATTAGAGATTACCTTACATGCCCCCACAGTGCCCACCCGGCTGCCGCCTCCCGGAGGGGCAGCCCAAATGTCAGCAAGTATGATTATACAGCACTTTACAGAGAATATTTCTAGTCATCCACAACAGTACTTGTCTCAGTGGGGTTCAGAGTTCCTTACCACACAGACATACAGTGGGCGGCTGGGTTAGTTTTGTATATTCATAGAGAACTGGCAGATTAGTACTCTAAGAGGGAATTTAATTATCCATGATCTGTTTTCACGGTAAAAATTTGCAGTAAATGCCTGTTAAAATAGTTTTTGGGGATAATTAAATTACCCCATTTTTTCACTCCAGTCTCTTCGTGAAAAAACACAGGATCTGGGAAAAGTTTCCCGATCCATGTGTTTTCGCTATAACGGCCGCAAAAACACCGCACTTATCAGGGATTGTGTTTCTCCTTCCTTCGGGGTTAATTGAATTCTAAAATAAAATTTCTTGCTGTATCTTCAAGTTTTCAAGAGTATATTAGTGCATATAAATTTTACACCTATTTAGCTGCATTCAGATTTCATCTCTGCTTTTGATATGTTCAAGCAGCATTTAGAGAGCATCAGAGTGCATTTAAATTGTCCAAGTTCAGTCAAGAGTGATAAAGGACAATTATGTTTAAAAGGGCATGGTCTATTTAAAGTCTACAGCTATAATTCATATTGTATGCATGCTAATGCCTATGGGTGGTTATTCCGAGTTGATCGCTCACTAGCAGTTTTTAGCAGCCGTGCAAATGCCGCCACCCACTGGGAGTGTATTTTAGCTTAGCAGAAGAACGAATGAAGGGATCGCAGAGCGGCTACAAAATATTTTTGTGCAGTTTCAGAGTAGCTTCAAACCCACTCAGCGCTTGCGATCACTTCAGACCATTCAGTTCCTGATTTGACGTCACAAACATGCCCTGCGTTCGCCCAGCCATATGCCTGCGTTTTTCCTGGCACACCTTCGTTTTTCCGAACACTCCCTGAAAACGGTCAGTTGACACCCAGAAACACCCTCTTCCTGTCATTCACTCTGTGGCTGCCAGTGCGACTGAAAAGCATCGCTAGACCCTGTGTAAAACTACATTGTTCGATGTTTAAGTACGCCGCGCATGCGCATTGCACAGCATATGCATGCACAGAAGTGCCTTTTTTTTGCATCATCGCTGCACAGCGAACGAATGCAGCTAGCGATCAACTTGGAATGACCACCATGATACCCATTGACAGACCGAGCTTGTATCAATAATATATTGTAATGTGTATTTTTATGCTTCAGTATTGTATGTGACAGTGCTGTGTGTCTGTTGCTATAGGCCTTATTCAGGTTTATTAGTAAACTACAAAAATAAGCAATTGGGCAAAACCATGTTGCCTTGCAGGTGGGAGAGATGTAACATGTGCAGAGAGATTTAGATTTGTGTGGGATGTGTTCAAACTGAAATCTAAATGGCAGTATAGAAATTAAGCAGCCAGCACAGAAACAATATAACCCATCCAAATCTAACTCTCTGCACATGTTACATCTGCTTCACCTGCAGTGCACATGGTTTCACCCAATTGCAACCTTTATTTGGTTTGCTCCCTGAATAACCCCCCCCCCCCATACAGAGCCGGATTAAGACTATGTGGGGAACCGGGGCACTTCAAACAGTGGAGCCTTTAATAAAGAGGCAGACAGAAGAATTATATGAATATATATTTATACATATATTCATATAAATCATACATATCACTATATAGGCATCCCGTATAATATATATATATATATATATATATATATACACACACACACACACACATATATATATATATACACATATTTAGTATATACACACATATATTTATCTATCTATCTATCTATCTATCTATATATAAATATATATGCACTGTGTATGTGTGTGTGTGTGTGTGTGTGTGTGTGTGTGTGTGTGTGTGTGTGTGTATGTGTATATATATATATATATATATATATATTTATAACCCAGAGCCTACAATATAAAATTTTCATGACAGCAGCCTTACGTGCATGGCAGGAACAGCTGGTTCCTCTATCTCCACCAAGCCACACAGTTGCTTCTTCCTTTCATGCAGCCTGTGCGCCCAGCAAGTGACTGAGCCGCAGGCTGCTCCTGTGCACACACTATTGGCGCCGCGGCTGTGAATCGGTGAGCTGGGAGCGTAACCACAGTTCGGATCGGTATGAGAGATCCGATCTGTGGCAGGCTGCTGGGGGCCCTTTTAGAAATGGGGGCCTGGGGTACTTACCCCCAGGGCCCTCCCCTTAACCTCTTAAGTGGCATGCCTGGAAAATTTCCAGGCCAGCCGTGCTGCGCAGACTGGCAACCCTGGAAATTTTCTGGGCATACCACTGCTCCCCCTCCCTCCTCCTTGCAGTCTGTTCTGCCGGTGGGCGTTTGCAGAATGACGCAATCTCGTTGTGAAGTTAGGACGCGATCACGTAGTGATGTCAGGATGCGAATACGTTGTGACATTAGGACGCGATCACGTCCCATGACGCGATCATTTTGAATCATCGATGGTCGGTGGCCATCCCTAGCTACCCATAGGGAATGAGCATTCCCTAGCAACGAGCATTCCCCGAGGCAACGAGAATTGATCCCAGAGCATAAAACCCCTGTCAAAAATCATGACACATCATGTAAAACCCCTGGCAATGCGCATGAAACCCCTGGCACCGTGCAGGTAAAAAAAAATAAAAAACCTGCCCTGGGAGGTATGACCAAATTCGAAAAATCGCCACTGAAGGGGTTAATCCGGCTCTGCCCCCATATGTCTAATTTTAAGAATATCTTTCCAAGACCTGCCACGTCAATGTCACGTTTGCTTGTCCTCAACTTTGTTGCGGAAAATTTTCCTAAATGAAAAATATACAAATAAAATAAAAATAAAAAGATGTTTTATGCATTAAAATTAGTGATGAGCGGGTTCGGTTCCTCGGAATCCGAACCCGCCCGAACTTCAGCTTTTTTCTCACGGGTCCGAGCGACTCGGATCCTCCCGCCTTGCTCGGTTAACCCGAGCGCGCCCGAACGTCATCATCCCGCTGTCGGATTCTCGCGAGACTAGGATTCTATATAAGGAGCCGCGCGTCGCCGCCATTTTCACACGTGCATTGAGATTGATAGGGAGAGGACGTGGCTGGCGTCCTCTCCGTTTATAGAGAAGAGACTAGAGTAGAGAGAGACACAGTATTTAGTAATTTTGGGGAGCATTAGGAGTACTACTACTTGCTGAAGTGATAGTGTGACTGTATATCTGACTTGTGGGGGAGACAGTGGGGAGCAGTTAGAGTCTGAGAGCAGGAGTACATATTTTAACATACAGTGCACACTTTTGCTGCCAGAGTGCCACACTGCCATTGTGACCACACTGACCACCAGTATATTGTGATTGTCTGCTTAGGAGTACTACTTGCAAGTTGCTGATAGTGTGACCAGTGACCTGACCACCAGTTTAATTAATCACCACCAGTTTAATATATATATATAATTGTATATATATATAATTGTATACCACCTACCCGTGTTTTTTTTGTTTTTTTTCTTCTTGATACATACTATAGTAGCTTACTGTAGCAGTCTGCGGTGCTGAGCTGACAGTGTCCAGCAGGTCCATCATCAGTCATTACATAATAAATATATATACCTGTCCGGCTGCAGTACTAGTGATATTATATATATATATATATTAATTTCATCTCATTATCATCCAGTCTATATTAGCAGCAGACACAGTACGGTAGTCCACGGCTGTAGCTACCTCTGTGTCGGCAGTCGCTCGTCCATCCATAATTGTATACCACCTACCCGTGGTTTTTTTTTTTGCTTTCTTCTTGATATATACTACTATAGTAGCTTACTGTAGCAGTCTGCGATGCTGAGCTGACAGTGTCCAGCAGGTCCGTCATCAGTCATTACATAATAAATATATATACCTGTCCGGCTGCAGTACTAGTGATATTATATATATATATATATATTAATTTCATCTCATTATCATCCAGTCTATATTAGCAGCAGACACAGTACGGTAGTCCACGGCTGTAGCTACCTCTGTGTCGGCAGTTGCTCGTCCATCCATAATTGTATACCACCTACCCGTGGGTTTTTTTTTCTTTCTTCTTGATACATACTACTATAGTAGCTTACTGTAGCAGTCTGCGGTGCTGAGCTGACAGTGTCCAGCAGGTCCGTCATTACATAATAAATATATATACCTGTCCGGCTGCAGTACTAGTGATATTATATATATATATATATATATATTAATTTCATCTCATTATCATCCAGTCTATATTAGCAGCAGACACAGTACGGTAGTCCACGGCTGTAGCTACCTCTGTGTCGGCAGTCGCTCGTCCATCCATAATTGTATACCACCTACCCGTGGTTTTTTTTTTTCTTCTTTCTTCTTGATACATACTACTATAGTAGCTTACTGTAGCAGTCTGCGGTGCTGAGCTGACAGTGTCCAGCAGGTCCGTCATCAGTCATTACATAATAAATATATATACCTGTCCGGCTGCAGTACTAGTGATATTATATATATATATATATATATATATATTAATTTCATATCATTATCATCCAGTCTATATTAGCAGCAGACACAGTACGGTAGTCCACGGCTGTAGCTACCTCTGTGTCGGCAGTCGCTCGTCCATCCATAATTGTATACCACCTACCCGTGTTTTTTTTTTTTCTTTCTTCTTGATACATACTACTATAGTAGCTTCATGTAGCAGTCTGCGGTGCTGAGCTGACAGTGTCCAGCAGGTCCGTCATCAGTCATTACATAATAAATATATATACCTGTCCGGCTGCAGTACTAGTGATATTATATATATATATATTAATTTCATCTCATTATCATCCAGTCTATATTAGCAGCAGACACAGTACGGTAGTCCACGGCTGTAGCTACCTCTGTGTCGGCAGTCGCTCGTCCATCCATAATTGTATACCACCTACCCGTGGTTTTTTTTTTTCTTTCTTCTTGATACATACCACTATAGTAGCTTACTGTAGCAGTCTGCGGTGCTGAGCTGACAGTGTCCAGCAGGTCCGTCATCAGTCATTACATAATAAATATATATACCTGTCCGGCTGCAGTACTAGTGATATTATATATATATATTAATTTCATCTCATTATCATCCAGTCTATATTAGCAGCAGACACAGTACGGTAGTCCACGGCTGTAGCTACCTCTGTGTCGGCAGTCGCTCGTCCATCCATAATTGTATACCACCTACCCGTGGTTTTTTTTTTTCTTTCTTTCTTCTTGATACATACTACTATAGTAGCTTCATGTAGCAGTCTGCGGTGCTGAGCTGACAGTGTCCAGCAGGTCCGTCATCAGTCATTACATAATAAATATATATACCTGTCCGGCTGCAGTACTAGTGACATTATATATATATATATATATATATATTAATTTCATCTCATTATCATCCAGTCTATATTAGCAGCAGACACAGTACGGTAGTCCACGGCTGTAGCTACCTCTGTGTCGGCAGTCGCTCGTCCATCCATAAGTATACTAGTATCCATCCATCTCCATTGTTTACCTGAGGTGCCTTTTAGTTGTGCCTATTAAAATATGGAGAACAAAAATGTTGAAGTTCCAAAAATAGGGAAAGATCAAGATCCACTTCCACCTTGTGCTGAAGCTGCTGCCACTAGTCATGGCCGAGATGATGAAATGCCATCAACGTCGTCTGCCAAGGCCGATGCCCAATGTCTTAGTACAGAGCATGTAAAATCCAAAACACCAAATATCAGTAAAAAAAGGACTCCAAAATCTAAAATAAAATTGTCGGAGGAGAAGCGTAAACTTGCCAATATGCCATTTACCACACGGAGTGGCAAGGAACGGCTGAGGCCCTGGCCTATGTTCATGGCTAGTGGTTCAGCTTCACATGAGGATGGAAGCACTCAGCCTCTCGCTAGAAAAATGAAACGACTCAAGCTGGCAAAAGCACAGCAAAGAACTGTGCGTTCTTCGAAATCCCAAATCCACAAGGAGAGTCCAATTGTGTCGGTTGCGATGCCTGACCTTCCCAACACTGGACGTGAAGAGCATGCGCCTTCCACCATTTGCACGCCCCCTGCAAGTGCTGGAAGGAGCACCCGCAGTCCAGTTCCTGATAGTCAGATTGAAGATGTCAGTGTTGAAGTACACCAGGATGAGGAGGATATGGGTGTTGCTGGCGCTGGGGAGGAAATTGACCAGGAGGATTCTGATGGTGAGGTGGTTTGTTTAAGTCAGGCACCCGGGGAGACGCCTGTTGTCCGTGGGAGGAATATGGCCATTGACATGCCTGGTCAAAATACCAAAAAAATCAGCTCTTTGGTGTGGAAGTATTTCAACAGAAATGCGGACAACAGGTGTCAAGCCGTGTGTTGCCTTTGTCAAGCTGTAATAAGTAGGGGTAAGGACGTTAACCACCTCGGAACATCCTCCCTTATACGTCACCTGCAGCGCATTCATCATAAGTCAGTGACAAGTTCAAAAACTTTGGGCGACAGCGGAAGCAGTCCACTGACCAGTAAATCCCTTCCTCTTGTAACCAAGCTCACGCAAACCACCCCACCAACTCCCTCAGTGTCAATTTCCTCCTTCCCCAGGAATGCCAATAGTCCTGCAGGCCATGTCACTGGCAATTCTGACGAGTCCTCTCCTGCCTGGGATTCCTCCGATGCATCCTTGCGTGTAACGCCTACTGCTGCTGGCGCTGCTGTTGTTGCTGCTGGGAGTCGATGGTCATCCCAGAGGGGAAGTCGTAAGCCCACTTTTACTACTTCCACCAAGCAATTGACTGTCCAACAGTCCTTTGCGAGGAAGATGAAATATCACAGCAGTCATCCTGTTGCAAAGCGGATAACTGAGGCCTTGACAACTATGTTGGTGTTAGACGTGCGTCCGGTATCCGCCGTTAGTTCACAGGGAACTAGACAATTTCTTGAGGTAGTGTGCCCCCGTTACCAAATACCATCTAGGTTCCACTTCTCTAGGCAGGCGATACCGAGAATGTACACGGACGTCAGAAAAAGACTCACCAGTGTCCTAAAAAATGCAGTTGTACCCAATGTCCACTTAACCACGGACATGTGGACAAGTGGAGCAGGGCAGGGTCAGGACTATATGACTGTGACAGCCCACTGGGTAGATGTATGGACTCCCGCCGCAAGAACAGCAGCGGCGGCACCAGTAGCAGCATCTCGCAAACGCCAACTCTTTCCTAGGCAGGCTACGCTTTGTATCACCGGTTTCCAGAATACGCACACAGCTGAAAACCTCTTACGGCAACTGAGGAAGATCATCGCGGAATGGCTTACCCCAATTGGACTCTCCTGTGGATTTGTGGCATCGGACAACGCCAGCAATATTGTGTGTGCATTAAATATGGGCAAATTCCAGCACGTCCCATGTTTTGCACATACCTTGAATTTGGTGGTGCAGAATTTTTTAAAAAAACGACAGGGGCGTGCAAGAGATGCTGTCGGTGGCCAGAAGAATTGCGGGACACTTTCGGCGTACAGGCACCACGTACAGAAGACTGGAGCAACACCAAAAACGCCTGAACCTGCCCTGCCATCATCTGAAGCAAGAAGTGGTAACGAGGTGGAATTCAACCCTATATATGCTTCAGAGGTTGGAGGAGCAGCAAAAGGCCATTCAAGCCTATACAATTCAGCACGATATAGGAGGTGGAATGCACCTGTCTCAAGCGCAGTGGAGAATGATTTCAACGTTGTGCAAGGTTCTGCTGCCCTTTGAACTTGCCACACGTGAAGTCAGTTCAGACACTGCCAGCCTGAGTCAGGTCATTCCCCTCATCAGGCTTTTGCAGAAGAAGCTGGAGACATTGAAGGAGGAGCTAACACGGAGCGATTCCGCTAGGCATGTGGGACTTGTGGATGGAGCCCTTAATTCGCTTAACAAGGATTCACGGGTGGTCAATCTGTTGAAATCAGAGCACTACATTTTGGCCACCGTGCTCGATCCTAGATTTAAAACCTACCTTGGATCTCTCTTTCCGGCACACACAAGTCTGCTGGGGTTCAAAGACCTGCTGGTGAGAAAATTGTCAAGTCAAGCGGAACGCGACCTGTCAACATCTCCTCCTTCACATTCTCCCGCAACTGGGGGTGCGAGGAAAAGGCTCAGAATTCCGAGCCCACCCGCTGGTGGTGAAGCAGGGCAGTCTGGAGCGACTGCTGATGCTGACATCTGGTCCGGACTGAAGGACCTGACAACGATTACGGACATGTCGTTTACTGTCACTGCATATGATTCTCTCCCCATTGAAAGAATGGTGGAGGATTATATGAGTGACCGCATCCAAGTAGGCACGTCAGACAGTCCTTACTTATACTGGCAGGAAAAAGAGGCAATTTGGAGGCCCTTGCACAAACTGGCTTTATTCTACCTAAGTTGCCCTCCCACAAGTGTGTACTCCGAAAGAGTGTTTAGTGCCGCCGCTCACCTTGTCAGCAATCGGCGTACAAGGTTACATCCAGAAAATGTGGAGAAGATGATGTTCATTAAAATGAATTATAATCAATTCCTCCGTGGAGACATTGACCAGCAGCAATTGCCTCCACAAAGTACACAGGGAGCTGAGATGGTGGATTCCAGTGGGGACGAATTGATAATCTGTGAGGAGGGGGATGTACACGGTGATATATCGGAGGATGATGATGAGGTGGACATCTTGCCTCTGTAGAGCCAGTTCGTGCAAGGAGAGATTAATTGCTTCTTTTTTGGTGGGGGTCCAAACCAACCCGTCATTTCAGTCACAGTCGTGTGGCAGACCCTGTCACTGAAATGATGGGTTGGTTAAAGTGTGCATGTCCTGTTAATACAACATAAGGATGGGTGGGAGGGCCCAAGGACAATTCCATCTTGCACCTCTTTTTTCTTTAATTTTTCTTTGCGTCATGTGCTGTTTGGGGAGTATTTTTTGGAAGGGCCTTCCGGCCTGACACTGCAGTGCCACTCCTAGATGGGCCAGGTGTTTGTGTCGGCCACTAGGGTCGCTTAGCTTACTCACACAGCTACCTCACTGCGCCTCTCTTTTTCTTTGCGTCATGTGCTGTTTGGGGAGTGTTTTTTGGAAGGGCCATCCTGCGTGACACTGCAGTGCCACTCCTAGATGGGCCAGGTGTTTGTGTCGGCCACTAGGGTCGCTTAGCTTACTCACACAGCTACCTCATTGCGCCTCTTTTTTTCTTTGCGTCATGTGCTGTTTGGGGAGTGTTTTTTGGAAGGGCCATCCTGCGTGACACTGCAGTGCCACTCCTAGATGGGCCAGGTGTTTGTGTCGGCCACTAGGGTCGCTTAGCTTACTCACACAGCTACCTCATTGCGCCTCTTTTTTTCTTTGCGTCATGTGCTGTTTGGGGAGTGTTTTTTGGAAGGGCCATCCTGCGTGACACTGCAGTGCCACTCCTAGATGGGCCAGGTGTTTGTGTCGGCCACTAGGGTCGCTTATCTTACTCACACAGCTACCTCATTGCGCCTCTTTTTTTCTTTGCGTCATGTGCTGTTTGGGGAGTGTTTTTTGGAAGGGCCATCCTGCGTGACACTGCAGTGACACTCCTAGATGGGCCAGGTGTTTGTGTCGGCCACTAGGGTCGCTTATCTTACTCACACAGCTACCTCATTGCGCCTCTTTTTTTCTTTGCGTCATGTGCTGTTTGGGGAGTGTTTTTTGGAAGGGCCATCCTGCGTGACACTGCAGTGCCACTCCTAGATGGGCCAGGTGTTTGTGTCGGCCACTAGGGTCGCTTAGCTTACTCACACAGCTACCTCATTGCGCCTCTTTTTTTCTTTGCGTCATGTGCTGTTTGGGGAGTGTTTTTTGGAAGGGCCATCCTGCGTGACACTGCAGTGCCACTCCTAGATGGGCCAGGTGTTTGTGTCGGCCACTAGGGTCGCTTATCTTACTCACACAGCTACCTCATTGCGCCTCTTTTTTTCTTTGCGTCATGTGCTGTTTGGGGAGTGTTTTTTGGAAGGGCCATCCTGCGTGACACTGCAGTGCCACTCCTAGATGGGCCAGGTGTTTGTGTCGGCCACTAGGGTCGCTTAGCTTACTCACACAGCTACCTCATTGCGCCTCTTTTTTTCTTTGCGTCATGTGCTGTTTGGGGAGTGTTTTTTGGAAGGGCCATCCTGCGTGACACTGCAGTGACACTCCTAGATGGGCCAGGTGTTTGTGTCGGCCACTAGGGTCGCTTAGCTTACTCACACAGCTACCTCATTGCGCCTCTTTTTTTCTTTGCGTCATGTGCTGTTTGGGGAGTGTTTTTTGGAAGGGCCGTCCTGCGTGACACTGCAGTGCCACTCCTAGATGGGCCAGGTGTTTGTGTCGGCCACTAGGGTCGCTTATCTTACTCACACAGCTACCTCATTGCGCCTCTTTTTTTCTTTGCGTCATGTGCTGTTTGGGGAGTGTTTTTTGGAAGGGCCATCCTGCGTGACACTGCAGTGCCACTCCTAGATGGGCCAGGTGTTTGTGTCGGCCACTAGGGTGGCTTATCTTACTCACACAGCTACCTCATTGCGCCTCTTTTTTTCTTTGCGTCATGTGCTGTTTGGGGAGTGTTTTTTGGAAGGGCCATCCTGCGTGACACTGCAGTGCCACTCCTAGATGGGCCAGGTGTTTGTGTCGGCCACTAGGGTCGCTTAGCTTACTCACACAGCTACCTCATTGCGCCTCTTTTTTTCTTTGCGTCATGTGCTGTTTGGGGAGTGTTTTTTGGAAGGGCCATCCTGCGTGACACTGCAGTGACACTCCTAGATGGGCCAGGTGTTTGTGTCGGCCACTAGGGTCGCTTAGCTTACTCACACAGCTACCTCATTGCGCCTCTTTTTTTCTTTGCGTCATGTGCTGTTTGGGGAGTGTTTTTTGGAAGGGCCGTCCTGCGTGACACTGCAGTGCCACTCCTAGATGGGCCAGGTGTTTGTGTCGGCCACTAGGGTCGCTTATCTTACTCACACAGCTACCTCATTGCGCCTCTTTTTTTCTTTGCATCATGTGCTGTTTGGGGAGTGTTTTTTGGAAGGGCCATCCTGCGTGACACTGCAGTGCCACTCCTAGATGGGCCAGGTGTTTGTGTCGGCCACTAGGGTCGCTTATCTTACTCACACAGCTACCTCATTGCGCCTCTTTTTTTCTTTGCGTCATGTGCTGTTTGGGGAGTGTTTTTTGGAAGGGCCATCCTGCGTGACACTGCAGTGCCACTCCTAGATGGGCCAGGTGTTTGTGTCGGCCACTAGGGTCGCTTAGCTTACTCACACAGCTACCTCATTGCGCCTCTTTTTTTCTTTGCGTCATGTGCTGTTTGGGGAGTGTTTTTTGGAAGGGCCATCCTGCGTGACACTGCAGTGCCACTCCTAGATGGGCCAGGTGTTTGTGTCGGCCACTAGGGTCGCTTATCTTACTCACACAGCTACCTCATTGCGCCTCTTTTTTTCTTTGCGTCATGTGCTGTTTGGGGAGTGTTTTTTGGAAGGGCCATCCTGCGTGACACTGTAGTGCCACTCCTAGATGGGCCAGGTGTTTGTGTCGGCCACTAGGGTCGCTTAGCTTAGTCATCCAGCGACCTCTGTGCAAATTTTAGGACTAAAAATAATATTGTGAGGTATTCAGAATAGACTGAAAATTAGTGGAAATTATGGTTTTTGAGGTTAATAATACTTTGGGATCAAAATGACCCCCAAATTCTATGATTTAAGCTGTTTTTTAGTGTTTTTTGAAAAAAACACCCGAATCCAAAACACACCCGAATCCGACAAAAAAAATTCGGTGAGGTTTTGCCAAAACGCGGTCGACCCCAAAACACGGCCGCGGAACCGAACCCAAAACCAAAACACAAAACCCGAAAAATTTCAAGTGCACATCTCTAATAAAATTCAGTGAATGGTTTATAACAGGGATGGGGAACCTTCGGCCCTCCAGCTGTTGTTGAACTACACATCCCAGCATGCCCTGCAACAGCTTTAGCATGGCCAAATAGCAAAACTGTAGCAAGGCATGCTGGGATGTGTAGTTCAACAACAGCTGGAGGGCCGAAGGTTCCCCATCCCTGGAATATCTCTTCAAAAACATTGTCTGTCTGCCACAAATGTCTTCACATTTGCAAATACCTATACACAAATAGCTGATACACAAATAGCTGGAGGATGTAGGCAAAATGATCCTTGAACGGTATGTAACAAATTAATTTGTGACAAGTAAATCTTGTGTTCAAGGGCTAGACCTGTAATTATATAACTACGACGGAAACCTGAAAGGGTGTTGGGCAATAAATGCCTAATACATACCTCCCAACTGTCCCCATTTTCAAGGGACAGTCCCATTTTATATAGGCCCCCATCCCTTATATAGGCCCAGTGGTGGGATTCAGCCGGTTCGCACCGGTTCTTCAGAACCGATACCTAATGTTAGGTATGGTTCTGAGAACCGTCTGTTAATGAGCGCCGCCAGCATAGGTGCAGATTCCGTTACCCCAGTAGAGCTTGCCGCCGCTGCCCCCGCAGCCCCCGCAGTAGATTGAGACGCGCAGGGGGCTGCAGAAGCGCTTCTGTACCGTAGCAATGGGGGGAAAAATGGCCGCCGCCAAGGAGGAGACAGATGCTAGAGGTCACATTTGACCTCAAGCGCCTGTCTCCTCGGCGGCGGGCATTTTAAGAGGGTGTTTTTTTTACACTACTATGGTACAGAAGCGCTTCCACAGCCCTCTGCGTGTCTCAACATACTGCGGGGGCTAGCAGTAACCACTGATGCCCGAACCCACCCTCCCTAACTTTACTGATGCAGCGGCCAGGAGATACCTGGCAATACGCAGGAAAGCCCTGGCAACGCACAGGAGACCCCCTAGCAACACGTATGAAACCCCTGGCAATGCACAGGAGACCACTAACAACGCGCATGAAACCCCTGGCAACGCACAGGAGACCCCTAGCAATGTAAGTGGCATTATTGTGTGTGGGCATAAAATGGTGTTAGGGCCATAACTGTGTGTATCATAATATGTAATTGGCGTTACAGTGTGTGGCATAACGCATAATGGGTGTTATTTGAGTATTAAATGCATGAATTATTAAACTACCTTTCGGTATACTTAAAAATAAGATTTTACTTACCGATAAATCTATTTCTCGTAGTCCGTAGTGGATGCTGGGACTCCGTCAGGACCATGGGGAATAGCGGCTCCGCAGGAGACAGGGCACAAAATTTAAAAGTTTGACCACTAGGTGGTGTGTACTGGCTCCTCCCCCTATGACCCTCCTCCAAGCCTCAGTTAGGATACTGTGCCCGGACGAGCGTACACAATAAGGAAGGATTTTGAATCCCGGGTAAGACTCATACCAGCCACACCAATCACACCGTACAACTTGTGATCTGAACCCAGTTAACAGTATGACAAACGTAGGAGCCTCTGAACAGACGGCTCACAACAATAACAACCCGATTTTTTTGTAACAATAACTATGTACAAGTATTGCAGACAATCCGCACTTGGGATGGGCGCCCAGCATCCACTACGGACTACGAGAAATAGATTTATCGGTAAGTAAAATCTTATTTTCTCTGACGTCCTAGTGGATGCTGGGACTCCGTCAGGACCATGGGGATTATACCAAAGCTCCCAAACGGGCGGGAGAGTGCGGATGACTCTGCAGCACCGAATGAGAGAACTCCAGGTCCTCCTTAGCCAGGGTATCAAATTTGTAGAATTTTACAAACGTGTTCTCCCCTGACCACGTAGCTGCTCGGCAGAGTTGTAATGCCGAGACCCCTCGGGCAGCCGCCCAAGATGAGCCCACCTTCCTTGTGGAATGGGCCTTGACAGATTTAGGCTGTGGCAGGCCTGCCACAGAATGTGCAAGTTGAATTGTGCTACAAATCCAACGAGCAATCGTCTGCTTAGAAGCAGGAGCACCCAGCTTGTTGGGTGCATACAGTATAAACAGCGAGTCAGATTTTCTGACTCCAGCCGTCCTTGAAATATATATTTTCAATGCTCTGACAACGTCCAGCAACTTGGAATCCTCCAAATCGCTAGTAGCCGCAGGCACCACAATAGGCTGGTTCAGGTGAAACGCTGAAACCACCTTAGGCAGAAAGTGAGGACGCGTCCGCAGTTCTGCCCTGTCCGAATGGAAAATCAGATATGGGCTTTAATACGATAAAGCCGCCAATTCTGACACTCTCCTGGCTGAAGCCAGGGCCAGTAGCATGGTTACTTTCCATGTAAGATATTTCAAATCCACCGATTTGAGTGGCTCAAACCAATGGGATTTGAGAAAATCCAAAACTACATTAAGATCCCATGGTGCCACTGGGGGCACAACCGGGGGCTGTATATGTAGTACTCCTTTTACAAAAGTCTGGACTTCAGGGACTGAAGCCAATTCTTTCTGGAAGAAAATCGAAAGGACCGAAATTTGAACCTTAATGGACCCTAATTTGAGGCCCATAGACAATCCTGTTAGCAGGAAATGTAGGAATCGACCAAGTTGAAATTCCTCCGTCGGGGCCTTCCTGGCCTCACACCACGCAACATATTTTCTCCAAATGCGGTGATAATGTTGTGCAGTCACCTCCTTCCTGGCTTTTACCAGGGTAGGGATGACCTCTTCCGGAATGCCTTTTTCCCTTAGGATTCGGCGTTCAACCGCCATGCCGTCAAACGCAGCCGCGGTAAGTCTTGGAATAGACACGGTCCCTGCTGAAGCAGGTCCCGTCTTAGAGGTAGAGGCCACGGATCTTCCGTGAGCATCTCCTGAAGTTCCGGGTACCAAGTTCTTCTTGGCCAATCCGGAGCCACGAGTATCGTTCTTACTCCCCTTTGCCGTATAATTCTCAGTACTTTTGGTATGAGAGGCAGAGGAGGAAACACATACACTGACTGGTACACCCATGGTGTTACCAGATCGTCAACAGCTATTGCCTGAGGGTCTCTTGACCTGGCGCAATACCTGTCCAGTTTTTTGTTGAGGCGGGACGCCATCATGTCCACCATTGGTCTTTCCCAATGGACCACAATCATGTGGAAGACTTCTGGATGAAGTCCCCACTCTCCCGGGTGCAGATCGTGTCTGCTGAGGAAGTCTGCTTCCCAGTTGTCCACTCCCGGGATGTTTACGTGGGCGACTGCCGTGATGTTGTCCGACTGAATCAACACCGGCTGACCCTGAAGCAGAGGTTTTGCCAGGCTTAGAGCATTGTAGATTGCTCTTAGCTCCAGTATATTTATGTGAAGAGACGTCTCCAGGCTTGACCACACGCCCTGGAAGTTTCTTCCCTGTGTGACCGCTCCCCAGCCTCTCAGGCTGGCATCCGTGGTCACTAGGACCCAGTTCTGTATGCCGAATCTGCGGCCCTCTAACAGATGAGCACTCTGCAACCACCATAGCAGAGACACTCTTGTCCTTGTGGACAATTTTATCCGCTGATGCATCTGCAGATGCGATCCGGACCATTTGTCCAGCAGATCCCACTGAAAAGTTCGTGCATGGAATCTGCCGAATGGAATCGCTTCGTAAGAAGCTACCATTTTTCCCAGGACTCTTGTGCATTGATGCACAGATACTTTTCCTGGTTTTAGGAGGTTCCTGACTAGATCGGATAACTCCCTGGCTTTCTCCTCCGGAAGAAATACCTTTTTCTGAACAGTGTCCAGAATCATCCCTAGGAACAACAGACGTGTCGTCGGGATCAGTTGGGATTTTGGAAAATTCAGAATCCACCCGTGTTGTTGGAGCACTACTTGGGTTAGTGCTACTCCGACCTCCAGCTGTTCTCTGGATCTTGCCCTTATCAGAAGATCGTCCAAGTAAGGGATAATTAAGACGCCTTCTCTTCGAAGAAGGATCATCATTTCGGCCATTACCTTGGTAAAGACCCGGGGTGCCGTGGACAATCCAAACGGCAGCGTCTGAAACTGATAATGACAGTTTTGGACCACGAACCTGAGGTACCCTTGGTGTGAAGGAGAAATTGGAACATGAAGGTAAGCATCCTTGATGTCCAAGGACACCATAAAATCCCCTTCTTCCAGATTCGCTATCACTGCTCTGAGTGACTCCATCTTGAACTTGAATTTTTGTATGTACAGGTTCAGAGATTTTAGATTTAGAATCGGTCTTACCGAGCCGTCCGGCTTCGGTACCACAAATAGCGTGGAGTAATACCCCTGTCCCTGTTGTAGGAGGGGTACCTTGACTATCACCTGCTGAGAATACAGCTTGTGAATGGCCTCCAATACCGTCGCCCTGTCGGAGGGAGACGTTGGCAAAGCAGACTTTAGGAAACGGCGAGGAGGGGACTTCTCGAATTCCAACCTGTAACCCTGAGATACTACCTGCAGGATCCAGGGGTCCACCTGCGAGTGAGCCCACTGTGCGCTGAAATGTTTGAGACGACCCCCCACCGCCCCTGAGTCTGCTTGTAAGGTCCCAGCGTCATGCTGACGCCTTTGTAGAAGCCGGGGAGGGCTTCTGCTCCTGGGAAGGAGCTGCTTGTTGCAGTCTCTTACCCTTTCCTTTGCCTCGGGGCAAATAGGAATGTCCTTTTGCTCGTTTGTTCTTATAGGAACGAAAGGACTGCGGCTGAAAAGCCTGCGGCTTTTTCTGCTGGGAGGTGACCTGGGGTAAAAAGGTGGATTTTCCGGCCGTTGCCGTGGCCACCAGATCCGATAGACCGACCCCAAATAATTCCTCCCCCTTATACGGCAATACTTCCATATGTCGTTTGGAATCCGCATCACCTGACCACTGGCGCGTCCATAAACTTCTTCTGGCAGATATGGACATCGCACTTACTCTTGATGCCAGAGTGCAAATATCTCTCTGTGCATCTCGCATATAAAGAAATGCATCCTTTAACTGCTCTATAGTCAGTAAAATACTGTCCCTATCCAGGGTATCAATATTTTCAGACAGTGACTCCGACCAAGCCACGCCAGCACTGCACATCCAGGCTGAGGCGATTGCTGGTCTCAGTATAACACCCGTATGTGTGTATATACTTTTTAATGTATTCTCCAGCCTCCTATCAGCTGGATCCTTGAGGGCGGCCGTATCAGGAGACGGTAACGCCACTTGCTTTGATAAGCGTGTGAGCGCCTTATCCACCCTAGGAGGTGTTTCCCAGCGCGCCCTATCCTCTGGCGGGAAAGGGTATAATGCCAATAACTTCTTTGAAATTAGCAGTTTTCTATCTGGGGTAACCCACGCTTCATCACACACTTCATTCAGTTCCTCTGATTCAGGAAAAACTATCGGTAGTTTTTTCACACCCCACATAATACCCCTTTTTGTGGTACTTGCAGTATCAGAGATATGCAAAGCCTCCTTCATTGCCGTGATCATATAACGTGTGGCCCTACTGGAAAATACGTTTGTTTCTTCACCGTCGACACTGGATTCAGTGTCAGTGTCTGGGTCTGTGTCGACCGACTGAGGTAAAGGGCGTTTTACAGCCCCTGACGGTGTCTGAGACGCCTGGACAGGTACTAACTGGTTTGCCGGCTGTCTCATGTCGTCAACCGACTTTTGTAGCGTGCTGACACTATCCCGTAATTCCATAAACAAAGCCATCCATTCTGGTGTCGACTCCCTAGGGGGTGACATCACCATTACAGGCAATTGCTCCGCCTCCACGCCAACATCGTCCTCATACATGTCGACACACACGTACCGACACACAGCAGACACACAGGGAATGCTCTGATAGAAGACAGGACCCCACTAGCCCTTTGGGGAGACAGAGGGAGAGTTTGCCAGCACACACCCAAGCGCTATAAATATATATAGGGACAACCTTAATAAGTGTGTTCCCTTTATAGCAGCTCAAATATTATAAATATCGCCAATAAGTGCCCCCCCTCTCTGTTTTTACCCTGTTTCTGTAGTGCAGTGCAGGGGAGAGTCCTGGGAGCCTTCCTCGCAGCGGAGCTGGGCAGGAAAATGGCGCTGTGTGCTGAGGAGAATAGGCCCCGCCCCCTTTTCGGCGGGCTTCTTCTCCCGGTTTTTTTGGAACCTGGCAGGGGTTAAATACATCCATATAGCCCCAGGGGCTATATGTGATATATTTTAGCCAGAATAGGTATATTACATTGCTGCCCAGGGCGCCCCCCCCCCCCCCCAGCGCCCTGCACCCTCAGTGACCGCTGGTGTGAAGTGTGCGGAGAGCAATGGCGCACAGCTGCAGTGCTGTGCGCTACCTCATGAAGACTGAGACGTCTTCTGCCGCCGGTTTCTGGACCTCTTCTCTATTCGGCATCTGCAAGGGGGTCGGCGGCGCGGCTCCGGTGACCCATCCAGGCTGTACCTGTGATCGTCCCTCTGGAGCTAGTGTCCAGTAGCCTAAGAAGCAAATCCATCCTGCACGCAGGTGAGTTCACTTCTTCTCCCCTAAGTCCCTCGTTGCAGTGAGCCTGTTGCCAGCAGGACTCACTGAAAATAAAAAACCTAACAAACTTTTTCTAAGCAGCTCTTTAGGAGAGCCACCTAGATTGCACCCTGCTCGGACGGGCACAAAAACCTAACTGAGGCTTGGAAGAGGGTCATAGGGGGAGGAGCCAGTACACACCACCTAGTGGTCAAACTTTTAAATTTTGTGCCCTGTCTCCTGCGGAGCCGCTATTCCCCATGGTCCTGACGGAGTCCCAGCATCCACTAGGACGTCAGAGAAATGGTCATTGGGACATAGAACCTGTTGTTAATTTATTTGAATCCCACCACTGTATAGGCCCCAACCCTTTTTGGACGCGCATGGCTTTGCCACGTAAGGGAGTCCCACCTTGGTAGTCCTGGATGTTGGGAGGTATGTGCACAGTCAAGAGGTAACATCATGTTGTGGGCCCCATAGCATCATTATGAGGCACCGCTCCCCAGTGTTTCTAGAGAGACACTGCTGTCCATAGTGGTTGTTCATTGTATGCCTCATAATATTGCAGCTATAGTGCCCTAGTTCATTTTATGCCCTTAGAAGTGCCCTAGTTTACATTATACTGCACAGTTTTACCAGTTCATATTATGTCACATTGTATTCCCCCCAGTTCACAAAGTGCCACAGTGTATTGCTTCCAACTTACATTATGCCACACGATGCCTCCAGTTCACATTATGCCACACAGGGGACAAGGACCAACCACCTCCTACCTGAGGGGGATACTTTCTAATGCAAGACATTCCATTTTTGAATGGAGATCTTCTTAATTAGATACACTGTCCGTTTCTGGGACAGTCCTAATCTCAGAGCTCAATGCCTCCCACCAGCTTTACAAAGGCAAAAAAGAAGGAGAAGCTACTCTCCGACAGTGCTAGGCTTACTGATTAGCTCGGCTCAAACTTGCCTCTTCTCCCAGGACGGTTTGAAGCCCCCCTCCCTCCTCCTTTCTCCTTCCCCCTTCCCCACCACACACACACCCGCTGTGCTGACTTGGATATCCTTCCTAGAAGAGGTCTTCTAAATGTCGGCAATTTCGGCAAGTAGGGCACAGCTGCACCTGTGAGTGCGAAACAGGAGTGTGGGAGATGGATCATATCAGTGTAAAGCTTTACACTGGGGAGAGACATCGAAGGAGAGACAGGGCCAGACCCAGTATCATACTTCCCAACATGACCCTCCCCAGGAGGGACACAATGCTCTGCTTCTGGACTTTTCTCTTAATGTATGATTGCTGGCACCTGTGTTGAACAGGGTAATGGATAAGAAAGGTGTTTCAGCACAGGTGATGGCAATCATACATTAAGAGAAAAGTCCAGGAGCAGAGCATTGTGTCCCTCCTGGAGAGGGTCATGTTGGGAGGTATGCAGTATCTTAGCAGACAATTTTGGGACCTTGGTAGACAACAATATGAGCTGGGTCTGGGGACCCCTAAGCCTCTGGGCCCTATAGCAATGGCACCCCTTGCACCCACTATAGTCCTCACTCCAATGTTTATATAGCTCACACATGTTCTGCAGTGCTTTACAGAGAGTATTTGGCCTTTCACATCAGTCACTGTCCCAGTGAAGCTTACAATCTATATTCCCAGACTTTCCAACATAACCCCTTCCATCAGGTACAAATCCTCTGCTTAAGCTTGCCATATACCTGACCAACTTTCCTAAATCCATCCTACTAACTGGCTGGATGGAAAGAAAATCTGATAATGTATGGGAGAAAATGAAAATCAGCCTCTGCTCCCAAACACTGTACAACAGACAAAAACTGTCATTCAGACAAGTATAACGTTTTTCGATGTTTTCTGGCATTTGGGAACCATTGGAGTTATCAACTGTGGTTATTGCACAGCCGGCTCTTCTAACATTACCGCACATGTTTTTACATTTTAGTGGACTCTGCAGGGATGAAGGATCACACTCACTGTGGAATTCTCCAGCACTATCACCAGCTCATTGTGAAACATCTCACTCTCACCTCTCCTGTGTACAGGAGGCTGAAAGAACATGGGATCCTGACAACAGATCAGATTGGATTACTGGAGGTGGGGAAAAAACATTGTTTTGTGCATTGAACACTGATGTATCTATAATGGGTGCAAGGTGTGTGGTGCTTATGGGCCCCTGGGTTCAGGGTGGCCCAAACCACGCACACCCTGCATCCATTTAATTATACTTACTGCTCCGTCTGTCCAATGCTGGCTGCAATTTTCTGTGATTTACACATGTGCAATAGAGAAGTCCCTGGGAATGCGGCACGGGTGCTATGTTCCCGGAGTCCTGCAGATGCCAGAGTCTACTGCACTGCCGAAGATGAGGGGCCCGATAGGATCCTGCACATGGGCCCCTTTATCTCTTAAAGCGCCTCTGGCATTAAAGTTTCCCATTAAACATAGTTTTGCACTTTGCACCACCTGACAGAAACATAAGCATCACATAGATACGGCCGGGAGGCTCCTGAAAAATCGGGTGGCGGAAAGGTTAGCAAGTGTCCCGCATCCGCCACCCCCCCACAGCTGTTCTCAATGGAGCACCAGTGGGCTGTTCGAGAGGACCCGATGAAGCCATTTGCGCTGAATCGTGTAATCGTAGCTCCGCCCCTGCTAACCAGTCCCTGTTTCCTCGTCGCTGGATAACGGGGGGACGGAGCCACAATGCCATTTTCATGTCACCACGCCCATCAACATGCCCCCTTACCACCAGACGCGACCTCTGTTCACCGACCAGACTGCCCGCTCCCTGAATAGGGGGCAGCAATGTCTGCAAGTATGGATAAAAGCTAATTGTGATGTACAATCCTTACCTTTGCTGGTAAGAGTGGAGATGGCATTGCTGGTCAAATGTATATTATTGCTATGTATCTCTCTCTCTCTATCTGTCTTCAATAGTGCTGCCCAGGTGTGTGCATAGACAAGTCATGCCTGAGTACCCTAACAGAGTTTATTACGGTTACCAGGGAGCATGGTTACCTACAAAGAGCCTTGAAGCCTTTTTCCCAGTCAACTCCGTGTCACTTGTCATGCAATGTCCCTAGCACAAACATTTAAGGCACATATCGATGAGGAAAATAAGTTAGAATGGAAATATTGCCTCCATTAATATGCACCATAGCCCAGTTACTACTCAAGATGTGTGCTTTGCACTCCATACATGTCATGTTCTGTTGGATTCACACCCATGACCATATGATACACATTATGTTCGAGTTTTGCTGCCTATTGTACCATTAGTGGTAGATTGCTGGTTTGGATGTGCAGAGTTATCTAATATGAACTTCTACTGTTCTCTGCTCTGTGACACCTTAGTGAGGCTTAGGTCAGTGCAGGTCATTTGTAATCCTCCCTAGGTGGCCTCCAGCCTCTTCTAAACAGCTGTCAGTGCTGGCTCACTGTTGCAAGTCCCTAGTCCAACCATATATTCTGTGTACTATGGGCCTGGTACAGAGGTGTACATATTGTCGATATTAGATGCAATGGAGCAATGTTTGTAGACATGCGAACAGTAAAAGATTGTCACAACTGAGGGCTGATGACCATGACTGGGAGCCTCAGTTGTAGGAACTTACGGGTATTTAAATTTAGGAGGAGCTATGGGACTCCTGGACATGCATACTGACAGTAGCAATGAATGCCCGAGGGCGTGACCACGACAACTGGAATTGCCTTAAGTGGTTTTATTAAATAAAAAGTCAAAGAACGTGCAAAAGAATAATAGAAGGTCACAAGTAATAATTAGGTGCACAACTGGTTAAGACCAGTAACCTGGAATATGGAGGAAAGTTCTGTAAACAATAAAGGAAGCTAGGGTTCGCTGGAGGATGAGAAATGAGGCTGGGGTTCGTAGGTAAATGAGGAATGAAGCTGGAGTGCGCTGATAATTGAGAAACGAATGATGGTTACTGAAAAGCCAGAGTTCAGACACAGGAATCAGAGTAGACTTGTAAAGGGTTAATCTCTGGAGAGTCAGGTTACACTGCTGAGTGTAAACACCAGCGAGTCAGGCTGAACTGCAGAATGGAATTGCAGGAGAAAGTCTGTAGTGAAGCTTGCAGGCTGGAATCACTGATGACAATGAAAGCACTGACGATTTCCTGGTTCAGGCTCAATCCCTTTATACCCTTAGGTATGCAGGGATTGGATGAGCAATTAGGCAGACTTCAGCGGAGCTATGGATTGGAGGACAGGATCATGTGACGAACTAAGATGGCTGCGCCCATACCGGCCAGTGGAGGGAAACCTTGTTTGTAACACCACATGGAGATTCCTCTGTAATGGCGGCGGTGAACACAGAGAACGTCGACTTGCGTCTCAGACCTCCAGCGCGGACGGCCGCAGCCGCAGTAGATGAGGAGTGCCACATAACCTGTAATGCATTGAGAATACACAGACGATGCCCGAGGCCCCGCCGGCTGGTGACGCTATGCCAGTCGCCCGGGCACTGGAAGGACAATATCCACGGACCAGCAGAGACCCATGGAGGACATGCATCCAGAAGGGAAAATGGTGTCTCAGTACCCGGATCGTGACAAAGATGCAGCATGGAAGCCGCTGCTTCTAAGAATCAGCCCCACAATGACTATGATCAGGAGAAACTGGATCTCAACTTTAATACCCCTTTCACACCGCAGCTTGAACCCGGTAAATTGCCGATTTTTATGGCTTCCTAAACGGTTCGAGCTGCGATGTGAAAGGGTCACCTTCAATTTACCGTTTTCAAAATACCAGTATTTTGAAACGGTAAAAAAGCAGGGTCCTACCCGTTTCAGACCCGTTTCACTGTGCAGTGTGAAAGGGTCTGAAATGGTATTTGCAAGCCCCAGAAGGTGATAGGCTGTCTCCATGTGTGATGTCACCAGGCAGAAGCAGGAAATAAACATTTAAAATGACAACCACATGGGTGAAACGGGTTCAGTGTGAAAGGTACCAAAACGGTAATGAAATGGTAATATACTGGTTACAACATGCGATGTGAAGGGGGTTTAACTGCTCAGACCCGTTTTAAGAACCGTTTAAATAACCATTTCAAAAGCAGGTTTTGCGATGTGAAAGCAGCATTATTTAGAGGGTTACTTTCTATATGAACTACAGCGGTGAACATGGATAAATGACTGTCATTTATTCATGAAAGTTTATTTAGAAATCATGTATGTATGTATGTATGGGCCCAATAGGTGCCAATCTGACTTGGATATGGGGGAGTCCATACGCATTTTATATTAGGAAAAAAACTGGAAAACTGCCAATTTACATACCTATTGGTTTAATTTTACCGTCAATGTTTTGTTTTGTGTTTTTTAGTCCCATCCAGGTCCAATTGTAAAATAGTATTTTGAGTTTGTTTTATATACAAATAGATGGAAGAGTTTCCAGACCGAAAGATTTCCAAACTTATCGAGGTACTGAAAAGTGCAGACCGCCATGTCTTCACTACATTCTGCGCGGTACTTCATGACACAGGACAGCATCACCTGGCCCAAATACTGCAAATGGCCTCAAGTAACAAAACACCTGCGTTACCGGAAGGTAAGATGTATGGTATCAAAAGTAAAATCAGATTAATGGAAATGCATTCTGCACTGTTAGTAGGTTGTTAGTAACCCTTTCATTGTCAGGGGTCATATTATATGTCCACCTTAGTAGTTTTTTTCCCCATATAGATAAAAGAACAGTAAAAAGCTGGAGCAATTCAAAATCAGAGGGCTTAAATGCTAATGCTTCTATTGACTGGTGAACTTGATGTCTCTTATATACTCCACATGTCTCTGATGAAGTTAACTTATCCAGAAAAACACGTTAGATCGACTACCACTGGGTTGTTGTGATATCTTTCACCCATTTGGGACCCTCCAAATTACCCCCAACTACTGTATATTGTGGAAAAACCACCAGAGCTAGAGCTGGTGCCTCTTGACTCCCAGAACATCTGAAATTGTGTCCACTGTGGAAGGTGACAAACAATGGAGGATCTATAGGCTTAGTAAATAGACCCCAGAGTCACTGAACACCGCAGTGTAGGACAGGCTGTGATATAGGTTATATTGTATGCTGTTGACAGTGAAATGCTTGAAGGGTCTTACATCCTCCTTCTTGTACCTGCTTTTAAAGCAATAGGTAGAGGAACTATAAAGGGTCGTTCAGTGCCTTAAGAAATGAAATATGGCCAACTGCGAGCTACAACCAGATGGTTCTGTCACTAAAGTGATCCACACAGTATAGTATCAAATAAAACATATACAGCAAGATGCGAATCAGTGGAAACCTAAAAGAATGTATAGTTATTGCTCTCTTAAGTAAACACTTATTTTGGGATACCGTTGGGATTCAGTTAACCCTTTTGTTATGCACAGAAATATGGGAGCCTGCCAATGTGATCTTCTATAATGTCAAAGCAGCTCTGTGTCGAGAGGATACACAGCTCTGGAGGGTTGTGTACAAAGTACAGAGGACCAGGCCTGCTAAAAAAGCACAGTCATGCCCCCAACATGGTATGAACACCCCCAAAGAGGTGAGCTGCATATCCACTCTGGCCTTCTCCCGGAGTGGAGACATACAGCAAGTATGGCGTGAACTGGGCGGTGACAATGCAATCGCACTCTGACTTGTGGGGGTGTCATGGGCATGTATCAAAAGTACTGTGTGATTCTGAATCATGCATATGGGGTAGGGAAGCCAAACTTCTGATGGAACTCTGGTACTTAGCATGGGACTGGTACAAGTGCAGGTACTATTGTTGACTGATGTGGTGGCTGGTGTAAAAGCAATGGACGGCACGGCATCCCACTTGCACACACATGAACCCCCACAGTAAGTGAATGGATACTTGCATAAATCTGGCCTCCACAGCTGCCTGCAACTATGGCCACTTTGGAAAGAGAAAGGGGCGTGGCATTGTGGCACACCCCAGTTTTGATTAGTCTGGAGGGGGGGGGGGGGTGATGCACTCCTGGAGATGCTGGTCAGCTGCTAGCTAGCATTTATCAAGTACATTCTATAAAATAATAAGGTAGAAGCTGATTGGTTGGAAAAGGAACTTCTCCACTTGTCTTTAGAAGGCTTACATCCTCCCAAGTTCATGTAACTTAGGCCTTATTCAGACCTGATCGCAGCAGCAAAAAATTTCTCTAATAAGCAAAACCATGTGCACTGCAGGTGGGGCAGATATAACATGTGCAGAGAGACTTAGATTTGGGTGGGGTGTGTTCAAACTGAAATCTAAATAGTGCAAAAATAAAGCAGCCAGTATTTACCCTGCACAGAAACAATATAACCCACCCAAATCTAACTCTCTCTGCACATGTTATATCTGCACCCCCCTGCAGTGCATATGGTTTTGCCCATTAGAGAAAGATTATGTTGCTGTGATGAATTAGGCCCTTAGGCAATGAAGAAAGTAACAATCAGCCAACCAGAAACAGTTAGCTAGTGCTCATCATCAGTATGTATGTGCGCCAGCCCTAAGGCACCTGCAAGCGATAGTGTTATTGACATATGGGTACGCAATGGCCTCAGTGTTCTGCTAACACACTGTCATGCGTCCCTTGTCTTACCTGTTCTACCTCTCCAAGCATGAAGATTTGCCAGCACCATGGGGGTCATTCCGAGTTGTTCGCTAGCTGAAAATGTTCACTGCGCAGCGATGATGCAAAAAAAGACACTTCTGCGCATGCGGCGCAATGCGCACGCGCAACGTACTTTCACAACGACCAATGTAGTTTCACACAAGGTCTAGCGAAGCTTTTCCGTTGCACTGCTGGCCGCAGAGTGATTGACAGGAAGGGGGCGTTTCTGGGTGTCAACTGACCGTTTTCAGGGAGTGATCGAAAAAACGCAGGCGTGCCAGGAAAAACGCAGGCGTGCCAGGAAAAATGCAGGCGTGGCTGCCCGAACGCAGGGCGTGTTTGTGATGTCAAAACAGGAACTGAACAATCTGAAGTGATCGCAAGCGCTGAGTAGGTCTGGAGCTACTCTGAAACTGCACACTTTTTTTTCATAGTCGCTCTGCGATCCTTTCGTTCGCACTTCTGCTAAGATACACTCCCAGTGGGAGGCGGCATAGCATTTGCACGGCTGCTAAAAACTGCTAGCGAGTGAACAACTCGGAATGACCCCCCCATATCTGCCATTGGATGTAACTGTGCATGTTGGCAATCCTGCAATTTACTTCAGTATGTAAAAAGCAGAAGTGTAACCTATATGTTGGAAATAATAGGGTGGATGCCTGGACCATACACATCTCGAGATGCGTTCGGGTCCGTATCAGCAGCATATCTGTGTATGATCTAACAGTGGAATACAGAATGCGTTTCTGCAGTTCTGCATGATCCATACTTGCATAGACATGACATTATTGTACTCGCCCCCTTTCTTCCCCCATCATGCCTCTCCAGGTGCTAGATACGCCCATCTGTACTGGCGCATACACGCTCTCCATGTGGGCATGTGTAAGGCAGAGTTTCACAATTTACGCTGCAAAAACAGTTGTTAAGTTGAACTCCGCATTACGCCCAATGTCACAATTATGCTATGTGGTTTTTATATTATTATATTAAATGATGCCATGTGATTGTGATATAGGGGGACATTTACTAAGCAGTGATAAGAGCGGAGAAGTGAGCCAGTGGAGAAGTGCCCGTGGCAACCAATCAGCACTGAAGTAACATCTATAATTTGCATACTATAAAATTATACAGAGCTGCTGATTGGTTGATGGGGCAACTTCTCCACTGGCTCACTTCTCCGCTCTTATCACTACTTAGTTAATGGCCCCCATGGGGGCTTAGGCTGAGTCGGACGCAGCAACAATATCGGAGGCAGGGGAGTGCACCAAGATATTGCATCTTACGTCAGTGTCGGAGGATTGTCTCTGTCGTGTTGATGAATGGTTGTGTACAAAGGCGCTGAACTGCTCACATAGGAGGCCATACCCCTTTTCCACTAGCTCTTAGAAACACGAGTAAATGTGCGGGGGCGCGCATTTACCCGTGTTTTGCCCTAGTGGAAAAGGGTTCCCCCGGCAAATTCCCGGATCAAGTGATCCGGGAATCCTACCCGGGTAGCTAGCCGGGTTGAACACATGTTCAACCCGGCTAGCTGTCTAGTGTGAACAGGTGCCGTGTTGAAGCGACACGACTCCCGTTCACAGTGTATAGGGAGGGCGGCGCTGGGAGATCATGTGATCTCCCAGCGCCGCCCCTGCCGCGTCAGTAGTAGCGTCACCAACCCGGCAATATGCCGGGTTGGTGAGCGCTGTTCAAAAGGGGCTGTAGCACGGGTCGCAGCCGTGTCAGGCGACACGGCTGCGACCCGTGCTTTAGTGGAAAAGGGGTATTAGACAGAGGCACTGCATCTACCGTAGGGCTGGGGCAAGTTTTGATGATGCAACTGATGGTGACTCTAAAGATGCACCAGTCGGTATTTCCACTTCTGCGGATGCTATAGTGGACGTCTCATTCCTTGCACGATGCATGGATCTCCACCAAGCAAGAACTTTGTAGCATAAAGATGCAGACGCGACTGCAGCAAATGATGCAGCAAGGCTGTGTCTGCGCCACACTCAGAATCAGCTCCATAATGTGTTATCTGTACAGATTGCAAACCCATCTTCTACATATCTGTTCAAAATCTGGAACCTGGAATCTGGGCTACAGCTGAGGACCGTTGTAAGGGGGCAGGAAAGCTGTCCCCAATGCTGAGTACACATTTACAGGTTATCAGAACAAACATACTTGGTTTGCCAGAAATACAGTCATTTCATTTATGTAAACTAGTCCTGGGGAATAAAGTTAGTGACACCTGTATCAGCTCTCTTTGTTGTGTACATTACACTAGAAAAATGACTGAACTCATTGGTTGCTATGGGTTACATCTACCTTTTCATTTGACCAATTTTTATGTTTTCCTGGAATTGTTTGTCCTGTGCTTGCTTGCTTGCTACTTTGTCATTTTCACCGCTGAGTGCAACAACTGACCATTGACTGTGTTAATTAATTATTATTTTTTTAATTGTCCAAAGTACCACCGATCTCACGGCATAAACAAGTCCTAAATGAAGCATTGTCCCTACACGTGGAATATGATAAGACAATCAAAGAAGAAAATGTACAGCTAAGAAAGAAAATAAAAAGAATGAGAAGCCAATATATGACAAAGTATGTGTGAATGTCAAATACCCTTAACTGTTCCCAATGGATGTGTATTCTGTTACTATCAAAATTTGGAAAAATAGTTTCAATATATTAGGTCCACTAATAGAGCTAAAGACCACAATGCCGGAACTCCACCTCCGCAACGGCCTCGCCTGTCAATCCATCGGGGATGCGACCGCAATGTGTATAACCGTGCAGCCACTGTGTGGCCGCTGCGCATGCGCAGTTTGCCGACACTGGCAAACTGCACTGCGGGCCGCTGTTGCAGACGGGTCTGAATGACCCCCTAAGTTGTTTCAACTATATTGTTTCTCTGAGTAATGCAGCCTTTGGGGGGGGGGAAAAACAATAATAATAATATTGTCTGTATATTTGTGCATTCACAGCTTGCAGGAACTGGAAGAGAGAGTAAATATAGCTAAATGGGAGCGTGACCTTGCCATCAAAGAGAGGAACATTGTATACAGTGAAAATGAAGCTCTGCAGAACCTCAACACTGAGCTTCGTGCCCTGGTCAGGAGATTGCATGAAACCACTCTACAATCTGGTGCACAGGACTTCAGGACTCTCCGTTCCAATGTACAGGACCTCGGATTCAGTGTAAATTACCTGAACGAAAAATCTAAGAGGCTTTATCCAGCGACACACTTAGGTCTTGTTTATAGGTGAACAGTTATTACCTCATATTTCTATATTTTAAAAGCTATGATTCTTCACAATTAAGACTGATTGAAATATTTTTTTTTATTATGTTTAAATTGTATTTCCTTACTAAACTATGTAAATAGCGGCTTTACATTGGTCAATAAAGTCAACTTTATAACTACGAGGTAATGTATGAAGCACAAAATGGCTGCTCAGAGGTGCTACAGCAGAACTGGAATTGTTGTGGGCCTTGATTCGTACAGCTGCATATACACTAGGAATGGAGAGTGAAATGGCCGCTTTGTGGAGGAGCACTGGTATGCACAGGCAGAGGGAAGGAAGTGGGCCATACTACAGATCTACAGTATTGAGGTTGACAGTCAATAGGTTGACATCAAATGGTCGACATGCATAATGTCAACAGGTAATAAAGGTTCACAGATAAAAGGTTGACCGTGTCGAAATGTACAAAAGGTCGACGGGGTCAAAAAGATTGACACAAAAATGGTCAACACACAAATGGTTGACACAAGTTTTTTGGATCAAATCTTGTATGTTGGTAATAAGTGACCACCATTAGTAAAAATTTATACCCTTGCGGGCTCGCTTCCCTCGCCACACTTTGGGCACAGGTTACTACTGTTCCCAATCCGTCCACTTGGATAATAAATCAAGCAAATGTTGGAAAAACATGTAAAAAATCCCAAATAAATGCGTTGACCTTTTGTACTTGTAAACTTAACGCCTGTCAATCTATGGTGTCGACCTATTGACTGTCACATGCAGCACTCGGCTCCTGTCACAGTGTAGGAGCTGGTAGTTCAGCCAGACAAGTCTCTTACATCCCCACTTTTTGATGGGGGGGAACTTTCTACCAAACTAAGTGGGACATGTACTAAGCAGTGATAAAAGCAGAGAAGTGAGCCAGTGGAGAAGTTTCCCACGGTAACCAATCAGCATTGACATAATATTTAAAATTTGCATAATATAAAGGTATACAGAGCAGCTGATTGGTTGCCATGGGCAGCTTCTCCACTGGCTCACTTCTCCACTTTTATCACTGCTTAGTACATGTCCCCCTTATTGTCTTTGGCCCCAGTGACACCCCTGATCTGGTGGCATAACAGCTCATGACAAACCTCCTCCTTGTCCTCAGTACTGCCCCAGTTGCTATCTACCCTTAAACCCTCCCTGCCCCAACTGCCGCATGCGCTTTATCATCTTCTACCCCCACCTTCTGCCTGCCCTTACCCTCTTCTACCCCAACTGCTGCCTGCCACCACAACTGCCCATGCTACCACCTGACCCTACCCCCAGCACTATCCCGACTGTTGCCTGCCCTTAGCCTCCTCTCTGCCCCCAGCACTGCACCTGTTGGCTATGTGAGATCAAAACAATGTATTTATAAGCATTATCAGTGCTGGAAATATAAATGTGATTTGCCATGGTGTATGTGAAGGGCATGTGGGTTAGGTGTGATGCTATGTGGAGAGGCATATGAGGAGCTCCAAAGCATAAATTGTGAAGGGACCCAGAAACCCCCATTTGTTTTTTAAAGTGAAGGGTCCCTGAGACCCACATAATATTTTGTTCAGTGCGATCTCTGCCTTGTGTACAGTAGCATGTTCTGTATACATCTCTCCTGTCCTATTGTATTAGAGATATCCTTGATTATCACCAGAGAAATAACCAGAGATGTGCGTTCGGTGCGGCTGCCTAGGGCACAGGGGACATCGCCCTGCAGTGTCCTGTAAGACACTCCGAGGACACACCCTGAAACAAGTGGAGCAGCCCAGGGGTTCCTTAGAGTGCTCCTGGCATAGGCGTTTCTATAATGGGTGCAGTGTGTGCGCTGAACATTGGCCCCTAGGTCCGGGGGGCCCACACCACACCCATAGAGTATACTTACCCCTCCAGAGTCTCGCGGCGGCGGCCCTGCAGTGCGGGCACAAATCACCTGGAAAATGGCCACCATGGCCATTTCTGAGTGATTTACACATGTGCACTGGAGGTATCCCCGGAAACATGGCACCAGCAGTAGGCTCTGGCTTTATGACAGAGTCTACTAGCTGCAGGAGAGGAGGGTGCCCGCAACGGAGGCTGCAGGTGGGTCTCCTCCTCTCTTAAAATGCCCCTGGCTCACCTGTTGTCCTGGTCCTGGCTGCCTCGCCTCCTAGATGTAGCATCATGATGTTACATGTTGGGGGGCATGGTGGGCACAGGGTGTTAAGTCGCCCTACAACGTCACAGATGTCCCCTCCATTCCTCTTTTATTTATGTTTTACATTCAACCTGTGTACTATGTTCACTTCTGAATAGCCCGCAAGTCCACCTACAGGTCCATGGAACAAATAAATAATTATGTCCCATGAAAGTGTAGAGATGAGGCTTGACTGCGTTCATAATAAGTGTGGAGGATGCTTTAACATATTCACACACAATACAATGTAATGACGTGTCATATACATGACAGAGAATGGCGTCACGTTGAAGTCACGACAAGACTCACTTGAGCAGACGTTATGTGTGAGTGTGGAAGGGTTCATCAAAATAAAACCACCTGGAATGCCTGAAATGATTAAACTTCCCCAAAATGACAATCACTATTCTCTACCACCGCTAAGATTTGGTTCCAGTGCAGATCCACCTAGAATAATATTCTTCTGAGGTGGCTTCCTCCCACACCGCAGCCAGAGCACTGGAAAGGCGTGGTGGAGGAGAGGTGGGCTGGAAAACCAAACATGAGAAGTAATCATGAGACTGTAGCTTTGATTGGTCCTTGCGACAACACCCATCCTCCGCTGACATTTTGGTTTCTGAAACTAATTTGCCAGGGTATCCAGTTGATAGGTCGACGGTTTTTAATAATTCATTTAAACTTATTCTTACTTTACCATCCACATGTACTATAATTGGGAATGGTAACCAGTGCTGAGCGCTGCGAGCCACCTTGCCCGAAGCGTGGTGAGCAACGCGAGCCCGCGAGGGTACACGTTTCCACTAATTTGGCTTTTACATGCTTCAAAATACAAAATAACAAATAAAATTTAGGGGGGGGGGGGGGGAAACTTAGTCAACCATTTTTGTGTCAACCTTTTGTACCTGTCGACTTTTTCAGGTATTTACATTTTACACGTCGGCCTATTGACCCTGTCGACCATATGGGGTCGACCTAAAGATCCACACCCATTTACTGGCACTGTATTACAAAACCACCAGAGCTCCATGTAACTATCCTCAAAATGGTCATGCAGATTTAGGGCCTAATTCAAGATTCATTACAAAACAGTAGTTTCCTATAATGGGCAAAACCATGGCCCTCATTCCGAGTTGTTCGCTCGCAAGCTGCTTTTAGCAGCTTTGCACACGCTAAGCCGCCGCCTACTGGGAGTGAATCTTAGCTTATCAAAATTGCGAACGAAAAATTCGCAATATTGCGAAAAGACTTCTCTGTGCAGTTTCTGAGTAGCTCGAGACTTACTCTTCCAGTGCGATCAGTTCAGTGCTTGTCGTTCCTGGTTTGACGTCACAAACACACCCAGCGTTCGCCCAGACACTCCTCCGTTTCTCCAGCCACTCCCGCGTTTTTCCCAGAAACGGTAGCGTTTTTTCAAACACTCCCATAAAACGGCCTGTTTCCGCCCAGAAACACCCACTTCCTGTCAATCACATTACGAACACCAGAACGAAGAAAAAACCTCGTAATGCCGTGAGTAAAATACCAATCTTCATAGCAAATTTACTTGGCGCAGTCGCAGTGCGAACATTGCGCATGCGCAATTAGCGGAAAATCGCTGCGATGCGAAGAAAATTACCGAGCGAACAACTCGGAATGACCACCCATGTGCACTGCAGGGGAGGCAGATATAACATGTGCAGAGAGAGTTAGATTTGGGTGTGGTGTGTTCAAACTGAAATCGAAATTGCAATGTAAAAATAAAGCAGCCAGTATTTACCCTGCACAGAAACAAAATAACCCACCCAAATCTAACTCTCCCTGCACGTGTTATATCTGCCCCCCTGCAGTGCACATGGTTTTTCCCATTAGCTAACAAATTTGCTGCTGCGATCAAATCTGAATTAGGCCCACTGTCTCTCTCTTGCTGACACTGTCTCTATCTTCTCTTTTTCTTACACTGACTCTTTCTCACTCTCTCTCTCTCCCTGACGCTGTCTCTCTCTCTCTGACGCTTTCTCTCTTTCTCCCTCTGACACACACTCTCTGGCTGACACCCCCCCTCTCTCTCTCTCTCCCTGACACTCTCTCTCCCCAACACTGTCTCTCCCTCTCTTTCTCTACCTGACATTGGCCCTCATTCCGAGTTGTTCGCTCGTTCTTTTTCATCGCATCGCAGTGAAAATCCGCTTAGTACGCATGCGCAAAGTTCGCACTGCGACTGCGCCAAGTAACTTTACTATGAAGAAAGTATTTTTACTCACGGCTTTTTCTTCGCTCCGGCGATCGTAATGTGATTGACAGGAAATGGGTGTTACTGGGCGGAAACACGGCGTTTCAGGGGCGTGTGGCTGAAAACGCTACCGTTTCCGGAAAAAACGCAGGAGTGGCCGGAGAAACGGTGGGAGTGCCTGGGCGAACGCTGGGTGTGTTTGTGACGTCAACCAGGAACGACAAGCACTGAAATGATCGCACAGGCAGAGTAAGTCTGAAGCTACTCTGAAACTGCTAAGTAGTTAGTAATCGCAATATTGCGAATACATCGGTCGCAATTTTAAGATGCTAAGATTCACTCCCAGTAGGCGGCGGCTTAGCGTGTGTAACTCTGCTAAATTCGCCTTGCGACCGATCAACTCGGAATGAGGGCCATTGTCTCTCCCTCTCTCTCTACCTGACAGTATCTCTCCTTCTCTCTTTACCTGACACTGTCTCTCCGTCTCTCCTAATAACAGTGTCGTTCTCTCTCGCACACTCAGTATTTATCTCTCTCTTTATGACGCTGTCTCTGTCCCTCTCTGACACTGTATCTCCCTCTGACACTATATCTCTCTCTCCCTGACACCCCCTCTCTCTCATTCTCTGTTTCCTTGACATCCTCTATCTCTCCCTCTGTCTCTCACTGATGCTCTCTCTCTCCCATTCCCCTCTTATTTTTTCTCTCAGTCCCTTACACACTCTCTATCACTTCTGTTTGCTTCCTCCCTCTCTTGCTCCTCCCACCTCTCTCTCTCTCTCTCTCTCTCTCTCTCTCTCTCTCTCTCTCTCTCTCTCACACACACACACACACACACACACACACACACACACACACACACACACACACCCTCTCTCTCTCCCTGATGCTCTCTCATCCCTCTCTTTCTTCCTGACACTCTCTCTCTCTTGTTCCTCTCTTTTTCTCTCATTCCCTTTTTCCATGAAACCCTCCTCTCTATCTCTTTCTCCCCCTGCCACCCTCTTTGTTTCCCTCTCACTCCCCACGCTCTCTTTCTCCCCTAAGCGGCTTTTTAGCGACCGGGGGGGCGCCCTTCCAAGATTTTGCTATGGGGCCCACATAGTTCTAATTACGCCACCACTGTCTGCCTGTCACTTAGTATATTATGGCTACTGAAAGCCCTTAACCATAGTTTTAGACTGGCGGAACTTTCCGTGAGTATATCCTCGTATACAGTTAATAATAAGTAAAGCTTTACTGAAATTAAATTACAAGTAGCATAAATGTTCCATTTCTACTAAGAAAAGACAGGCTAATAGGATTAGCAGGCTAAAATATGTACTGTACAAACCATTACAGTATAAATGATAATAAAAATGTTACAAACATGTCATATAATGTACATAAATAATGCAGAATAAAAATTAGAAAAACAGAAAGAATAACCTTTTATCTGAAGGAAATTATTTTGTTGCTTCCTTACAAAGAGGTAGACAATGACATTTTTTCTATTGGACCCCATAGAGCTACTGTAGGGATGGACATCGAAATATTGATGGTTAGAAACTATCAATGTTTTCAATCCGATGGAAATACTTTTTCCATCAAATTGCGGGAATCCAATGGTTGCCAGCCATCGGATACAACTTTCCGTTGCCCATCCGATGGCTGGCTGTTATTTTTCAGCTGCTGACACCCGGAAGTGGTGTCGATAGTTCAGCTAGTGCACATGCACGAAACTATGACTGTTTCTGCACATGCACAAAGTCTAACCATTGCAGTGGTATTACCATTGGATGGTTGTGATGTGATGGCTAGTGTCATCGCATCACTGGATTTGATTTCGGAAGCCCGGCAACCACCATTCGATGCTGGGATTCTGATATTCATCCCATTCCCTACACTGAGCACTACGGAAGCCAGTAATACCTGTTTAATTTATTCCTTTCCTCCCCCTCCTCTGCCATCCACACACACCGGGAACTCAGGATAAATGAATCCCTCCTATGTCACAATCCAGTACTTATTTAATATTGCACGATATGGCATAGTATGTCCCATGTCTACTTAGCAGTATGATTCTGCCTTTATTAGTACAATGCTAAAATGATGAATTTAGGAAGCCTTGGATAGAACCCGTCTAGGAAGATGTGGATTCTAGTAGTTTCCAAACTTAGTAATCACTCATAGCAACAATGGTGAGGCACGGAGTTTCCCTCAAAACAGGGCTTTTCTCTGAATTAGGAACAGACCTCATAGTCTTCTGGCATCCGCATTTCTCCCAACTTTAAGGTGGATGGAAGAGGGACTCAGACGCGACGTAGTGGCACCCGCCAGGAAAAAGGGGGTATGGCTTTATGATAATGCCGCCATCGTGAGCCACGCCCCCATTTCGCGGCATTATGGGGGCATGGTCAGCGCTCTGTGAGCTGCTGGCCGTGCCCCCAGTCCCACTCGTCTTCGTGAATAGACGCTGTGCACCTCGTCTTTTCACTGCTGCTCTGTTTAGCAGAGTGACAGGAGCCTCCCAACTGCCACTCCCCCTCCACCGCAGGACACGTGGCCCGCAGGTGGAACAGTCCCAAAAAAATGGGATTGTCCGACGAAAATTGGGACATTCCCGGTGGGAGGTATGCATCTGTGACCTCCTCATGGCCTCAGCTTCACCTCTCAAATGAGGCCAGATGTACTAATCCTTGAAAAGTGGTAAAGTAGATAAAGTACCATCCAGTCAGCTCCTAATTGGCATTTTTCAAACACATCCTGTGACATGGCCGTTAGGAGCTAATTGGCTGGTACTTTATCACTCCCCACTGGCACTTTATCAATTTTCAAGGCTTTAGCCATACTTGCCTACACTCCCTCATTCTGCAGGAGACTTCCTGAAATAGAAGCAATCTCCCTGACTCCCTGAATAGTCCAGCAATCTCCCTGATTGCACCTTAACCCCATTGTGCAGCTGTTACATTCTTGGCGGGGGGGAATAAATCACAGATACATACATTCAAATGGGAACATCAGCGCCATTTCCCTGCATTGGTTATAAGACACAATGGGGGTAATTCCGAGTTGATCGTTGGCTGCCGATTTTCACAGCGCAGCGATCAGGTAAAAAAACGACAAAACTGCGCATGCGTAGGCACCGCAATCCACAGGCACATCGTATGGGTACAAAGTAGATCGGTGCTGGCCGATGGATATAGCGAAGAATCCATTCGCACAGCCGAACGCAAGGTGATTGACAGAAAGAGGGCATTTATGGGTGTCAACTGACCATTTTCTGGGAGTGTTTGGGAAAACGCAGGCGTGTCCAGGCATTTGCAGGGCGGGTGTCTGACATCAATTCTGGCACCAAAAAGACTGAAGTGATCGCAAGGGCTGAGTAAGTCCAGAGCTACTCTGAAACTACACAAAATGTTTTTTTGCTGCGCTCGGCTGCAAAGGCGTTCGCACACTTGCAAAGCGAAAACACACTCCCCCGGGGGCAGCGACTATGCATTTGCATGGCTGCTAAAAGTAGCTAGCGAGCGATCAACTCGGAATGACCCCCAATGATCCCTATGGCTACATGCATTTTAAATAAAGTTTCTTGTGGCCACTTACAGTATATGGAACAAGGACAATACACGAACAAATTCTGCAAAATATAAGAGTCTTTTCTTCAACAAGTAAATCTTACTAACTTTGGGGCTCATTTACATTTGGATGCAAGTCATTTTTATGACACGCCTCTCAGATGTAGCAGTACACGTCCGCACTGATAGGTGTTACTTTCACATGTCCCTGAAATGCTTTTTCAAAAGTAGGCAAGTATGGTTTATGTCAGGTTCTGTTGTATAACCTGGGCAGAGTCAAGGTCCGTCGAAGCATGACCGGAACACCAACTGTCAGTGCAGTGCTATACGCTGGAAGTCCAGCTGCACTAAGTGAGTTTAATAATTCCACTTATACTGTATAATCATTTTGGATGGGTTGGTATTGGGTGACCGGTGATTGGGAGACCGGCGGTCACCATTCTGATGCAGGAATCCCATCTGTCAGATGGCCAGTGGGGGTGGGGGTGTCGGCCAGCGCAACAAAGCCCCTTGCGGGCTCACTGTGCTTGCCACAGGTTCTATTCCCACTCTATGGGAATAGTCCCTGTTGCTTGGCATGCCAACCAGCGGGTTAGTCAGTGTTCGAGATGCCGGCAGGGACAGATTGGCCCACCAGGACACCATGACAGATTCCGATGGGCCGGTCCCATATCCCCCTCAGCCAGTCTGATTCACACTCAGGCTGGGCTGGCTCACACTGCTTCCAGTACTTGCGGTTCATTGGAACGCAATCCGGAAGTTAGGCTAGAAAGGACTTCCCGGTGCCGTTAGTCGTGAAAAGTGGTGAAGCTGTTCTACCAATGTGGGACTTGAAGAAAGTTAACCAGCCCAGCAGCATCCTCTCTCTGGCCCCGGCCAAAGGTCTCTTCAATGAGCCCGGCCCAGGAGCAGTAGTATAGTGATGGTCTGAGCCGGGTTCACTACACTAGCCGCCACCCTAGCTCCCACAATCTCACTGACCTGGCCAGAGCGGCAACTGATCACTGAAGGGGACCCGGCAGACTGGTTATTTTTAATTACATTATTTGCATTATCATGATGGTGTAAGGGTTAGGGCGTCCCCGGTCACAGTGTATGATTTGGGGACTGGACAGGAGCAGGATGTACCTTGTTCTCAGGATGCTAGCTGATTAGGCTGCACTCACAGCCAGCCCTGGGTCAATCTCTTATGGAAAGTCCTTCAGCCTTATGTCTGTCCATGATGATGGGCCTATTTATGTAATGCGGTGGCTACATATGTAATGTGGTGGCTATGTATGTAATGTGGTGATATTTGTGTACTGATATGCTATACCTGTAATGTGGTGATATTCGTGTGATGTGGTGCTATTTGTGTAATGCAGTGCTATATGTGTAGTGCTGTGCTACAGATGTAGGGGGTCATTCCGACCCATTCACATGCTGCGGTTCTTTGCAGCGGTGCGACCGGGTCGGTTCTGCGCATGTGCGCCGGCTGCAACGTTCACACGCGTCATTGCCCAGTGACGGCTGTCGCTGGGCAACGACAAGAATGAGGAAAGCGATCGCTGCCGTGATCCAAGAAGAGTGACAGGCGGAAGTCGTTCCGGGGTGTCAACTGACCGTTTTCTGGGAGTGGAGCAGCGAACGCAGGCGTGTCCAGGCGTTTGGAGGGTGGATGTCTGACGTAAATTCCGGGATCTTCATCGCTGGATCCATCGCACAGGGTAAGTACCTGCAGGGCTGGTCTTGTTTCACACAAAACTTTTTTATCATAGCAGGACTGCACAAGCGATCGCAGCCTTGCTATGCTAAAATACACTCCTTCATAGGCGGCGTCTAGTTGATCGCACGAGCAGCAAAAAGTTGCTACATGCGATCAACTCGGAATGTCTCCCGTAATGCGGTGCTAGTTGTGTAATGGGGTGCTATTCATGTAATAATGTGGTTGCTATGTATGTAATCAGGGGCAGATTGGCCACTGGGACAGATTCTGCTGCGCTGGTCCCCTGTGTCTGTGCTTCACTATTTGTGTATGCTCTCTCCCTGTACTGTATGTAGTGTGTGCTCTCTCCCTGTACTGTGCTGTATGTAGTGTGTGCTCCCCCTCCCTGTACTGTGCTGTATGCAGTGGCGGAACTAGCGAGCATTGGGCCCAGGTGCGACAAAATGCTTTGCCCCCCCCCCCCCTCATCCCATCCAAGTCCACCCCTTTACCCCTGGAGAGGATCTGGTGAGGGGGACCTGCTCAGGGCCAGAGAAATGGATACCTAGCAACAGTGCCGTAACTAGACATTTTAGCACTGTGTGCAAGAAATGGCATCGGAGCCCCACCCCTGCATGCAAAGCAGGGGCAGTGCGCGCGCAAGAATATATAGGGGTGTGGCTTCGTGGGGAAGGGTTGTGGCCACAAAATAATACCAATTCGTATAACGGTGCACAGTAGTCTCCATTATTCAAATTACATTGCACAGTAGCTCCACTACACCAGGTAGAAATCCTTTTACACCTTACGGCGGACAGATTCCCCTTTTTACACATTACGGCAGACAGCATCCCCTTTTTACACATTAAGGCAGACAGCTTCCCCTTTTTACACATTAAGGCAGACAGCGTCCCCTTTTTACACATTAAGGCAGACAGCGTCCCCTTTTTACACATTAAGGCAGACAGCGTCCCCTTTTTACACATTATGGCAGACAGCGTCCCCTTTTTACACATAATGGCAGACAGCGTCCCCTTTTTACACATTACGGCAGACAGCGTGCCCTTTTTACACATTACGGCAGACAGCGTGCCCTTTTTACACATTACGGCAGACAGCGTCCCCCTTTTTACACATTACGATAGACAGCGTCCCCCTTTTTACACATTACGGCAGACAGCATCCCCTTTTTACACATTACGGCAGACAGCGTCCCCCTTTTACACATTACGGTAGACAGCGTCCCCTTTTTACACATTACGGCAGACAGCGTACCGTTTTACACATTACGGCAGACAGCATCCCCCTTTTTGCACATTACGGCAGACAGCGTCTCCTTTTTACACATTACGGCAGAGAGCGTCCCCCTTTTTACACATTACGGCAGATAGCGTCCCCGTTCTACACATAAAGAAAGAAAGAAAGACTTACTGTCTCCGCTGGCTCAGGCTCCTCGGTGCAGCTTCTGGCAGAGATCCCGGGCAGGAGAGAAGGAGGAGGAGGGAGGGGGAGGAGGGAGCCGCAGCAGCGCTGTGTTATTGGTGGAGGCGCTGCTGCTGCTGTCCCTGTCCTTCACCATAGGCTGTTCTCCGCCAATGTGAATGCTGGGATGCGCTTCACAGCGTCGATAGACAGCCTATGGTGAAGGAAAGGGAAAGCAGCAGCAGCACCTCCACCAATTACACAGCGCTGCTGCGGCTCCCTCCTCCACCTCCCTCCTCCTCCTTCCCCACGTGGCCGCTCCTCTCCTCGGCGGGCGGCTGTGTGCTGCGGGCGGTGGCACTGGGCATGCCCCCTAACTGACGAAAATGGGGACGTGGCTCGCGATTGCGAGTCCTCCGGCAAAGCCACGCTCCTTTTCATAGGCCATGCCCCTTTTTGAAGCAGCATGTGTGTCCCCCTTTCATGAGGAAGAATGTTGGGAGGTATGCTGTATGTAGTGTGTGCTCCCCCTCCCTGTACTGTGCTGTATGTAGTGTGTGCTCCCTCTCTGTACTGTGCTGTATGTAGTGTGTGCTCCATCCCTGTACTGTGCTGTATGTAGTGTGTTTTCCCTCCTTGTACTGTGCTTTATGTAGTGTGTGCTCTCCCTCCCTGTACTGTGCTGTATGTAGTGTGTTCTCCCTCCCTGTACTGTGCTGTATGTAGTGTGTGCTCCCTCCCTGTACTGTGCTGTATGTAGTGTGTGCTCTCCCTCCCTGTACTGTGCTGTATGTAGTGTGTGCTCCCTCCCTGTACTGTGCTGTATGTAGTGTGTGCTCCCTCCCTGTACTGTGCTGTATGTAGTGTGTTCTCCCTCCCTGTACTGTGCTGTATGTAGTGTGTGCTCCCTCCCTGTACTGTGCTGTATGTAGTGTGTTCTCCCTCCCTGTACTGTGCTGTATGTAGTGTGTTCTCCCTCCCTGTACTGTGCTGTATGTAGTGTGTGCTCCCCCTCCCTGTACTGTGCTGTATGTAGTGTGTGCTCCATCCCTGTACTGTGCTGTATGTAGTGTGTGCTCCCCCTCCCTGTACTGTGCTGTATGTAGTGTGTGCTCCCTCCCTGTACTGTGCTGTATGTAGTGTGTGCTCCCCCTCCCTGTACTGTGCTGTATGTAGTGTGTGCTCCCTCCCTGTACTGTGCTGTATGTAGTGTGTGCTCCCCCTCCCTGTTCTGTGCTGTATGTAGTGTGTGCTCCCTCCCTGTACTGTGCTGTATGTAGTGTGTTCTCCCTCCCTGTACTGTGCTGTATGTAGTGTGTGCTCCCTCCCTGTACTGTGCTGTATGTAGTGTGTGCTCCCCCTCCCTGTACTGTGCTGTATGTAGTGTGTGCTCCATCCCTGTACTGTGCTGTATGTAGTGTGTGCTCCCCCTCCCTGTACTGTGCTGTATGTAGTGTGTGCTCCCTCCCTGTACTGTGCTGTATGTAGTGTGTTCTCCCTCCCTGTACTGTGCTGTATGTAGTGTGTGCTCCCTCCCTGTACTGTGCTGTATGTAGTGTGTGCTCCCCCTCCCTGTACTGTGCTGTATGTAGTATGTGCTCCCTCCCTGTACTGTGCTGTATGTAGTGTGTGCTCCTGCCCTGTACTGTGCTGTATGTAGTGTGTGCTCCCTCCCTGTACTGTGCTTTATGTAGTGTGTGCTCCCTCCCTGTACTGTGCTGTATATAGTGTGTGCTCCCCCTCCCTTTACTGTGCTGTATGTAGTGTGTGCTCCCCCTCCCTGTACTGTGCTGTATGTAGTGTGTGCTTCCTCCCTTTACTGTGCTGTATGTAGTGTGTGCTCCCTCCCTGTACTGTGCTGTATGTAGTGTGTGCTCCCTCCCTGTACTGTGCTGTATGTAGTGTGTGCTCCCTCCCTGTACTGTGCTGTATGTAGTGTGTGCTCCCTCCCTGTACTGTGCTGTATGTAGTGTGTGCTCCCCCTCCCTGTACTGTGCTGTATGTAGTGTGTGCTCCCCCTCCCTGTACTGTGCTGTATGTAGTGTGTGCTCCCTCCCTGTACTGTGCTGTATGTAGTGTGTGCTCCCTCCCTGTACTGTGCTGTATGTAGTGTGTGCTCCCCCTCTCTGTACTGTGCTGTATGTAGTGTGTGCTCTCCCTCCCTGTACTGTGCTGTATGTAGTGTGTGCTCCCCCTCCCTTTACTGTGCTGTATGTAGTGTGTGCTCCCCCTCCCTGTACTGTGCTGTATGTAGTGTGTGCTCCCTCCCTGTACTGTATGTAGTGTGTGCTCCCTCCCTGTACTGTGCTGTATGTAGTGTGTTCTCCCTCCCTGTACTGTGCTGTATGTAGTGTGTGCTCCCTCCCTGTACTGTGCTGTATGTAGTGTGTGCTCCCTCCCTGTACTGTGCTGTATGTAGTGTGTGCTCCCCCTCTCTGTACTGTGCTGTATGTAGTGTGTGCTCTCCCTCCCTGTACTGTGCTGTATGTAGTGTGTGCTCCCTCCCTGTACTGTGCTGTATGTAGTGTGTGCTCCCCCTCCCTGTACTGTGCTGTATGTAGTGTGTGCTCATGCCCTTTACTGTGCTGTATGTAGTGTGTGCTCCTTCCCTGTACTGTGCTGTATGTAGTGTGTGCTCCCCCTCCCTGTACTGTGCTGTATGTAGTGTGTGCTCCCTACCTGTATTGTGCTGTATGAAGTGTGTGCTCCCTCCCTGTACTGTGCTGTATGTAGTGTGTGCTCCCCCTCCCTGTACTGTGCTGTATGAAGTGGGTGCTCCCTCCCTGTACTGTGCTGTATGTAGTGTGTGCTCCCCCATCCTGTACTGTGCTGTATGTAGTGTGTGCTCCCTCCCTGTACTGTGCTGTATGTAGTGTGTGCTCTCCCTCCCTGTACTGTGCTGTATGTAGTGTGTGCTCCCCCTCCCTGTACTGTGCTGTATTTAGTGTGCTCCCCCTCCCTGTACTGTGCTGTATGTAGTGTGTGCTCCCCCTCCCTGTACTTTGAAACATATAAGGTTAAAAAATGGGGTTTGTAGAATAAAAAATCAATAAAATTAGAAGTAGATTAAAGGTATGACGGCAGTGTCAGTAGACACTGAAAGTGGGCATATCAATCCTTATATATTCAGACGTACAGATGTACATCAGCAAATGGAATTGTAGCTGCATATGCATAAAGTCGCAGGTAAACATTAACATAATGTAAAGCAAAGGAGGCCCCAACTGTGTCTATCTCAGAATCAGGACCTCTGAGGAGTGACCCCGTCATCTTGACAGGCCCCTCCCCCTCAACAGACTCTGCCCCCATTAGGACTGCTTCCATGACTTTCCCGGGCTGGTGTTCGATCCCAATCCGCCCCTGGATGCCGGAGCTGGTATTGTGACCAGCGGTCACCATACCGATGCCGGGATCCCATCTGTCAGATGGCCAGTGGGGTTGGGGGGTGTCGGCCAGCGCAACAAAGCTCCTTGCGGGCTTATTGCGCTTGCCACAGGTTCTGTTCACACTCTATGGGAATAGTCCCTGTTTCATGGCATGCCAATCGGCGGGTTAGTCAGTGTTCAAGATGCCGGCACTGGTTTTGTGACCGCCGGTCACATAGCCTCATCCCTTTTGAACTTGACGAGCCTGCACACTGCAAGCATCTGGTTGTTCATTTATTGTTCCTCTCCCTGATGTTAGATCGACACCATACATACCTCAGTCCTTTTCTAGGTCACTAAGCTATACAACAGTGAAAATGCAATATAAATTCATACAGTAGTTTCTGTGTGATGCCAGAACATACAGACACTAGTGTGCCCTGAGCAGTCTCCAGGTGTGCTGCCATAGAAGCACAGCCAGGCCGTCAGTGTTTTATCGCTATTGAGGCCCTGGAATGATCAATACTGGTGGGTTAAGTGTTTGCAGAGCCAGTTCTAATTTTGGGCCCGGGCAGTGTTGGGCTCTTCTGGCTTTACCTATGGAGAAGCTGCGACATGACATCCTAGGACACGCAACTGCACCATGTATCACCATTATATTTGAATGTGCCTTGGCAATATTTAAATCTTGTTCAGTGTGCCGCGAGTTGTAAAAGGCTGAAAATCTCTGTGCTACAGTGTCGTCACCATGTTGTTATAAAAATGCCAAAAGATGTGCATTGGTGGAGGGGCACCTGGAGGGGCCCGGCAGGGGTCCCAATTTGCTACCCCTCCCCAGTATGCCTGTGCTTTAGCCAGTGGCAGTGGCACCATCTTCCCGGTGATCTCTTCGGGAAGATGGCGCTGCACATAGAAAGCAAAAACTCTGGTACTGCTCCTGATTGGTTGCTGGTCCACAAGCTCTGATTGGCTCACAAACTGGCACCTGATTTAAGATACCCGTGCCGCCACTGGAGACCGAGACTGAGAAACAGGAGAGGGGCGTGTTGCGCTCTCCTGCCCTTGCTGCCAGCAAGGTGGTCGGGCCTCAGAAGGATGCGGTAGGAGTGCAGAAGGATGCGGTAGGGGCCGCGAGTTTGACATCCCTGCCCTAGAGTATTAGAATTTGTGTCACGGCACCCCTAGACCAAAGTTTCTTAGTGAGAAATTCAGAAAAAAATATAAAAAGGAAGTAAATTGTGTTTATAATATGTCATCCTTAGGTACAGTTATGTGGTGAAGGACTGGTTTTGCCATGGCCGTAACTAGGGGGGGCTAGGGGGGTACGTGACCTGGGCTCAGGATTTTTGGGGGTGCCGAGAGAGCAGGAGAATTGGAGGCAGACCCGGCAGCAGCAGTACACAACTGTCTTGGAGCTGTGCGGATGTGAGAGGCGGATCCGCGGTCAGGCTGCATAGAGCACCATCAGTTTGTCTGCCATCCGCCGCTCAACATCTGCGTCCTGATACTCACCACCCACCGCTCACCCCCAGCCGCCCCACCGTTTCACCGGGCGCGTCCTGCTACTCACCACCTGCTGCTCACCCACGCCTGCCACTCACGTCTGCGTCCTAATGCTCACCACCCGCCGCTCACCCCAGCCACCTGCCGCACACCGCCTGCGTCCTGCTGCTCACCACCCGCCGCTCAACCCCGCCGCTCACAGCACGTGTCCTGCTGCTCACCACCCGCAGCTCACCCCTGGTCGCCCGCCGCTCACCACCCGCTGCTCACCCCTGGCTGCCCGCCGCTAACCCCCTGCCGCTCACAGAATATTACTTCAGCTGGCGCTGCATGCCTCTCTGTCTCCTCTCTTGCACACTGAACTGGGAGAAGAGGATGCATAGGATAAACTAATGTATACAAGAAACAAGAATTGAAGGTGAGGGGCTGAGTGGGGGAGGTCAGGTGTGGCATTGGGTGGTGGGTTGTTATTGTTGCTGGCAGGTCCTGGGGGATAAAGGTGTGTGTGCAAGTGGGTCCAGGGGAGAGGCATGGTGGGGAGGAGCTTTGTAGTATATGCAGCGACAGGTACAGTTGGGGGTTTGTGCAGTGGCTGGTTAGTAGGAGAGGGGGTTGTGGTTCTTGTGCATGTTTCTTTTGTCGCTAATTCTGTGTACTTTTGTCCTAACCCTTGGGAATACCACTGTTACTCTAATGAGGACCTGTGTCCTATACACATGAGGAGGATATTTGTATCTATGATTTTTTGCAAAGAAATATATTCATCTTGCATTTACTCCGGTTCACGAATAATTTTCTCACTTATTAACTGGTGATCATACCAGTGCGCTTACCTACCCTCCTTTTTTGTGCGGCAGCAAGTTCGGGGGTCACCGGGGAATGGGATTGTGAATTGTATATTTTTTTAAATATATGATAATTTAATGTGATAATGCGTTTTAATTAATATATAATGACAGCAACAATGATTATAGCGATTACAATCTAAGATGGCGCCGCAGATGGCTGCCTCAGAACTACGCAGCTCAGCTAAAACACCTGTTTCCCCTTGTTTTCCCCTGCCCTTGTCTACACGACTGGTGACCAAATACAGCAGGGAAGCCCTCCTAAGTTGGAGCGCTCCCGCGGTGCTTACCCCACGTTCGGGTCCGTCGGCGGGCGGATCAGCGGCCCTTGCAGCCCTCGCTGCCCTGTGTGGCAGGATGCAGACGTCGTGGACACCGAAGTGGATGACTGAACGGCCACGCCCCCCCACAGCCCGGGTGGCGACTGGCGGATGGATCACCGGCCCCGGAAAGAGAATGACGGAGGTCCTCATGTCGGGCCTAGTAGAAGGACCTGGGCTCAGAGGAGAGGCTGTCGCGCAGGCACCCTAGTGAGGTGGCGGCAGCGAGGGCATCGGTCTGCACTTCCCGCGATCCTGCTTTCGAATGTGCGCTTACTGGCAAATAAGTTCGACGAATTGTCCCTACTTCTGGGCAGCGTAGGGTCAGGCATTACAGGGTCATCCGTCCTCTGCTTTACGGAGACATGGCTGGATGACCATATTGCGGACAATCCGATGTCTCTGCCAGGCTTCAGTCTCTTCAGGGCCGATCGCTCCAAGGTTCTCTCAGGAAAAACGAAGGGTGGTGGCATCTGCTTCTACATTAACGACGTTGGTGCACCAATGTCACGATCTTAAGCAAACCATGTAGCCCTCACCAGGAGCCATTTAGCTCACTGCACGTCCCTGGGTGACAGAGCACTATACAACCGTACTAGGAACTTTCTGACTACAGGAATCAGGCTAGCAAAAAAGCCGTTCTCGGACAAGCTGACAAACGATCTCTCCACCAATGACTCCGTATCTGTATGGAAAGGAATGCAATCCATAACCAACTATTGGGAAAACATCAAAGTCATCCACCATGCACCAAGACCTAGCAGACAAACTGAACCACTTTTATTGCAGGTTTGCAAAAGAAGTCCCCTGCAACCCAAACAATCACCTCTATGATCCCCCGAACACCGAAGGCCAACCCCAGGCACTGCAAGTCGCCCGAGAAGAAGTGGAGGCATTGTTCAAAAGGGTCAAACCCAGGAAAGTGCATGTGCGGGTCAGCTCGCCCCCATATTCACCAAGATCTTCAACAAATCGCTGGCACTACAGAAAGTCCCTTCCTGCCTCAAAAGGTCTACTATCGTCCTGGTCCCCAAGAAACCCTCTATCACGAACCTGAACGACTACAGGCCGATACCACTGATGGCTGTGGTCATGAAAACGTTCGAGCGTCTGGTTTTGAATCACCTGAAAACTGTGACTAGCCCGCAACTGGACCCCCTGCAGTTCGCCTATCGATCGAATCGGTGTGTCGAGGATGCAGTCAACCTGGGCCTGCACTACATTCTACAGCACCTAGACATTCCCGGTACCTACGCAAGGGTCCTGTTTGTCGATTTCAGCTCGGCCTTCAATACAATCGTCCCCAGAATCCTCCACCCCAAATTACTTCGCCTAGGAGTCCCAGAAGCTACCTGTTCCTGGATAGTAGACTTCCTGACAGATAGGACACAGGTGGTGAAAGCGGGGGAATTCACCTCTCAAGCGCGGTCCATTAGTAAAGGGGCCCCTCAGGGCTGTGTCCTTTTACCCCTGCTCTTCTCCCTTTACACAAATGACTGCACCTCAGAGGCGCAATCAGTAAAGATAATCAAATTTGCCGATGACACCACAGTCATTGGCCTCATCAAGGACGGGGACGAATCGGCCTATAGACGGGAAGTAGACCTTGAGCTCGACCCCCTCAAAACTGTCGAGATAATAGTGCACTTCAGGAAGAAGTAATCTAGTGCACCTCCGCTAACGATTGCTGACAGTGTGGTATCGCTAGTGGACTTCTTCAAGTTTCTAGGGACCACAATCTCCCAGTACCTTAAATGGGGGTCCAACGCTGACGCCACTGTTGGGAAAGCACAGCAGAGGTTGTTCTTCCTCAGGCAACTAAGGAAGTTCAACATCCCACAGAAGCTTCTGCTCCTCTTCTACTCCACGATTGTGGAGTCGGTACTGTGCTCCTCGATACTGGTATGGTATGGGGCCGACCTTCACTCAGTCCAGGACCTGTACCTGTCCAGAGCTAAAATGCGGGCAACGAAGATAGTAAAAGACCAGCTACACCCCGGCCACAACATGTTTCAGTTGCTTCCTTCAGGCAGGAGTTACAAGGCCGTCCCCGCCAGGTCCACCAGAAGCCTGAAAAGTTTCTTTCCCCAAGCGGTCCTCCTGCTGAACTCCCGAACATTGACTGACTAGACGTACATGTAACTAACTTGTGTCCCTACGGTATTCCTATCTGTGTGACTTTACTTGCCCCCCCCCCCCCCCCTCACTTGCTTATCTGTTACCTACTTAGCTGTTGTATAGCTAACCGAAGACAAATTCCTAGTATACACAAGTATACCTGGCCAATAAAGCTGATTCTGATTCTGATGTAGCCATTCTCGTCGTGGCTACATCTTAGGCGATTGCTCCTTGTTAGGCACGACCACACCACGTACGTCTGGACGTCTAAGACTTGTGTGTGCTCCATTCGCATGGATGGGAGCGGCAAATGCCGCAGCTCGGCACGCATAACTGCGTTAAGGGTGCACGTTTCCCTCAGATGTAGTCATGATCAGCATGGCTACATCTGTATATAGTATTGGATAAAAACATAAGTAATGATTAAAGCACAATATAATTCTCTTACATATCTGCACATTAGTAACAATGGATCAGCCTGCAACACTGGCACACTGGGATTTAGGGGGTCATTCCGAGTTGAACGCATGCTGCCGATTTTCGCTGTGCTGCAATCAGGTCTCTACTGCGCATGCGTACGCACCGCAATGCGCATGCACGTCGTATGGGTACAATGCGGATCGTTGCTGAGCTATGGATTTAACGAAGAATCCATTTGCACAGCCGATCGCAAGGAGATTGACAGAAAGAGGGTGTTTATGGGTGTCAACTGACCGTTTTCTGGGAGTAGTAGGGAAAACGCAGGCGTGTCCGGGCGTTTGGAGGGCGGGTGTGTGACGTCAATTCCGGCACCAAAAAGACTGAAGTGATCGCAAGGGCAGAGTAAGTTCAGACCTACTCGGAAACTTCACAAAATGTTTTTGCAGAGCTAGGTTGTACAGGTGTTCGCACACTTGCAAAGCGAAAATACACTCCCCCGTGGGCGGCGACTATGCGTTTGCACGGCTGCTAAAAACAGCTAGCATGCGATCAACTCGGAATGACCACCCTAGGCAGGCAGAGAGAGAGAGAGTAAAGGATTTAATTTGCAACATTATAGGCTCACCAAACAACTCCAAGGAGATGTCATAGGTGCAGCCGCACATAAAGGATTTCATTAGAAACATCTAGACAGTGCTCTTCAAATATCTCCAATGATCCATTTGCAGCCGCTTGAGGATGTTAACTAACGGCACTGTTCCAGTAGATGTGAGATTTTGTTTTTATCCAATACTAAGCTATCCTCAAGGTCAAAAGTCAATAAGTCATATGTTATTATAGTCATGCTAAAAGTCTGCCGACGATTCGAACTAAGCTGCTCTTATCTTTGTCCAGTCACTAACCTTCTACCAGTGTTCTATGCCGTGCCAGGCCTCTGAAAGCATATGCAAGAGACAGCAACAGCACAGCCCTGATACAGGCAGTTGCCATTATGACATCACAGCATGACCTCACACACCCCACCAGACCGGCTAAGACTGGTTATTTCTGGTTTGAGGCCCTTGTCTTTTACATGACTGACCTAAGGGAAATGTGATTTCACTTATTATTTAAAACTATTACATGAGAAAAAATGTATTACAGGTTGAGTATCCCATATCCAAATATTCCGAAATACGGAATAATCTGAAATACGGACTTTTTTGAGATAGTGAAACCTTTGTTTTTTGATGGCTCAATGTACACAAACTTTGTTTAATACACAAAGTTATTAGAAATATTGTATTAAATGACCTTTAGGCTGTGTGTATAAGTTGTATATGAAACATAAATGAATTGTGTGAATGTAGACACACTTTGTTTAATGTACAAAGTTATAATAAATATTGTCTAAAATTACGTTCAGGCTGTGTGTATAAGGTGTATATGTAACATAAATGCATTCTGTGCTTATATTTAGGTCCCATCACCATGATATCTCATTATGGTATGCAATTATTCCAAAATACGGAAAAATCCGATATCCAAAATACCTCTGGTCCCAAGCATTTTGGATAAGAGATACTCAACCTGTACTACCATTTGCCCACAGTTTTGCTGCTTAGTGGCATCTAATAGTGGGGGTCATTCCGAGTTGATTGCTAGCTGCTGTTGTTCACAGCGCAGCGATCAGGCTAAAAATTGGCATTTCTGCGCATGCGTATGCACCGCAATGCGCACGCGTGATGTACGGGTACAAGGTCCTTTGTGGTTTCACACAGGTTCTAGAGACGTTTTCATTCACACTGGTGGCCGCAAGAAAATTGACAGGAAGGGCGCGTTTCTGGGTGTCCACTGACCGTTTTCAGGGAATGCTTAGAAAAATGCAGGCATGCCAGAGAAAATTCAGGCGTGGCTGGGCGAACGCTGGGCGGGTGTGTTACGTCAAAAGCCAACCCTCCAACGTTAGAATTAACGCACACGAAGAGTAAGTACAGGGCTGGTCTTGTTTTGCACTAAATGTTTTTGCAGGCGCTCTGCTGCACAGGCACTCGCACTTCTGCAAAGCAAAAATACACTCCCCGGTGGGCAGCGACAATGTGTTTGCACGGCTGCTAAAAACTGCTAGCGAGCGATCAACTCGGAATGACCCCCATTGTGATGTATATTTTATATTGTACACATAGGGCCTGATTCAGGTTGGATCGCAATCGCAATAAGCGATCCAATGGTAAAAATTGGTAAGAGAATGCGGGCTCATGCGCAGGGCTCGTCCTGCGCATGCGCCCGCATTTTCTGCGGCGTCCCGCAGAAAATGCGATCTCCTCTGCCTGTCACTGAGGCAGAGGCAGTCGCCGGGTGGGGGGGCGGCAACATTGCGGAGACAAGGCTTCAAAACAGGGGCTGCAACGGAGAAACAGGGGGCGTAGTAGGGGCGGCTGCATGACATCACACGCAGCCGATGCGATCACAAAAATGTCTGCGGGTCTCCTGAGAGTGCCTGACATTCGGGGTGGAGTAGCCCTGTGCTGGGCGTCCCTTCACATGTCAGAGAATCTGATCGTAGATGTGCTAAATTTAGCACATCTGCGATCAGGTCTGTATTACCCCCATGGAACAAAAAAAAGGCCCAAATTATGTGATTTTAGTTTTGTTTGTCAATTTTTGAAAACAAAAAAACAAAACTAATCACGGCGGTTTGGCAAAGACCAAATACAAAGCCGGATGACGAATCAGAGCCAAATCCAAATCCAGCAAAAATGGTCCTGTGCACATCTCTAGTAATATTCTAAGATCACATTGAGTTTGCTAGCATTGTATGCCTAGGTATGTGCTGATATGAGACATTCCCTTTATCTCCTGTTTGAAGTATTCAGAGTTTAATGAATCATAAGTGGCCCATAACTTTATTGTGACACACTTAAACATATATATACTGTATATACTTGATCTAGCTTAACACTAAGAAATAACGAAACGGACACCAACTGCTAGATTTAAAAGGTCAAAAGGTATTTATTGTTTGATGACCTAGATTTATCTATTTATTGAAGGATGGCAAAGAAAGGCGCTACCGGAATGCGGTCAAGATCCCGCTGGATGGAATCCCAGCAGTCGGAATACCGACACCAGAATCCCAACCGGCACAATCCTGACATATTCTCCCTCTGTGGGTGTCCACGACACCCATAGAGGGAGAATAAATTAGTGTGACGAGCGTAGCGAGGCACCGCGCTCGCAGCGTGGCGAGCGCAGCGAGCCCACAAGGGGCTGTGTTGCGCTCGCCCCCCTTTCAGGATTATGCCGGTCGGGATTCTGGTGTCGGTATTCCAACTGCTGGGATCCCGGCCGGCGGGATCTCGTACTGATACGCTATCAACTCACCAGCACTAGTCAACTAGAATAAAACCAGATAACCTAGGAGGTGACTTACTACCGACCTCCTAACAACATAAACTGCATTGTGCAGGACTCACCACTTTTAAATCTAGCAGAGCAATGGACGAAACCGCACGGGAACGTCCGTAGTCCACCCACAGGGGGAGGACACACTCGCCGTCTTCCCAAAAGGGGGTGCCCCACAATGACCACTTATGTAAACTTTGACTGCTGGCTGGTAGCGACTTTCCGCCCAGCTGGCAGTCAAAGCTGACTATGATAATGAATGTAAGCCAAATAGTGAACCAAAAAAGAAAAAGAAAATTGCAGGGTGGGTGGGAGAGGCTTCCAAATAGCAAAGAGAAAGATGGCCCCCAGACCTGCCTATGGTGGTCATTCCGAGTTGTTCGCTCGTTGCCGTTTTTCGCAACGGAGCGATTAAGGCAAAAATGCGCATGTGCATGGTACGCAGTGCGCATGCGCTAAGTATTTTAGCACAAAACTTAGTAGATTTACTCACGTCCGAACAAAGAATTTCCATCGTTGAAGTGATCGGAGTGTGATTGACAGGAAGTGGGTGTTTCTGGGCGGAAACTGACCGTTTTCTGGGAGTGTGCGGAAAAACGCAGGCGTGCCAGGATAAAACGCAGGAGTGGCTGGAGAAACGGGGGAGTGGCTGGCCGAACGCAGGGCGTGTTTGTGACGTCAAACCAGGAACGAAACGGGCTGAGCTGATCGCAGTGTAGGAGTAAGTCTCGAGCTACTCAGAAACTGCTAAGAATTTTCTATTCGCAATTCTGCTAATCTTTCGTTCGCACTTCTGCTAAGCTAAGATACACTCCCAGAGGGCGGCGGCCTAGCGTGTGCAATGCTGCTAAAAGCAGCTAGCGAGCGAACAACTCGGAATGAGGGCCTATAAATACTAATCTAACAACTCCTCCTACAAGTTCACTAATAGACAGACAAAAGCACCTGACCTCAAAATGACATCACTAATGCTAGCCCTGCCCTGTCCTTAACAATAGTCACAAAAACCAGGGCGCTTATGTGGCTTCTAGCTTATGCAGCCCTCAGCGTGCTTTCCTGTAGTTTAGTTGGTCATTCAAAACTTCGGATCAGTGCTACCATATGGTCTCTACTGGTCTGCACATGTGCACTGATGTTGCTTGCTGACTGGTAGCTGCATTAAAAGTTGTTGCATTCCACAGGAGGAGCTAGCTGCATATATCCAGTTTTGCGTTCCACATGAGATGCACAGTTCGGGAGCACCAGTGCCACGTTTTACACATGGTACCCTGAGGTTACCGGCAGGTACATCTCTGCCTGACCGATTACGTGACTTAAGTGTTGAACAGTGTAATTTTTTTTTTGTTGCGCTTTGACCTTTGGGACCTTGTGTTAATATTGTTGCTATAGGAAGTGATACCACTACCAGGCAGGCCATGTGGTCCAAATTAAACTGCTGTACATGTAGTTTGCCGCCTTTTGCACATTATTCTGTTGGTATAAACATACTTGCCTACGCTCCCTCATTCTGCAGGAGACTCCCTGAAATAGAAGCAATCTCCCTGACTCCCTGAATAGTCCAGCAATCTCCCTGATTGCACCACTTAACCCCATTGTGCAGCTGTTGTATTCTTGGGGGGGGGGGGGAATAAATCACAGATACATACATTCAAATGGGAACATCAGTGCCATTTCCCTGCATTGGTTATAAGACACAATGATCCCTATGGCTATATGCATTTTAAATAAAGTTTCTCGTGGCCACTTACAGTATATGGAACCTCTTGTAAAGCACAATACACGAACAAATTCTGCAAAATATAAGAGTCAACAAGTAGATCTTACTAACTTTGGGGCTCATTTACATTTGGATGTAAGTCATTTTTATGACACGCCTCTCAGATGTAGCAGTACACGTCCGCATTGATAGGTGTTACTTTCACATCTCCCTGAAATGCTTTTTCAAAAGTAGGCAAGTATGCTTTAAGTCGGGTTCTGTTATATAACCTGGGCAGAGTCAAGGTCCGCAGAAGTATGACCGGAACACCAACTATCAGTGCAGTGCTATACGCTGGAAGTCCAGTTGCACTAAGTGAGTTTAATTCCACTAATACTGTATAGACATTTTGGACGGGTTGGTATTTGGAGACCGGTGGTTGGGAGACCAGCAATCACCATGCCGATGCCAGGATCCCATCTGTCAGATGGCCAGTGGGGGTGGGGGGTGTCGGCCAGCGCAACAAAGCCCCTTGCAGGCTCACTGCGCTTGCCACAGGTTCTATTTCCACTCGATGGGAATAGTCCCTGTTGCTTGGCATGCCAACCGGCGGGTTAGTCAGTGTTCGAGATGCTGGTGCTGGTATTGTGACCGCCGGTCACATAACCGCATCCCTTTTGGACTTGAGGAGGCTGCACACTGCAAGTGTCTGGTTGTTCATTTATTGTTCCTCTCCCTGATGTTAGATCGAGACCATACATACCTCAGTCCTTTTCTATATCACTAAGCTATACAAAAGTGAAAATTAGTGATGAGCGGGTTTGGTTCCTCGGAAACCAAACCCCCCCGAACTTCACCCATTTTACACGGGTCCGAGGCATACTCGGATTCTCCCGTATGGCTCGGTTAACCCGAGCGCGCCCGAACGTCATCATCCTGCTGTCGGATTCTCGCGAGATTCGGATTCTATATAAGGAGCCGCGCGTCGCCGCCATTTTCACTCGTGCATTGGAAATGTTAGGGAGAGGACGTGGCTGGCGTCCTCTCCGTTTATTAATGTTGCTGCAAATATTTGTGCTTATTGCTTAATTGTGGGGACTGGGGAACAGCTGTATTATATAGGAGGAGTACAGTGCAGAGTTTTGCTGATCAGTGACCACCAGTTTTATCCGTTCTCTGCCTGAAAAACGCTCCATATCTGTGCTCAGTGTGCTGCATATATCTGTGCTCACACTGCTTTATTGTGGGGACTGGGGACCAGCAGTATTATATAGGAGTACAGTGCAGAGTTTTGCTGACCAGTGACCACCAGTATTATACGTTGTCTGCCTGAAAAACGCTCCATATCTGTGCTCAGTGTGCTGCATATATCTGTGCTCACACTGCTTTATTGTGGGGACTGGGGACCAGCAGTATTATATAGGAGGAGTACAGTGCAGAGTTTTGCTGACCAGTGACCACCAGTATTATACGTTGTCTGCCTGAAAAACGCTCCATATCTGTACTCAGTGTGCTGCATATATCTGTGCTCACATTGCTTTATTGTGGGGACTGGGGACCAGCAGTATTATATAGGAAGAGTACAGTGCAGAGTTTTGCTGACAGTGACCACCAGTATATATATAGCAGTACGGTACGGAAGGCCACTGCTTTACCTACCTCTGTGTCGTCAAGTATACTATCCATCTAGATTCTATACCTGTGGTGCATTTTAGTTTTGCAGTTTGCTGACAGTGACCACCAGTATATATAGCAGTACGGTACGGAAGGCCACTGCTCTACCTACCTCTGTGTCGTCAAGTATACTATCCATCTAGATTCTATACCTGTGGTGCATTTTAGTTTTGCAGTTTGCTGACAGTGACCACCAGTATATATAGCAGTACGGTACGGAAGGCCACTGCTCTACCTACCTCTGTGTCGTCAAGTATACTATCCATCTACATTCTATACCTGTGGTGCATTTTAGTTTTGCAGTTTGCTGACAGTGACCACCAGTATATATAGCAGTACGGTATGGAAGGCCACTGCTCTACCTACCTCTGTGTCGTCAAGTATACTATCCATCTAGATTCTATACCTGTGGTGCATTTTAGTTTTGCAGTTTGCTGACAGTGACCACCAGTATATATAGCAGTACGGTACAGAAGGCCACTGCTCTACCTACCTCTGTGTCGTCAAGTATACTATCCATCCATACCTGTGGTGCATTTTAGTTGTGCGCAGTATATATAGTAGTAGGCCATTGCTATTGATACTGGCATATAATTCCACACATTAAAAAATGGAGAACAAAAATGTGGAGGTTAAAATAGGGAAAGATCAAGATCCACTTCCACCTCGTGCTGAAGCTGCTGCCACTAGTCATGGCCGAGATAATGAATGCCATCAACGTCGTCTGCCAAGGCCGATGCCCAATGTCATAGTAGAGAGCATGTAAAATCCAAAAAACAAAAGTTCAGTTAAATGACCCAAAAATCAAAATTAAAAGCGTCTGATGAGAAGCGTAAACTTGTCAATATGCCATTTACGACACGGAGTGGCAAGGAACGGCTGAGGCCTTGGCCTATGTTCATGGCTAGTGGTTCAGATTCACATGAGGATGGAAGCACTCATCCTCTCGCTAGAAAACTGCAGTGCCACTCCTAGATGGGCCAGGTGTTTGTGTCGGCCACTTGGGTCGCTTAGCTTAGTCACACAGCTACCTCATTGCACCTCTTTTTTTCTTTGCATCATGTGCTGTTTGGGGACTATTTTTTAAATCTGCCATCCTGTCTGACACTGCAGTGCCACTCCTAGATGGGCCAGGTGTTTGTGTCGGCCACTTGGGTCGCTTAGCTTAGTCACACAGCGACTTTGGTGTACCTCTTTTTTTCTTTGCATCATGTGCTGTTTGGGGACTATTTTTTTAAGTGCCATCCTGTCTGACACTGCAGTGCCACTCCTAGATGGGCCAGGTGTTTGTGTCGGCCACTTGTGTCGCTTAGCTTAGTCACACAGCGACCTTGGTGCGCCTCTTTTTTTCTTTGCATCATGTGCTGTTTGGTGACAATTTTTTTGAAGTGCCATCCTGTCTGACACTGCAGTGCCACTACTAGATGGGCCAGGTGTTTGTGTCGGCCACTTGTGTCGCTTAGCTTAGTCACACAGCGACCTTGGTGCGCCTCTTTTTTTCTTTGCATCATGTGCTGTTTGGGGACAATTTTTTTGAAGTGCCATCCTGTCTGACACTGCAGTGCCACTCCTAGATGGGCCAGGTGTTTGTGTCGGCCACTTGTGTCGCTTAGCTTAGCCACACAGCGACCTTGGTGCGTCTCTTTTTTTCTTTGCATCATGTGCTGTTTGGGGACTATTTTTTTGAAGTGCCATCCTGTCTGACACTGCAGTGCCACTCCTAGATGGGCCAGGTGTTTGTGTCGGCCACTTGTGTAGCTTAGCTTAGTCACACAGCGACCTTGGTGCGCCTCTTTTTTTCTTTGCATCATGTGCTGTTTGGGGACTATTTTTTTGAAGTGCCATCCTGCCTGACACTGCAGTGCCACTCCTAGATGGGCCAGGTGTTTGTGTCGGCCACTTTTGTCGCTTAGCTTAGCCATCCAGCGACCTCAGTGCAAATTTTAGGACTAAAAATAATATTGTGAGGTGTGAGGTGATCAGAATAGACTGAAAATTAGTGTAAATTATGGTTATTGAGGTTAATAATACTATGGGATCAAAATGACCCCCAAATTCTATGATTTAAGCTGTTTTTGAGGGTTTTTTGTAAAAAAACACCCGAATCCAAAACACACCCGAATCCGACAAAAAAATTTCAGGGAGGTTTTGGCAAAACGCGTCCGAATCCAAAACACGGCCGCGGAACCGAATCCAAAACCAAAACACAAAACCTGAAAAATTTCCGGTACACATCTCTAGAATGCAATATAAATTCATACAGTAGTTTTTGTGTGATGCCAGAACGTACAGACAGACAAACTTATTTAACTTTTTCTATTTTTTGTCTCAATGGTCCATAAACAGTCCCTAGAAGTATAATTCTCAACAACAACAAAAATGTCTATGTACAGACACAACCCTTACAGTTTTATTATATGTATAGATTTTTATTGTAGGGTGTCACTATTTATCTTTGACTATGTAAGGCTTTGTGTGAACCCAATTTCCACTGTTGTTATGTTTATTACTGTTACAGTGTTTCAGTGATAACCTCATTTAAGGACAAAACAATGAAAAAATCGGAGTAAAAATCGGAGTGAAAAGCACAAACATTGGCCCTCATTCCGAGTTGATCGGTCGCAAGGCGAATTTAGCAGAGTTACACACGCTAAGCCTACGCCTACTGGGAGTGTATCTTAGCTTCTTAAAATTGCGACCGATGTAATCGCAATATTGCGATTACAAACTACTTTGCAGTTTCTGAGTAACTTCAACCTTACTCTGCCTGTGCGATCAGTTCAGTGCTTGTCGTTCCTGGTTTGATGTCACAAACACACCCAGCGTTCGCTCAGACACTCCCCCGTTTCTCCAGCCACTCCTGCGTTTTTTCCGGAAACGGTAGCGTTTTCATCCACACGCCCATAAAACGCCGTGTTTCCGCCCAGTAACACCCATTTCCTGTCAATCACATTACGATCGCCGGAGCGATGAAAAAGCCGTGAGTAAAAATACTATCTTTATTGTTAAATTACTTGGCGCAGTCGCAGTGCGAATATTGCGCATGCGTACTAAGCGGATTTTCATTGCGATGCGATGAAAAATACCGAGCGAACGACTCGGAATGAGGGCCATTATCCGATTGGTCTGATTCTGCATCTTCTATAGCAGTGTTTTTCAACCACTGTGCCGTGGCACAATAGTGTGGCCTGAGCAGTCTCCAGGTGTGCCGCCATAGAAGCACAGCGAGGCCCGTCAGTGTTTTGCCGCTACTGAGGCCCTGGAACGATCTATACTGGTGGGTTTAGTGGTTGCAGAGCCAATTCTGATTATGGGCTTGGGCAGTGTTGGGCTGTTCTGGCTTTCTCAGATGTGGCTCAGGCGTTACCTATGGAGAAGCTGTGACATGACATCCTAGGACACGCAACTGCACCATGCATCACCATTATATTTGAATGTTCCTTGGCAATATTCAAATCTTGTTCAGTGTGCTGCGTTGAAAATCTCTGTGCTACAGTGTCGTCACCATGTTGTTATAAAAATGCTTAAAGACGTGCATTGGTGGAGGGGCTGATGGAGGGGCCCGGCAGGGGCTCCAGTTTGTTACCCCTCCCCAGTATGTCTGTGCTGTAGTCACTGGCAGTGGCACCATCTTCCCAGTGATCTCTTCAGGAAGATGGCGCTGCACATAGAAAGCAAAGACTCTGGCACCCCAGGGTGTCACGGCCCCCAGTTTGGAATCTACTGCCAGGGCTGTATTGGCCATTTAAGTCACAGGGGAGTTCCCTGGGAGGCCAGCTGGATTGCGGGGCCGAATGCAGTATGTGACCCCGCCCCCAGTGGCACGTGAGTGGCACTTGCTATAATCCCCGACAGGCATAGGCAGCCCGTTAGGACATATCAGATACAGACAGCAGCTTGGAGGAGCTCAGTGCTTCTGCAGCCGGAGACAGAGCTTCTCCAGTCCCCGGCCGGCACCCGCCCAGACAGAACAGCGCAGCAGAGATTGACACATGGCCATGCACTGCACTGAGTGACCGCTCTCTCTCCTTCCTGTCACTCTAGTCCAGGCCTGCTTGTCTCCTCCCCTCTCCACCCTCGATTCTCCTTTCCTGCTCTGCTCTCTTCCCTCCCTCCTCCCACTGCACCAAAAGCTCCGCGACACCCCATCCCACAGGTTCCCTTCACACTTCTCCAAAGTCCAAACCCTCTCCCCATTCACAGCACCCACGACCTCCCCTCCATCCACAGGCTACCCTCAACGGTATCTCTCCTCTCGGAGTCGCAAACCACCCCTCCCCCATTCACGGCATTTGCGACCTCCCCCCACACACACACACAGGTGACCCTCTCCTGTAGCTCTCCCTTCAGAGCCCAAAACCACCCCTCCCCCCATTCGCGGCACCCGCAACCCCCCCCCCCCCCCCCACAGGTGACCCTCTCCTGTAGCTCTCCCTTCAGAGCCCAAAACCACCCCTCCCCCCATTCGCAGCACCCGCGAACCCCCCCCCCTCCCCCACAGGCTACCCTCTCCAGTATCTCTTCCCTCAGAGCCCCATACCCACCTCTCTCCCCATTTGCGGCATGCACAAACCCCCTCCCCCCACAGGTTACCCTCTCCTGTATCTCCCTTCAGAGCCCCAAACCACCCCTCCCCCCATTTGCGACACCCACAACTTCCCCCACAGACTACCCTCTCCTGTATCTCTCCCCTCAGAGTTCCAAACCCACCCCTCCCCCTATTCGTGGCACCCACAACCCCCTCTCCCCCACAGGCTACCCTTCCTGTATCTCTCCCTTCAGAGACCCAAACCACCCCTCCCCTCATTTGCGGCACCCATGACCCCCCCTCCCCCCACAGGCTACCCTCTCCTGTATCTCTTCCCTCAGTGCCCCCCATTCGCAGCACCCCTCCACCCCTCCCCCGCACAGGCTACCCTTTCCGGTATTTCTTTCTTCAGAGCCCCCTATCACCACCCCCCCATTTGCAGCACACACGACCCACCCCCTCCCCCCACAGGCTAACCTTTACTGTATCTCTCCCTTCAGAGCCCCAAACCACCCCTTCTCCCATTCGCGGCACCCACTAAGCCCTCCCCCCACAGGCTAACCTCTCCTGTATCTCTCCCCTCAGAGACCCAAACCCACCCCACCCCCCCATTCACAGCACCCACTACCCCCCCCCGCCCCCCCACCACAGGCTACCCTCTCCTGTATCTCTCCCCTCAGAGCCCTAAACCCCCCTCCCCCCATTCGCTGCAACCGTGACCCCCCACCCCACACACACAGGGCTGCCATTAAAGAGGGACTGCAGGGATTTCTGTCCCGGGCCCGAAAAGAGATGCGGCTCCGCAGCAGATCGTGGACCATCAGTCAGTGGCAGAATTTTAAAGTAGGAGCCGACCGTAAGTCAATGGCATCTCACAGACCCACAGCCAGTCCGAGTGGCCGCCTTGATTAGTTGCCGGTCCGTGAGCTGCGATTGGCTCACGGTCGGTGCTGGTATGGGGAATCTGATTTCTACCTGCAGTGTTGCGGTTGTGCTTGTAATTTTCAAGGCAGCCTACGCCTTTTCCTGTCTGCAACTCCAGCTGCCTGGTCCGATCAGTAACAGCAGAGTCCACGGCTTTAGTGCTGCTCAGTCTCCCAAGTGAGAACCTCATGTCTGACCTCTCTCAGGCACCGACCCGGTACTCTGGGAGGAGCAGAGTAAAGGGAGGGAAAGGAGCCCCGCACCTCAGCATCTAGCGTGTTTCCATCAACCGCCGCTGCGTTCTGACTTCAGTGTAAAATGAAAGCGGTTTAGCGGGTGATTCTCATTCGGGATCAGTACGCGATACCGCCGGATGGCATCCCGGCGGTCGGAATACCGACACCGGGATTCCGACCGGCACAATCCCGACAGGGGGGTGAGCACAACGCAGCCTCTTGCGGGCTCTCTGCGCTTGCCACGCTGCGGGCACGGTGCCTCGCTACGCTCGGCATGCTAATTTATTCTCCCTCTATGGGTGTCGTGGACACCCATAGAGGGAGAATATGTCGGGATTGTGCCGCTTGGGATCCCGGTGTCAGTATTCCAACCACCGGGATTCCGTCCGGCGGGCTCTTGACCGCATCCCCCTCAGAACGCTGTATAAGAGGAACTCACTGCTGCTACATGCAACAGGCAGCAATGCTTACTTACAAGTTTCATAACCTGTACAGCAGCAGCTCCACTACATGGAGATGTTACATTTTTTGTAGAGGGGGCACAAAGGAAATTTTCACTCTGGGCTCTGCTTGACGCTGGTTGACATCGCAGTAGTGTGCAGTCACTGAATATGCTGTGTGGTAGGACAGTGTTTGGGTTCAGGTACAGAACATGGGACCCCCTAGATTAGCATAACTAAACTGCATCAAAACATCATTAAGCCTGTTCAGAATATTAAAACGTGTACTCTGCTCACCACAGGTTATTATTCCCCATAGATGTCCACGTGGATAGCAAAACTGCTAGCCCAGGCCAGGGCACCCATGTTCTGAAATTGAGCCCAGTGTTTGATATCACAGCGTGATTTGCTCTTTCTCTAACATCCATAGGGAATACTGGGATGATACATCAGTACGGTGGGGTATGTTTTGCTACCTGGGCTGACAACAGGGGGCCCTGTCTATTTTGTCAGTCCCTGGCCCCATAATTTCTGATGGCAGCCCTGTGTACACAGGCTACCCTCTTCTGTATTCTCTCCCCTCTCAACCCCCTCCCCATTAGCTGCACCTGCGACCATAGGAGTGCACATGGGGTGTGCATTGTGTGCACAGGCACACCCTAATGCCTTCCATTTCAGGGTTGGATTAATGGGAGGTGACAGGGGGGCGGGGCAGGTGACAGTGATATGCATGGTGCTGCCCATTTACTTGGCGGCATCCGCCAGCTAATCAGGAGCAGCCACTCCTGATTGGCTGCTGCTCCGCAAGCTAGCCTCCAATTGGCTGAAGGCCCACACCACATTTGAAGTGCCCCGGTGAAGTCTCTGTATACTGTTGACTAAGCAAGTTAATGCTGCAGTGTAGGCTCCACACACTCCTAGTACCTGTCAGGGGAGAAGACTGAACAGGAGACTGGGCAACAGGAGAGCCATGACCAACACAGCCAGACATCGCTGTCTGCTTGGGGCTTTCCACACTCTGCAGCCCTAATTGAGGAATCACATTGACCACACCATTCAGATCCTGGCACCGCTAATAGGTAAAGGTAGGGACAGCTGCAGCACCTTCTTTTCTATACAGTGACAGCACGGCTCCAGTTACTTCTTCCAAAAGGAGCTATATACATTTAAACTAAGTGTCATTTATGTGTTATAGTGTGGTTATAGTTATTTATGTGTTATAGTGTGCTGATTGGCATAATATGTATAAGGGCTCTTTTATGTGGTGTAATGTGTATAAGGGCTCTTTTGTGTGGTGTAATGTGTATAAGGGCTCTGCTATCTAGTAAAATGTGTATAAGGGCTCTGCCGTCTAGTGAAATGTGTATAAGGGCTCTGCGGTGTGGCGTAACGTGTATAAGGGCTCTGCTGTCTGGTGTAACGTGTATAAGGGCTCTGCTGTCTGGCGTAACGTGTATAAGGGCTCTGCTGTCTGGTGTAATGTGTATAAGGGCTCTGCTGTCTGGTGTAATGTGTATAAGGGCTCTGCTGTCTGGTGTAACGTGTACTAGGGCTCTGCTGTCTGGCGTAATGTGTATAAGGGCTCTGCTGTCTTGCGTAACGTGTATAAGGGCTCTGTTGTCTAACGTAACGTGTATAAGAATTAAGGAGTACTACTGTGTGGTGTAATGTGAATAACGGGACACTACTGTGCGATGAAATGTGCAGTGAATTTGTGCCGCTGCTCTGTCACTTAAAGCCCATACACACTAGAAGACTTGAAAGATGTGAAAGATGAACAATGTGGAAGAAGAGCAATTTCCCTTGAACTCCCTGACAAACGAGATTGATGTACACACTGAGCTTTTTTTTACAAATGATTTGATCAATGAATGATCTGCTCTGCTGGGATTGAGGAAATTGAGCTGTATGCATGGACGACTGACAGTCTGCTTCTAACCACCACGGGAACGTGCATCGTTTGATCGTTAACCATCGTCGTTATCGCTCATATCTATGGAAAACATCTTCTAGTGTGCATGGGCCTGTCCAGCTCACATCTCCCATATATATATATATATATATATATATATATATACACACACAATATTTGCTGCCCTCAGGACCCTTCACGACGGCATGTATCACACCCCTCTAGTTATGGCCCTGTGTACTAATCCCGCCTACTTTGGTGTTGGTTCCGCCTATCATTGATTTGGTGCCGCCCACATGAGGCCACTTCATGAAATTTTTCCAGGGCCACTTTTAGTTCCCAATCCGCCCCTGACTACTGCCGTAAAATAATTATTATTTTTTAACTACATGTAATACACCTTAGATCGCAGGGAGTCATTCCGAGTTGATCGCTCGCTAGCTATTATTCGCTGCCGTGCAAACGTTATGCCGCAGCCCACTGGGAGTGTATTTTATCATAGCAGAAGTGCGAACGAAAGGATCGCACAGTGGATACAAAATATTTTTGTGCAGTTTCAGAGTAGCTCCAGACCTACTCAGCGCTTTCCATCACTTCAGACTGTTCAGTTCCGGATTTGACGTCACAAACACGCCCTGCGTTCGCCCAGCCACATCTGCGTTTTTCCTGGCACGCCTGCGTTTTTTCGAACACTCCCTGAAAACGGTCAGTTGCCACCCAGAAACGCCCACTTCCTGTCAATCACTCTGCGGCCAGCACTGCGACTGAAAAGCTTTGCTACACCTTGTGTGAAACTACATCGGCCGTTGTGAAAGTACGTCGTGCGTGCGCATTGCGCCGCATACGCATGCATAGAAGAATGACCCCCTCAGTTCCTATAAGGTTTTAAAATCCTTGTATACAGTAAACTACACATATTTGAAAATCCTTCACCAGGCACAAGTAATCATTCAGATGCGTTGGGTATGGTTGACTGGTGGCCGGGATCCTGGCGGTCAGCATACATACGTTGGGATCCCAACTGCCAAAATGCCGGCAGGGGAGCAAGCAAAATGATGCCCCTTTCTGCAGGCTTCACGCTGCGGGCTCGGTGGCTTGCGCTCGCCACAGGTTCTATTCCCACTCTATGGGTGTCATGGACACCAACTAGTGGGAAAAGTCTTCAGGCCCCTGCCAGCATTCTGGTGGCTGAGGTCCCGGTGGCGGTATGCTGACTGCCGGGATGGTGACTACATCCCATTTAGATGACTATGTGGGAGTTTTATCATTATTATCCTATTTGTATGTAAAAAGTGTTGAAAGGGGAGAGCGCTACTGCGCAGATTCCATACTGTTCCTTCAGGGAGGCTTCACTCCCTGTACCAAGATGGCTGATGACCTAAATACTGCACATAAGTGCAGCGCCATCTTGTCAGTGTCTTGGAGCATCACAGTGGGAGACAGTAGTTTTTAACTTAACTCCTCAGAGACCTGAGGTTATCAGAGATCCACAACACTTCCAGTGATCCTGCACTGCTACCTGTTGCATACACTCATCAGCTGGGGAGCCGAATGACACCCCTCTCGTCTCAACCTCCACCCAGTGAGAACCAGTGTGTAATAGTGATTAAGTGGGATTCATATAAATATTTTATGCAATTCACAAAATGAGCTTACCATCTTCGGAGTGCTGGAGAATTATTATTTTTTGGTCAGATATACATATTTTTTTGAATTATTTCAAGATGTGGGAGGGGAGGGCTAGGATTAAGATGTGGGAGGGGAGGGTTAGGCTGCGGGAGGTTAGGGTTAGGCTGAGGGGAGGGTTAGGCTGCGGGAGGTTAGGGTCAGGCTGCGGGAGGGCGGGGTTAGGGTCAGGCTGCGGGAGGGCGGGGTTAGGGTCAGGCTGCGGGAGGGCGAGGTTAGGGTCAGGCTGCGGGAGGGCGAGGTAAGGGTCAGGTTGCAGAAAGGGAGGGTTAGGCTGCAGGGGGTGTTTGTGTTAGGCCTTCATGGGAGGTGGGGTTAGGCTGTGGGGGGGGGGAGATTAAGGTTACAGTACATTACCTTCTGGCTGCTGCTATCTGGAGTGCACCTTCAGCCTGATGAAGTCCTAGTACTTTAGCTCACTCTCTTGGGGCTGGCTGTGAGCTGCTTAGGGGAGCCCACTCTGCACAACACATCCTCTCTCACATGCAGCCTAAGCTCCAGCAGAGTCCAGTCCATGGCAGTTACAACATCATGCTATGGAGCCTCCGTAGTCGACGAACTGTAAAGTCTCCTCACCCATTCCAGTCTTCTTTAATGCTGCTTGGGGCTCCGCCTTCGGAAATCCTGCAGCGGCAGCTTGCTAGCTAAGTACAGCATGGCAGGCCCTGGCGCTGAAATCCAGCCAGCAGGTCAGACACCTGGGGACACAGTCAGCCAGCCCTGCTATGAGTAACGAGCAGGGGCTGCTGTTCACATTGCCCACGCCGCTGCATGTCAGTTTGACAAGCGCAGCGGCAGTAATGGTGGACCCAGCAGCAGGCTAACAGAGCGGGGAGATCGCCTCTCCTGGCCGGCGCCGCCCTGCAATGCATACCCTTGCTGAGCGGGTTCTGCCGGCAGGTCCTCCGCTGCAGTCCTGCTCTCCCGGCATACAATGTGCCCAGGGCCGACCCAAGCCTACATTTTTTGGTAAGTGAATATAGATTTTGGCGCTCCCCCCCTTCCCCAATACCCACACACAAAAAAGCTTAAAGCGCAATGGGACGACTATAAAACACTGGGCTGAGCTTATCTAAACTAGTAAACATGAGGGGTAGACATGGTTAATAAGACAGCCAGCAGAGACATTGTGTTACACTCAATATTAGTCAATGTGGTGCCCTCCTTTTGGTATAATAAGCCAGCCAGCAGCAAGTACATCATGTTAAAATTAATATTATTCAATATGGTGCCCTACAGTTCCAGTAGTGCACCATATTGACTTATATTAATTTTAACATGATGTACTTGCTGCTAACTGGCTTATTATACCAAAAGGAGGGCACCACATTGACTAATATTGATTTTACCATGATGTCTCCGCTGGCTGGCTAAATAAAAATGACTGACCTGTCTGTGACTGTATACAGTGTGATTACTGGCTGTGTGTCAGCTGAGCCAGGCAAAAGAGATTAATAATACTTACTGGCTGCTGCTGGATCATGAAAAACTCATACCGTCCCCATGAGCGACAGAGGCTGAGCGGTAAGGCGGGCAGCGGGCTGGGCCAGCTCTATGTTACAGCAGCATCCTGTCCCAGCCCAGTTTGTGCATATGTAATGAGCGGCATAACGCTCCGCCGCTCATTACATATGCACAATCATGGGGCACTGCACGGGAGGGAGGGGGGAGGACAGGCGCCCCCGCAGCAGCAGCACAGCACTGACTGTCACTGTCTGTCCATGACAGACTCAGTGAAGTCAGTGAAAATCGCTGTATGTGGCCGGAGCGCCCTCTATGTGCGGCGCCGTCCGCCGCATAGTCTGAGTATATGTATGGCCGGCACTGGATGCGCACACCGCGGCTGTAAACTCCAGTCCGGCTGGGGGTGTGCATTATTACCCACTGCAGGTATAAGCTCGAGGAGTGAAGAGGGGACAGTGGGGGGGGGGGGGGGGGTCTAATACGCATGTCAGTCAGCCAGCCACTGCCCAATCACACCAGCCATAGTGACAGGGGCGTGCTTTCATATGGGCTGAAAGCACACCCCTGTCACAGAGGCATTTCTAGCGGTGCCGCTTATTGGCCTTTTCTCAATGGGCTTTTACTGCCCGACGTTTGGCCCGCCCCCCGTTTCCGGCCCTTCCTTATTGACAGCCGGAGGCACCATCAGATGTGCCTCCAAACACATTGTAAACTTTTTTTTTTACATGCTAAATATGATTTAACTAATATAAAGTCAAAAGCAGATACTTATGATACAGAATCTGTGTCATAAGTATCTTCTCTGTATTATTTTAATCATAAATGACAGGGGAGGCACTGCCTCCCCTGCCTCCCCTGACTGCGCGTCCCTGGGAGAAGGCCACAAACACGTATATGCTACCACTGCTATTTGTTAATAGAATCATGGTAATGAAGAGCGCGTGCGGTCATTGGGGCTCGGCTGTCTGGCCGGCTCTATTATGGTGTATTGGGGAGAGAGTTGGAAACTCAGCACTTATTGGCGTAAGCCAATGAGATAAAGAAGTCATGTCGTGGACATGCGTAGCAGCAATAAGTCGTAATGTCACTGTTGGTCTGGCCGTTCTTTCTCATTGCCACCATACTTAGCTTAAATATATCTTAATAAATAACGGTTGACCGATAATAATGGCATTTCAGTGGTCTGTGTCGTTATTTCTCTGTGTCATTTATTTCTAGATAAGTTAAGTTAGTTCACAGTTATTTGTAAGGTTATTGTGTAATGATGTCATGCGGTCCGACATCAGATGATAGAAGCTTTATGAAGAGCGCGTGCGAATAACGCAAGCGAGCGTAAAATTCTAGGCTGTTAGGATTGCATGGGCTTTACACAATATTTAGGTTACTTAACAGTTAATAGGCTTGGGGGGTTGGTCTTAATTAGAATAGTGGGAGTGTAGGGAGGAGCTAGCAGACATTTCGTGTGAGACAGGATATGCTTTCTGCCTCTTTCTCTCAGGATTTTCCAGCAGAAGGACCTCTGCTCCTGTGAGTAGCTCTTTGATTAATTTTGTATCTCCAAAATCCTCTTTCTCCACTCTGCTTTATTCTTTCACTAATTCCTATCTATTCTATAGCCTCTTTATTCTCCCTTCTTTCTCTTATTCCCTCACTATCCCCTTTTTAATTCTTCTCCTAATGGCCGCTCGCCCACGCAGACGAGCGCACCCCCCTGCTCGCTACCTAGTCCCCGGGTCTGGTGCGGCTTCAGCGGTATCTTCCACGCTGGGCCACCGCCAGTCCCTCAGCCCTGCCCGGCTACCTGCTGCCGCGGGCGCACCCGCGGGTGCTTCCCCTGACGGTCTGGGGGCTACTTCCGCCGGAGGTCCCGCGACACGCTCGCGTGGGCTCCGGCGGATCGCGGCTACACACGGCGCTTTTCCCGCCCCAGCCCCCTCAGCCGCGCAGGGCGCGTGGGACGTGCCGGTGGTGGGGGCGCGCGGGCGGACACAGGGGGACATTACCAGCAGCGTGGTCCTCCCTATTGCTCCTGCGACAGTGGCCGCTCCTGCGGACGGGGACACGGTGGCTGTTTCTGCACTGCTGGTCTCGGTTATAGGAATTTTGACTCCCCTGTTGACGGCGCAGTCATCTTCAAGTGGCTCGGTGGGCCAGTTCGGTGACTTGCGGTCTGCACTCACCCCACTGGTCGCTCAGCTGACGTCGTTATGCGCCGCTCCCCCTTCTGCGGCAGGTCAGCAGCTGCTTGTTTCCACTGGCTCCTGTGCACAGGCGCCTGCACTTAACCACTTGCCAGGCTCTTCGCTGGCACTTTCTGTTCCCTCTCCTGTTGCAGATCCGGTGGACATGCCGGAGAGTGATTCCAGCGACAGCGACCAGTCTTCTGCATCGGCTGCCACGAGATGGGCCTCCCAGGCATCCCCATCCGGTGAGACTAATTGTAATGGCGTTTTGGGTCAGCAGGGTGCCGGGGCCGAGACTGCCAAGGGCAAAGACCAGGCGAAGGTTGTCAAGGGTAAACGCCATAGGCACGGGCGTTCCCACAAGCGCAGTAAGCGATCGCGCCGCCGGAGGTATGGTAGCAGTAGCAGCAGTCCGGAAGAGGGCAGCCCCAGCGACGTCGTGCGTTGCCCTTAAACCAAGGTTATGCGGGGTCTCCGCCCACGGATACGGGATCGTATCAATAGCGGATCTTACGTGGATGTCTTCGCATTAACATCCAAGTCCCGCAAGGCTTTGGTGGCGGCCAAGAAAAAGAGTGGGATAGGTGAGGACGCATATAGATCCTATGTTAACTGGCTCAAGGGGTTCTACACATTCGCAGCCTGTTACCTGGAGACTCGCCCGGAAGAGGCCATGAACATCGTGCGCTACCTGCACATGATTCATGGTCTATTCCGGGGGTTCTCGGACTCAGTCCTCGGGGCCCCGCACGGTGCATGTTTTGCAGGTCTCCTCACAGAATCGCAAGTGAAATAATTAGCTCCACCTGTGGATCTTTTAAAATGTGTCAGTGAGTAATTGATACACCTGTGCACCTGCTGGGTTGCCTGCGGGGCATGCGCTGTGTGGGCTCCCAGGGACCGAGTTTGGGAACCTCTGGTCTATTCCTTTCTAACAGGCCTCTCGCCTGGCTTCGGTACGACACGGAGTTCAGGCGTAAACAGCACGGTCTCCATTTCCTGGCTTTTGGTGTCAAGGATGTGGAAGTATGGCTTGAGGTTACGGAGGGCTCCCTCGAGCTTCCGGAAGCCTCTACGGCCCAGCCCGTTAGCACGTCCGCTAGGGGCTCCTTTCGGGCCACCGCCGGACGAGGGTCCAAAGGTCGTTGTTTTGCCTTTAACAACGGCAATTGCGGATCTGGGTCCAAATGTCGTTTCCGGCACAGCTGCCGGCGCTGCGGAGCTTCCCACCCGGCTAAGGAATGTCCCAAGCCTGCCGGTGCGGGTCCGGATGGCAGATCCCCCGGCGTTACTAGTGCTAAGTAAAGCCCCCTCCCCTGTCCTGCTGGACGGCATGCGCAAATGGCTTACTTGGTACCCACTTCGCCCTCAGGCCCAATTTTTGCTGGAAGGTTTTACCGAGGGATTTCGCCTCCCCATTAGCGGCGAGGTCCCTTACTCAGCTCCTCGGAACTTGCGCTCGGCCAGAGAGCTTCCCCTCGTTCTGCAAGGTAAAGTGGCCAAGGAAGTGCAGCTGGGACGCATGGCCGGCCCGTTCGCTGCACCCCCTTTGGCAAATTTGGTTTTATCCCTAGTTGGAGTGGTCCCTAAGAAAACTCCTGGCAAATTTAGGCTAATCCAGCACCTGTCTTACCCTCATGGCGCGTCTGTTAACGATGCGATCCCCGAGGCGCTATCCTCGGTTACGTATCAATAGTTTGATGACGCTTTGAAATTAGTCAGAGCGGCGGGCCCCCATGCGTTATTGGGTAAAGTTGATGTGGAATCTGCATTTCGTCTTTTGCCATTGCACCCTGATTCGTTTCGTTTCATGGGCTTTAGGCTGGACAACGGTTTTTACATCGACAAATGCCTGCCCATGGGTTGCTCAGTCTCCTGTGCTTTTTTCGAGGCTTTTAGTTCATTTCTCCATTGGTGCGTTTGCGCTGGGACGGGGGAACCGGGAGTCGCACATTATCTGGACGATTTCCTGTGCATCGGGCCTTGCGGCTCGGACAGGTGTGCTCGGCTGATCTTCTCCTTGAAAGCACTTTTTTCCGAGTTCGGGGTACCAATCGCTCCGGATAAATGTGAGGGTCCTTGCACCCGCCTCTTGTATCTAGGCATCGAACTGGATACTGAGGCGGGATGCTGCCGATTGCCCTTAGACAAAGTTGCCAAGTTGCGTGTGTGTATTGAGAGGGCATTGGCAGGTGGCAAGGTTACCTTGCGCCAGTGCCAATCCCTTCTCGGTCTTTTCAATTTTGCATGCAGGGTCATTCCCATGGGTAGAATCTTTTGTCGCAAATTGGAGCGGTCGACGGCTGGCGCTCGTAGGCCAGATCACTTCATTAGATTGTCATCCGAGATTTGCAGGGACCTGCGAGTTTGGGATGCCTTTCTGCATGAGTTTAATGGCGTAGCCATTTGGCTGTCTGAGGCGGTCCACAGCCCAGGTATCCAGTTGTTCACCGACGCGTCGGGTTCCTGGGGATACGGTGCGTACCTCGATGGTGCATGGTCCGCTGCCCCTTGGCTGGTCTCCTGGTTCCGGCAGGGCTTAACCCGCAACCTTTTGTTGCTGGAACTGTTTCCCATTGTCGTTGCATTGGAGCTGTGGGGGGAGCGGATCAAAGACCAGCACGTGGTCTTCTGGTGTGACAATCTGGGCGTGGTTCAGGCGATCAACGGGCAGCGATCTTCCTCGCTTCCAGTTCTTCGCTTGTTGGCCCGCCTGGTCTTGCTCTGTTTGCGTGAATGTTCACTTCATTGCGCGGCACGTCCCAGGGGTTGACAACAGCATTGCCGATGCTCTCTCTAGACAACAGTGGGCTCGGTTTCGCGCGTTGGCCCCTGCTGCAGCACTTACAGGTGACGTATGCCCTTCTCATTGCTGGCAGGTTATATGGCTGGGATAACTGTTTTGACCAGCCAGTCGGTGGCTCCAGCCACGCTGGTGAAATATCGGGCGGCGTTCCATCGATGGGAGGCATTCATTGCGCACAGGCGAAACTAAGGTAAGCCTTCCTTTCGACTACTGTTGGCTTTTGTCTGGCGTATATGTACGAAGCTGGGAGGTTGCGCGCAGTTGTCAGCCAGATGCTGGCAGGTATCTCCTTTTTTCTGCGCTTACAGGGTAGCCATGATTTCACTAAAAGCTTTTTGGTGAGACGCTGTTTGCAGGGCTGGGCTCGTGGCACTCCTGTGTCTGTGGACAACAGGCGTCCTATATCGGTTGCGCTGCAGGGTCGCCTGATGGAGGTCTTACCATCCGTTTGCGATTCTCAGTATGAGGTGTTGCTTTTCTGGCTTGCCTTTGCTATGGCTTTTTACGGAGCCTTTCGGATCGGCGAGTTGGTGGCCCCCTCCAGGTCCGCGGCCCCTCCTTTGCTTGAGTCCCATGTGTTGCTGGCGGATGCGTTACTGTGCAAATTAAGCCGTTCTAAGACGGATCAGTTGGGGCGTGGGCATTGGATTACCTTGCCTGCCTGCCCTAACACTAGCATCTGCCCCGTAACCTTGGCACGCGTGTATGGTGACGTTGTGGCGGAGCGTGGCTTGTCCACATCGATGGGTCACCTTTGACGTTGTACCAATTCCGGTGGGTATTTAAGCAATGCATCCTTGCGTTGGGATTGCCGCCATCACTGTATGGTACACATTCCTTTCGTATTGGTGCTGCGACAACAGCCGCTTCATTGGGTTTTTCTGAGACTGAGATTAAAGCGCTTGGTCGATGGAAATCCAATGCCTACAAGCGCTATGTCAGGTGATTCCATTGTCCAATTTACGGCAGGCCTTCTTCTGGTTTGCCTCAAATATTTCTTGTTCTCCTTGGTTTCTTTTCAGTTCACTCGTGGGACAACAGGATGGCGTGCCGGCGGGTCGGTGTTGGGGTGCCCTCGACAGCCGCTACATTTTTGGCGGGCTGCGGGAGTGCCTTGGCTCTGACTCGTTGACCCGTCTTTTCGTCTCTCCTCGACTGGACTCGACCTGTAGCCTTTTTTGGCCACTCGTCACCGTTTGTACGGTGGGGGTCCCGTTGGATTTTGCCCTGCTTTTCTCCTGAGATCCCAGAGGGTGCTATTGGCCTGCGCCCTCTGCGGCAGGTTTTGCAGGTTTTCACTTCGGGACAGGTCGTTCCCCTCCCCTCCCCGCCCCTTACTCGTTTTTAGGACGCCCATTTCAGTAGACCTGATGGCGTCTCTTTTTTGTCTGATGAGGGCATTTGTTTAGGTTGGAAGGTAGTTTCCGAGTTCTTTATAGGTCAGTTTTAGTTAGTTCATTGTTAGTCAGGGTATGGTGGCGGCACCGGCTCCTTACAGGCCGGTGTGTGGCGGGAAAGAACGGCAGTTACAGTAGCTATTGCAGCGCTGTTTGTGGGTGTGCTCTTTGCCCAATACATCGTATACTCTGGCCCTCCTTACCGGGGGTCATTGGGGCTCGGCTGTCTGGCCGGCTCTATTATGGTGTATTGGGGAGAGAGTTGGAAACTCAGCACTTATTGGCGTAAGCCAATGAGATAAAGAAGTCATGTCGTGGACATGCGTAGCAGCAATAAGTCGTAATGTCACTGTTGGTCTGGCCGTTCTTTCTTATTGCCACCATACTTAGCTTAAATATATCATAATAAATAACGGTTGACCGATAATAATGGCATTTCAGTGGTCTGTGTCGTTATTTCTCTGTCATTTATTTCTAGATAAATTAAGTTAGTTCATAGTTATTTGTAAAGTTATTGTGTAATGATGTCATGCGGTCCGACATCAGATGATAGAAGCTTTATGAAGAGCGCGTGCGAATAGCGCAAGCGAGCGTAAAATTCTAGGCTGTTAGGATTGCATGGGCTTTACACAATGTTTAGGTTACTTAACAGTTAATAGGCTTGGGGGTTGGTCTTAATTAGAATAGTGGGAGTGTAGGGAGGAGCTAGCAGACATTTTGTGTGAGACAGGATATGCTTTCTGCCTCTTTCTCTCAGGATTTTCCCACCCTCCCTCCCCGAGTCACGTTTTCCCCACCCGTTTTTCTTTTTCTTTGCCGGTTGGGGTTTGTCAACCACTCTCTGTGGCGGGAAAGAACGGCAGTTACAGTGGCTATTGCGCCGCTGTTTGTGGGTGCGCTCTTTACCCAATACATCGTATACTCTGGCCCTCCTTACCGGGGGTCATTGGGGCTCGGCTGTCTGGCTGGCTCTATTATGGTGTATTGGGGAGAGAGTTGGAAACTCAGCACTTATTGGCGTAAGCCAATGAGATAAAGAAGTCATGTCGTGGACATGCGTAGCAGCAATAAGTCGTAATGTCACTGTTGGTCTGGCCGTTCTTTCTTATTGCCACCATACTTAGCTTAAATATATCATAATAAATAACGGTTGACCGATTTTAATGGCATTTCAGTGGTCTGTGTCGTTATTTCTCTGTGTCATTTATTTCTAGATAAGTTAAGTTAGTTCACAGTTATTTGTAAGGTTATTGTGTAATGATGTCATGCGGTCCGACATCAGATGATAGAAGCTTTATGTTGCAGAGTATAGCTAGTGTGCAGGTGGGAGAAGGCCACAAACACGTATATGCTACCACTGCTATCTCCTATATATTTGCCCAGATCTGTAACTTTGTGATTCATTTGCTAACGCTGGGCGGAGTCACAATGCTGGGCGGAGTCAAGTCACAGATCTGCCCAAATATATAGGAGAGAATAGGAGTACACACTGGCCAAATATATAGGAGAAAATAGGAGAACATTTAACAGTACATGGTGATAACAGTACATACATAGTGAGCGCAGGAGAGACAGCAGCAGCAGGTTAAAGCTCCGTATAAGCACCACCCCCAGCCGTCAGCTATTGGACACATGTTAAAGCTCCGTACAAGCACCGCCGCCAGCTATTGGACACATGTTAAAGCTCCATACAAGCACTGCCCCCAGCCACCAGCTATTGGACACATGGCTGAGGAGTGCGCTGTGATTGGCCGCCAATGCAACTAGCACCTGGGTCCCCGCTCACACAGGGAGACGCTGGCGGATACTACAGTGCCAGGCGCCGGAGAGTGCAGTAAGATGCCTGTGCGCTCCGTCCCCTGGCAATGAGCCCCGCTTCGTACCCGCCCTCACCCCACGTCCCCGCTATATGTAGGGAGTTGGGCATGCTCTGTACCACGGGGGCAGCAGCAGTAGCTACATCCCATCACACCCACGGGTGGCCAATCACAGCGCACCCTTCAGCATGTGTCCAATGGCTGGCGCCTGGAGGCGGTGCTTGTATGTCGCGTTAACATGCTGCTGCCTTTCCTGCGCTCACTATGTATGTACTGTTATTACAATGTACTGTTATGTGTTCTCCTATACTCTCCTATATATTTGGCCAGTGTGTACTCCTATTCTCTCCTATATATTTGGCCAGTGTGTTCTCCTATTCTCTCCTATATATTTGGCCAGTGTGTTCTATTTTCTCCTATGCTTCTCCTATATATTTGGCCAGATCTGTAACTTGACTCCGCCCAGCATTGTGACTCCACCCAGCTTTAGCAATGAGTCACAAAGTCACAGATCTGTCCTAATATATAGGAGATACCTACCTCCATCCCACCCACAGCAAACCCACGGCTGCCCCTACACCACCTATGGACCCCCTCAACCATCCACTGCACCCCCTACACCTCCCCCACCCAATGAACCCGAGCCTCTCACCCGCCACCACCGGACCCCCAACACCACCCGCAAGCACACCTACCCCTTACCCACCCACAACGCTTCCAGAACCCCTCCCACATCCACGAGAGCCTTGCACCGATCCCTCCCCCACCCCCTCCAATGCTACCCCACCCACATCGCATCCAGACCCCATCCACCACCCCCAGTCCCCTGCTCCTCCCCCACCCACACCACCTCCCGCCCCCCTCTCCTATCCGCACACACTCCCGTCATCCGCCCCTCCTCCACCCACAGACACCCTCCCCCATACGCGGTCACCCCTGCACCCGCTACATTCTGTACATCATGCCCTGCAGCCACTATTCACACCCACTAAAGGGCCTACGCCCCCTTCACCATCAAATGCACTTTCGTCGTGCACTATTTACCCACTCACACAACTATGTGCAGGGGTTACGGGGGCGTAGCCCCTTCCGACGGTGTGAAGAGCGCCCGTAGGGCGCGATGAATCACCTAGTAGTCTATAAGTCATAATTTTTAGGATATGGATAAGATAAAAGGCACTCAGATATGCAAATCACTTGTGGTTTTCTGGGATGACGTCACTTGTCTTTAACAATTTTTTACTGGTTGGTGTCATGTTATGCTGTGCTATTGTTTTTTCTTCTTTTGTTCATTCATGTATACAATATTAATTGTTCCAGTTTGAGCAAAATATTCACAAGAGCTATGAAGAACACACGGATAAGCGTCACATTAAAAGTTGAAACCTGTGCATTTTTTAGCACTACAAAACTAACCCGTTCCAGGCTGAATTAAAATTATTCAGAGGTGGACACTAGTATTACCGACGCTGGATCTTTGTCTGCCGCGGCTGTGCGAAATCATGTGAAAGCCGCAGGAGATGTCTTCATCGGCCATATGAGTGAACATCGGAGATGTGACTTAACATCGGAGATATGAGTAACCCTCAGGAAAAGGATGTCTGGCAAAATCACGCTGCAGAGGCCAGTGAAGCTACATCCAAGAATGCAGCCATACACATGCCCAGAAACCGAGGGCCAATCCCCACCTCCCCAACCCATTTTGTGGAACATTTTCTGCCACCACTCACAAACATCAGCAGCGTATCAAATTAGACTGCGGCTTTTGGGACATTACACTAGAGATGAGCGGGTTCGGTTTCTCTGAATCCGAACCCGCCAGAACTTCATGTTTTTTTTCACGGGTCCGAGCGACTCGGATCTTCCCGCCTTGCTCGGTTAACCCGAGCGCGCCCGAACGTCATCATGACGCTGTCGGATTCTCGCGAGGCTCGGATTCTATCGCGAGACTCGGATTCTATATAAGGAGCCGCGCGTCGCCGCCATTTTCACACGTGCATTGAGATTGATAGGGAGAGGACGTGGCTGGCGTCCTCTCCGTTTAGAATTAGAATAGATTAGAGAGACACTTGATTTACTAATTTTGGGGAGCATTAGGAGTACTCAGTAGTGTACAGTGCAGAGTTTTGCTGATAGTGACCAGTGACCACCACTTTTATTTATAATCCGTTCTCTGCCTGAAAAAAGCGATACACAGCACACAGTGACTCAGTCACATACCATATCTGTGTGCACTGCTCAGGCTCAGGCCAGTGTGCTGCATCATCTATTATCTATATATAATATTATATATATCTGTCTGACTGCTCAGCTCACACAGCTTATAATTGTGGGGGAGACTGGGGAGCACTACTGCAGTGCCAGTTATAGGTTATAGCAGGAGCCAGGAGTACATAATATAATCCGTTCTCTGCCTGAAAAAAGCGATACACAGCACACAGTGACTCAGTCACATACCATATCTGTGTGCACTGCTCAGGCTCAGGCCAGTGTGCTGCATCATCTATTATCTATATATAATATTATATATATCTGTCTGACTGCTCAGCTCACACAGCTTATAATTGTGGGGGAGACTGGGGAGCACTACTGCAGTGCCAGTTATAGGTTATAGCAGGAGCCAGGAGTACATAATATATTATATAGTGAGTGACCACCAGACACACAGTGCAGTTTATTTAATATATCCGTTCTCTGCCTGAAAAAAGCGATACACACAGTGACTCAGTCAGTCACATACCATATCTGTGTGCACTGCTCAGGCTCAGGCCAGTGTGCTGCATCATCTATATATATTATATATCTGTCTGACTGCTCAGCTCACACAGCTTATAATTGTGGGGGAGACTGGGGAGCACTACTGCAGTGCCAGTTATAGGTTATAGCAGGAGCCAGGAGTACATAATATTATATTAAAATTAAACAGTGCACACTTTTGCTGCAGGAGTGCCACTGCCAGTGTGACTAGTGACCAGTGACCTGACCACCAGTATATAATATTAGTAGTATACTATCTCTTTATCAACCAGTCTATATTAGCAGCAGACACAGTACAGTGCGGTAGTTCACGGCTGTGGCTACCTCTGTGTCGGCACTCGGCAGCCCGTCCATAATTGTATATACCACCTAACCGTGGTTTTTTTTTCTTTCTTTATACATACATACTAGTTACGAGTATACTATCTCTTTATCAACCAGTCTATATATTAGCAGCAGACACAGTACAGTGCGGTAGTTCACGGCTGTGGCTACCTCTGTGTCGGCACTCGCCAGCCCGTCCATAATTGTATATACCACCTAACCGTGGTTTTTTTTTCTTTCTTTATACATACATACTAGTTACGAGTATACTATCTCTTTATCAACCAGTCTATATATTAGCAGCAGACACAGTACAGTGCGGTAGTTCACGGCTGTGGCTACCTCTGTGTCGGCACTCGGCAGCCCGTCCATAATTGTATATACCACCTAACCGTGGTTTTTTTTTCTTTCTTTATACATACATACTAGTTACGAGTATACTATCTCTTTATCAACCAGTCTATATATTAGCAGCAGACACAGTACAGTGCGGTAGTTCACGGCTGTGGCTACCTCTGTGTCGGCACTCGGCAGCCCGTCCATAATTGTATATACCACCTAACCGTGGTTTTTTTTTCTTTCTTTATACATACATACTAGTTACGAGTATACTATCTCTTTATCAACCAGTCTATATATTAGCAGCAGACACAGTACAGTGCGGTAGTTCACGGCTGTGGCTACCTCTGTGTCGGCACTCGGCAGCCCGTCCATAATTGTATATACCACCTAACCGTGGTTTTTTTTTCTTTCTTTATACATACATACTAGTTACGAGTATACTATCTCTTTATCAACCAGTCTATATATTAGCAGCAGACACAGTACAGTGCGGTAGTTCACGGCTGTGGCTACCTCTGTGTCGGCACTCGGCAGCCCGTCCATAATTGTATATACCACCTAACCGTGGTTTTTTTTTCTTTCTTTATACATACATACTAGTTACGAGTATACTATCTCTTTATCAACCAGTCTATATATTAGCAGCAGACACAGTACAGTGCGGTAGTTCACGGCTGTGGCTACCTCTGTGTCGGCACTCGGCAGCCCGTCCATAATTGTATATACCACCTAACCGTGGTTTTTTTTTCTTTCTTTATACATACATACTAGTTACGAGTATACTATCTCTTTATCAACCAGTCTAGATATTAGCAGCAGACACAGTACAGTGCGGTAGTTCACGGCTGTGGCTACCTCTGTGTCGGCACTCGGCAGCCCGTCCATAATTGTATATACCACCTAACCGTGGTTTTTTTTTCTTTCTTTATACATACATACTAGTTACGAGTATACTATCTCTTTATCAACCAGTCTATATTAGCAGCAGACACAGTACAGTGCGGTAGTTCACGGCTGTGGCTACCTCTGTGTCGGCACTCGGCAGCCCGTCCATAATTGTATACTAGTATCCAATCCATCCATCTCCATTGTTTACCTGAGGTGCCTTTTAGTTGTGCCTATTAAAATATGGAGAACAAAAATGTTGAGGTTCCAAAATTAGGGAAAGATCAAGATCCACTTCCACCTCGTGCTGAAGCTGCTGCCACTAGTCATGGCCGAGACGATGAAATGCCAGCAACGTCGTCTGCCAAGGCCGATGCCCAATGGCATAGTACAGAGCATGTCAAAACCAAAACACCAAATATCAGTAAAAAAAGGACTCCAAAACCTAAAATAAAATTGTCGGAGGAGAAGCGTAAACTTGCCAATATGCCATTTACCACACGGAGTGGCAAGGAACGGCTGAGGCCCTGGCCTATGTTCATGGCTAGTGGTTCAGCTTCACATGAGGATGGAAGCACTCAGCCTCTCGCTAGAAAACTGAAAAGACTCAAGCTGGCAAAAGGCAAAGCACCGCAAAGAACTGTGCGTTCTTTGAAATCCCAAATCCACAAGGAGAGTCCAATTGTGTCGGTTGCGATGCCTGACCTTCCCAACACTGGACGTGAAGAGCATGCGCCTTCCACCATTTGCACGCCCCCTGCAAGTGCTGGAAGGAGCACCCGCAGTCCAGTTCCTGATAGTCAGATTGAAGATGTCAGTGTTGAAGTACACCAGGATGAGGAGGATATGGGTGTTGCTGGCGCTGGGGAGGAAATTGACCAGGAGGATTCTGATGGTGAGGTGGTTTGTTTAAGTCAGGCACCCGGGGAGACACCTGTTGTCCGTGGGAGGAATATGGCCGTTGACATGCCAGGTGAAAATACCAAAAAAATCAGCTCTTCGGTGTGGAGGTATTTCACCAGAAATGCGGACAACAGGTGTCAAGCCGTGTGTTCCCTTTGTCAAGCTGTAATAAGTAGGTGTAAGGACGTTAACCACCTCGGAACATCCTCCCTTATACGTCACCTGCAGCGCATTCATAATAAGTCAGTGACAAGTTCAAAAACTTTGGGTGACAGCGGAAGCAGTCCACTGACCAGTAAATCCCTTCCTCTTGTAACCAAGCTCACGCAAACCACCCCACCAACTCCCTCAGTGTCAATTTCCTCCTTCCCCAGGAATGCCAATAGTCCTGCAGGCCATGTCACTGGCAATTCTGACGAGTCCTCTCCTGCCTGGGATTCCTCCGATGCATCCTTGCGTGTAACGCCTACTGCTGCTGGCGCTGCTGTTGTTGCCGCTGGGAGTCGATGGTCATCCCAGAGGGGAAGTCGTAAGCCCACTTGTACTACTTCCAGTAAGCAATTGACTGTTCAACAGTCCTTTGCGAGGAAGATGAAATATCACAGCAGTCATCCTACTGCAAAGCGGATAACTGAGGCCTTGGCATCCTGGGTGGTGAGAAACGTGGTTCCGGTATCCATCATTACTGCAGAGCCAACTAGAGACTTGTTGGAGGTACTGTGTCCCCGGTACCAAATACCATCTAGGTTCCATTTCTCTAGGCAGGCGATACCGAAAATGTACACAGACCTCAGAAAAAGAGTCACCAGTGTCCTAAAAAATGCAGCTGTACCCAATGTCCACTTAACCACGGACATGTGGACAAGTGGAGCAGGGCAGGGTCAGGACTATATGACTGTGACAGCCCACTGGGTAGATGTATGGACTCCCGCCGCAAGAACAGCAGCGGCGGCACCAGTAGCAGCATCTCGCAAACGCCAACTCTTTCCTAGGCAGGCTACGCTTTGTATCACCGCTTTCCAGAATACGCACACAGCTGAAAACCTCTTACGGCAACTGAGGAAGATCATCGCGGAATGGCTTACCCCAATTGGACTCTCCTGTGGATTTGTGGCATCGGACAACGCCAGCAATATTGTGTGTGCATTAAATCTGGGCCAATTCCAGCACGTCCCATGTTTTGCACATACCTTGAATTTGGTGGTGCAGAATTTTTTAAAAAACGTCAGGGGCGTGCAAGAGATGCTGTTGGTGGCCAGAAGAATTGCGGGACACTTTCGGCGTACAGGCACCACGTACAGAAAACTGGAGCACCACCAAAAACTACTGAACCTGCCCTGCCATCATCTGAAGCAAGAAGTGGTAACGAGGTGGAATTCAACCCTCTATATGCTTCAGAGGTTGGAGGAGCAGCAAAAGGCCATTCAAGCCTATACAATTGAGCACGATATAGTAGGTGGAATGCACCTGTCTCAAGTGCAGTGGAGAATGATTTCAACGTTGTGCAAGGTTCTGATGCCCTTTGAACTTGCCACACGTGAAGTCAGTTCAGACACTGCCAGCCTGAGTCAGGTCATTCCCCTCATCAGGCTTTTGCAGAAGAAGCTGGAGGCATTGAAGGAGGAGCTAACACGGAGCGATTCCGCTAGGCATGTGGGACTTGTGGATGCAGCCCTTAATTCGCTTAACAAGGATTCACGGGTGGTCAATCTGTTGAAATCAGAGCACTACATTTTGGCCACCGTGCTCGATCCTAGATTTAAAGCCTACCTTGGATCTCTCTTTCCGGCAGACACAGGTCTGCTGGGGTTGAAAGACCTGCTGGTGACAAAATTGTCAAGTCAAGCGGAACGCGACCTGTCAACATCTCCTCCTTCACATTCTCCCGCAACTGGGGGTGCGAGGAAAAGGCTCAGAATTCCGAGCCCACCCGCTGGCGGTGATGCAGGGCAGTCTGGAGCGACTGCTGATGCTGACATCTGGTCCGGACTGAAGGACCTGACAACGATTACGGACATGTCGTCTACTGTCACTGCATATGATTCTCTCAACATTGATAGAATGGTGGAGGATTATATGAGTGACCGCATCCAAGTAGGCACGTCACACAGTCCGTACTTATACTGGCAGGAAAAAGAGGCAATTTGGAGGCCCTTGCACAAACTGGCTTTATTCTACCTAAGTTTCCCTCCCACAAGTGTGTACTCCGAAAGAGTGTTTAGTGCCGCCGCTCACCTTGTCAGCAATCGGCGTACGAGGTTACATCCAGAAAATGTGGAGAAGATGATGTTCATTAAAATTAATTATAATCAATTCCTCCGCGGAGACATTGACCAGCAGCAATTGCCTCCACAAAGTACACAGGGAGCTGAGATGGTGGATTCCAGTGGGGACGAATTGATAATCTGTGAGGAGGGGGATGTACACGGTGATATATCGGAGGGTGAAGATGAGGTGGACATCTTGCCTCTGTAGAGCCAGTTTGTGCAAGGAGAGATTAATTGCTTCTTTTTTGGGGGGGGTCCAAACCAACCCGTCATATCAGTCACAGTCGTGTGGCAGACCCTGTCACTGAAATGATGGGTTGGTTAAAGTGTGCATGTCCTGTTTTGTTTATACAACATAAGGGTGGGTGGGAGGGCCCAAGGACAATTCCATCTTGCACCTCTTTTTTCTTTTCTTTTTCTTTGCATCATGTGCTGATTGGGGAGGGTTTTTTGGAAGGGACATCCTGCGTGACACTGCAGTGCCACTCCTAGATGGGCCCGGTGTTTGTGTCGGCCACTAGGGTCGCTAATCTTACTCACACAGTCAGCTACCTCATTGCGCCTCTTTTTTTCTTTGCGTCATGTGCTGTTTGGGGAGGGTTTTTTGGAAGGGACATCCTGCGTGACACTGCAGTGCCACTCCTAGATGGGCCCGGTGTTTGTGTCGGCCACTAGGGTCGCTAATCTTACTCACACAGCTACCTCATTGCGCCTCTTTTTTTCTTTGCGTCATGTGCTGTTTGGGGAGGGTTTTTTGGAAGGGACATCCTGCGTGACACTGCAGTGCCACTCCTAGATGGGCCCGGTGTTTGTGTCGGCCACTAGGGTCGCTAATCTTACTCACACAGTCAGCTACCTCATTGCGCCTCTTTTTTTCTTTGCGTCATGTGCTGTTTGGGGAGGGTTTTTTGGAAGGGCCATCCTGCGTGACACTGCAGTGCCACTCCTAGATGGGCCCGGTGTTTGTGTCGGCCACTAGGGTCGCTAATCTTACTCACACAGCTACCTCATTGCGCCTCTTTTTTTCTTTGCGTCATGTGCTGTTTGGGGAGGGTTTTTTGGAAGGGCCATCCTGCGTGACACTGCAGTGCCACTCCTAGATGGGCCCGGTGTTTGTGTCGGCCACTAGGGTCGCTAATCTTACTCACACAGCTACCTCATTGCGCCTCTTTTTTTCTTTGCGTCATGTGCTGTTTGGGGAGGGTTTTTTGGAAGGGACATCCTGCGTGACACTGCAGTGCCACTCCTAGATGGGCCCGGTGTTTGTGTCGGCCACTAGGGTCGCTTATCTTACTCACACAGCGACCTCGGTGCAAATTTTAGGACTAAAAATAATATTGTGAGGTGTGAGGTATTCAGAATAGACTGAAAATGAGTGTAAATTATGGTTTTTGAGGTTAATAATACTTTGGGATCAAAATGACCCCCAAATTCTATGATTTAAGCTGTTTTTTAGTGTTTTTGGAAAAAAACACCCGAATCCAAAACACACCCGAATCCGACAAAAAAAATTCGGTGAGGTTTTGCCAAAACGCGTTCGAACCCAAAACACGGCCGCGGAACCGAACCCAAAACCAAAACACAAAACCCGAAAAATTTCAGGCGCTCATCTCTACATTACACGCGACAATGCAGGACCAGATCCTCACATACGCTGTGTGACACCTACGCATTTACAGATCCAAACATTGGAGATTTATGGCCCTGTGGCAATATATTCAAACTACCATGCAGAGACATGTGCGGACCCCAGTGTATTGGTTTTGGTTTTAATTCATCACCGTGTTTTGGTTTTAGCAAAACCACCCTCAAGTGTTTTGGTTCGTATTCGGTCATTGGTTTGGGTAAAAATTGATTTAAAAAAAACAATAATCATTTATAAAAATTTATAAAAATCGGAGGGGGCACCGCACATAGGTGGCCATTCCAAGTTGTTCGCTCACTGCCGATTTTCGCAGTGCAGCGATCAAGTGAAAAAACTGCAAAACTGCGCATGCGCATGGTATGCAGCGCGCATGCGCTAAGTACTTTCACACAAAACTTTGTAGATTTACACAAGCTCGAGTGACGTTTTTTCATCGCTCGAGTGATCGTAGTACGATTGACAGGAAGTGGGTGTTTCTGGGCGGAAACTGGCTGTTTTCAGAGAGTGTGCTAAAAAACGCAGGCGTGCCAGGTAAAAACGCAGGAGTGGCTGGAGAAACGGGGGAGTGGCTGGCCGAACGCAGGGTGTGTTTGTGACGTCAAACCAGGAACTAAACGGACTGAGGTGATCGCAGTCTAGGAGTAGGTCTGGAGCTACTCAGAAACTGCAGGGAATTATTTAGTAGCAGTTCTGCTAATCTTTCGTTCGCTATTCTACTAAGCTAAGATACACTCCCAGAGGGCGGCGGCCTAGCGTTTGCAATGCTGCTAAAAGCAGCTAGCGAGCAAACAACTTGGAATGAGGGCCAAAGTGCTGCAGGGTAGGGGGCGCTGTTAGCGGCACTTGTCAATTATTTGTTTTAATTACTTTCACTTGTAGCTTCTCCCCTTTTTGAAGCCTAGCATCTCCTGACCACCCCTTCCTCCTCCCCTGACACTTTCTGTCGCTAATACCTATACAACATTCATGAACTCAACTTGAGGTTTCTTTGTTATTCAGTCGCACTGTCCTTAATTACATTTCAAGATGCTGACATACCTGGGATTCAACCCATTATCTGTGGCATTGCAGTCAGACAATCTATTCATTAAGCTATCTGTCCTTGCATAGAAAGGTAGATAATTCTAAACTAGAGAATTCTATTTGAAACTTACCTTGTACTTTGTGGATAAATGATCAGCATTACGGCTGAGCAGATCTATGTAGTGTGTGGCTGCAAGAGATTGGATGTGTGGCTGCACACTACATATATCTGCTCATTTGCAATGCTGATTCTTTTTTTTACAAAGTATTGGTAGCTTCATTTCTCTGACGTCCTAAGTGGATGCTGGGGACTCCGTCAGGACCATGGGGAATAGCGGCTCCACAGGAGACAGGGCACAAAAGTAAAAGCTTTAGGATCAGGTGGTGTGCACTGGCTCCTCCCCCTATGACCCTCCTCCAAGCCTCAGTTAGGTTTTTGTGCCCGGCCGAGAAGGGTGCAATCTAGGTGGCTCTCCTAAAGAGCTGCTTAGAGTAAAAGTTTTGTTAGGTTTTTTATTTTCAGTGAGTCCTGCTGGCAACAGGCTCACTGCAACGAGGGACTTAGGGGAGAAGAAGTGAACTCACCTGCGTGCAGGATGGATTGGCTTCTTAGGCTACTGGACACTAGCTCCAGAGGGACGATCACAGGTACAGCCTGGATGGGTCACCGGAGCCGCGCCGCCGACCCCCTTGCAGATGCTGAAGAGAGAAGAGGTCCAGAAATCGGCGGCTGAAGACTTCTCAGTCTTCATGAGGTAGCGCACAGCACTGCAGCTGTGCGCCATTGCTCTCAGCACACTTCACACCAACGGTCACTGAGGGTGCAGGGCGCTTGGGGGGGCGCCCTGGGCAGCAATGAAAGTACCTATGCTGGCTAAAAATACATCACATATAGCCCCTGGGGCTATATGGATGTATTTAACCCCTGCCAGGTTGTCAGAAAAACGGGAGAAGAAGCCCGCCGAAAAGGGGGCGGGGCCTATTCTCCTCAGCACACAGCGCCATTTTCCTACACAGCTCCGCTGCTAGGAAGGCTCCCAGGCTCTCCCCTGCACTGCACTACAGAAACAGGGTTAAAACAGAGAGGGGGGGCACTTATTTGGCGATATTATTATATATTAAGATGCTATAAGGGAAAACACTTATATAAGGTTGTCCCTGTATAATATAGCGTTTTGGTGTGTGCTGGCAAACTCTCCCTCTGTCTCCCCAAAGGGCTAGTGGGGTCCTGTCCTCTATCAGAGCATTCCCTGTGTGTGTGCTGTGTGTCGGTACGTGTGTGTCGACATGTATGAGGACGATGTTGGTGAGGAGGCGGAGCAATTGCCTGTAATGGTGATGTCACTCTCTAGGGAGTCGACACCGGAATGGATGGCTTATTTAGGGAATTACGTGATAATGTCAACACGCTGCAAGGTCGGTTGACGACATGAGACGGCCGGCAAACCAATTAGTACCTGTCCAGGCGTCTCAAACACCGTCAGGGGCTTTAAAACGCCCATTTACCTCAGTCGGTCGACACAGACACAGACACGGACACTGACTCCAGTGTCGACGGTGAAGAAACAAACGTATTTTCCATTTGGGCCACACGTTACATGTTAAGGGCAATGAAGGAGGTTTTACATATTTCTGATACTACAAGTACCACAAAAGAGGGTATTATGTGGGGTGTGAAAAAACTACCTGTAGTTTTTCCTGAATCAGATAAATTAAATGAAGTGTGTGATGATGCGTGGGTTTCCCCCGATAGAAAATTATTGGCGTTATACCCTTTCCCGCCAGAAGTTAGGGTGCGTTGGGAAACACCCCTTAGGGTGGATAAGGCGCTCACACGCTTATCAAAACAAGTGGCGTTACCGTCTCCAGATACGGCCGCCCTCAAGGAGCCAGCTGATAGGAGGCTGGAAAATATCCTAAAAAGTATATACACACATACTGGTGTTATACTGCGACCAGCGATCGCCTCAGCCTGGATATGCAGCGCTGGGGTGGCTTGGTCGGATTCCCTGACTGAAAATATTGATACCCTTGACAGGGACAGTATTTTATTGACTATAGAGCATTTAAAGGATGCATTTCTATATATGCGAGATGCACAGAGGGATATTTGCACTCTGGCATCAAGAGTAAGTGCGATGTCCATATCTGCCAGAAGATGTTTATGGACACGACAGTGGTCAGGTGATGCAGATTCCAAACGGCACATGGAAGTATTGCCGTATAAAGGGGAGGAGTTATTTGGGGTCGGTCCATCGGACCTGGTGGCCACGGCAACTGCTGGAAAATCCACCGTTTTTACCCCAAGTCACATCTCAGCAGAAAAAGACACCGTCTTTTCAGCCTCAGTCCTTTCGTCCCCATAAGGGCAAGCAGGCAAAAGGCCAGTCATATCTGCCCAGGGATAGAGGAAAGGGAAGAAGACTGCAGCAGGCAGCCCATTCCCAGGAACAGAAGCCCTCCACCGCTTTTGCCAAGTCCTCAGCATGACGCTGGGGCCGTACAAGCGGACTCAGGTGCGGTGGGGGGTCGTCTCAAGAGTTTCAGCGCGCAGTGGGCTCACTCGCAAGTGGACCCCTGGATCCTACAAGTAGTATCCCAGGGGTACAGATTGGAAATTCGAGACGTCTCCCCCTCGCAGGTTCCTGAAGTCTGCTTTACCAACGTCTCCCTCCGACAGGGAGGCAGTATTGGAAACAATTCACAAGCTGTATTCCCAACAGGTGATAATCAAAGTACCCCTCCTACAACAAGGAAAGGCGTATTATTCCACACTATATTGTGGTACTGAAGCCAGACGGCTCGGTGAGACCTATTCTAAATCTGAAATATTTGAACACTTACATACAAAGGTTCAAATCAAGATGGAGTCACTCAGAGCAGTGATAGCGAACCAGGAAGAAGGGGACTATATGGTGTCCCTGGACATCAAGGATGCTTACCTCCATGTCCCAATTTGCCCTTCTCACCAAGGGTACCTCAGGTTCGTGGTACAAAACTGTCACTATCAGTTTCAGACGCTGCCGTTTGGATTGTCCACGGCACCCCGGGTCTTTACCAAGGTAATGGCCGAAATGATGATTCTTCTTCAAAGAAAAGGCGTCTTAATTATCCCTTACTTGGACGATCTCCTGATAAGGGCAAGGTCCAGAGAACAGTTGGAGGTCGGAGTAGCACTATCTCAAGTAGTTCTACGACAGCACGGGTGGATTCTAAATATTCCAAAATCGCAGCTGTCTCCGACGACACGTCTGCTGTTCCTAGGGATGATTCTGGACACAGTCCAGAAAAAGGTGTTTCTCCCGGAGGAGAAAGCCAGGGAGTTATCCGAGCTAGTCAGGAACCTCCTAAAACCAGGAAAAGTGTCAGTGCATCATTGCACAAGGGTCCTGGGAAAAATGGTGGCTTCTTACGAAGCGATTCCATTCGGCAGATTTCACGCAAGAACTTTTCAGTGGGATCTGCTGGAAAAATGGTCCGGATCGCATCTTCAGATGCATCAGCGGATAACCCTGTCTCCAAGGACAAGGGTGTCTCTTCTGTGGTGGCTGCAGAGTGCTCATCTACTAAAGGGCCACAGATTCGGCATTCAGGACTGGGTCCTGGTGACCACGGATGCCAGCCTGAAAGGCTGGGGAGTAGTCACACAAGGAAAAAATTTCCAGGGAGTGTGATCAAGTCTGGAGACTTCTCTACACATAAATATACTGGAGCTAAGAGCAATTTACAATGCTCTAAGCTTAGCAAGACCTCTGCTTCAAGGTCAGCCGGTATTGATCCAGTGGGACAACATCACGGCAGTCGCCCACGTAAACAGACAGGGCGGCACAAGAAGCAGGAGGGCAATGGCAGAAACTGCAAGGATTCTTCGCTGGGCGGAAAATCATGTGATAGCACTGTCAGCAGTGTTCATTCCGGGAGTGGACAACTGGGAAGCAGACTTCCTCAGCACGACCTCCACCCGGGAGAGTGGGGACTTCATCGGGAAGTTTTCCTCATGATTGTGAACCGTTGGGAAAGACCAAAGGTGGACATGATGGCGTCCCGCCTGAACAAAAAAAAAACTGGACAGGTATTGCGCCAGGTCAAGAGACCCTCAGGCAATAGCTGTGGACGTTCTGGTAACACCGTGGGTGTACCAGTCGGTGTATGTGTTCCCTCCTCTGCTTCTCATACCTAAGGTACTGAGAATGATAAGACGTAGAGGAGTAAGAACTATACTCGTGGCTCCGGATACCAAGAAGGACTTGGTACCCGGAACTTCAAGAGATGCTCACAGAGGACTCATGGCCTCTGCCGCTAAGAAGGGACTTGCTTCAGCAAGTACCATGTCTGTTCCAAGACTTACCGCGGCTGCGTTTGACGGCATGGCGGTTGAACGCCGGATCCTAAGGGAAAAAGGCATTCCGGAAGAGGTCATTCCTACCCTGGTCAAAGCCAGGAAGGAGGTGACCGCACAACATTATCACCACATGTGGCGAAAATATGTTGCGTGGTGTGAGGCCAGGAAGGCCCCACGAAGAAATTTCAACTCGGTCGATTCCTGCATTTCCTGCAAACAGGAGTGTCTATGGGCCTCAAATTGGGGGTCCATTAAGGTTCAAATTTCGGCCCTGTCGATTTTCTTCCAGAAAGAATTGGCTTCAGTTCCTGAAGTCCAGAAGTTTGTCAAGGGAGTACTGCATATACAACCCCCTTTTGTGCCTCCAGTGGCACTGTGGGATCTCAACGTAGTTCTGGGATTCCTCAAATCACATTGGTTTAAACCGCTCAAATCTGTGGATTTGAAATATCTCACATGGAAAGATGACCATGATGTTGGCCCTGGCCTCGGCCAGGCGAGTGTCAGAATTGGCGGCTTTGTCTCACAAAAGCCCATATCTGATTGACCATTCGGACAGGGCAGAGCTGCGGACTCGTCCCCAGTTTCTCCCTAAGGTGGTGTCAGCGTTTCACCTGAACCAGCTTATTGTGGTACCTGCGGCTACTAGGGACTTGGAGGACTCCAAGTTGCTAGATGTTGTCAGGGCCCTGAAAATATAGGTTTCCAGGACGGCTGGAGTCAGGAAAACTGACTTGCTGTTATCCTGTATGCACCCAACAAACTGGGTGCTCTTGCTTCTAAGCAGACGATTGCTAGTTGGATGTGTAGTACAATTCAGCTTGCACATTCTGTGGCAGGCCTGCCACAGCCAAAATATGTAAATGCCCATTCCACAAGGAAGGTGGGCTCATCTTGGGCGGCTGCCCGAGGGGTCTCGGCTTTACAACTTTGCCGAGCTGCTACTTGGTCAGGGGCACACCCTGGCTGAGGAGGACCTGGAGTTCTCTCACTCGGTGCTGCAGAGTCATCCGCACTCTCCCGCCCATTTGGGAGCTTTGGTATAATCCCCATGGTCCTGACGGAGTCCCCAGCATCCACTTAGGACGTCAGAGAAAATAAGAATTTACTTACCGATAATTCTATTTCTCGTAGTCCGTAGTGGATGCTGGGCGCCCATCCCAAGTGCGGATTGTCTGCAATACTTGTACATAGTTATTGTTACAAAAATCGGGTTATTATTGTTGTGAGCCATCTTTTCAGAGGCTCCGCTGTTATCATGCTGTTAACTGGGTTCAGATCACAGGTTGTACAGTGTGATTGGTGTGGCTGGTATGAGTCTTACCCGGGATTCAAAATCCTTCCTTATTGTGTACGCTCGTCCGGGCACAGTATCCTAACTGAGGCTTGGAGGAGGGTCATAGGGGGAGGAGCCAGTGCCCACCACCTGATCCTAAAGCTTTTACTTTTGTGCCCTGTCTCCTGCGGAGCCGCTATTCCCCATGGTCCTGACGGAGTCCCCAGCATCCACTACGGACTACGAGAAATAGAATTATCGGTAAGTAAATTCTTATTATAGTGTTCATAGTTTTTATGCAGAATCAAATACTGTAACTCAATGAGTAGGGTGTTTGATTAGAATTCAACAGGTTAAAGGTTTGAATCCTGGGTATGGCAGTATATTGAAATGTGTTAATGTTATTGTAACTGAATAACAACAAGCTCTCAAGTGCACGAATGTGGAATTAAGAGGATTTGTGTCCAAATCCATTTTACATATATAAAATGTGGAAGGGGCATCATAGCATGGGTTTTAGTCATGCCCCTTCCCCACGCGTCTTATGTCCCTTTTGGAAAAAAATGTGTATGTGGGAAGGAAGGGGGGGATGGGGCGCAAATTATCTCTTTGGCATAGGGCACCAGAAAGTCTAGTTACAGCTTTGGGCTAGATGTAAGTGGACACATCTGTACTGTCCTTTTTAGTTTTGTTATGTTTATTGCCCTATAAATGAAATAAGGGTCTCCAGTTCTCTCTTTTTTCGTTGTTTTTTAAGGTATAACATTTTTTTTTAAGACATTGCTTCATGTTACAAAGATGGTTGCACCGATAAGAAACAAGAACATACAAATAGCGACATAAAACGATGAAATGGGAACATAAGATTTTCGTTAAATAACAACCTCATATACATTGCACAGTCCCATAAATATAATTTAAAAGAAAGTGCAAAACAAATTATATACTAAAAGACCTGCCAGTCTATCCGTTGCAGAGACATGAGGAGGCTGGGGATCCACGATATCCCCAACACTTAGTCTGCTAGTACTATGGGAGGATCCCCAATTGCCATTCGTGTCTCAAACCATTCAGTATTTTTCAGTGAATTCTGAATTTTAGTTTGGAAATCTACCGGAAGGGTAGCGATATAGCTTTCCCAGGACTCAAAAAATTGCCCTACCAGTTTGCCTTTTTGTAAAGATGTTTCTATCCAGTGCATTTGAAATATATGATGCAGTTTCCCTTTGAACAGAGATAAAGTAGGGGGATCCTTATGTATCCAGGATTGTAGGATTGCCTTACGTGCAGCTGCACTGATTGCCAGCAGCAATCTCCTACACCCCATTGTTATTCTTTGCCTAGCCGGGATTATTCCAAAAATCGCCCATTCTGCCGTAAAAGGGATGAAATTTATCAAATGTTCCATAGCATATTGTCGTACCTGAAGCCAAAAGTGGCGGCGTAGTGGGCACAACCAGAAACAATGTAACAGGTCCGCCTTAGGTGTATGACATTTCAGACATTTGTCCGAATCTGCCATACACGCCCTATATTGTTTATATGGGCAAAAGTAAGCTCTGTGAACTATATTATAAAACATCTCCTGGTATTGTGCCGAGGGCAATAGTTTGCAAGAATGTAGCAAACTTTTCAATAGTATTTCACATGGCAGCTCAGGAAAGTCTGACAGCCATTTTTGTATTCCTGAGTCTGATTGAGAGTGATCTAGCTGGGTGATTAATTTTTTGTAATGTATAGATAGGGCTTTTGTTTGCTGCTGGTGGGGTTCGTAAAAGGGTATCTAGTTCATTATTCAAGTCCGCCCTCGATAAGGTTTTAAGCACCAAACTGGTATAATGTTGCAATTGGAGAAATGCCAATGGATAATCGCGTAGGAATGGAAATATTTCCTGCGACTGAGTAAAGGTGAGTGGCTTCCCGTTTTCTTTTTCAACCATTTGTCCTATATCCCTCAGGCCCTCATTATGAAACATCGTAAAGGGAAATCCCGCCTCCCCACGCTGGAAGTCAGGATTACCTAGAAACCGCAAATACAAGGATTTGTGGCCCCCCAAGTTTCTGGAACGTCTCAAGGAGTGCCAAAGGCGATAGACCGACCACAGAAGGGGATTATCCTTCAAATCCTGACCGCAGTCCGCTCCTATACAGTGGAGGAAGTTTGTCAAACTCTTAGATTTTATGAATTGTGCCTCGAGGTGTGTGTTCGCATATGTGTCTTTATCGTTTAACCAGTCTCTCAGAAATCTCAATAAAGATGCTTGGTTATAAAGTAATATGTTTGGGAAATTAATGCAGCCGTTAGCTTTCGGTTGTTGCAGCTTATGCATGGCAATACGAGGCCTCTTTCCCCTCCATATAAATTGGCGAAACAATTTAGTTATGTGTGTTAGATCAGATCTACTGAGTAATACGGGAAGAGATTGTAAAATATATAATAATCATGGAAACGTACACATTTTTATCAAATTGGCCCTCCCTAAATACGAGAGCATTAAATGATTCCATCCTTCCAGTTCTTTCGCTATGAAGGCTATCGCCTCTTTTACATTCAACCTATATAGATCTGAGGGATATTTCGGAAGTTTAATACCCAAATATGTTATATATGTGTTAGCCCAGTTTATAGGTATCTGTCTCCCCCATCCTGGTTGTTTTACCCCGTGTTTTAAATAGAGCCCTATAGATTTAGAAAGATTAACTTGGAAGCCCGAAATTTTTCCAAATTTGTCTAATAAATCTAAAATATCCTGTAGTGAATCTTTGGGGTTCCCAATATACACTAGCACATCGTCAGCGAAAGCTGACAGTTTTATCTCTTTTTCCCCAATTGGGATACCCTGATAAATCATCGAATTTTGTAATATTCGGAAGAGGGGGTCTATGGATAAATTAAAAAGAAGGGGCGACAGGGGGCAGCCCTGTCTAGAACCTCTTTGCATAGTAATCCGAGGACCCCGTTTGCCATTAACCAGCAAAGAGGTCGTCGGGTCAGTGTAAAGATACTTAATAACACCTACAAAATTTTCATTAAATCCTCTGTAATGTAATACACTAAACAGGTGATGCCATGACACGGTGTTGAAGGCTTTGTGTGTGTCTAGGCTTAAAAGCATGTGTTCCGAATTAGGGGTATTTCTGGATGCCACCGTCGCCGCTATTGCTGTACAAATGGCCTTGACTGATTGGCGGTCTCGCACGAAACCATACTGATGGTCCGTCAGTAAGTCAGGGAGGATCAACTGTAATCTATTCATTATGATTTTTGTGAAAAATTTTAAATCAGAGTTTAAGAGGGAAATGGGTCTATATGAATCCGCTGACAGTGGATCCTTGTCTGGCTTAGGGATTAGAGTAGTGAACGCCTGGGAGAATGTTGGATAAGTGGGATGTTCCCAATAAATTTTGTTATAAAGTTCCAATAGTGTCGGCATTAGCTCTTGTTGTAGTAATTTGTAATAAGTCCCAGTGAACCCATCAGGTCCCGGAGATTTATTCGGTTGCAAAGATGTTATGACCGCTCTAATGTCTTCTTCCCGAATGTCCCCATCTAATGTTTCTTGTTGTTCTGAGCTAAGTGTAGGCAGATTTGCCATAGACATAAAATCCCTTTGCAACTCCTCCTGTGAGGAGTAAAAGTCACTAAGATGTGCTAAAATATCGGCTGTTTTAGTGTAGGTTTCATTCCGGGCGTCATCCCTCAGGGCCGCAATAAAGGAATGTTTCTTCCTTGCTTTGGACGTAATGGCCAACAACTTCCCAGTTCTATTTCCCCATTTGTAGTAATGAAATTTAGTGAAATCTAAACGTTGTTGTGCCTGAGCTGTTAAAAAGGCATCAAGTAATTTTTTGTCACGTAAATATATTTCCAAAAGATCCTCAGAATGGTTAGTTTTGTAAGCATTAAAACTATGGGACATGGCTGCGTGTAATTCATAATACTTTTTTTGTGTTGTCTTTCCTCTTTTTTACTACATACCCAATTATATGACCTCGTAACACTGTCTTTGACGTCTCCCAGAACAGCACCGAGTTATCCCAATGCTCTATGTTATCGTCCACAAAATTATTCCAAGAGTGCAGTAGAAATTTCTTGAAATCTTCCGAGGAGGACAGGTAGTCCGGGAAACACCAAAGGCAGTCCACACCTACACAGGATGCCAGCATATATCTCCAATCCTACCTGTGCGTGGTCTGAGATAATTATGTCATCTAAAGTAGCGTTTTTGGTCTGGTCCAAAAAGTGGTCCGCTAACAATATGTAGTCTATCCGTGACAATGAACCATGCACCCTGGACAGATGGCTATAGGATCTGTCAGTCTGATGTAATAGGCGCCACGGATCACTTAAGTGTAAAGTGTCCTTCATTTCCTGTATGTATTTCCAGCATGGGGAGGAGGGCCTCACGACGTGGGAAGATTTATCTAACGTAGGGTCATCTACCGTGTTGAAATCCCCACCCACCACTAGGGTGTAGTTAACCCTGCTAGCCAAGACCTGAGCGAGCCAGCGCAAAAACTCTCCAGTTGCCACATTGGGTGTGTATAAGTTTACTAGCGTACATTTTTTACCCTCGATTAGTGTATCCAGTATTAAATAGCGACCCTCAGGATCTGCTATTGAGTGCAAGATTTCATATCTCAGGTGTCTGTGGAATACAATTGCCACCCCTCTAGACTTAGAAGAGTAAGAGGCTTGTATACACTCCGCTATCCAGGGGGCACGTAAAACAGAGTCATCACCCAGTCTCCAATGAGTTTCCTGTAAAAAGGCTATAGAGGGGCATCTCCTGCGGAGGAGGGTGAGGATTTCTTTCCTTTTAATCAGGGTGTTCAGTCCCCCCACGTTCCAGGACAGTATGGAACAATGGGAGTTATCCCTAACACTAGGGACGTCATTGGAATCATCCGCCATCAGTAAAGGAAATAGGAGAGAAATAGTATCGACCCAACCCCTGTCCCGTGGTCACAAGGAAGAGCTTCCCTATATCCAGGAGGGGTATCGGGCGGGTCCTAAATACAATGAGACTCGAGCCCCAGACTCCTCCTCCCGCCTCACATCTCTGAGTCCCTGTAATACAAATAAAGTAGGTCAGTTCAGTTTGAAATGGAAGCAATACATTAACATTTTTTACATAAACAGTTGAATCTGGGCCATCCAACAGACCCAAAATAAATAACTGAGGATCCCCAACTCCATCGGAGGGGATGCTCTGGTCTGTCAAAAACCATAACACAAGTAACAAGAACCATATCAATTCTTTGCACAACTGACAAAGTATCATCAATTTAAGGTAAAGGAAAAAAAGAAAATATAAACAATCAAGGTCTTATATTGTGACTTAGCTGTATAAGAAGACTCATTAACAGGGGCCTGGTGGCACAGTCGGACACCTCCCAGGGATCCTCTATTAAACACATCGGTATCACTGCTGGTGATAATGGTGAGGGTAGATTTCCCCGAGTAGGAGGACAAAAGGCACCCAGACCCTTCAATTTGTAACATTCCTGTAGGTCATGGAAAACCCATGAAATTAATTTTCATCACTAGCGTTAGAGCGGGCTGGTGAAGGAGGGCCATTTCTTAAGAAATGTGATTTCGCTTGTTGAGGGTCAGTAAATATCTGAGTATGGCCATTTTCAATAACCCTCAATTTGGCTGGGTAAAGCAGCGCAAATTTTATCTTTTTGTTTACCGAGAACTTACAGACCTCCGAAAAGGCCTTGGGTTTTTGAGAGACCATAACTGAGAAGTCCTGGAACACTAAGATTTTTTGGCCCTCCACCCTAAGTTCGGGGGCAGCGCAATATGCCTGTAATAATTTCTCTTTGTCCCTATAGTCGAGGAATTTGGCAATAATCGGTCTGGGTTGGGCACCCCTGTCTCTGCGTTGCGCACCTAACCTGTGTGCCCTCTCCACCGGCAGCAGGATATCTGTATCTGGGAATCCTAGTGCCACCGGAATAAAAGTGCTGACATAGACCAGCAATTGTGTGTCCGAAACAGACTCAGGTATGCCTATAAAGTGCAAATTACATCTACTATTTCTATTTTCTAAATCATCAAGTTTCTCCATCATGGGCCAATATTTACTAATATTCGTGTTTGAGTCGGTTTGTGTAGTGTTTAAACTCGTTTTTTATCGGGTGCATTTTCATGCAACCTTTTGAATCCAGGGCCCTCATTCCGAGTTGTTCGCTCGCAAGGCGATTTTAGCAGTATTGCACACGCTAAGCCGCCGCCTACTGGGAGTGAATCTTAGCTTCTTAAAATTGCGAACGATGTATTCGCAATATTGCGATTACACACCTCGTAGCAGTTTCTGAGTAGCTCCAGACTTACTCGGCATCTGCGATCAGTTCAGTGCTTGTCGTTCCTGGTTTGACGTCACAAACACACCCAGCGTTCGCCCAGACACTCCTCCGTTTCTCCGGCCACTCCTGCGTTTTTTCCGGAAACGGTAGCGTTTTTTCCCACACGCCCATAAAACGGCCTGTTTCCGCCCAGTTTCACCCATTTCCTGTCAATCACATTACGATCGCCTGAGCGAAGAAAAAGCCGTGAGTAAAAATCCAAACTTCATAGCAAATTTACTTGGCGCAGTCGCAGTGCGGACATTGCGCATGCGCACTAAGCGGAAAAACGCTGCGATGCGAAGAAATTTTCAGAGCGAACGACTCGGAATGACCTCCCATATACGCCAAGTTACTAAGCATTCTAGTTTATTGTTTTCGTGTTTTCCGATGTCGATGCCAGTCGTCTTTTTTTGGCACATTTGCGGCCGTCATTGTCGTTTGCGTACGTGTTTTTGTTGTTTTTGCTGGGTTCTTTTCTAAGTTAAACGCGGCAGGGTTTTTTTTTTCCTGCGGCCGCATTTTCACTTTTAGTTTCGATTTTCATCCCCGTTCGTGATTGGTTGTGTTTCAGATGGTAGGAGTGTCTGTGCGCAAACATATAAATACGCCCCAAACCGTCCGCACCTCGTGGGTTTAGTTAGTGGTGAGGAGGGAGGTTGTGCTGTGGAGGTTGGTGAGTAGTTGGTTTGGTGAGGAGATTTTTGGGTGATTTCTGAGTGTAGTATTGTGTTTGAAAGTAGTCTTGTCATTCTTGTAGTCTTGTATTTTGTGGTTTTGTCTAATTTTTGGTCCAAGTAATTTTTTTTATTAGTCCCTTGTCACGTGTGTGTGTGTGTGTGTGTGTGTGTGTGTGTGTGTGTGTGTGTGTGTGTGTGTGTGTGTGTGTGTGCGTGATTTGTGCAGTGGTAGTGGAGGAGTGTGTTGTTTGTCTTTTTCTTTTTCTGTGTTAAGTGTTTAGACACACAATTATGTGTGACTCAGAGGTGGGTGAGGTGGAGGGTGTGAGTGAGGGGGAGGAGGTCGGTCAGGTGGAGGAGGTGAGTGTGAGTGAGGTTAGTGAGGTGGAGGAGGTGGGTGAGGTTGCTGCAGCAGCCTCAAGTGACAGTGATAGTGACAGTCAGAGAGCTCCGCAGCCACGCACCACTACTAAGACTGGGCGGAATGTAAAGTTTAGTTATGCAGAAAATGTGGCATTGGTGCGGGAGCTGATGAAGTATCAGCGCCAGCTATTTGGGCCTGAGTCAGCCAAGGTGCCAACACGGAGGAAGACGGTGTTGTGGGCGAAAGTAGTTGCTGCTGTAAATAGTGAGGGGGTGGTGAAGCGGACGGAGGACACGTGCCGCAAACGGTACTATGACATAAAGCGACGTGTCAACTTCAAGTCCAAAATGGCCAAGGAGGCGAAGTCGGCTCGCAAAACCGGTGGTGGTCCGCCCTTTATTGCCACATATCTGGACTATGAGGAGCCCATGCGGACTATAATCCCTCCAGAAGTAGTGTCTGCAACCCATGTCCGGGATTCCGATCGCCCCAGGAAGGATGGTGAGCATGTGTATTTGCCTTAACATTCTATGACATTACTTCTGGCTTACTGTATGTTTTAAATGTGTGTCATGTGACGTTGCATATTACTCCCATCTTCAAGTGTGCGTCATCAAATACATTGTTTTGGGTCATGTTTTATACAAAAGTCAATGTTACGTCTTACTTGCTTGTATGTCATGTGGTTTTTGGACAGTACATTTTCCATGTGTAGTTTGGACTTGGTGTGTCATTGAATTGTCCCGCAATAATGTTTTCCTTTTGCACATTGGCCCTCATTCCGAGTCGTTCGCTCGGTATTTTTCTTTGCATCGCAGCGTTTTTCTGCTTAGTACGCATGCGCAATGTTCGCACTGCGACTGCGCCAAGTAATTTTGCTATGAAGATAGTATTTTTACTCACGGCTTTTTCTTCGCTCCGGCGATCGTAGTGTGATTGACAGGAAATGGGTGTTACTGGGCGGAAACACGGCGTTTTATGGGCGTGTGGATAAAAACGCTACCGTTTCCGGAAAAAACGCGGGAGTGGCTGGAGAAACGGAGGAGTGTCTGGCCGAACGCTGGGTGTGTTTGTGACGTCAAACCAGGAACGACAAGCACTGAACTGATCGCAGATGCCGAGTAAGGTTGAAGCTACTCAGAAACTGCTAAGTAGTTTGTAATCGCAATATTGCGAATACATCGTTCGCAATTTTAAGAAGCTAAGATTCACTCCCAGTAGGCGGTGGCATAGCGTGTGTAACTCTGCTAAAATCGCCTTGCGAGCGAACAACTCGGAATGAGGGCCCTTGTACATTTTGAAAGTTGGAATATGTTTTTTATTTCAGTTATCCATGTGCAATGTTTCAAATCAGTGGTTGATATGTTAGAGGCTGGAGTAGTGCAAAGTGTCTTTCAAGGCAGTTACATGTGTAATTTCATTAGTACTCAATGTAATATTGTTTAAGTCAAGGCCACTATTTGCTGGTTCATTTTGAGTCTGTATTTGTACACTGACACAACAACTGCAGACTTAAGGTGTGTACACACGGTAAGATATTTTCTTCCGATTCTGACTATATAGTCAGAATCGGAAGAAAATATAGTGCAGATCGCAAGGTGACAGTCACCTTGCGATCCCGATCCGATGCCGATGCGCGGCCCCGCGCGGTCGGCATCGGAAGAAAAAATAGGCTGTGCAGGCAAGTCAATCCTGACTATCTCTATAGAAGAGATAGTCAGGATTGAAATCGCACATAGCCAGCATCGCAAGCACAGTTATTATGTGCTTGCGATACTGGCTAAGTGCCGACCCGGCCCCCTGTCGCACGGTGAGAATCGGATAAGTCCGAATCTCACCGTGTGTATGCACCCTTAGTTACCTTACTGTTTTTTTTTTTTATTATTTATTATTATTTTTTGTTGCCCTCATATTGTGGTAATGTGTGTTTGGAGTGCCACATCACAGACCTATTTCTATATTGCATCTGTAATTTTTTTCCTTTTATTAGAAAATGAAGCTGTGTGTGTTTTGACTTGTTAGTGTATGTTTTTGGAATTGTGTCCTATGTCTGTGTCCTGTATATGATTCCCTGTGTTGCACTTTCCATAGTGCATATGGCTATTGGACGTTGTTTTGGGTTTGATGTTGTGCTTTTTGTGTTTAATGTCCTTATTTTTAAATTCATAATAAAACATCCATTTTTTAAAGGTGTAATGTTTATAAGCATAATGGGTGGATGTATTAACAATAGCATGATTTTTTATTTTTTTTATTTACAGTGTTGAAAAAAAGCAGTACTGGTCGTCCTACAGTCACTCCCATCACATCTGATGATGATGACGCTGCAGAAGCAGGTAAAGTGTCCATTGTAGTATAGGTTAGGTTTGTAATTGAATGGCCATAACAAAATGTCACTTTCAATACTAGGTCCATCCAAAGAAGTCTTAAGCAGCAGAAGGCGCACTTCTGGAACACACCACAAAAAACATCTGCCAGCAAAGAAAGCAAGGTCTGATGTCCAGGGCCAACCACAGCAGGCTACCTCGCCACGAAGATTATCTACTGTTTGTTCGGTGCCCCCACTCCAAATTTTGGACACACCTCCAAGATGCCAACCACACTCCCCTCATCTTGATTGTGAGTAACAAACTGTGATAACAATTAAAAATGTCAGATCTTTAAAAAACCATTTACTTAAACTCATTAAGTAAATACCCATCAAAATCTGCTATACTTACCCAAGTCAGTAAAACATGAAATGGAAACCTAACAAAATGGCCTTCACAACATCCAGTAAAGATATGTATGTCCACACCAGCCAAACAGTAGCACAATGTGTGGAAGATGCTGCAACAGAAACTCATGTGTAAGCTTTGCAAATAGTAAGGTTGTTAGAATCATTTACACATGTGTGTTTGTCCTAACATTGCCAACTGCATACAAAAACATTACTATGTTTTGGTTGGAGACAGGGTTCACTACGATCTGCCGGCGGCCGGCCTCCCGGCGACCAGCATACCGGCGCCGGGAGGCCGGCCGCCGGCTTACCGACAGTGTGGCGAGCGCAAATGAGCCCCTTGCGGGCTCGCTGCGCTCGCCACACTATTTTATTCTCCCTCCAGGGGGGTCGTGGACCCCGACGAGGGAGAATAAGTGTCGGTATGCCGGCTGTCGGGCTCCCGGCGCCGGTATGCTGGTCGCCGGGAGCCCGACCGCCGGCATACTGAAGACCACCCCTATAAGGCAACACATTATGGATTACAATGTATTTTTAGTCAGGAGTATGTCTGATGTACCATACAACTCATGTGTTTGCTTTCAGAATGAAGTAACCAGACACATTTGCCACAAACAGGCATACAGATGTGTCCACATACATCTTTGCTATATCCGACCATGTATGGCTTGGTTTAACATACTATAGACTCAGAGATTTAGCCATGCCTTGTGATTTTTCTTAACTTGCTTCTTTAATATGTTACTTTATACATATTCTATTATGGCAAACATAAATTTAAAAATCCATCCACTCGTTACTCATGCAAAACACCTTAGCCATGTTTTGCATGTTGTGCCAAATTTAGCAAATTAGCAAAGATGTAAGTGGACACATCTGTATGTATGTATTTAAGTAATGAGTGATGATGTTGCTAGGCCGGATATCTGAAAGCACCAGTCCATTACATGTGTTCCATGTTTAGTGCTTTGTACCAATGTATTAAACATACGGATAAGTAACGGATAAATGTTTTCAATTTCAGCTTCTAGTCCTGGTACCAGCATCCCTCCGCAACAACAGCAACACAGTGACATGGATGACACAATCATGTTAGAAATGCATCCAGTAATCGAAGGAATCAGCCCCCCAGCACCTGTGAGTACTCCACCACAGCAAAGCACACCACCACCCCAACACAGCCCAACAACACCAGTAACACAAGGCCCTGATCAAGTGTTCTGGACCATTTGGGCTAGACAGCAGGCCACTAATGAAGATTGCCTGCGTAGGCAGACCCAAATGTTTGCAAGCCTACCATCTCACCTCAGACGAATCAGCAGATATCTGAGTAGACAAAATGAAACAAACACAAGAATTGCAAATACCATGGAAATCATGCGTGCAGACATTACACATGTCATGGGCAACTTACAGCGCATAATGGAAGAACAGCACAGACAACAGCAAAGCTATATCAACATTTTAGAAAGCAATCAAATGATCAATGAATCCATGTCCAGAATTGTAGACAATCAAAATGCTGCAACACGTGAACTCAATGCCACCCTCACTAACCTCAATTAAACACTCAGATCCCTGCAGCAACAGCAAACAAGCAGCAGTTCTGGTACAACTACTCCAAATGTAACGCCAGTGTCATCACCACCAAGGCGCTCCACCAGAGCTTGCCAACACGACAGTGGTAAAGGCAAAGGCCAGGACAAGCAACCACCCAAATAAACATTAAAAAAAAACACACAGCCATTTCTTTAAAGAGAAGAGAAACAAAACACTTACCAAGTGTATGATTAACAGAATATATATAACACTTAGCTCCTTGACAATTTGTACAACATCATTAATTATAACTGGTACAAACAACAACAGGAATTTTGTTTGCAAATTTCTTCTTTATCATCTTTGTATTTTTTGTTAGCAGGAAACTGCTGTTTAAGCTGCACATAGATGTTAGCATGCAGAAAGCAGACCACTTGATTTTTTTCTAATCATTACTCTTTCTAGATTCTAATCATTCTTTGAGCCAGCAGACAGACTAATTGGCAGCCAGGCAGATTGTCTTAAGCAGGCAGAAAGCAGACCACTTGATTTTTTTTCTAATCATTACTCTTTCTAGATTCTAATCATTCTTTCAGCCAGCAGACAGACTAATTGGCAGCCAGGCAGATTCATCCATGACCAATACAATTTACAATGTGAATTGTAACTGTTTAACATTTCTTCTCTAGATGAATTGACAATAAAAACACAATTGAGTTGGCTAAAAGTGTCCTAATATGTTGGGGATAATATTTAGATAATTCAGTCCGAAAATGACTGACATTATTGTTGTGCCATGTTTGTGTGTGTTAAAAACAAGTAATCAGATTTAAAAACATGATGCAGAAACAACAACATTTGAAATATTTGAAAGTTGAACACAAATGTGTGTAATAATGGATATATGTTGAAAAATGTGTATTGCCTTACAAATCTACAAGTTTTGGGCTGCAAACATAAGGAAAGAAATTATTTTGCATGAGAGAAGTTTGTGTCCCTTTTATAAGCATCCTAATTCAGGTTAGAATGATTTGTAAGTGTCAACACATGTAAACACGGATGAAAAAAGCAGGTCTATTTTTTTGCCGCTTTTTTTACCGATTCGCAAAAAAATACGACTGCAATTGAGCACTCAGAAACTAACACCCAAATACGAATGAATAGTGAATTCCTGTATTCTATGAAATAACAGCTGCATTTGACCGATGGTCTATTCATTCGTATTTCTGAACGTTGTCATTCAAACCATTACGAATAGTCCAAACACTGCCGAGATTGGTGCTTAGTGAATTCCCGGATTGGGACTTAGAAAAAAAAACACAAATCGGACAAACTCGAATTTTTAGTAAATACTGGCCATGGTGTGGATAGTTTGAGATTTAGCTGCGAGTTCCTGTTGCAAAACATGAACTGAGTCGTCGGCGTCACTGGTTCTCTGTCCAAAGTATCAGGTCTAAGCTGTGTTTGATTCTATCTTAGCTAAAGATGTATCCAGCCTAGCATGCAAGTCCTCAAACTTCTTGTCTATGAAAGTCATTAACATATTAATGACTTGTTTGGCATTTTCAGCAGGTGACGGAAATGTTATATTGCGAGGATATGACTGGGAAGCAGACTCCTCCCCTCCAGACGATGGAGACGGAGGAGTTGGGAGATGGGACGCATTCACTTTTTGGGCAGTTTGGCGTTTATAAGTTGATTTTGCATTAGAAGTAGGCATTTCTGCTGAGGAATTCTGATGTTTTTCCAAAAATTTGTCCATAACACTATGGACCAATATAGAGAAGAGAGGTAGGACAAGCACACATGCGCGAACAATAAGGTGACCCCCTGAAAATGTGTCATAGTCTTACTAAAGTGTGCAGTTGGACCTTGAAGTTTATCTTAACACCTACATTATTTCACATAAAATATCGATTAATCAGTGAGCGGTACCTTGTGCAAGATTTGAGATGGAAGAAGGACAAACCACAGCTCCCCAGAACAGTGCTAGGGCCACGGGTAGTTCAACACACCACCAAGTATATCTCACTGAAACACCACACTCTAGAAATATAGTAACGGTGACATTGGCGGTCAATTCGTGAGGAACAACATTTGGTCGAAAATCAAACACCCATAAGGGAGAGAAAAAAAAAAAATATGGGTCATGCAGCCGCGTGCAAGTGAGAGGATGACACTCGTCTCTCAGGGTATAGAGTAACCACGTGGAAATATATGATTAGTAAAAATAAGACAAATAGACCGTCCCCCAGAAATTATAAACCTTAATTCTGTAGCCCTATTCGGTAATGCTTGTAATAGGTATTTGTGTCCAAATAAGGTTAATTAATAGCCAAAGGAGATGTGGAAAAAAAACAAAAAACAATTATAACTAACCACAAGGTGGCAGTATAGGTACATGCAATAAAGTCTCTGGATTCCTGGAGAGAGAAAAAACAAAATATATGAACTGAGAAACGAATAATAAAAGTTATTATGATATAGAGAAAGTTTGCAGGAAAGGAGGATTCAAAAGTTGTCCAATGCAAATGAACATATAAATTTTTCCCCTCTTCTTTATTTCTCCCTCAAAGCACAGGATGACCTGCTTGTGTAATAGACGTGTTCGGGCAGATAAATGAAAAAACCAGCATCCATATATGAGCAGTTTGTGAGCAGCCCAATGATGGCCACCTTGCAGCTCCCTATAAAAATAATACAAACAGTTCAAGTACAAGTCCTGCAGCCAAGTTCGTACCAGCCACCTCACCCGCCTGGTCGGCAATCTAAGTGCGGGTGTGCGCCCCCCTATGTACAGTGGAGGCATAGTTGAGCAGTCTCATGCAGGGAGAGAAGTAGTAGAGTAAAGAGGAGGACAAATGAATGGGTAGGGAGAAAAGGTGACGGGGGGAATGGAAACACACCAGGAGGGAATGGTTTGAAGTATAGGGAGAGAATAATTGTCAGAGTATGTTAATAAAGGAGAAAGGGGGATAGACATACAGTGTTAGTACCTGGGGGGAAGAGGGCATGCCATCCCATTCAGACAACGTAAGCTGTGGTGGTGTATTATCGGGAGGCTGAGTATGACGCCAGTTGAAGAGGACCTCAGAGACCTTCAATGCACCAAGTGCAGAACGGACGACCCTGATCGGAGTAAATCCACTGAGACAAGTGGAGTGCAGTGTGCGGGATATTCCTGTGTTGCAGCAGCTATTCAGAAGTCAGGCCGCAGGGTCAGAGGCCTGGCATCCTCCGTAGATGGTCCGTGATGTGCCGTCTCGCGAATGGGCTACCTTCCCCCAATCACCCACGTAGGCGCGCAGGCTGCCACCACTCAATGACAGGGCAGTACAGTACTGCGGCTCTGCAGACATGGCTCCGTCCCGGTAAGCCCTCTGGCCACCTCACCCGTCTCGATGCGGGGCGACCTCTCCCGCTGCAGCCACGCACTCCGGAGTAGAAGTAGGTCCCCACGGCTTCACATAGGTAGGAATGGGTATGGGATCGGGGAGCAATGACTCCCAAGTCGATGGTGGCAGCACTCGTCCAGTGCCGGCAGCCCGCCTCAGGGTTTACAGGCAGGGGTGTATTCGCGCCAACGCCACGTTGGCGGTCATGCTGGCCGTCTCATCCGATGGCCTGACTCCGAGGCAATGTATGAACCTCATCCACACCACAGATATCCCCACGATCAGCAGAATCTGAGCAGTAACAGGGTACAAGTCTCCTGTCAGTAAGTCCCGCAGGAAAAGAGGATTATGAGGGATTCACTGTGTGGCTCGGAGGAGCTATATTAAAAAGCGGCCATGCTAGCTGGCCTCACCCCCGGAAGTCTCTCCAGCTCTCTTTTTTAATGAATCTCCTATTCCTGTAATAATTTCCATTCTTTCTGCACTGCTCTCTATCCTGGCTGCAGGCACTGTTTTTTCACATTTGCTATGTGGCTCCCAGGTTTATATGCTACTAGTGGTTTGGACTTGTCATTCGTTGGGTCATGACTATGCAAAAATACATAGAAATATGATTGTGTGTCCAAAGGATTGCAGTCACACTCATTATACGCCATCATAGAAACATTAAACATTACATGAATTTTAATGGGTGATCACTTTTGCACTAGTTACTCCTGGAATGTTCACCATCTTACCACTATCTCTGTAAATTGCTGTTAATGAAGGGAGTAACCAAAGACTGTTGCTAAGTAACAGCTACATTACAGTGATTGACAGTGTGTCTGTATTCTGACTCCTCCCACCAGTGTCAGTGATGTCATTCCCTAAGAGTTCCAACATCTACTGAGCATGTCTGACCCGGTACTTGCCATTCATCTCTATTATATCTATTACTATAGAATCAGAGCCTGATTGATCATCACATTTGCAGCTGCGTACCGCAGCGACTGGAAAGAAGAGAACCAGGAATGGGAGGCAAGCATAACGGGATGGGAGGAGACAGAGCGGCTGAGGTGACACGGAACATCTGTCAGAGGCGGAAATTGGCACTGGATAGTGGCTACTAGTTAGGTATGAAATGGGCTATGTTGAAGGATTTATTTCAGATGAGAGATTTATTATTTATTTAGTGTTTGCTAGTTATGTTGTGTACTAGTGTATTGTGTATGTGTGAGCTTAGTATGTCACCCAGGTCCCTCCTAACCTCTGGAATCATCTCTATCGCTCCATTAGCCTGTCATCCAGCCTCCCAGCCTTAGCATATGCCCCTAATATTAACTTCTAGCTCACAACCCCTCCTCTTACCTCTGCCGGCCATGGCCCCATTGTGCCCACCCATATCCCATGTCCCATGTGTCCTCATACAGCTATCCCATTTGTGCCATATGGTGCAATTCCCATACTGTGCACTTTCTCCTCCATTTTATACTTTTCCCTTCAAATTTGTGTCTTGGTTTGTAAAACTGTGTTCTAGTTACATAGGATTATATGGTCATATATCACATGGCATGGGATGCTAGCTGGCCCCTGACCCCACTGTGATGTCATCAGGCCCATTGTGATGTCAGCTGGCCCATGGCTCTGTGGCTGTCTAATCTCACCTCCAGACAGTTACTGCAATGTCTGCAGTGCTACTAGTTACATAGGATTAGGTATTATGTAGCAGAGGAATTGCTATGAAGTCACAGAGTAAGTATAGTGATGCTTGGCATGGGTCACTGGAATCGGGCCTGTCTTCTGCCTGTGTAACCTAGATTGTGCACCCTGCTCCCTTTCTAGCGACACACAATGGGGCAGATGTATTAAGCCTGGAGAAGGCATAAAGAAGTGATAAAGCGGTGATAAGTACAAGGTCATAACGCACCAGCCAATCGGTTCCAATTTGTAAATTCACAGTTATGAGCTGATTGGCTGGTACGTTATTACATTGCACTTATCACTGCTTATCACTTCTTTATGCCTTCCCCAGGCTTAATACATCTGTCCCAATATGTAGCAGCTGTTCATCTCTCACACTATGTGCTGGCTACTATACTTTCCCTCTTATCTTGGCTAGTAACAATGAGTTTCCTATACTTACTGTATATGACAGCTAAATCTGTTTTCCTAAACATGGGGGTAATTCTGAGTTGATCGCAGCTTCAAGCTTGTTAGCAATTGGGCAAAACCATGGCCCTCATTCCGAGTTGATCGTTCGTTATTTTTCATCGCATCGCAGTGAAATTTCGCTTAGTGCGCATGCGCAATAGTCGCACTGCGACTGCGCAAAGTAACTTTGCTATGAAGATAGTTTTTTTACTCACGGCTTTTTCTTTGCTCCGGCGATCGTAGTGTGATTGACAGGAAATGGGTGTTACTGGGCGGAAACACGGCGTTTTAGGGGCGTGTGGATGAAAACGCTACCGTTTCCGGAAAAAACGCAGGAGTGGCCGGAGAAACGGGGGAGTGTCTGAGCGAACGCTGGGTGTGTTTCTGACGTCAATCCAGGAACGACAAGCACTGAACTGATCGCACAGGCAGAGTAAGTGTGGAGCTACTCTAAAACTGCTAAGTAGTTTGTGATCGCAATAATGCGAATACATCGGTCGCAATTTTAGGATGCTAAGATACACTCCCAGTAGGCGTAGGCTTAGCGTGTGTAACTCTGCTAAATTCGCCTTGCGACCGATCAACTCGGAATGAGGGCCCATGTGCACTGCAGGGGAGGCAGATTTAACATGTGCAGAGAGAGTTAGATTTGGGTGTGGTGAGTTCAATCTGCAATCTAAATTGCAGTGTAAAAATAAAGCAGCCAGTATTTACCCTGCACAGAAACAAAATAACCCACCCAAATCTAACTCTCTCTGCACATGTTATATCTGCCTCCCCTGCAGTGCACATGGTTTTACCCAACTGCTAAAAAATTTCCTGCTGCGATCAACTTGGAATTACCCCCCATGTTTTTACTCCTGCTGTGCTCTATAACAATGATACTTTTACCAAACTTTCTCTTACGTCCTAGAGGATGCTGGGGTCCATTTTAGTACCACGGGGTATAGATGGGTCCATTAGGAGCCATGGGCACTTTAGGAGATTAATAGTGTGGGCTGGCTCCTCCCTCTAAGCCCCTCCTACCAGACTCAGTTTAGAAAATGTGCCCCTACTGGCAACAGCCTTCCTGCTTTGTGGGACTTAGGGGGGGAGTAGGAACCAACTCTTGAAGTTAATGGTTCTCTGTCTCCGCTGACAGGACACTGAGCTCCTTAGGGTGCTGATCGCAAGCCCACGAGGTGACCGCTCACTCCCGCAGCACGGCCGAACCCCCTAACAGAGCCAGAAGATAGAAGAGTGGTGAGTACATCGCCGGTGTCCCGGTTAGCGGGTCGCCGGCCGGTATGGCGGCACAAGGGTGGCTCAGCAACACACAGTGTAGGCGCTTGGAGGGGCATCCTGGGCCAGCGAGATCACCCTAAACTGGTAAAAGCAGCTAACAGGGGCTAATCCCGCTGTTAGCATATAAAACCTCCGGCCAGTATAGTCAAATTGTGCGGGAAGACGCGCGCCATTACAAGGGGCGGGGCTTCTCCTCAGAGTGGATTCAGCACTCACCAGCGCCATTTTATCCCTGCAAACATAGGAAGCAAGACGCTGACAGGGAGCGCTGCCCACCACATAACTCCAATTATCCTCTGCGGTACCAGGGTGGTATAGACAGGGGGGGGGGGGGGGAGTGTGTTGTTTGTACTAAGTAACCTATTAAGGTTGGTTAGTCAGCGCTGGGCTTTTATCATAATAACTGCCCACAGGGGCGCTGTGTGGCTGGCTCCTTAGACTCTGTGGCTCTCTGAAGGTACTCTGGGGGAAACTGTATCTGACATTTTCCTGTGTGTGTGTAAGTGTGTATATCCCACATTACCATGTCTAAGGACTCTGTGTCCTGCGCTGCAGAGTGTTTATCTTCTCCTGAGGAGTCTATTCCATGTACTCAGGACTGCTATATGCTTTCTCAGCCTTCCGAATCTGAACCCACATGGGTGGATTCTTTAAGGGGAATGATATCCCAGATTTCTACAAGGATGTCACATACTGAGAAAGAGACGCAGTTTTTGAGGAAATCTGTGGGGGGTTTGCAGCATTTGGCCCCCACTAATTCATCAAAAACCCCACCTACATACCCACAAAAGCGTACACTTGCCCAGATAATGCAAGCTGACACTGATACTGACTCTGATACAGGGGACGGTGATGGGGATATGTAGGGGGGGATGCATCCCTTGCTAAAGGGGTGCAACTAATGATTGAAGCCATTAGGGATGTTTTGCACATTACTGAGAACAGGGCCGGCTCCAGGCCTACTAGCACCCTGAGTGAGAACATTTAAAAGCGCCCCCCCAACCCCTATTGGGTGCTCCTGGAAAAGTGGGCGTGGCCTCGTAACTTCATATTATCAAACTATAAATATATTTTCACACCCCCTCTACGCACACAATTAGCAGCCTTACACATAACAGCCACAGTAGTGTTCCTTACATATGTCTCCAGTATAGTGTCAGATACACATGTCTCCAGTATAGTGCCAGATACACATAACGTGAGGTGCCAGATTGACATTATATGCCCCCCAGCAGTGCCAGCTACACATGACATGCCCCGTAGCAGTAACAGCTACACATGACATGCCCCGCAGCAGTGCCAGCTGCACATGACATGCTTCGCAGCAGTGCCAGCTACACATGACATGCCCCCCAGCAGTGCCAGATACACACAATATGCCCCCCAGCAATGCAGCTACACATGATAGTGTTCACTTTTTAGGGCAGGGTGCTGATCACAGGGAGGACACATTTTTAAGTTAGGAGGGCAAAATGATGTACATACTGTAATGCTTGGTGCTCCCCTACCTACATGCCAAAGCATGGACAGTGTGCACCGCAGGCGCGCATCAACAATTTAGGGGCATTGCTTTGTGGGGAAGGGGCACGGCCACAAAATAGTGGCAATTCGCATTACACCACACAGTAGTGCAGCTAATACACATTGCACCAGGTAGAACCTCCTATACACACTGCGACAGGTAGAGCACTTATACACTTTGTGCCAGGCAGAGCACGTTATACACTTTGCGCCAGTCAGAGCACGTTATACACTTTGCGCCAGGCAGAGCACGTTATACACTTCTCACCAGGCAGAGCACGCTATACACTTTGCGCCAGGCAGAGCACTGAGACACATTGCACCAGGTAGAGCACTGAGACACATTGCAACAGGTAGAGCACTGAGACACATTGCCTAGCCACAGACACATAGCGGGAACACTACGTGATATGCTCCCCAGCCGTGCCAGCTACACATGACATGCCCCCCAGCAGTGCCAGCTACACATGACATGCCCCCCAGCAGTGCCAGATACATAAATTGCCACACAGTGCCAGATATGTCCCCACAATTCCAGATACATAAATGACCCTACAGTGCCAGATACATAAATGCCCCCACAGTGCAGATATGCCCCCAGAGTGCCAGATACATAAATGCCCCTACAGTGCAGATATGCCCCCAGAGTGCCAGATAATAAGAATTTACTTACCGATAATTCTATTTCTCGTAGTCCGTAGTGGATGCTGGGAACTCCGTAAGGACCATGGGGGAATAGCGGCTCCGCAGGAGACTGGGCACAAAAGTAAAGCTTTAGGACTACCTGGTGTGCACTGGCTCCTCCCCCTATGACCCTCCTCCAAGCCTCAGTTAGGATACTGTGCCCGGACGAGCGTACACAATAAGGAAGGATTTTGAATCCCGGGTAAGACTCATACCAGCCACACCAATCACACCGTACAACCTGTGATCTGAACCCAGTTAACAGCATGATAACAGAGGAGCCTCTGGAAAGATGGCTCACAACAACAATAACCCGATTTAGTTAACAATAACTATGTACAAGTATTGCAGACAATCCGCACTTGGGATGGTCGCCCAGCATCCACTACGGACTACGAGAAATAGAATTATCGGTAAGTAAATTCTTATTTTCTCTGACGTCCTAGTGGATGCTGGGAACTCCGTAAGGACCATGGGGATTATACCAAAGCTCCCAAACGGGCGGGAGAGTGCGGATGACTGCAGCACCGAATGAGAGAACTCCAGGTCCTCCTCAGCCAGGGTATCAAATTTGTAGAATTTAGCAAACGTGTTTGCCCCTGACTAAGTAGCTGCTCGGCAAAGTTGTAAAGCCGAGACCCCTCGGGCAGCCGCCCAAGATGAGCCCACCTTCCTTGTGGAATGGGCTTTTACAGATTTTGGCTGTGGCAGGCCTGCCACAGAATGTGCAAGCTGAATTGTATTACAAATCCAACGAGCAATAGTCTGCTTAGAAGCAGGAGCACCCAGCTTGTTGGGTGCATACAGGATAAACAGCGAGTCAGATTTTCTGACTCCAGCCGTCCTGGAAACATATTTTCAGGGCCCTGACTACGTCCAACAACTTGGAGTCCTCCAAGTCCCTAGTAGCCGCAGGTACCACAATAGGTTGGTTCAGATGAAATGCTGAAACCACCTTAGGGAGAAAATGAGGACGAGTCCTCAATTCCGCCCTGTCTGAATGGAAGATCAGATAAGGGCTTTTACAGGATAAAGCCGCCAATTCTGACACGCGCCTGGCCGAGGCCAGGGCCAACAGCATGACCACTTTCCATGTGAGATATTTTAACTCCACAGATTCAAGTGGTTCAAACCAATGTGACTTTAGGAACCCCAAAACTACATTGAGATCCCAAGGTGCCACTGGAGGCACAAAAGGAGGCTGTATATGCAGTACCCCTTTTACAAACGTCTGAACTTCAGGAACTGAAGCTAGTTCTTTCTGGAAGAAAATTGACAGGGCCGAAATTTGAACCTTAATGGACCCCAATTTTAGGCCCATAGACACTCCTGTTTTCAGGAAATGCAGGAATCGACCTAGTTGAAATTCCTCCATTGGGGCCTTACTGGCCTCGCACCGCGCAACATATTTTCGCCAAATGCGGTGATAATGCTTTGCGGTTACATCCTTCCTGGCTTTGATCAGGGTAGGGATGACTTCATCCGGAATGCCTTTTTCCTTCAGGATCCGGCGTTCAACCACCCTGCCGTCAAACGCAGCCGCGGTAAGTCTTGGAATAGACAGGGTCCTTGCTGGAGCAGGTCCCTTCTTAGAGGTAGAGGCCACGGGTCCTCCGTGAGCATCTCTTGAAATTCCGGGTACCAAGTCCTTCTTGGCCAATCCGGAGCCACGAGTATAGTTCTTATTCCCCTCCGTCTTATAATTCTCAGTACTTTTTGTATGAGAGGAAGAGGAGGGAACACATACACTGACTGGTACACCCACGGTGTTACCAGAGCGTCCACAGCTATTGCCTGAGGGTCCCTTGACCTTGCGCAATACCTGTCCAATTTTTTGTTTAGGCGGGACGCCATCATGTCCACCTTTGGTTTTTATCCAACGGTTTACAATCATGTGGAAGACTTCTGTGACAATGCTATCACATGATTTTCCGCCCAGCGAAAAATCCTTGCAGCTTCTGCCATTGCCCTCCTGCTTCTTGTGCCGCCCTGTCTGTTTACGTGGGCGACTGCCGTGATGTTGTCCGACTGGATCAGCACCGGCTGACCTTGAAGAAGAGGTCTTGCTTGGCTTAGGGCATTGTAAATGGCCCTTAGCTCCAAGATATTTATGTGAAGTGATGCCTCCAGGCTTGACCACAAGCCCTTGAAATTTCTTCCCTGTGTGATTGCTCCCCAGCCTCGCAGGCTGGCATCCGTGGTCACCAGGACCCAGTCCTGAATGCCGAATCTGCGGCCCTCTAGAAGATGAGCACTCTGCAACCACCACAGGAGAGACACCCTTGTCTTTGGTGACAGGGTTATCCGCTGATGCATCTGAAGATGCGATCCGGACCATTTGTCCAGCAGGTCTTACTGGAAAGTTCTTGCGTGGAATCTGCCGAATGGAATTGCTTCGTAGGAAGCCACCATTTTTCCCAGGAGCCTTGTGCACTGATGCACTGACACTTGGCCTGGTTTTAGGAGGTTTCTGACTAGTTCGGATAACTCCCTGGCTTTCTCCTCCGGGAGAAACACCTTTTTCTGGACTGTGTCCAGGATCATCCCTAGGAATAGAAGACGTGTCGTCGGGATCAGCTGCGATTTTGGAATATTGAGAATCCAACCGTGCTGCCGCAACACTACTTGAGATAGTGCTACCCCGACTACCAACTGTTCCCTGGATCTTGCCCTTATCAGGAGATCGTCCAAGTAAGGGATAACTAAAACTCCCTTCCTTCGAAGGAGTATCATCATTTCGGCCATTACTTTGGTAAAGACCCGGGGTGCCGTGGACAAACCAAACGGCAGCGTCTGAAACTGATAGTGACAGTTCTGTACCACAAACCTGAGGTACCCTTGGTGTGAAGGGTAAATTGGGACATGTAGGTAAGCATCCTTGATGTCCAGAGACACCATATAATCCCCTTCTTCCAGGTTTGCAATCACTGCTCTGAGTGACTCCATCTTGAATTTGAACCTCTGTATGTAAGTGTTCAAGGATTTTTAAATAGGTCTCACCGAGCCGTCCGGCTTCGGTACCACAAATAGCGTGGAATAATACCCCTTTCCCTGTTGTAGGAGGGGTACCTTGATTATCACCTGCTGGGAATACAGCTTGTGAATGGCTTCCAATACCGCCTCCCTGTCGGAGGGAGACGTCGGTAAAGCAGACTTTAGGAAACGGCGAAGGGGAGACGTCTCGAATTCCAATTTGTACCCCTGAGATACCACCTGAAGGATCCAGGGGTCCACCTGTGAGTGAGCCCACTGCACGCTGAAATTTTTGAGACGGGCCCCCACCGTGCCTGAGTCCGCTTGTAAAGCCCCAGCGTCATGCTGAGGACTTGGCAGAAACGGGAGAGGGCTTCTGTTCCTGGGAACTGGCTGTTTGCTGCAGCCTTTTTCCTCTCCCTCTGCCACGGGGCAGAAATGAGCAGCCTTTTGCCCGCTTGCCCTTATGGGGCCGAAAGGACTGCGCCTGATAATACGGCGTCTTCTTATGTTGAGAGGCTACCTGGGGTAAAAATGTGGATTTCCCAGCCGTTGCCGTGGCCACCAGGTCTGTTAGACCTACCCCAAATAACTCCTCCTTTTTATAAGGCGATACTTCCATATGCCTTTTGGAATCAGCATCACCTGACCACTGTCTTGTCCATAACCCTATTCTGGCAGAAATGGACAGCGCACTTACTCTTGATGCCAGTCGGCAAATATCCCTCTGTGCATCACGCATATATAGAAATGCATCTTTTAAATGCTCTATAGTCAGTAATATACTGTCCCTATCTAGGGTATCAATATTGTCAGTCAGGGAATCCGACCAAGCCACCCCAGCACTGCACAATCAGGCTGAGGCGATTGCTGGTCGCAGTATCACACCCGTGTGAGTGTATATACATTTTAGGATATTTTCCTGCTTTCTGTCAGCAGGTTCCTTAAGGGCGGCCGTATCCGGGGACGGTAGTGCCACCTGTTTAGACAAGCGTGTGAGCGCTTTATCCACCCTAAGGGGTGTTTCCCAACGTGCCCTATCCTCTGGCGGGAAGGGGTATGATGCTAATAACTTTTTAGGAATTAACAGTTTTTATCGGGGGAAACCCACGCAACATCACACACTTCATTTAATTCCTCAGATGCAGGAAAAACTACAGGCAGTTTTTTCTCACCCAACATAATACCCTTTTTAGTGGTACTGGTATTATCAGAAATATGTAAAACATTTTCCATAGCCTCAATCATGTAACGTGTGGCCCTACTGGAAGTCACATTCGTCTCTTAATCGTCGACACTGGAGTCAGTATCCGTGTCGGCGTCTGTATCTGCCATCTGCGGTAACGGGCGTTTTAGAGTCCCCTGATGGCTTTTGAGACACCTGGACAGGCACAGGCTGAGTAGCCGGCTGTCTCATGTCATCAATCTTTTGTAAAGAGCTGACACTGTCACGTAATTTCTTCCATAAGCTCAGCCACTCAGGTGTCGACTCCCTAGGGGGTGACATCTCCATTACAGGCAATTGCTCCGCCTCCACACCATTTTCCTCCTCATACATGTCGACACAATCGTACCGACACACAGCACACACACAGGGAATGCTCTGATAGAGGACAGGACCCCACTAGCCCTTTGGGGAGACAGAGGGAGAGTATGCCAGCACACACTAGAGCGCTATATATATACAGGGATAACCTTATAGAAGTGTTTTTCCCCTTATAGCTGCTGTTTTATTAATACTGCGCCTAATTAGTGCCCCCCTCTCTTTTTTAACCCCTTTCTGTAGTGTAGTAACTGCAGGGGAGAGCCAGGGAGCTTCCCTCCAACGGAGCTGTGAGAGAAAATGGCGCCAGTGTGCTGAGGAGATAGGCTCCGCCCCTTTTTCGCTGACTTTTCTCCTGCATTTTTATGGATTCTGGCAGGGGTTAAAATACATCCATATAGCCCTGGGGGTTATATGTGATGTATGTTTGCCAGCCAAGGTGTTTTTATTGCTGCTCAGGGCGCCCCCCCCCCCAGCGCCCTGCACCCTCAGTGACTGCAGTGTGAGGTGTGTATGAGGAGCAATGGCGCACAGCTGCAGTGCTGTGCGCTACCTTGGTGAAGACTGATGTCTTCTGCCGCCGATTTTCCGGACCTCTTCTTGCTTCTGGCTCTGTAAGGGGGCCGGCGGCGCGGCTCTGGGACCGGACTCCGAGGCTGGGCCTGTGTTCGGTCCCTCTGGAGCTAATGGTGTCCAGTAGCCAAGAAGCCCAAGCTGGCTGCAAGCAGGCAGGTTCGCTTCTTCTCCCCTTAGTCCCTCGATGCAGTGAGCCTGTTGCCAGCAGGTCTCACTGAAAATAAAAAACCTAAAACTAAACTTTCACTAAGAAGCTCAGGAGAGCCCCTAGTGTGCACCCTTCTCGGCTGGGCACAAAAATCTAACTGAGGCTTGGAGGAGGGTCATAGGGGGAGGAGCCAGTGCACACCAGGTAGTCCTAAAGCTTTACTTTTGTGCCCAGTCTCCTGCGGAGCCGCTATTCCCCCATGGTCCTTACGGAGTTCCCAGCATCCACTAGGACGTCAGAGAAAATAGGATTTTAATACCTACCAGTAAATCCTTTTCTCTTAGTCCGTAGAGTATGCTGGGGTTCCAAAAGGACCATGGGGTATAGACGGGATCTGCAGGAGACATGGGCACACTATAAGACTTTGAATGGGTGTGAACTGGCTCCTCCCTCTATGCCCCTCCTCCAGACTTCAGTTAGAAAACTGTGCCCAGAGAGACGGACATTTTGAGGAAAGAATTTATTGTTTAAACACGGTGAGTGTCATACCAGCTCACACCTCGAACATGCCGCAGAACGTGGCATTCAATAAAACACCAGCTGACGGCATGGAAAAACAATACAGCAAAATGCTGACCGAAAACGTAACACAACTTGTGTGTATTATTACCGATAATCACATATCGCATGTCATGGCACGCATAACCACCGCAACAGACTTGACTGCAAAGAAACACCACATGAGTGTAACGACAACCAAAAGCTGCAGATACAGTACGCAGTACTAAGAGAAAAGGATTTACCGGTAGGTATTAAAATCCTATTTTCTCCTACGTCCTAGAGGATGCTGGGGTTCCAAAAGGACCATGGGGTTTATACCAAAGCTCCAGACCGGGCGGGAGAGTGCGGACAACTCTGCAGCACCGATTGAGCAAACCTGAGGTCCTCATCAGCCAGGGTATCAAACTTGTAGAACTTAGGAAAAGTGTTTGAACCCGACCAAGTAGCCGCTCTGCAAAGCCAGCCGTAAAATGAGCATGCTGAATCGTATCACAGATCCAGCGTCTAACAGTCTGCTTACAAGCAGAGGCCCCACTATTGTTGGGAGCATACAGGATAAACAGAGCGTCTGTTTCCCCAATCTAAGCTGTTCAGGCGACTCAAATATTCAAATCTCTGACTACCACAAGAGACTTCGAATCAGCCAAGGCATAAGTAGCCCCAGGCACCACAATAGGTTGGTTCCTGTGAAAACGCAGAAACCACTTTAGGCAGAAATTGTTGCCAATTTCTCAACTCCGCTCAATCCACAAGGAAGATCAAAGAGGGCTCTTGTGAAGCAAAGCCGCCAATTCCGACCCCCGCCTTGCGGATGCCAAAGCCAATAGCATGACCACTTTTCAAGCGAGAAATTTTTACCTTACATAAAGGTTCCAACCAGTGTGACATAAGAAACTGCAACACCACATTAAGGTCCCATGGTGCCACTGGGGGCACAAATGGAGGTTGGAAGGTCAGCACTCCTTTCACGAAAGTCCGAACTTCTGGAAAGGTGGCCCGATCTTTTTTTTTCTTTTTTTTTTTTAAAGAAAATTGATGACGCAGAAACCTGCACGTTAATGGAGCCTAACCTTAGGTCTGCATCCACACCTGCATGCAAGAAATGGAGAAACCGACCCAGCCGAAATACTTCCGTAGGCGCCTTCTTGGATTCACACCAAGACATATACTTCCTCCAAATACGGTGGTAAATCTTCGCCGTTACTTCTTTCCTAGCCTGAAGCAATGTGGAAATGACTTCACCGGCAATACCCTTTCGGGCTAGGATTTGGCGTTCAACCGCCAAGCCGTCAAACGCAGCCCCGGTAAATCTTGGTACACGCCCTGTCCTTGCTGTAACAGGACCACACTTAGAGGAAGAGGCCAGGGATCTTCTATGAGTAAGTCTTGAAGATCTGGATACCAAGCCCTCCTTGGCTAGACCGGAACAATGAGGATCGCCTGAATCTTTGTTTTTCTTATGGTTATCACCTTCGGAAAGAGTGAAAGTGGAGGGAACACAAAGACAGACTGAAAACCCCCAAGGTGTCACGAGGGGGTCCACTGCTATAGCTTGAGTGTCCCTTGACCTGGAACAACATCCCCGAAGTTTCCTGTTGAGGCGAAACGCCCTCACGTCTAATCGAGGAATTCCCCAAAGACTTGTCATTTCTGTGAACTTCTTGATGAAGACCCCACTCTCCTGGATGAAGATCGTGTCCCCTGAGGAAGTCTATTTCTCCATTGTCTTCACCCCGAACGACGACCTCTAATAGAGCGTTTACCTGCCTTTCCGCTCATCAGAAACTTTTGTGGCTTCCACCATTTCCGCTCTGCTCCTCATTCCGCCCTAGTGGCTTACTTACGCCACTGCTGTTTTGTCTTCCGACAGAATTAAGACGGGCAGAACACGAAGAAGATGTTCCGTTGTAAATAGCTCTTAATTCAAGAATGCTTATTGCAGGCAAGCTTTTCGGCCTGACCTTTCCCCTTGGAAATTCTTCCCTTGGAAAAACAGCTCCCCAGCCTCGGAGACTTGTATCCATGGACACCAGGATCTAATCCTGGATCCCGAACCATCGTCCCTGTAGGAGGTGAGAACTGTGAAGCCACCACAGGAGAGATATCCTGGTCCTGTAAAATAGGAATATTTACCGGTGCATGTGCAGGTAAGACCCGGACCATATGTCCAACTGGTCCCGCAAAACAACTCTGGCATTTGACCTGCTCACCGAATGGCCTTGTAGGCCGCAACCACCTTCCGCATCAACGGAAGGTATCGACGGGTTTACACTGTTGCAAACCTGATCCAACTCTGGATCATCAGATCTCTTTCCACAGGAAAAAACAAACTCTTAACCGATCAGTATCTAAACTTATTCCCAACTCCGACCTCAGCGTCGTTGGGATCAACAGCGATTCTTTGTGACGAAGAACTGTCAGAGAGAAACAATGAATTGTACCATTTGTTTCTTGATCTCGCCGCAGTCAGAAGAGCGTCCCAGTACAGAAAAATAATGGCTCTTACTATAGAAGGAAACCATCATCTCACCATCACTCTGGTGAAATGGCAATGACAATCCTGAATAGCACAAATAATAAGATTTTACTTACCGGTAAATCTATTTCTCGTAGTCCGTAGTGGATGCTGGGGACTCCGTAAGGACCATGGGATAGACGGGCTCCGCAGGAGACATGGGCACTTTAAGAAAGAATTTAGGTTCTTGTGTGCACTGGCTCCTCCCTCTATGCCCCTCCTCCAGACCTCAGTTAGAGAAACTGTGCCCAGAAGAGCTGACAGTACAAGGAAAGGATTTTGGTAATCCAGGGCAAGATTCATACCAGCCACACCAATCACACCGTATAACATGTGATAACAACCAGTTAACAGTATGACAAATAACAGAGCATCAGGTCAAACCCTGATGCAACCATAACTTAACCCTTATTGAAGCAATAACTATATACAAGTATTGCAGAAGAAGTCCGCACTTGGGACGGGCGCCCAGCATCCACTACGGACTACGAGAAATAGATTTACCGGTAAGTAAAATCTTATTTTCTCTAATGTCCTAGTGGATGCTGGGGACTCCGTAAGGACCATGGGGATTATACCAAAGCTCCCAAACGGGCGGGAGAGTACGGATGACTCTGCAGCACCGATTGAGCAAACAAGAGGTCCTCCTCAGCCAGGGTACCAAACTTGTAGAACTTTGCAAAAGTGTTTGAACCTGACCAAGTAGCCGCTCGGCAAAGTTGTAATGCCGAGACCCCTCGGGCAGCCGCCCAAGAAGAGCCCACCTTCCTAGTGGAATGGGCCTGAACTGATTTTGGCAGCGGCAATCCAGCCGCAGAATGAGCCTGCTGAATCGTGTTACAGATCCAGCGAGCAATAGTTTGCTTTGAAGCAGGAGCACCAAGCTTGTTTGATGCATACAGGATAAACAACGACTCTGTTTTCCTGACCTTAGCCGTTCTGGCTACATAAACCTTCAAAGCCCTGACCACATCAAGCAACTCGGAATCCTCCAAGTCACGAGTAGCCACAGGCACCACAATAGGTTGGTTCATATGAAAAGATGAAACCACTTTCGGCAGAAATTGTGGACGGGTCCGCAATTCTGCTCTATCCATATGGAAAACCAGATAGGGGCTTTTATGTGACAAAGCCGCCAACTCTGACACGCGCCTAGTCGAAGCCAAGGCTAATAGCATGACCACCTTCCACGTGAGATATTTCAACTCCACCGTTTTAAGTGGTTCAAACCAGTGGGATTTCAGGAAGCTTAACACCACGTTAAGATCCCAAGGTGCCACTGGAGGCACAAAAGGAGGCTGAATATGCAGCACTCCCTTTACAAACGTCTGAACTTCTGGTAGAGAAGCCAACTCCTTTTGAAAGAAAATGGATAGGGCCGAAATCTGGACCTTAATGGAGCCCAATTTTAGGCCCAAATTCACTCCGGACTGTAGGAAGTGAAGGAAACGGCCCAGCTGGAATTCCTCCGTAGGAGCATTCCTGGCCTCACACCAAGAAATATATTTTCGCCATATATGGTGATAATGTTTAACTGTCACGTCCTTCCTAGCCTTTATCAGCGTAGGAACGACCTCATCCGGAATGCCCTTCTCTGCTAGGATCCGGCGTTCAACCGCCATGCCGTCAAACGCAGCCGCGTTAAGTCTTGGAACAGACAGGGCCCCTGTTGCAACAGGTCCTGTCTTAGAGGAAGAGGCCACGGTTCCTCTGTGAGCATTTCTTGCAGATCTGGATACCAAGTCCTTCGTGGCCAATCTGGAACAATGAGGATTGTTCTCACTCCTCTTTTCCTTATTATCCTCAGCACCTTGGGTATGAGAGGAAGAGGAGGAAATACATAGACCGACTGGAACACCCACGGTGTCACCAGGGCGTCCACAGCTACTGCCTGAGGGTCTCTTGACCTGGCGCAATACCTCTGTAGCTTTTTGTTGAGGCGGGATGCCATCATGTCCACCTGTGGCAGTTCCCACCGATTTGTAATCTGTGCGAAGACTTCCTGATGAAGTCCCCACTCTCCCGGGTGGAGGTCGTGTCTGCTGAGGAAGTCTGCTTCCCAGTTGTCCACTCCCGGGATGAACACTGCTGACAGTGCGCTTACGTGATTCTCCGCCCAGCGAAGAATTCTGGTGGCTTCCGCCATCGCCACTCTGCTCCTTGTGCCGCCTTGTCGGTTTACATGAGCCACTGCGGTGATGTTGTCTGACTGAATCAGAACCGGTTGGTCGCGAAGCAAGTTCTCCGCTTGACGCAGGGCGTTGTATATGGCCTTTAGCTCCAGGATGTTGATGTGAAGGCAAGTCTCTTGACTTGACCACAGACCTTGGAAATTTCTTCCCTGTGTGACTGCTCCCCAACCTCGGAGGCTTGCGTCCGTGGTCACCAGGACCCAGTCCTGAATGCCGAATCTGCGGCCCTCAAGAAGGTGAGCACTCTGCAGCCACCACAGGAGTGACACCCTGGCCCTGGGGGATAGGGTGATTAACCGATGCATCTGAAGATGTGATCCGGACCACTTGTCCAGTAAGTCCCATTGAAAGGTCCTCGCATGGAACCTGCCGAAGGGAATGGCCTCGTATGATGCCACCATCTTTCCCAGGACTCGAGTGCAGTGATGCACTGACACCTGTTTTGGTTTTAATAGGTTCCTGACCAGGGTCATGAGTTCCTGAGCTTTCTCTATCGGGAGATAAACCCTTTTCTGGTCTGTGTCCAGAATCATGCCCAGGAAAGGCAGACGAGTCGTAGGAACCAACTGCGATTTTGGAATATTTAGAATCCAGCGGTGTTGCCGTAACACTTCCAGAGAAAGTGATACGCTGTTCAGCAACTGCTCTCTTGATCTCGCTTTTATGAGGAGATCGTCCAAGGACGGGATAATTGTGACCCCTTGCTTCCGCAGGAGTACCATCATTTCCGCCATTACCTTGGTAAATATTCTCGGTGCCGTGGAGAGACCAAACGGCAACGTCTGAAATTGGTAATGACAATCCTGTACCACAAATCTGAGGTACGCCTGATGAGGTGGATAAATGGGGACATGAAGGTATGCATCCTTTATGTCCAGAGAAACCATAAAATCCCCCCCTTCCAGGCTTGCGATGACCGCTCTCAGCGATTCCATCTTGAACTTGAACCTTTTCAGGTATATGTTCAGGGATTTTAAATTCAATATGGGTCTGACCGAACCGTCCGGTTTCGGGACTACAAACATGGTCGAATAATAACCCCTTCCCTGTTGAAGGAGGGGAACCTTGACCACCACCTGTTGAAGATACAATTTGTGAATTGCAGTTAACACTATTTTCCTCACGTGGGGGGAAGCTGGTAGGGCCGATTTAAGGTATCGTAAGGGGGCATCTCTTCGAATTCCAGCTTGTATCCCTGAGACACAATTTCTATCGCCCAGGGATCCAACTGGGAGTGAACCCACTTGTGGCTGAAATTTCGAAGACGTGCCCCCACCGGGCCTAGCTCCGCCTGTGGAGCCCCAGCGTCATGCGGTGGATTTTGTAGAGGCTGGGGAGGATTACTGTTCCTGGGAACTAGCTGTGTTGTGCAGCTTCTTTCCTCTGCCCCTGCCTCTGGCAAGAAAGGACGCACCTCGGACTTTCTTGTTTCTGTGTGATCGAAAGGACTGCATTTGATAATACGGTGCTCTCTTGGGCTGTGAGGGAATATAAGGCAAAAAATTTGACTTTCCAGCTGTAGCTGTGGAGACCAGGTCCGAGAGACTCTCCCCAAACAATTCCTCACCCTTGTAAGGTAAAACCTCCATATGCCTTTTTGAGTCGGCATCACCTGTCCATTGCCGAGTCCTTTTGGCAGAAATCGACATTGCATTTATTCTAGAACCCAGTAGACTTATGTCTCTTTGAGCATCTCTCATATATAGGACAGCGTCTTTAATATGTCCCAGGGTCAACACTATAGTATCCTTGTCTAAGGTATCAATTTCCTCAGATAAGGTATCCGTCCATGCTGCTACAGCACTACACACCCAGGCCGACGCGATCGCCAGCCTCAGTAAGGTACCTGAACGTGTATAAATGGACTTCAGGGTAACCTCCTGTTTGCGATCCGCAGCATCTTTGAGAGTAGCCGTATCCTGTGACGGCAGGGCTATCTTCTTGGATAAGCGTGTTAAAGCTTTGTCCACCCTAGGGGAGGATTCCCAGCGTAACCTGTCCGTTGGCGGGAAAGGATACGCCATAAGAATCCTTTTGGAAATCTGCAGCTTTTTATCTGGAGATTCCCAAGCCTTTTCACATAACTCATTCAGCTCGTGTGAGGGGGGAAAGGTTACCTCCGGCTTCTTTCCCCCATACATATGCACCCTCTTGTCAGGGACTGGGGTTTCCTCGGTGATGTGCAACACATCCTTAATTGCTATAATCATATAACGGATGGATTTAGCCAATTTTGGCTGTAACTTTGCATCATCGTAATCGACACTGGAGTCAGAATCCATGTCGGTATCTGTGTCAACAATTTGGGATAGTGGGCGCTTCTGAGACCCTGACGGCCTCTGTGACATAGGATCAGGCACGGGTTGAGACCCTGACTGTCCCAAGGCTTCAGCTTTGTCTAACCTTTTATGCAAAGAATTAACATTATCATTTAAAACCTTCCACATATCCATCCAATCAGGTGTCGGCGCCGTCATTTTCTCCCGCTCTGCTTCCACATAGCCTTCCTCATCAGACATGTCGACACAAGCGTACCGACACACCACACACACAGGGAATGCCCTTTCTGAAGACAGTTCCCCCACAAGGCCCTTTGGAGAGACAGAGAGAGAGTATGCCAGCACATACCCCAGCGCTATAAACCCAGGAATAACACAGTAACTTAATGTTAACCCAGTAGCTGCTGTTTATATTGTGTTTTGCGCCTTATTATGTGCCCCCCCACCCTTTTCTACCGTGTATCTGCAGGGGAGAGCCTGGGGAGCTTCCTCTCAGCGGAGCTGTGGAGAAAAAATGGCGCTGGTGAGTGCTGAGGAAGAAGCCCCGCCCCCTCGGCGGCGGGCTTCTGTCCCGCTTAAATATGCAATTTTTGGCGGGGGCTCATACATATATACAGTGCCCAGCTGTATATATGTTTAACTTTGCCAAAAGAGGTCCCAAATGCTGCCCAGGGCGCCCCCCCCCCCGCGCCCTGCACCCTTACAGTGACCGGAGTATGTGTAGGTGTGTGGAGCAATGGCGCACAGCTGCCGTGCTGTGCGTTACCTCAGTGAAGATCACGGAGTTTTCTGCCGCCTGTGAAGTCTTCTTTGCTTCTCATACTCACCCGGCTTCTGTCTTCCGGCTCTACGAGGGGGACGGCGGCGCGGCTCTGGGACCGGACGGCGAGGGTGAGATCCTGCGTACCGATCCCTCTGGAGCTAATGGTGTCCAGTAGCCTAAGAAGCAGGACCTAGCTTCAGAGAGTAGGGCTGCTTCTCTCCCCTCTGTCCCACGATGCAGGGAGTCTGTTGCCAGCAGAGCTCCCTGAAAATAAAAAACCTTACAAAATACTTTCTCTCAGCAAACTCAGGAGAGCTCACTGAAAAGCACCCAGCTCGTCTGGGCACAGTATCAAACTGAGGTCTGGAGGAGGGGCATAGAGGGAGGAGCCAGTGCACACCAGAACCTAAATTCTTTCTTAAAGTGCCCATGTCTCCTGCGGAGCCCGTCTATCCCATGGTCCTTACGGAGTCCCCAGCATCCACTAGGACGTTAGAGAAAGGTAAGTTTAATGCGGATGACACCGCACTTAAAACCCCTTTCTTCTTTTACAGGTCGGTAATCCCTGCCCTGAGAGATTGCAACTTATAGTTCAACTTCTTAAGAAGAAATCTTTTTGGGATTGTTCTGACCGAGCTGTCCGGTCTCAGAAGCACGAAAAAGTCTGAATAACAGCTTATTCCCTTTTTTTTTTTTTAATGACAGGGACAGCAGGACAATGTCCTGATCCTGCACCAAGCCTTGTATGGCGTCGCCTACTACCTCCCCGTCCATAGGAGAATCGATAAGATCTATTTTAAAAATCAGCGAGGGGAATCATCTGGAAACTCAAGTATGTCCCCCTATGGACTGTATTCTTAACTCACTGTATCAAGTCCATTCCAGGACTGACTGAGGAGTATTAGACGAGTTCCCACCGGTGTGGGCACCAGCAAGATAGACTCAGCGATCCGTGGTGGACGTGGTAGAAACAGAGGACGATATCTTGCTCTGCGAACTTGAAAAGGCCGCAGACCTCTTACCTTTTCACCTTCCTCTACCTGCAAAGAAGGGGAAAACAAAACGGTATCCAACCGGTCAAAATGACTGCATCCCACAAAAAATGCGTCACCAACCGTTGTGAGGGAACATAGCTCAGGACGGTAGACTTACCAGTGGTATCTGCCGAGATCCACTTAACCAAGCCATCCCCAAACCAGATTATCCCTTCATAGGGAAGATGCTCCAGTAATTCTCGGAGTCAGTGCATACCTCTTGTAGTCGCACGGCAGCATGCTGCAATGTTCTAGAAAATACCCAAGGAATATCCCATTTCTCCCCAGGGTAATTATATCGGATAACAAGGTAACCGACCAACTTTGAATACAAGTACACCCCCATGCGCATGTAAAGCAAATATCATCAAAGCATATAATTAAAATAATAACTTAACTTCCTGTATACGATCCTTGGTGACAGGGCCCCGTGTAGACCAGGGGTAGACATTCACTTTATTCTATCCACGGCGGGAGAAGAATAAACACTCGGACTCCTCGTGAGGATTCAAGACCATCTTGTCACGGCTGACCTAGAGCTTCATCAACAGAGCGACCAGCACATGAGAAGGAATAACTTTACTTCAGCATTCATAATAAATTGTAATATAACTGTACACATTTAAATACACATATCATACTTGCCGACATTCTGGCTGCTCTCTGCGGGATAGAGCAGCCAGGTCGGCTCAGCAGGGGGGCAGGGGAGGGCTGTGACGTGGGGAGGAGGTGGATCGGAGGCGGGACGGGGGTGGGGCAGGGGCGGGGGCAGAGTTACCGTGTCACGTCCTTTAAGCCACACCCCCTCTCTGTAATGCCGCGATCACCGGCATTACACTGCAGGGGGCGTGGCTATGATGACGCGATTCAGCAAGAATCACGTCATCAACTGCCCAGACCGCCCACTTTACACACTAAGTAGGCGGACGGGCAGGGGGACCCCTGATTCCGGGAGACTTGCCTGCTCTTCCGGGGGGGCGGGGGGGGTCACACGATTTTCGGGAGCCTCTCGGGCATTCCGGGAGAGTAGGCAAGTATGGCACATATATACACATATACCTATAAATAAATACATCTCATATATATACAGGTTGAGTATCCCTTATCCAAAATGCTTGGGACCAGAGGTATTTTGGATATCGGATTTTTCCGTATTTTGGAATAATTGCATACCATAATGAGATATCATGGCGATGGGATCTAAATCTAAGCACAGAATGCATTTATGTTACATATACACCTTATACACACAGCCTGAAGGTCATTTTAGCCAATATTTTTTATAACTTTGTGCATTAAACAAAGTGTGTCTACATTCACACAATTTATTTATGTTTCATTTAGACCTTATACACACAGCCTGAAGGTCATTTAATACAATATTTTTTATAAATTTGTGTATTAAACAAAGTTTGTGTACATTGAGCCATCAAAAAACAAAGGTTTCACTATCTCACTCTCACTCAAAAAAGTCCGTATTTCGGAATATTCCGTATTTCGGAATATTTGGATATGGGATACTCAACCTGTATATATATATATATATATATATATATATATATATATATATCTGTCAGGAACATCAGGGTCCCTAGTGACATTTATGTGTTCTGAATGTCTATGAACATGTACTGAATGTTAATGTTGTGGATCTATCAGAAACATTATGGCCGACATAGAACATAGTATTCGTGTCGATGACAGGGAGTAGTGACTGGGCAAAATAACATTTATGTGACCCTGAGGGATCTGAGGGAAACATAGACCTAATTTCACTAGGACGCACCCACAAAATACGATCACGTTTGTGCTCGAGTTACAGCTCACTGCAACGTACCATACATATATACACCTACAGGTATAGGTCTTTTATATATTTTTACACCCAGTCATCATAGTTGGTGCCGACAGGGACACCCACATACTTCTGTGTTCCCCCAACAATGCTTAATTTGGCAAAGCTTACCACTACTGACATGCTGACACTTAATCTCATGAATCAAGTACCATCTGGAGTCGGCACTGCCGACAGAGGAATACCCATATCTGTTTGCGGTAGATCACTCACACATGTCGATACTAAACACCCACCAGCATTGCTAACATGGGCAGATTTCTGACAGGGAAACCACAGAAACTCTCTATAGTGCCTCATGGGTTAACCTATATTGCACTACATAACTGTGCCCCCCCCCCCTCCGCCCTCATTTTACACTGTTAGTGTTTAACAGTGTTTTGGCGGGCCCAGCTTCTCTGTGAGGAGAAAATGGCGCTGTATAGAGTTGTGAGGGCTAAGCCACGCCCCCTTCTCGGGGCACTTCAGCCCCGCTATCTTTCTACAGTTTTATACTGACGGGGGTCCGTATACAGTGCCTATGCACTGTATATATCTTTGCCAGGGTTAAACTGTGAGGTATATTGCTGCCCAGGGTGCCCCCCCCCGCGCCCTGCACCCTTGTAGTGCCGCTGGTATGTGGGAGCAATGGCGCGCAGCGCGACCGCTGCACGTTACCTCCGAGACTCTGAAGTCTTCTGCCGTCACTGAAGTCTTCGTTCTACTAATACTCACCCGGCTTCTTTCTTCTGGCTTTGTGAGGGGGGTGACGGCGCGGCTCCGGAAACGAGCAGCTAGGCGAACCAAGTGATCAGACCCTCTGGAGCTTATGGCGTCCAGTAGCCTAAGAAGCAGAGCCCTTGAACTCAGAAGAAGTAGGTCTGCTTCTCTCCCCTCACTCCCACGATGCAGGGAGCCTGTAGCCAGCAGGTCTCCCTGAAAATAAGAAATCTCATATAAAGTCTTTTCAGAGAAACTCAGGAGAGCTCCCCTAGTGTGTGTCCAGTCTCCTCTGGGCACAGAGTCTAACTGAAGTTTGGAGGAGGGGCATAGAGGGAGGAGCCAGTTCACACCCATTCAAAGTCTTATAGTGTGCCCATATCTCCTGCGGATCCCCCCAAAGTGCCAGATACATAAATGTCCCCACAGTGCAGATATGCCCCCACAGTGCCATATACATAAATGCCCAGTGCCAGATACATAAATGCCCACAGTGCCAGATACATAAATGCCCCCCCCAGTACCAGATACATAAATGCCCCCAGTGCCAGATACATAAATTCCCCCAGTGCCAGATATGCCCCCACAGTGCCAGATACATAAGTTCCTCCACAGTGCCAGTTACATAAATGCCCCCACAGTGCCAGATACATAAATGCCCCCACAGTGCCAGAGAGAGCCGGCCATAGGCATAGGCAAACTAGGCAATTGCCTAAGGCATTTGATATGCCTAGGGGCATCAGCAGCTTCTGCTGATTAAAATGATATATGGCATGCCTATATTCTGTGTGTAGCATTTCATATGCAGATACAGCCACAGTCTCACACAGTATATAGGCATGATGCATATCATTTTAATCGGCAGAAGTGGCTTGTGCATCCTAGCCACATAGCCATGCAAATAAGATGCATTTTCATTTAATAAAAAGGTGCCCGACGTTAGCATTGATGCAAGATTTATGAGGACACATCTGTATCCAAGCAGAGGCAGAGGTCACAGTGTTAGTGGCAGTGTGAGTGCTGTGTGCATGTGAGTGGGCTGGTTGTGCAGTAGTGTTCGGAATATGCGTAAGGAGCATTATGTGTGTAAAAATGCACTAATAATGTGCAGCAAATGTGTAGGGGGCACTATGTGTGTCATTATGTGTATAAGGACATTAATAATGTGCGGCATATGTGTAAGGAACATTATTTGTAAAAGGGCATTAATAAAGGTTGTCGTAATGTGTAAGGCGCATTATGTTTATAAGGACATTAATAATGTATCTCATATGTGTAAGGGGCATTACTGTGTGGATTTATGTGTATAAATGCATTACTAATGTGTGGCATTATGTGTATAAGGTGCTCTACTATGTGGCATTGCGTATTGAAAGGGCACTACTGTGTCGTCTAATGTGAATAAAGAGCAATAGGGTGTGGTGTAATGTGAATATGGAGAAATTCAGTGTGATGTAATGTGAGGAGTAACATTTATAAGGTAAAGTGATACTACTGTGGGATGTAATATAAATTATGGACACTATCGCATGATCAAATGTGAATAAAGTTGCAGTACTGTGTGACGTAATTGGAATTGGGGTTACTATTGTGTGGCAATGCCCCTTGCCAGCAAAAACACACCCCTTTTTGGACTGTGCGCCAAATGTGCGAACTGTTCTTTTTTAAAATATAGGGGGTACAAACACCAAAATAAGGACTGCTATGGGTGAGGGGTGATGGTGCTGGGAAAGAGGTGCAAGGTCAGAGGCGGAACCATTGGTGGTGCTAGGATGCACCAGCCAAAATCTTGCCTAGGGCATCATATTGGTTAGGGCCGGCTCTGGTGCCAGATACATAAATGCCCCCAGTGCCAGATTCATAAATGCCCCAGTGCCAGATTCATAAATGCCCCCAGTGCCAGATATGCCTCCACAGTGCCAGATACATAAGTGCCTCCACAGTGCCAGATACATAAATGCCTCCACAGTGCCAGATACATAAATGCCCCAGTGCCAAATACATAAATGCCCCCACAGTGCCAGATACATAAATGCCCCCACAGTGCCAGATATGCCCCCACAGTGCCAGATACATAAATGCCCCCACAGTGCCAGATACATAAATGCCCCCAGTGCCAGATATGCCCCCACAGTGCCAGATACATAAATGCCTCCAGTGCCAGATACATAAATGCCCTAAGTGCCAGATTTGCCCCCACAGTGCCAGAAACATAAATGCTCCCAAAGTGCAAGATACATAAATGCCCCCACAGTGCCAGATACATAAATGCCCCCACAGTGCAGATACGCCTCCACAGTGACAGATACATAAATGCCCCCAGTGACAGATACATAAATGCCCCCACAGAGCAGATATGACCCCACAGTGCCAGATATGACCCCAAAGTGCCCTGCCCAATACATAAATGCCCCCAGTGCCCGATCCATAAATGCCCTCACAATACCTGCGGTGCTGGGAGCCGGGAGTGCTGCTGAGGGCGCGGGCGGACTCTTCAAAACTCTTGAGTGCTCTGGTGCCAGATACATAAATGCCCCCAGTGCCAGATTCATAAATGCCCCAGTGCCAGATTCATAAATGCCCCCAGTGCCAGATATGCCTCCACAGTGCCAGATACATAAGTGCCTCCACAGTGCCAGATACATAAATGCCTCCACAGTGCCAGATACATAAATGCCCCAGTGCCAAATACATAAATGCCCCCACAGTGCCAGATACATAAATGCCCCCACAGTGCCAGATATGCCCCCACAGTGCCAGATACATAAATGCCCCCACAGTGCCAGATACATAAATGCCCCCAGTGCCAGATATGCCCCCACAGTGCCAGATACATAAATGCCTCCAGTGCCAGATACATAAATGCCCTAAGTGCCAGATTTGCCCCCACAGTGCCAGAAACATAAATGCTCCCAAAGTGCAAGATACATAAATGCCCCCACAGTGCCAGATACATAAATGCCCCCACAGTGCAGATACGCCTCCACAGTGACAGATACATAAATGCCCCCAGTGACAGATACATAAATGCCCCCACAGAGCAGATATGACCCCACAGTGCCAGATATGACCCCAAAGTGCCCTGCCCAATACATAAATGCCCCCAGTGCCCGATCCATAAATGCCCTCACAATACCTGCGGTGCTGGGAGCCGGGAGTGCTGCTGAGGGCGCGGGCGGACTCTTCAAAACTCTTGAGTGCGCGTTATGCACGCTGCGCCGCATAGCGTGCATGCAAGAGTTTAGGCCGGGGACGGGACACTGCAGGCTGGCTTCAGGCATGAATATGGCGGCGCCAGCATGCGGCGCCCATTAAGGGTGGCGCCCCGCGCGGCCGCTCTATTCGAACATGCCTGGAGCCGGACCTGACTGAGAAGGTACCTGAGCAAGTGGAGGAATCTTATTTTACAGAAAGTAAGAAATCCTCGCTTACCTTCCCGGCTTCCAAGGAGTTAAACTCTTTGTTTGAAAAATCCTGGGAAAACCCAGAGAAAAGATTACAGATCCCAAAAAGGGGTCTCATTGCTTTCCCTTTCCCTGAAGAGGATAGAAAAATTTGCGAAAACCCCCCTATAGATGACGCTTCTGTATCTAGGTTGTCAAAAAAGCTGGTTTTACCTGTTCCTGGATCAACCGCTTTAAAAGAGCCGGCTGACCGCAAGATTGAGACTACACTCAAATCACTATACACTGCTACTGGCGTAGCTTTAAGGCCCACTATTGCTTGTGCGTGGATTTCTAAAGCCATAGTAAAGTGGTCAGGCACATTGCTAAGAGGACTTAGATACTATGGATAGGAGTGACATTGATTTGTTCTTGCGTCACATACAGGATTCTGCAGGGTTCATGGTAGAGGCCATGAAGGACCTTGGCATGCTGAATGCACGGGCTATTTCTGTGGCGGTCTCAGCACGCAGAGGACTCTGGCTACGCCAATAGACTGCGGATGCAGAATCCAAGATAAGGGTGGAGAACCTACCCTAAGTTCACAGGTCAGGCTCTGTTTGGGGACGCATTAGATGCGTGGATCTCCACGGCAACTGCGGGTAAGTCAACCTGTCTTCCCTCAGCAGCACCACCGGCTAGGAAATCTTATCCTTCACCTACACTGCAGTCCTTTCGGACCGCAAAATTTAAAAAATCCAAACCCCCTCCCACCTTCTTTAGAGGAGGTTGGGGAAAGTCCAGAAAAAACCTGCACCATTAGGTTCCCAGGAACAGAAACCAGGTTCTGCTTCCTCAAAATCTTCAGCAGGACGGTGGACCTCCTAGCCTGGAGGTCGTTGCAGGTGGGAGCAAAACTAAAAGCTTTCAGTCACGTTTAGGCGTCATCATGCCTAGAACCCTGGGTAAAGGGCACCACTGACTACCGCTGCATAGACCTTTTTACACTACACCTCTACAATCACTACCCCATCCACATGTCCCCTTCTATAACTGTTAGGGTCTCCTGCCCTGTGCTGCCACGTCGTCATGGCAACCGGGAGACAAGTGCTAGTGGAGTAACCTGAGCGCAGCTGATACTCCGGTTCGGGTCTTTTGCTGTGCAGTGGTTATAGGCTCTGTGCACGGCAGGGGATCCGGTGCTGGTTTTTGTGCTCACAGTCTGTGAGGTCTGAGTGGGGCGTGGACAGCACCTGCTTTATAAGGCCTCTTTTCAGGGTAAGCAGATGCTGCTGAATCTCTGTTGGTTAGTCAGTTCATGAAAGTTAGCCAGTACTGTGTAGCTTTGTATTTGTTTGTTGCTTACTGCAAATAGGCCTGGGGATTTGGTATTACACTCTGCCAATCCAGACCTAGCAGTAAGACTGGAGTCAGTCGTTTAGCTTGCTGGGGTTCTGTTATTACTCTGTGAACTTAGCAAGTTTGCGGCTGTATTCTAACACTTGCCTGTCTAATCCTGTCTCACTGTGCTAGGTGTCAGGGGTCAGTTTAGTGGCAGTAAGCTTAAACCTGTGCACTGCAAGTGAGAATCAGGATTGTGGAGGCTCTCCTTGTGTCTATCATTCCATCTCTGACCAAGGAGTTTACTGCCACACCCGTTGGTAACCCTTTAGGGTTTTGCTGTTGCCCTTAGCAACAGCATTTCGGGTTCTCTACGTATTAAGACACAACATCTTGCTTTTTACATCTGAGCAGTTCTAATACAAGGGAGATACCCAGTTCCTTAGCCTCTGGGCTTCTCTGTTCACTGTGTGTGTATTTTGTTACCCTATCACCTTCTGTGTACGTTATGTCATATTCCCCAGTTTGTCTGTGAGTCCATTTGTTTTGCATAACAGTTCAAACACCAGTACATTCCTGCAGACACTGGAGTGCATAACAGTTCTGACACTAGTACTTTCCTGCAGGCACTGGTGTGCATAACATATTCAGCAGCCTAATACTCCTGTTGAAATTTTGTGGGAATATGGAGCATACCCCTCAAAATACGTTGCAACAGGTGGTCGATCAGGTGCAGGTCCTGACTCGGCAATTTAATGATTTGTCCATTAAAATGCACACCTCCCAGGCTGCTGGCGGAGCTCCCGCAGCAGCAGCACCTGCAGGGGTTAAGGAGCCGAAAGTAAATCTCCCGGATCGTTTTTCTGGAGATCGCTCGCAGTTCTTTTGTTTCAAGGAGAGCTGCAAGCTATACTTCCGGCTTAGGCCTCAGTCTTCTGGGTCGGAGATTCAGCGGGTGGGCATAGTGATTTCCTTGCTACAAGGAGACCCACAGGTCTGGGCATATGGGTTGCAGCCTGACTGTCCGTCGCTTAAAAGTGTTGATGCTTTTTTTTACGGCACTGGGCATGTTGTATGATGACCCTGACAAGACGGCCTCAGCCGAGGCTCAGATTTCGATCCTTAAGCAAGGGCGAAGGCCAGTTGAGGTTTACTGTACGGAGTTTCGGAGGTTGGCCCATGATACCCAGTGGAATGACCCAGCCCTGAGACACCAGTACCGAAGAGGTCTTTCTAACCAGATAAAGGACCAACTGGTACAATATCCCTTGCCTGATAGCTTGGATCAGCTCATGCAGTTATCCATCCGGGTGGATAGACGGCTGAGAGAGCGTAGGCTTGAAAGGGAGACTGAGATTTCCTTCCTTCCCAAGGGAACCTCAGACTCTGAGGAATTTTCTGAGGAGCCTATGCAGATTGGGGCTACCCGCCTCTCCTCGCGTGAGAAGACGCGGAGGAGACAGCAGGGGTTGTGTTTGTACTGTGGGAATAAAGGTCATGTGGTAGTATCATGCCCAGAAAAGCCGGAAAACTTCAGGGCCTGAGGGTGATGGGAAATATCCTGTCAGGCCAGAAGTCAGAATTTCCCAAGAAGACTTTTATCATTCCGGTGACCTTGAAGATCCTCGGTCAAACTGTCAAGACTGAGGCCTTTGTGGACAGTGGGGCCGACGGGGTTTTTATGGACCGCCAATTCGCCCTAAAACACTCTGTTCCCTTAGTACCCTTGGCATCGGAAATTGAGATTTGTGGGTTAAACGGGGAACCATTATCCCAAGGTAAAATTACCTCTTGCACTAGCCAGATTTCTTTGTTTATTGGAGCCACACACTCTGAAAAATTGTCCTTTTATGTGACTGTCTGTACTTTTGCCCCATTGGTGTTGGGGTTACCCTGGTTAAGGGCCCACAATCCTCAATTTGACTGGGTCTCTGGGGAGATTCTTAGTTGGGGTACTGATTGTTTCAGGAGTTGCTTGAGCCTTCCAGTCAGGCTCTCGCAGCTAAGTTTGCCAGGATTGCCAGGGTGTTATGCAGATTTTGCGGACGTGTTCTCCAAAAAAGTTGCAGAGGTACTACCTCCCCATCGCCCCTATGACTGTGCCATTGATTTGTTGCCAAATGCTAAGCTTCCCAAGAGCAGGTTGTACTCCCTGTCACGTCCTGAGACTCAGGCTATGGCAGAGTACATTCAGGAGAACTTGGCTAAGGGATTTATCAGACCTTCACAGTCTCCAGTTGGGTCGGGGTTCTTCTTCGTGGGTAAAAAGGACGGTTCGTTGCGACCCTGCATCGACTTCAGGGAATTGAACCGTATCACGATTAAAAACTCATACCCACTGCCTCTCATTTCGGTCTTGTTTGACCAGCTTCGTACTGCCACCATTTTTTCTAAGATTGACCTACGCGGTGCGTACAATCTAATCCGAATAAGAGAGGGGGATGAATGGAAGACTGCCTTTAATACCCACTCAGGGCATTATGAATATTTGGTGATGCCTTTTGGGCTCTGTAATGCCCCGGCAGTCTTCCAGGATTTCATGAATGATGTGCTCAGGGAATATTTGGATAGATTCTTAGTTGTATACTTAGATGACATCCTAATCTTCTCCCATTCCCTGGAGGAACATCGGAAGCATGTACGCTTAGTCCTCCAGAAACTCAGAGACCACCGGCTTGGGGCGAAGCTGGAGAAGTGCGAATTTGAAGTTCAGCAAATCGCATTTCTAGGATATATTATCTCCCCAGAAGGTTTCCAAATGGAGGGTTCCAAGGTACAGGCAGTCCTGGATTGGGTGCAGCCCACTAGTTTGAAGGCGCTTCAGCGTTTCCTGGGCTTTGCGAATTTTTATAGACGATTTATCGCTGGATTTTCGTCTATAGTGGCGCCCTTGGTGGCACTCACTAAGAAAGGGGCGGATGTTGCTCACTGGTCTTGTGAGGCTAAAGCGGCTTTTGCCCGTCTCAAAAGGGCATTTGTTTCGGCCAAGGTGCTGCGACACCCAGATCCAGAGCGTCCTTTTGTGGTGGAGGTGGATGCCTCTGAGATGGGTATTGGGGCAGTGCTTTCTCAGATGGGAGTGTCTGATAATCGCCTTCATCCCTGTGCTTACTTTTCCCGTAAATTTTCGCCTGCCGAGATGAATTATGACGTGGGTAACCGGGAATTGTTGGCTATTAAGGATGCACTCGAGGAGTGGAGACACTGGCTTGAGGGGGCTAAGTTTGTGGTCTCAATTCTCACTGACCATAAGAATCTGGCATATTTAGAGTCAGCGAAGCGTCTCAATGCCAGGCAGGCACGATGGGCTTTGTTTTTTGCTCGCTTTAATTTTTTGATAACATATCGCCCTGGGTCAAAAAACATCAAGGCTGATGCGCTCTCGCGGAGTTTTGCTCCAATCCAGGAGACCACCGAGGAGCCGTTGCCCATTGTTTCCCCATCATGTATTAAAGTGGGCATTACCCAGGACCTCTTATCATTAGTCCTTAGAGCACAGGAGCAGGCTCCTCCAGACCTTCCGGTAGGTCTTTTGTTTGTGCCTCCTAGGTTAAGACAGCGAGTGTTCCTGGAATTCCATGCCAAGAAGTCGGCAGGTCACCCGGGTATTGCCAGAACTCGGGAGTTGCTATCTAGGGCGGTGTGGTGGCCCTCGGTGGCTAAGGATGTGGATCAGTGGGTTCGGGCATGTGACATCTGTGCCCGAAATAAGACTCCTAGAGGGGTTCCTGTTGGCCCATTACATCCACTCTCTATCCCATCTAAGCCATGGACCCACATTTCAATGGATTTTGTGGTGGACTTGCCCAAATCCTCGGGGATGACAGCCATCTGGGTTGTCGTTGACAGGTTTTCGAAGATGGCGCACTTCGTTCCACTGGTTGGGCTGCCATCAGCCAGACGCCTGTCTGAATTATTTATGCTGCATGTTGTGCGTCTCCACGGGTTGCCACTTGATGTGGTCTCTGACCGCGGATCCCAGTTTGTGGCCAAATTCTGGAGGGCATTTTGTTCCGATCTCCAGATTTCTGTCAGCTTGTCGTCAGGCTACCATCCGCAGTCTAATGGGCAGACTGAAAGGGTGAACCAGTCCTTGGAGCAGTTCCTCAGGTGTTATGTCTCCAAGTGTCAGACTGACTGGGTTGCTCATCTGTCCATGGCGGAGTTTGCCTATAACAACGCGGCTCACTCTGCTACAGGGATCTCTCCCTTCCTTTGTGTGTATGGGCATCATCCTAAGGCCAATTCTTTTGACCCCCTGGACTCCACGCCTGGTGGTTCCTCTGTGGTTTCGGTCCTTAGAGGTATTTGGCGGAAAGTGAAGAAAGCCCTTGTGTCTGTGTCATTAGTGACCAAAAGGGTTTTTGATAAGCGGAAAAGACCCTGCAGCTTCAAATTAGGAGACTTCGTCTGGTTGTCTACCAAGAATTTGAAGTTGAGACAGCCATCTCATAAGTTAGGGCCCCGGTTCATCGGCCCTTATAAGATCACCAGGGTTATCAATCCGGTGGCATTTCAGTTAGATCTGCCCCGTTCTTTGGGTATCAATAAAACATTTCATTGTTCCCTTTTAAAACGGGCGATTAGTAATCCTTCTTCCAGTGGAAGACCTTCCCCTCTTCTGATACGTGGCCAGAGGGAGTTTGTTGTTGAAAGGATTCTTGACTCCAAGGTGGTTCGGGGTCGGCTGTCATTTTTGGTGCACTGGAAGGGGTATGGCCCGGAGGAGCGGTCGTGGGTGCGCAGTTGTGATCTTCATGCCCCCAGACTGATACGCTCTTTCTTCTCACAGTTCCCCGATAAACCCGGTGGTAGGGGTTCTTTGACCCCTCGTCAGAGGGGGGGTACTGTTAGGGTCTCCTGCCCTGTGCTGCCACGTCGTCATGGCAACCGGGAGACAAGTGCTAGTGGAGTAACCTGAGCGCAGCTGATACTCCGGTTCGGGTCTTTTGCTGTGCAGTGGTTATAGGCTCTGTGCACGGCAGGGGATCCGGTGCTGGTTTTTGTGCTCACAGTCTGTGAGGTCTGAGTGGGGCGTGGACAGCACCTGCTTTATAAGGCCTCTTTTCAGGGTAAGCAGATGCTGCTGAATCTCTGTTGGTTAGTTAGTTCATGAAAGTTAGCCAGTACTGTGTAGCTTTGTATTTGTTTGTTGCTTACTGCAAATAGGCCTGGGGATTTGGTATTACACTCTGCCAATCCAGACCTAGCAGTAAGACTGGAGTCAGTCGTTTAGCTTGCTGGGGTTCTGTTATTACTCTGTGAACTTAGCAAGTTTGCGGCTGTATTCTAACACTTGCCTGTCTAATCCTGTCTCACTGTGCTAGGTGTCAGGGGTCAGTTTAGTGGCAGTAAGCTTAAACCTGTGCACTGCAAGTGAGAATCAGGATTGTGGAGGCTCTCCTTGTGTCTATCATTCCATCTCTGACCAAGGAGTTTACTGCCACACCCGTTGGTAACCCTTTAGGGTTTTGCTGTTGCCCTTAGCAACAGCATTTCGGGTTCTCTACGTATTAAGACACAACATCTTGCTTTTTACATCTGAGCAGTTCTAATACAAGGGAGATACCCAGTTCCTTAGCCTCTGGGCTTCTCTGTTCACTGTGTGTGTATTTTGTTACCCTATCACCTTCTGTGTACGTTATGTCATATTCCCCAGTTTGTCTGTGAGTCCATTTGTTTTGCATAACAGTTCAAACACCAGTACATTCCTGCAGACACTGGAGTGCATAACAGTTCTGACACTAGTACTTTCCTGCAGGCACTGGTGTGCATAACAATAACAACACAGACAACCACATGCACAACCTTCACTACCATCTCTCACCACAAGCAGGCACAACCTACATCTCAGTCACACATTAACACAACTCCACCTCGCTCAACCACTCACACAACAACAATGCCCCTGCCTCTACAACACCCACAGCACCACCCAAACACACTACCCCCATACCTAGCACACACCTTTCAAAAATACCCCACCTCTCCACCACCCCTTTTTCTACAACACTACTTTCACATTCTCCACACCCCACTCACACAAAAAGACAACCACTGCCCACACAACATCCTCCACCAAAATAACACACACCACATGTAGACTTCAACCCCCCATGATCACTCACCCCTAGGGCACAACATATACAGACACAAGGCAACATCCACACCCCTGGTCACACCAGCACATCCAAGCCCCACACCATCTTGCTCTCACCTAGCACAATCCCCATACCCCTGCCAAACACCACTCCACCATCCACACCACCTTTACCAACCAACCCAATCCATCACATCCACAACCACACAATAATACATACACCACAAATGGTCACCATCCACCCACATAAACCCATGCTAAAACACACCCCAATGTCACCATCAAACACAGTCACCCATCCCTCTGGCCCACACATCCACAACTCCACCAACTTTACCAACTCCTGCCTGCTCACCCATCCCTCCCCCTACCCCACAGCAACTATACATTACCCATCCACATTCCTGCACGCTTCTCAATAACCACTACACACACAAGTACAGCCCTACTACAACCAATCCCCTTCACCCTCCCTCCCACCACTACCAAATCCCCACAACTTTCCCCACCCTCCATAATCCCTATCACAACACATCACTAAACTAATCACATAACAACTATGTCCCTACCCCTTATCCTCCTACTACCTTTAGCCAACTACACCACCTATGCACCCCCTCTATCATACCCAACACCCCCATCTAAAGCCCACCATACACGAAACCTTGCACACACGCGCACGGCCACAGACACACACAGACACACACACACTCACTCACTCTACCTCCATTCACTCTCAAACATTCTCATCCTCCCCACAGGACACCCGCCACCACTGACACCAGGTACATAGACCATTTTACACTGCACCTCTACAATAACAATCCCATCCACATATCCCCTTCTCTAACCAAACACCACATGCACAAACTTCCCCACCCCACCCCCACAAACTGTCACAACCTACATTGCAGTCCCACAGCCACACCTTAACACAACTCCACATCACTAAACCACACCCGCAATATCAATGCACCTGCCTCTCCAACAACAGCACCTCACAAGACCACCCCTCAAACACACTACCACCATATTTCCACTGTTCACCCACTCACAAGATCCTGCACCCATTCACCATCACATTCCCTTTTGTCATACTACATCTACCCACAAACAAATCTCCTATTCCACCAATACAAACTATACAACTACTATTCTACACCTTCACTTTTCAGTAGAGATTACGGGGGTGTAGCCCCTTATGACGGTGTGAAGAGCGCCCGTAGGGCGCGATGAATCACCTAGTATATTATAATAGTCATGCTAAAAGTCTGCCGACGATTCGAACTAAGCCGCTCTTATCTTTGTCCAGTCACTAACCTTCTACCAGTGTGCTATGCCGTGCCAGGCCTCTGAAAGTATATGCAAGAGAAAGCAACAGCACAGGCCTGAAACAGGCAGTTGCCATTATGACATCACAGCATGACTTCACACTCCCCACCAGACCGGCTAGGACTGGTTATTTCTGGTTTGAGGCCCTTGTCTTTTACATGACTGACCTAAGGGAAATCTGATTTCACTTATTATTTAAAACTATATGAGAAAAAAAAAATATTACTACCATTTGCCCGCAGTTTTGCTCGCTTAGTGGCATCTAATATTGTGATGTATATGTTATATTGTACACATAGGGCCTGATTCAGGTTGGATCGCAATCGCAATAAGCAATCCAACGGCAAAAATTGCTAAGAGGATGCGGGCTCACGAGCAGGGCCCGTCCTGCGCATACACCCGCATTTTCTACAGAGGCGGTTGCGGGGCGGAAACGCTCTATTTCCAAGGCGGAGACTGGTTGTTGCGGGGACGAGGCTTCAAAATGGGGGCAGCAACGGAGAAACAGGGGGCGTAGTCGGGCGGCTGCGTGAAGTCACATGTAGCTGCTATGGTCACAAAAATGTTGGCAGGCCTATTCCGGGCACCTGACATGTGGGGCGGACTACAGGCAGAGACGGTAGCTCATGGGGTGGGGCAGCAACGCTCCATTTCCAAGGCGGAGACGGAGCATTGCGGGGACAAGGCTTCAAAACAGGGGGGGGGGGGGCAACAGAGAAACAGGGGGCGTAGTTGGGCGGCTATGTGATATCTCACGCAGCCGATGCGATCACAAAAATGGCTGCGAGCCTCCTGTGGGCGCCTGACATGCGGGGTGGACTAGCCCTGTGTTGGGCGTCCCCCCGCATGTCAGAGAATCTGATCGTAGATGTGCTAAATTTAGCACACCTACGATCAGGTCTGAATCATCCCCATGGGGGAAAAAAAGGCACAAATTATGTGATTTTAGTTTTGTTTGAAAACAAAAAAACAAAACCAGTCACGGCGGTTTGGCAAAAACCAAATACAAAGCCAGATGACGAATCAGGGCCAAATCCAGCAAAAATGGTCCTGTGCACATCTCTAGTAATATTCTAAGATCACATTGAGTTTTCTAGCATTGTATGCCTAGGTATGTGCTGATATGAGACATTCCCTTTAACTCCTGTTTGGGGTATTCAGGGTTTAATTAATTATTCCTGTAGTTTAGCTGGTCATTCAAAACTTTGGATCAGTGCTACCATATGGTTCCTACTGGTCTGCACATGTGCACTGATGTTGCTTGCTGACTGGTAGCTGCATTAGAAGTTGTTGCATTCCACAGGAGGAGCTAGCTGCATGGTAGATGCTAGAATCAAGTGGGCTAAGGGATCTTTTCCGTCTGGGGGAGGAGCCACAACACAAGGGGGAGGAGCTAGGCCAGCGGGATAGTTCCTCTACTATCCACGCCACCAACTATATCCACGCCACCAACTATTACCTTTAGTAATCAGGTGGCGAGCGAAGCGAGCCACCGAGCCCGAAGCGCGGCGAGCGAAGCGAGCCCGCGAGGGTACTTTTCGGGTACCCTGTTCGCCCGTAGCTCCTCCCCCTGGTGACGTGTCTCCTCCCCTAGATACGTCAGAAGGTCCCTTCTCCCACTCCGATATAGAATCAACCCTAGCTGCATATATCCAATTTTGCATTCCACATGAGATGCACAGTCCGGGAGCACCAGTGCCACGTGTTACACATGGTACCCTGAGGTTACCGGCAGAGAGGTACATCTCTGCCTGACCGATTACGCGACTTAAGTGTTGAACAGTGTAATTTTTTTTATTTATTTTTTGCGCTTTGCCCTTTGGGACCTTGTGTTAATATTGTTGCTATAGGAGGTGATACCACTACCAGGCAGGCCATGTGGTCCAAATTAAACTACTGTATATGTAATTTGCCGCCTTTTTGCACATTGGGGCTAATTCAGACCTGATCACTCGCTAGCTGTTTTTTGCAGTCCTGCGTTCATATAGTCACCGCCCATAGGGGAGTGTAATTTAGCTGTGCAAGTGTGCAATCACATGTGCAGCCGAGCGGTACAAAAATATTTTGTGCAGTCTCTGAGTAGCCCTGGACTTACTCAGCTGCTGCGATTACTTCAGCCTGTCCGGGACCGGAATTGACGTCAGACACCCGCTCTGCAAACGCTTGGGAGCGCCTGCGTTTTTCCATCCACTCCCAGAAAACGGTCAGTTGACACCCACAAAAGCCTTCTTTCTGTCAATCAGCTTGCGATCGCCCGTGCGAATGGATTCTTCGCACAAACCCATCGCAGAACAACGAATCGCTTTGTACCTGTGTGACGCGCCTGCTCACTGCGATGCATGCGCATGCAGTTTTGACCTGATCGCAGCACTGCAAAAACCACTAGCGAGCGTTCAGGTCTGAATTACCCCCATTATTTTATTGGTATAAACATAGTTGCCTACGCTCCCTCATTCTGCAGGAGACTCCCTGAAATAGAAGCAATCTCCCTGACTCCCTGAATAGTCCAGCAATCTCCGTGATTGCACCTTAACCCCATTGTGCAGCTGTTACATTCTTGGGGGGAAAAAATAATTCACAGATACATACATTCAAATGGGAACATCAGTGCCATTTCCCTGCATTGGTTATAAGACACAATGATCCCTATGGCTACATACATTTTAAAATAAGATTTTACTTACCGGTAAATCTATTTCTCGTAGTCTGTAGTGGATGCTGGGGACTCCGTAAGGACCATGGGGAATAGCGGGCTCCGCAGGAGACTGGGCACTCTAAAGAAAGATTTAGTACTATCTGGTGTGCACTGGCTCCTCCCTCCATGCCCCTCCTCCAGACCCCAGTTAAGGAAACTGTGCCCGGAAGAGCAGACATTATAAGGAAAGGATTTTGGAATCTCGGGTAAGACTCATACCAGCCACACCAATCACACCGTATAACTTGTGATACATTTATCCAGTCAACAGTATGAACAACAACAGGGCATCAACAATGGATGCCAACATAACATAACCCATTATTAAGCAATAACTATGTACACGTATTGCAGAAAGTCCGCACTTGGGACGGGCGCCCAGCATCCACTACGGACTACGAGAAATAGATTTACCGGTAAGTAAAATCTTATTTTCTCTGACGTCCTAGTGGATGCTGGGGACTCCGTAAGGACCATGGGGATTATACCAAAGCTCCCAAACGGGCGGGAGAGTGCGGATGACTCTGCAGCACCGAATGGGCAAACTCAAGGTCCTCCTCAGCCAGGGTATCAAACTTGTAGAATTTTGCAAATGTGTTTGAACCCGACCAAGTAGCAGCTCGGCAAAGCTGTAATGCCGAGACCCCTCGGGCAGCCGCCCAAGAAGAGCCCACCTTCCTTGTGGAATGGGCTTTCACTGATTTTGGATGCGGCAATCCAGCCGCAGAATGAGCCTGCTGAATCGTGTTACAGATCCAGCGGGCAACGGTTTGCTTTGAAGCAGGAGCACCCAACTTGTTGGGGGCATATAGGATAAACACCGAGTCAGTTTTCCTGACTCCAGCCGTTCGGGCTACATAAATCTTCAAAGCCCTGACTACATCTAGTAACCTCGAATCCTCCAAGTCACTAGTAGCCGCAGGCACTACAATAGGTTGGTTCAGATGAAAAGATGACACCACCTTTGGCAGATATTGGGGATGAGTTCGCAATTCTGCCCTGTCCATATGAAAAACCAGATAGGGGCTTTTACATGACAAAGCCGCCAATTCTGACACACGCCTAGCCGAAGCTAATGCCAATAGCATGACCACCTTCCACGTGAGATACTTTAGCTCCACGGTCTTAAGTGGTTCAAACCAGTGGGATTTTAGGAAACCCAACACCACGTTGAGATCCCAAGGTGCCACTGGTGGCACAAAAGGGGGCTGAATATGTAGCACTCCCTTAACAAACGTCTGAACTTCAGGAAGAGACGCCAGTTCCTTTTGAAAGAAAATGGATAGGGCCGAAATCTGGACCTTTATGGATCCCAACTTCAAGCCCATAGTCACTCCAGACTGTAGAAAGTGCAGAAATCTGCCCAGTTGGAATCCCTCTGTAGGGGCCTTCCTGGCCTCACACCAAGCAACATATTTTCGCCATATGCGGTGATAATGCTTTGCTGTCACGTCCTTCCTAGCCTTTATCAGCGTAGGAATAACTTCCTCCGGAATGCCTTTTTCCGCTAGGATCCGGCGTTCAACCGCCATGCCGTCAAACGCAGCCGCGGTAAGTCTTGGAACAGGCAGGGCCCCTGTTGCAACAGGTCCTGTCTGAGAGGCAGAGGCCATGGGTCCTCTGTGACCATTTCTTGCAATTCCAAGGCCTTCTTGGCCAATCCGGAACAATGAGTATTGTTCTCACTCCTCTTCTTCTTACGATTCTCAGTACCTTGGGTATGAGAGGAAGAGGAGGGAACACATAGACCGACTGGAACACCCACGGTGTTACCAGGGCGTCCACAGCTATCGCCTGAGGGTCTCTTGACCTGGCGCAATACCGTTGCAGCTTTTTGTTGAGACGGGACGCCATCACGTCTACCTGTGGCAGTTCCCATCGATTTGCAATCTGAATGAAGACTTCGTGATGAAGTCCCCACTCTCCCGGGTGAAGGTCGTGCCTGCTGAGGAAGTCTGCTTCCCAGTTGTCCACCCCCGGAATGAACACTGCTGACAGTGCTTGTACGTGATTCTCCGCCCACCGAAGAATCCTGGTGGCCTCCGCCATCGCGACTCTGCTTCTTGTGCCGCCCTGGCGGTTTACATGCGCCACCGCGGTGATGTTGTCTGACTGAATCAGCACCGGTTGGTTGCGAAGCAGGGGCTCCGCTTGACTCAGGGCGTTGAATATGGCCTTTAGTTCCAGGATATTTATGTGCAGACAAGTTTCCTGACTTGACCACAACCCTTGGAAGTTTCTTCCCTGAGTGACTGCCCCCCACCCTCGGAGGCTCGCATCCGTGGTCACCAGGACCCAGTCCTGTATGCCGAATCTGCGGCCCTCGAGAAGGTGAGCACTCTGTAGCCACCACAGAAGAGACACCCTGGCCCTGGGGGACAGGGTGATCAGCCGATGCATCTGAAGATGCGATCCGGACCATTTGTCCAACAGATCCCATTGAAAGATCCTCGCATGGAACCTGCCGAAGGGAATAGCTTCGTACGATGCCACCATCTTTCCCAGGACTCGCGTGCAGTGATGCACCGTCACCTGTTTCGGTTTTAAGAGGTCTCTGACTAGAGTCACAAGCTCTTCATCCTTCTCCGTTGGGAGAAACACCTTCTTCTGGTTTGTGTCCAGAATCATGCCCAGAAAGGGCAGACGCGTCGTAGGAATCAGCTGCGACTTTGGGATATTCAGAATCCAGCCATGCTGTTGCAACACTTCCTGTGAGTGCGCTACGCTGATCTGCAACTGCTCCCTTGACCTCGCCTTTATGAGGAGATCGTCCAAGTATGGGATAACTGTGACTCCTTGCTTTCTCAGGATCACCATCATTTCTGCCATTACCTTGGTAAATATTCTTGGTGCCGTGGACAGGCCAAACGGCAACGTCTGGAATTGGTAATGACAGTCCTGTACCACAAATCTGAGGTACTCATGATGAGGCGGATAAATGGGGACATGCAAGTAAGCATCTTTGATGTCCAGAGACACCATAAAATCCCCCTCTTCCAGGCTTGCAATGACCGCTCTGAGCGATTCCATCTTGAACTTGAATCTTTTCAGATAAATGTTCAGGGACTTTAAATTTAATATAGGTCTGACCGAACCGTCCGGTTTCGGTACCACAAACATTGTGGAACAGTATCCCTTCCCCTGTTGACGAAGGGGAACCTTTACCACCACCTGCTGGAGAAATAGCTTGTGAATTGCCGCTACCACTACTTCCCTTTCTATGGGGGAAGCTGGCAGGGCCGATTTTAGGTAACGTTGAGGGGGCATCACCTCGAATTCCAGCTTGTATCCCTGAGACACAATCTATATAGCCCAGGGATCCACCTGTGAGCGAACCCACTGGTGGCTGAAATGTCGGAGACGCGCCCCCACCGCTCCTGGCTCCACCCGTGGAGCCCCAGCGTCATGCGGTGGATTTAGTGGAAGCCGGGGAGGACTTCTGTTCCTGGGAACTAGCTGTAAGGTGCAGCTTTTTTCCTCTGCCCCTGCCTCTAGCAAGAAAGGAAGCACCTCTGACCTTCTTGCTTCTTTGTGCGCGAAAGGACTGCATTTGGTAATACGGTGCTTTCTTCGGTTGTGAGGGAATATATGGCAAAAAGTTTGACTTCCCAGCAGTAGCTGTGGAAACCAGGTCCGAGAGACCGTCCCCAAACAATTCCTCACCCTTGTAAGGTAACACCTCCATGTGTTTTTTGGAGTCGGCATCACCTGTCCACTGCCGAGTCCACAGGACCCTCCTGGCAGAAATTGACATTGCATTAATTCTAGAGCCCAGTAGGCAAATGTCCCTCTGGGCATCCCTCATATATAGGACAGTGTCTTTTATATGCCCCAGGGTCAGCATAATGGTATCCCTGTCTAAGGTATCCATTTCCTCAGACAGATTATCTGTCCACGCTGCTACAGCACTACACATCCACGCCGACGCAATTGCCGGCCTCAGTAGAGTCCCTGAATGTGTATAAACAGATTTCAGGATACTTTCCTGCTTTCTATCTGCAGGATCCTTTAGGGAGGCCGTATCCTGCGACGGCAGGGCCACCTTCTTAGATAAGCGTGTGAGAGCTTTATCTACCCTAGGGGAGGATTCCCAGCCCATCCTGTCCTCTGGCGGGAAAGGGTACGCCATAAGTAACCTTTTGGAAATCAGGACTTTCTTATCCGGGGAATCCCACGCTCTTTCACATAACTCATTTAACTCATGTGAAGGGGGAAAAGTCACCTCTTGCTTTTTCTCCCCATACATATAAACCCTCTTGTCAGGTACAGGGTTTACCTCTGATATGTGTAAAATATCCTTCATCGCTATAATCATGTAACGTATAGCTTTTGTCATTTTTGGTTGCAATTTTGCATCATCGTCATTGACACTGGAGTCAGAATCCGTGTCGACATCTGTGTCAACCATTTTGGATAGTGGGCGCTTTTGAGACCCTGAGGGCCTCTGCGCTGTAGGATCAGGCAAGGGTTGAGACCCTGACTGGCCCGAGGTATCAGCTTTATCCAACCTTTTATGTAAGGAGTTTACATTATCATTTAACACCTTCCACATATCCATCCAATCAGGTGTCGGCACCGTCGGCGGCGACACGTCAGTCAACTGCACTTGCTCTGCCTCCACATAGCCCTCTTCGTCAAACATGTCGACACGCGCGTACCGACACACCACACACACAGGGGAAGCTCTAAATGAGGACAGGACCCCCACAAGGCCTTTTGGAGAGACAGAGAGAGAGTCTGCCAGCACACACCCCAGCGCTATATGACCCAGGGATTACACAGTAACTTAGTGTTTACCCAGTAGCTGCTGTATTATGATTTATGCGCCTAAATTTATGTGCCCCCCCCTCTCTTTTTTACCCTTCTACCGTGATTCTGCAGGGGAGAGCCTGGGGAGCTTCCTCTCAGCGGAGCTGTGGAAGGAAAATGGCGCTGGTGAGTGCTGAGGAAGAAGGCCCCGCCCCCTCAGCGGCGGGCTTCTGTCCCGCGATTTTTAGTAAAATAAATGGCGGGGGCTCATACATATAACAGTGTGCCACTGTCTATATGCAGCATTTGCCAGGAGGTAACAATTGCTGCCCAGGGCGCCCCCCCCTGCGCCCTGCACCCTACAGTGACCGGAGTGTGTGGGTTAGTGTGGGCGCAATGGCGCACAGCTGCAGTGCTGTGCGCTACCTCATGTGAAGAGAGGAGTCTTCTACCGCCGATTTCGATGTCTTCTCCGCTTCTGCCGGCTTCTGTCTTCTGGCTCTGCGAGGGGGACGGCGGCGCGGCTCCGGGAACGGATGACAAGGTCAGGTCCTGTGTTCAATCCCTCTGGAGCTAATGGTGTCCAGTAGCCTAAGAAGCGCAACCTAGCCGCAGTTAGTAGGTTTGCTTCTCTCCCCTCAGTCCCTTGTAGCAGAGAGTCTGTTGCCAGCAGAAGCTCTCTGAAAATAAAAAACCTAACTAAAATACTTTCTTATTAGCAAGCTGAGGAGAGCTCACTAAAAGCACCCAGCTCTGTCCGGGCACAGATTCTAACTGGGGTCTGAAGGAGGGGCATGGAGGGAGGAGCCAGTGCACACCAGATAGTACTAAATCTTTCTTTAGAGTGCCCAGTCTCCTGCAGAGCCCGCTATTCCTCATGGTCCTTACGGAGTCCCCAGCATCCACTAGGACGTCAGAGAAATAAAGTTTCTCGTGGCCACTTATAGTATATGAAACCTCATGTAAAGCACAATACACAAACAAATTCTGCAAAATATAAGAGTCTTTCATAGGCAAACGCAGGAGGGGTTTCTGGTTGCCTGGAAACCCCCCTCCTCTTGGCAAGTGGCTCAAATTATGACCATAGCAATGTTATATAATACGATTACTAGAGCTGCCCCAACATCATGCAGTTTAAGGAACAGAGCAGAGCTGCTGCACATGCCCAGTGGTAGAAGCTTCTTCTACCAAGTTTGCAGTGTGTGTGGTTCTGAGTCCTCAGTCAGTGCACTGGACCCAGTGGCGGATCCAGACTTAACTTTTAGGGGGGGCGGTTTAAGAATTATGACTCCTCCCCCTAATCATAGCCCCTCCCACTTAGTAATGCCCTTCCCGTTCGCTTCTAAAATTTCCTATTGTTGCCATTACTAATAAAATGTTGCCAGTTAGTGGAGAGAACCCTGCGCACTGGTGATATAGACTGGCGAATCGCCATTCCTTCCATCAGGGGTGGTAGAGGCTAAGACAGTAGGGCAATTTAAACATGCATGGGATAGACATAAGGATATTCTTACAAAGAAATAAGGATCAGATAAGGTTAGAGATAAAAATAATGTAAAAAAAAAAAAAGGGGCAGACTAGATGGGCCAAGTGGTTCTTATCTGCCGACAAATTCTGTTTCTACAGCACAGAGAATGAGCCGAAATTCACATTATAGCACAGTGTATGAGCTGAAATTCACATTGTAGCACACAGTATGATACGAAATTCACATTATAGCACACTGAATGAGCCGAAATTCACATTATAGCACACTGAATGAGCCGAAATTCACATTATAGCACACTGAATGAGCTGAAATTCACATTATAGCACACTGAATGAGCTGAAATTCACATTATAGCACACTGAATGAGCCGAAATTCACATTATAGCACGCAGAATGAGCCAAAATTCACATTATAGCACGCAGAATGAGCTGAAATTCACATCATAGCACACTGAATGAGCCGAAATTCACATCATAGCACACTGTAGGAGCTGAAATTCACATTATAGCACACTGTATGAGCTGAAATTCACCTTATAGCACACGGTACGAGACGAAATTCACATTATAGCACACTAAAGGAGCCGAAATTCACATTGTAGCACACTGAATGAGCCGAAATTCACATTATAGCACACTGTATGAGCCGAAATTCACCTTATAGCACACGGTACAAGCCGAAATTCACATTATAGCATACTGAATGAGCCGAAATTCACATTGTAGCACACTGAATGAGCCGAAATTCACATTATAGCACACTGTATGAGCTGAAATTCACATGATAGCACACTGAATGAGCTGAAATTCACATTATAGCACACTGAATGAGCCGAAATTCACATTATAGCACACTGAATGAGCCGAAATTCACATTATAGCACAATGTATGAGCCGAAATTCACATTACAGCACACTGAATGAGCCGAAATTCACATTATAGCACACTGTATGAGCCGAAATTCACATAGCACACAGAAAGAGCTGAAATTCAGATTATAGCACACTGAATGAGCCGAAATTCACATTATAGCACACTGTATGAGCCGAAATTCACATTACAGCACGTAGAATGAGCCGAAATTCACATTACAGTACACTGAATGAGCCAAAATAATGCAGGCACTGGGGGCAAGGGGAATTCTACCCCCTAATTAACTTACACTGGGGCAGCGAGGAAAAAAAACACAGGGGAGCCTGCCCCCTTCTTTACTCCGAGTATTGCAGCGTAAGGGCTTAAACAGTATCTCACCCCAAGCTGCGGGCCTGCGGATCTTTGTCCCGTGTCTCACTGTCTGAGGTCCGCTTCTGAACTGGAGGTCCTCTGCCAGATCAGTCATGTGTCCCGCCACTCCACTCAAATGGCCATCGAGCTGTCCCTGTCTTGGAGAGACATGGCACACCGACACTTTAGCTAGGAGGGGAGGGGGGGAGACGTGGCACACACACACTTTAGCTAGGAGGGGGGGGGGAGACGTGGAACACACACACTTTAGCTAGGAGGGGGGACATATACACTTTAGTTAGGAGAAGAGGGGGGAGAAATGGCACACAGGCACTTTAGCTAGGAGCGGAGGGAGGAGACATGGAACACAGAAGCTTTAGCTTGGAGGGGAGACATAGCATACACACACTTTAGCTAGGAGAAGGGGGGGTGGAAGATATGACACACACACACACACACACACACACACACACACACACACACACACACACACACACACACACACACACTTTAGCTTGGAGGGGAGGAGACATGGCATACACTGACACCTACTCATATTTTGTCCGCAGCAGCATGAGGAGTCGGGATGGAGGCCGGGTCTCGCTGCGGTGTTGGGAACGGGGTGGAGAGCGGTGCAGCGCGGCGGGGGACGGGGAGAGAGAGAGAGCGTCCTGACGCGCGTACAGGGAGGGGGCGTGGTCAGAACAGAGGCCGCTGTATGCTCGTCAGGACGCTCTCTCTCTCTCCCCTTCCCCCGCCGCGCTGCACCGCTCTCCACCCCGTTCCCAACACCGCGGCGGGACCCGGCCTCCATCCCGGTGCCGGTATGTGTAGGGGGGGCGTTCGCCCTAATCGCCACCCGCTAAATCCGCCACTGACTGGACCAGAGAGTAGCTACCAGGAAGAAGACAGGAGTCTTACCATGAGGTGGGAGAATGTTTGCTCAGAAAGTGCAGTAATGGTTCTATTATGTTTGTGTATTTATTTATCATGGTATGTTCAACCTTTTCTTGACCACTTATTTATATTATTTCAATATTTTTGATACAGCCCATATTATAGACCAACTATAGTGTTAAATATTAATTCTATATTGCATACATTTTCCAGTGTATAAAAAGACCAAAGTTTACATAAATATCCAGGGTCGTTACTAGGTTCTTCTACTGCTCCCCCAACTCCCACACTTGCCCCAATGTTCCGCAGAGTGGGAGATTGTGGACTTCATTTGGAAACCCCCCTATAGAAATTCTGCGTTTGCCACTGTCTTTTCTTCAAGTAGATCTTACTAACTTTGGGGCTCATTTACATTTGGAGGCAAGTCATTTTTATGACACGCCTCTCAGATGTAGCAGTACACGTCCGCACTGAGGTTCCGGTATGAATGGTCGACCATGTTATGGTCGACAGTCATTAGGTCGACCACTATTGGTCGACATTGACATGGTCGACATGGAAACATGGTCGACACATGAAAATGGTCGACATATGAAACGGTCGACATGAGTTTTCTTAACTTTTTTTTGGTGTCGTTTTTTGCGTAAAGTGACTGGGAACCCCAATTAGTGCACCGCGTCCCCTCGCATGGCTCGCCATGCTTCGGGCATGGTGCCTTCGCTCCGCTACCGCTTCGCTCCGCTACCGCTTCGCTCGGCACACTTTACCGTTCCAATCGTTGTCCATGTGGATCGTAAAGTATGGAAAAGTTCCCCAAAAGGAAAAAAAAGTTAAAAAAATCATGTCGACCTTTTCATATGTCGACCATTTCCATGTGTCGACCATGTCAATGTCGACCAATAGTGGTCGACCTAATGACTGTCGACCATAACATGGTCGACCATGTGAACGGATACCCGCACGGATAGGTGTTACTTTCACATCTCCCTGAAATGCTTTATCAAAGGTAAGCAAGTATGGCTTTAGTACATGTGGCATGTGAAGCGGATCGGTCAGTGCTAAGCAGCGCAGCCAGGTGCAGCATCCACTCACTGTACACTAGCAGCACCACAAAGAATTCCATTTCCTAATCCTAATAACTAAAGTTTAGGTTTAAAACAAAACGAAGTACGAACATAAAACGCGCGCACATGGCTACTCGTGATCACGTGGCACTGACGTCACCCCTATTACATTCCAGTATCACTGTGCTGCTTCGCTCTCCTCCCCTCCCAGTCCCAGGCAGCGGTGGTCACATGACGGCGGCTGATCCTCCCGAGGTCCCTTACCCCAGTCTGGCCGGCGCACAGCGGGAGTTATGAGTACGAGCAGTGTAACCCGAGAGCCGAGCTCTCTGTTGTCCCCGCAGAAGCAAAGCGCCGAGTTGGGGAAAGGGGCCGCGATGGGGACCCCCGGTGACCTCCCCCCATCTGCAATGAGTCCAGTGGAACTTCTGAAGTGAGTAGAAAGAGGCAACTACAGACTTGGCTTCGGCATAGTTTCCTGTATGTTGTAGTGGAATTACAAGCCCGTACTGTCGGGGCAATCTGGAACTTGTAGTACCTGCAGCATACCTGCCAAATACAATGAGTTCAGTTCAAAAGGGGCTTTTTTTAACTTTTTGCTTGGGTATAGGGCTTATTATATTACCTCGCGGGCCTAGGGCATATTGCCTGACTGCGTGGGGCTGGGGCGTATTGCCTGACTGCGTGGGGCTGGGGCGTATTGCCTGACTGCGCGGGGCTGGGGCGTATTGCCTGACTGCGCGGGGCTGGGGCGTATTGCCTGACTGCGCGGGGCTGGGGCGTATTGCCTGACTGCGCGGGGCTGGGGCGTATTGCCTGACTGCGCGGGGCTGGGGCGTATTGCCTGACTGCGCGGGGCTGGGGCGTATTGCCTGACTGCGCGGGGCTGGGGCGTATTGCCTGACTGCGCGGGGCTGGGGCGTATTGCCTGACTGCGCGGGGCTGGGGCGTATTGCCTGACTGCGCGGGGCTGGGGCGTATTGCCTGACTGCGTGGGGGTGGGGTGTATTGCCTGACTGCGTGGGGCTGGGGAATTGGTTCCAATAATTACAATTTCTCTGACGTCCTAGTGGATGCTGGGACTCCGTCAGGACCATGGGGAATAGCGGCTCCGCAGGAGACAGGGCACAAAATTTAAAAGTTTGACCACTAGGTGGTGTGTACTGGCTCCTCCCCCTATGGCCCTCCTCCAAGCCTCAGTTAGGTTTTTGTGCCCGTCCGAGCAGGGTGCAATCTAGGTGGCTCTCCTAAAGAGCTGCTTAGAAAAAGTTTGTTAGGTTTTTTATTTTCAGTGAGTCCTGCTGGCAACAGGCTCACTGCAACGAGGGACTTAGGGGAGAAGAAGTGAACTCACCTGCGTGCAGGATGGATTTGCTTCTTAGGCTACTGGACACTAGCTCCAGAGGGACGATCACAGGTACAGCCTGGATGGGTCACCGGAGCCGCGCCGCCGACCCCCTTGCAGATGCCAAATAGAGAAGAGGTCCAGAAACCGGCGGCAGAAGACGTCTCAGTCTTCATGAGGTAGCGCACAGCACTGCAGCTGTGCGCCATTGCTCTCCGCACACTTCACACCAGCGGTCACTGAGGGTGCAGGGCGCTGGGGGGGGCGCCCTGGGCAGCAATGTAATATACCTATTCTGGCTAAAATATATCACATATAGCCCCTGGGGCTATATGGATGTATTTAACCCCTGCCAGGTTCCAAAAAAACCGGGAGAAGAAGCCCGCCGAAAAGGGGGCGGGGCCTATTCTCCTCAGCACACAGCGCCATTTTCCTGCCCAGCTCCGCTGCGAGGAAGGCTCCCAGGACTCCCCTGCACTGCACTACAGAAACAGGGTAAAAACAGAGAGGGGGGGCACTTATTGGCGATATTTATAATATTTGAGCTGCTATAAAGGGAACACACTTATTAAGGTTGTCCCTATATATATTTATAGCGCTTGGGTGTGTGCTGGCAAACTCTCCCTCTGTCTCCCCAAAGGGCTAGTGGGGTCCTGTCTTCTATCAGAGCATTCCCTGTGTGTCTGCTGTGTGTCGGTACGTGTGTGTCGACATGTATGAGGACGATGTTGGCGTGGAGGCGGAGCAATTGCCTGTAATGGTGATGTCACCCCCTAGGGAGTCGACACCAGAATGGATGGCTTTGTTTATGGAATTACGGGATAGTGTCAGCACGCTACAAAAGTCGGTTGACGACATGAGACAGCCGGCAAACCAGTTAGTACCTGTCCAGGCGTCTCAGACACCGTCAGGGGCTGTAAAACGCCCTTTACCTCAGTCGGTCGACACAGACCCAGACACTGACACTGAATCCAGTGTCGACGGTGAAGAAACAAACGTATTTTCCAGTAGGGCCACACGTTATATGATCACGGCAATGAAGGAGGCTTTGCATATCTCTGATACTGCAAGTACCACAAAAAGGGGTATTATGTGGGGTGTGAAAAAACTACCGATAGTTTTTCCTGAATCAAAGGAACTGAATGAAGTGTGTGATGAAGCGTGGGTTACCCCAGATAGAAAACTGCTAATTTCAAAGAAGTTATTGGCATTATACCCTTTCCCGCCAGAGGTTAGGGCGCGCTGGGAAACACCTCCTAGGGTGGATAAGGCGCTCACACGCTTATCAAAGCAAGTGGCGTTACCGTCTCCTGATACGGCCGCCCTCAAGGATCCAGCTGATAGGAGGCTGGAGAATACATTAAAAAGTATATACACACATACGGGTGTTATACTGAGACCAGCAATCGCCTCAGCCTGGATGTGCAGTGCTGGCGTGGCTTGGTCGGAGTCACTGTCTGAAAATATTGATACCCTGGATAGGGACAGTATTTTACTGACTATAGAGCAGTTAAAGGATGCATTTCTTTATATGCGAGATGCACAGAGAGATATTTGCACTCTGGCATCAAGAGTAAGTGCGATGTCCATATCTGCCAGAAGAAGTTTATGGACGCGCCAGTGGTCAGGTGATGCGGATTCCAAACGAATGACGCTGGGACCTTACAAGCAGACTCAGGGGCGGTGGGGGGTCGCCTCAAACATTTCAGCGCACAGTGGGCTCACTCGCAGGTGGACCCCTGGATCCTGCAGGTAGTATCTCAGGGTTACAGGTTGGAATTCGAGAAGTCCCCTCCTCGCCGTTTCTTAAAGTCTGCTTTGCCAACGTCTCCCTCCGACAGGGCGACGGTATTGGAGGCCATTCACAAGCTGTATTCTCAGCAGGTGATAGTCAAGGTACCCCTCCTACACCAAGGGTACCTCAGGTTAGTGGTCCAAAACTGTCATTATCAGTTTCAGACGCTGCCGTTTGGATTGTCCACGGCACCCCGGGTCTTTACCAAGGTAATGGCCGAAATGATGATCCTTCTTCGAAGAGAAGGCGTCTTAATTATCCCTTACTTGGACGATCTCCTGATAAGGGCAAGATCCAGAGAACAGCTGGAGGTCGGAGTAGCACTAACCCAAGTAGTGCTCCAACAACACGGGTGGATTCTGAATTTTCCAAAATCCCAACTGATCCCGACGACACGTCTGTTGTTCCTAGGGATGATTCTGGACACTGTTGAGAAAAAGGTATTTCTTCCGGAGGAGAAAGCCAGGGAGTTATCCGATCTAGTCAGGAACCTCCTAAAACCAGGAAAAGTATCTGTGCATCAATGCACAAGAGTCCTGGGAAAAATGGTAGCTTCTTACGAAGCGATTCCATTCGGCAGATTCCATGCACGAACTTTTCAGTGGGATCTGCTGGACAAATGGTCCGTATCGCATCTGCATATGCATCAGCGGATAAAATTGTCCACAAGGACAAGAGTGTCTCTGCTATGGTGGTTGCAGAGTGCTCATCTGTTAGAGGGCCGCAGATTCGGCATACAGAACTGGGTCCTAGTGACCACGGATGCCAGCCTGAGAGGCTGGGGAGCGGTCACACAGGGAAGAAACTTCCAGGGCGTGTGGTCAAGCCTGGAGACGTCTCTTCACATAAATATACTGGAGCTAAGAGCAATCTACAATGCTCTAAGCCTGGCAAAACCTCTGCTTCAGGGTCAGCCGTGTTGATTCAGTCGGACAACATCACGGCAGTCGCCCACGTAAACAGACAGGGCGGCACAAGAAGCAGGAGGGCAATGGCAGAAGCTGCAAGGATTCTCCGCTGGGCAGAAAATCATGTGTTAGCACTGTCAGCAGTGTTCATCCCGGGAGTGGACAACTGGGAAGCAGACTTCCTCAGCAGACACGATCTGCACCCGGGAGAGTGGGGACTTCATCCAGAAGTCTTCCACATGATTGTGGTCCATTGGGAAAGACCAATGGTGGACATGATGGCGTCCCGCCTCAACAAAAAACTGGACAGGTATTGCGCCAGGTCAAGAGACCCTCAGGCAATAGCTGTAGACGCTCTGGTAACACCATGGGTGTACCAGTCAGTGTATGTGTTTCCTCCTCTGCCTCTCATACCAAAAGTACTGAGAATTATACGGCAAAGGGGAGTAAGAACGATACTCGTGGCTCCGGATTGGCCAAGAAGAACTTGGTACCCGGAACTTCAGGAGATGCTCACGGAAGATCCGTGACCTCTACCTCTAAGACGGGACCTGCTTCAGCAGGGACCGTGTCTATTCCAAGACTTACCGCGGCTGCGTTTGACGGCATGGTGGTTGAACGCCGAATCCTAAGGGAAAAAGGCATTCCGGAAGAGGTCATCCCTACCCTGGTAAAAGCCAGGAAGGAGGTGACTGCACAACATTATCACCGCATTTGGAGAAAATATGTTGCGTGGTGTGAGGCCAGGAAGGCCCCGACGGAGGAATTTCAACTGGGTCGATTCCTACATTTCCTGCAAACAGGATTGTCTATGGGCCTCAAATTAGGGTCCATTAAGGTTCAAATTTCGGCCCTGTCGATTTTCTTCCAGAAAGAATTGGCTTCAGTTCCTGAAGTCCAGACTTTTGTAAAAGGAGTACTACATATACAGCTCCCGGTTGTGCCCCCAGTGGCACCGTGGGATCTTAATGTAGTTTTGGATTTTCTCAAATCCCATTGGTTTGAGCCACTCAAATCGGTGGATTTGAAATATCTTACATGGAAAGTAACCATGCTACTGGCCCTGGCTTCAGCCAGGAGAGTGTCAGAATTGGCGGCTTTATCGTATAAAAGCCCATATCTGATTTTCCATTCGGACAGGGCAGAACTGCGGACGCGTCCTCACTTTCTGCCTAAGGTGGTTTCAGCGTTTCACCTGAACCAGCCTATTGTGGTGCCTGCGGCTACTAGCGATTTGGAGGATTCCAAGTTGCTGGACGTTGTCAGAGCATTGAAAATATATATTTCAAGGACGGCTGGAGTCAGAAAATCTGACTCGCTGTTTATACTGTATGCACCCAACAAGCTGGGTGCTCCTGCTTCTAAGCAGACGATTGCTCGTTGGATTTGTAGCACAATTCAACTTGCACATTCTGTGGCAGGCCTGCCACAGCCTAAATCTGTCAAGGCCCATTCCACAAGGAAGGTGGGCTCATCTTGGGCGGCTGCCCGAGGGGTCTCGGCATTACAACTCTGCCGAGCAGCTACGTGGTCAGGGGAGAACACGTTTGTAAAATTCTACAAATTTGATACTCTGGCTAAGGAGGACCTGGAGTTCTCTCATTCGGTGCTGCAGAGTCATCCGCACTCTCCCGCCCGTTTGGGAGCTTTGGTATAATCCCCATGGTCCTGACGGAGTCCCAGCATCCACTAGGACGTCAGAGAAAATAAGATTTTACTTACCGATAAATCTATTTCTCGTAGTCCGTAGTGGATGCTGGGCGCCCATCCCAAGTGCGGATTGTCTGCAATACTTGTACATAGTTATTGTTACAAAAAAATCGGGTTGTTATTGTTGTGAGCCGTCTGTTCAGAGGCTCCTACGTTTGTCATACTGTTAACTGGGTTCAGATCACAAGTTGTACGGTGTGATTGGTGTGGCTGGTATGAGTCTTACCCGGGATTCAAAATCCTTCCTTATTGTGTACGCTCGTCCGGGCACAGTATCCTAACTGAGGCTTGGAGGAGGGTCATAGGGGGAGGAGCCAGTACACACCACCTAGTGGTCAAACTTTTAAATTTTGTGCCCTGTCTCCTGCGGAGCCGCTATTCCCCATGGTCCTGACGGAGTCCCAGCATCCACTACGGACTACGAGAAATAGATTTATCGGTAAGTAAAATCTTATTTTTTTAAGGGCCCCATACACTTAGACGATAATACGGCCCGATATATTGGATGAAATCGGGCATTTTGGAGGTGTATCCAATCTGATGTGCGTTCCTGTGAGCATCGGATCCTCCAGATTGAATGTGCTGCGCATTCAATCGCATCTGACCCCGCAGTCATCGCTGGGATCACCCAAGATACACAGTATGCAAAAGGACAGCATACGATGTATCTCGGACGATCCTGCCCCCCGGGAAGCAGCCGGGGTGATCGCCGGCGACATGTTAGACCAGAGGTTCTCAAACTCGGTCCTCGGGAGCCCACACAGTGCATGTTTTGCAGGTAATCCAGCAGGTGCACAGGTGTATTAATTACTCACTGACACATTTTAAAAGGTCCACAGGTGGAGCTAATTTTCTCTAACGTCCTAGTGGATGCTGGGGACTCCGTAAGGACCATGGGGAATAGACGGGCTCCGCAGGAGACTGGGCACTCTAAAGAAAGATTTAGTACTATCTGGTGTGCACTGGCTCCTCCCTCTATGCCCCTCCTCCAGACCTCAGTTAGAATCTGTGCCCGGACAGAGCTGGGTGCTTTTAGTGAGCTCTCCTGAGCTTGCTAATAAGAAAGTATTTTAGTTAGGTTTTTTATTTTCAGAGAGCTTCTGCTGGCAACAGACTCGCTGCTACGTGGGACTGAGGGGAGTGAAGCAAACCTACTAACTGCGGCTAGGTTGCGCTTCTTAGGCTACTGGACACCATTAGCTCCAGAGGGATCGAACACAGGACCTGACCTTGTCGTCCGTTCCCGGAGCCGCGCCGCCGTCCCCCTCGCAGAGCCAGAAGACAGAAGCCGGCAGAAGCGGAGAAGACATCGAAATCGGCGGCAGAAGACTCCTCTCTTCACATGAGGTAGCGCACAGCACTGCAGCTGTGCGCCATTGCGCCCACACTAACCCACACACTCCGGTCACTGTAGGGTGCAGGGCGCAGGGGGGGGCGCCCTGGGCAGCAATTGATACCTCCTGGCGAAAGCTGCATATAGACCGTTGGACACTGTTATATGCATGAGCCCCCGCCATTATTTTTACACAAAATCGCGGGACAGAATCCCGCCGCTGAGGGGGCGGGGCCTTCTTCCTCAGCACTCACCAGCGCCATTTTCCTTCCACAGCTCCGCTGAGAGGAAGCTCCCCAGGCTCTCCCCTGCAGAATCACGGTAGAAGGGTAAAAAAGAGAGGGGGGGGCACATAAATTTAGGCGCATTAATCATAATACAGCAGCTACTGGGTAAACACTAAGTTACTGTGTAATCCCTGGGTTATATAGCGCTGGGGTGTGTGCTGGCATACTCTCTCTCTGTCTCTCCAAAAGGCTTTGTGGGGGTCCTGTCCTCATTTAGAGCTTCCCCTGTGTGTGTGGTGTCGGTACGCGTGTGTCGACATGTTTGACGAAGAGGGCTATGTGGAGGCAGAGCAAGTGCAGTTGACTGACGTGTCGCCGCCGACGGTGCCGACACCTGATTGGATGGATATGTGGAAGGTGTTAAATGATAATGTAAACTCCTTACATAAAAGGTTGGATAAAGCTGATACCTCGGGCCAGTCAGGGTCTCAACCCATGCCTGATCCTACAGCGCAGAGGCCCTCAGGGTCTCAAAAGCGCCCACTATCCAAAATGGTTGACACAGATGTCGACACGGATTCTGACTCCAGTGTCGACGACGATGATGCAAAATTGCAACCGAAAATGACAAAAGCTATACGCTACATGATTATAGCGATGAAGGATGTTTTACACATATCAGAGGTAAACCCTGTCCCTGACAAGAGGGTTTATATGTATGGGGAGAAAAAGCAAGAGGTGACTTTTCCCCCATCACATGAGTTAAATGAGTTATGTGAAAGAGCGTGGGATTCCCCAGATAAGAAAGTCCTGATTTCCAAAAGGTTACTTATGGCGTACCCTTTCCCGCCAGAGGACAGGGTGGGCTGGGAATCCTCCCCTAGGGTAGATAAAGCTCTCACACGCTTATCTAAGAAGGTGGCCCTGCCGTCGCAGGATACGGCCACCCTAAAGGATCCTGCAGATAGCATGAAAGTATCCTGAAATCTGTTTATACACATTCAGGGACTCTACTGAGGCCGGCAATTGCGTCGGCGTGGATGTGTAGTGCTGTAGCAGCGTGGGCAGATAATCTGTCTGAGGAAATGGATACCTTGGACAGGGATACCATTATGCTGACCCTGGGGCATATAAAAGACACTGTCCTATATATGAGGGATGCCCAGAGGGACATTTGCCTACTGGGCTCTAGAATTAATGCAATGTCAATTTCTGCCAGGAGGGTCCTGTGGACTCTGCAGTGGACAGGTGATGCCGACTCCAAAAAACACATGGAGGTGTTACCTTACAAGGGTGAGGAATTGTTTGGGGACGGTCTCTCGGACCTGGCTTCCACAGCTACTGCTGGGAAGTCAAACTTTTTGCCATATATTCCCTCACAACCTAAGAAAGCACCGAATTACCAAATGCAGTCCTTTCGCGCACAAAGAAGCAAGAAGGTCAGAGGTGCTTCCTTTCTTGCTAGAGGCAGGGGTAGAGGAAATAAGCTGCACCTTACAGCTAGTTCCCAGGAACAGAAGTCCTCCCCGGCTTCCACTAAATCCACCGCATGACGCTGGGGCTCCACGGGTGGAGCCAGGAGCGGTGGGGGCGCGTCTCCGACATTTCAGCCACCAGTGGGTTCGCTCACAGGTGGATCCCTGGGCTATACAGATTGTGTCTCAGGGATACAAGCTGGAATTCGAGGTGGTGCCCCCTCAACGTTACCTAAAATCGGCCCTGCCAGCTTCCCCCATAGAAAGGGAAGTAGTGGTAGCGGCAATTCACAAGCTATTTCTCCAGCAGGTGGTGGTAAAGGTTCCCCTTCTTCAACAGGGAAAGGGATACTATTCCACAATGTTTGTGGTACCGAAACCGGACGGTTCGGTCAGACCTATATTAAATTTAAAGTCCCTGAACATTTATCTGAAAAGATTCAAGTTCAAAATGGAATCGCTCAGGGCGGTCATTGCAAGCCTGGAAGAGGGGGATTTTATGGTGTCTCTGGACATCAAGGATGCTTACTTGCATGTCCCCATTTATCCGCCTCATCATGAGTACCTCAGATTTGTGGTACAGGACTGTCATTACCAATTCCAGACGTTGCCGTTTGGGCTCTCCACGGCACCGAGAATATTTACCAAGGTAATGGCAGAAATGATGGTGATCCTGAGAAAGCAAGGAGTCACAGTTATCCCATATTTGGACGATCTCATAAAGGCGAGGTCAAGGGAGCAGTTGCAGATCAGCGTAGCGCACTCTCAGGAAATGTTGCAACAGCATGGCTGGATTCTGAATATCCCAAAGTCGCAGCTGATTCCTACGACGCGTCTGCCCTTTCTGGGCATGATTCTGGACACAGACCAGAAGAAGGTGTTTCTCCCGACGGAGAAGGCTCAAGAGCTTGTGACTCTAGTCAGAGACCTCTTAAAACCAAAACAGGTGGCGGTGCATCACTGCACGCGAGTCCTGGGAAAGATGGTGGCATCGTACGCCATTCCCTTCGGCAGGTTCCATGCGAGGATCTTTCAATGGGATCTGTTGGACAAATGGTCCGGATCGCATCTTCAGATGCATCGGCTGATCACCCTGTCCCCCAGGGCCAGGGTGTCTCTTCTGTGGTGGCTACAGAGTGCTCACCTTCTCGAGGGCCGCAGGTTCGGCATACAGGACTGGGTCCTGGTGACCACGGATGCGAGCCTCCGAGGGTGGGGGGCAGTCACTCAGGGAAGAAACTTCCAAGGGTTGTGGTCAAGTCAGGAGGCTTGTCTGCACATAAATATCTTGGAACTAAGGGCCATATTCAACGCCCTGAGTCAAGCAGAGCCCCTGCTTCGCAACCAACCGGTGCTGATTCAGTCAGACAACATCACCGTAGTGGCTCATGTAAACCGTCAGGGCGGCACAAGAAGCAGAGTCGCGATGGCGGAGGCCACCAGGATTCTTCGGTGGGCGGAGAATCACGTGCAAGCACTGTCAGCAGTGTTCATTCCGGAGGTGGACAACTGGGAAGCAGACTTCCTCAGCAGGCACGACCTTCACCCGGGAGAGTGGGGACTTCATCACGAAGTCTTCACTCAGATTACAAATCGATGGGAACTGCCACAGGTAGACATGATGGCGTCCCGTCTCAACAAAAAACTACAAAGGTATTGCGCCAGGTCAAGAGACCCTCAGGCGATAGCTGTGGACGCCCTGGTAACACCGTGGGTGTTCCAGTCGGTCTATGTGTTCCCTCCTCTTCCTCTCATACCCAAGGTGCTGAGAATCGTAAGAAGAAGAGGAGTGAGAACAATACTCATTGTTCCGGATTGGCCAAGAAGGACTTGGTACCCGGAACTGCAAGAAATGCTCAGAGGACCCATGGCCTCTGCCTCTCAGACAGGACCTGTTGCAACAGGGGCCCTGCCTGTTCCAAGACTTACCGCGGCTGCGTTTGACGGCATGGCGGTTGAACGCCGGATCCTAGCGGAAAAAGGCATTCCGGAGGAAGTTATTCCTACGCTGATAAAGGCTAGGAAGGACGTGACAGCAAAGCATTATCACCGCATATGGCGAAAATATGTTGTTTGGTGTGAGGCCAGGAAGGCCCCTACAGAGGAATTCCAACTGGGCAGATTTCTGCACTTTCTACAGTCTGGAGTGACTATGGGCTTGAAGTTGGGATCCATAAAGGTCCAGATTTCGGCCCTATCCATTTTCTTTCAAAAGGAACTGGCGTCTCTTCCTGAAGTTCAGACGTTTGTTAAGGGAGTGCTGCATATTCAGCCCCCTTTTGTGCCACCAGTGGCACCTTTGGGATCTCAACGTGGTGTTGGGTTTCCTGAAATCCCACTGGTTTGAACCACTTAAGACCATGGAGCTAAAGTATCTCACGTGGAAGGTGGTCATGCTATTGGCCTTAGCTTCGGCTAGGCGTGTGTCAGAATTGGCGGCTTTGTCATGTAAAAGCCCCTATCTGGTTTTTCATATGGACAGGGCAGAATTACGGACTCGTCCCCAATTTCTGCCAAAGGTGGTGTCCTCTTTTCATTTGAACCAACCTATTGTAGTGCCTGCGGCTACTCGTGACTTGGAGGATTCCAGGTTACTAGATGTAGTCAGGGCTTTGAAGATTTATGTAGCCCGAACGGCTGGAGTCCGGAAAACTGACTGGCTGTTTATCCTATATGCCCCCAACAAGTTGGGTGCTCCTGCTTCAAAGCAAACCGTTGCCCGCTGGATCTGTAACACGATTCAGCAGGCTCATTCTGCGGCTGGATTGCCGCATCCAAAATCAGTGAAAGCCCATTCCACAAGGAAGGTGGGCTCTTCTTGGGCGGCTGCCCGAGGGGTCTCGGCATTACAGCTTTGCCGAGCTGCTACTTGGTCGGGTTCAAACACATTTGCAAAATTCTACAAGTTTGATACCCTGGCTGAGGAGGACCTTGAGTTTGCCCATTCGGTGCTGCAGAGTCATCCGCACTCTCCCGCCCGTTTGGGAGCTTTGGTATAATCCCCATGGTCCTTACGGAGTCCCCAGCATCCACTAGGACGTCAGAGAAAATTAGATTTTACTCACCGGTAAATCTATTTCTCGTAGTCCGTAGTGGATGCTGGGCGCCCGTCCCTAGTGCGGACTTTCTGCAATACGTGTATATAGTTATTGCTTAATAATGGGTTATGTTATGTTGGCATCCATTGTTTGATGCCCTGTTGTTGTTCATACTGTTGACTGGATAAGTGTATCACAAGTTATACGGTGTGATTGGTGTGGCTGGTATGAGTCTTACCCGGGATTCTAAAATCCTTTCCTTATAATGTCTGCTCTTCCGGGCACAGTTTCCTTAACTGAGGTCTGGAGGAGGGGCATAGAGGGAGGAGCCAGTGCACACCAGATAGTACTAAATCTTTCTTTAGAGTGCCCAGTCTCCTGCGGAGCCCGTCTATTCCCCATGGTCCTTACAGAGTCCCCATCATCCACTACGGACTACGAGAAATAGATTTACCGGTGAGTAAAATCTTATTTCACTTGCGATTCTGTGAGGAGACCTGCAAAACATGCACTGTGTGGGCCCCCGAGGACCGAGTTTGAGAACCTCTGTGTTAGACGGACATGTTGCGGTAGTGTATGGGGCCCTTTAGTTTGGTAATAAGAAGAAATTAAGGCTCTCTTGGGTGTACCATAGATCACATCCAGGTACAGGGGCTCTGTGTTAGAAGTATAGATGTGCACCAACCCCTGTGTTTTGGTTTGCCAAAACCGCCCATGGTGGTTTTGTTTTATTTTCTGTTTTTGGCAAAACCGTCCTCGTGTTTTGGCTGTGGATTAAAAAAAATCTGAAAGCAGCTAAAATCAGGTAGTTTGGGTCTATTTATGATTCTACAGTATTAACTTCAGTAACATTCATTTCCAGTTAGTTTTGACCAACTCACATCTCACAATATTGTTCACGAATTTTGGCCAAAGGCTGGCTAAACGAAGCAACAGAGCAGTGGGGCTAATGCACAGCAGTTACTTCTGTATAAAATGTTTTGCAGATTAGTAATGTATTCGATCAATAACCTTTAAAAATGTTTGTCTATGCAAAAAAGGCCGTCTCCAATGCCTCCTGAGAGTACAGTCCACAATGAAAAGAAAATTGGCACGAGATGGAATTGTACTTGGGCCCTCCCACCGGGATACATACGATATCCTGGCGGATAGGATACCGGCAGTCATATAACAGACACAGGCATCCTGAAGTAGTGAATTCCGTCAAGGGTCGGGTAAATATGTATAGCCTACATCACATACCTTCCCAGGGGTGCCTATCCCTCCTGCAGTCTAACCCTAACTTCCCCCACAGCCTAAAGCCCTAAACCTGTTCTCCTCCAGCTCGCAGCCCTTCACTGATAGTCATATGGGCCGATTCAATTGTTTCAGACGTCTAACTTTCCCGTCTAAATGGGACTGTTTAGACTCCTAGACAGTTGTCACAATTCAATAGTTTTTTTGGGCACAAACCCATCTAGAGTCCCGCTTTGGGTGTCCAAACTCCCGTACGAACACCAAAGTGCCGACTTAGCACACATTTCATCTCACACCTCAGAAGGCTGCAGGAAGGAATGTCATCCCCACGACTACCAGCCGTATAAACGGAACAACAATTGAATTGCTCCATTTTGAGCCCCCTAGTGGTAGCCACGAGGTAAAACAATTGAATCAGCTCCAAAGCAGTGATGCAGCTCTTCACTGACCGTCAAAGCAATGCTGCGCCCCTCAGCCCTTCACTGACAGTCACAGAGCTACAGCCCTACACCCTAATCCTCTGCCATCCTGTGTGAAATGGTGCCTCGTTTTGAAATCCTAGTCTGGCAGGGTAAACCGATCATGGGCTCAGAACTACTCTGAAATGGCAAATACGTGTGGGTTCGGTTTTCAGAAAACCGAACCTGCACATCTCTAGTTGGAAGTGAAGTGACACTGCATGTGTGCAGTCTTCTGCCTGTGGATCATACCAGGGAGAGATCCTACAGATTCTTCTACTGGAATCTTTTGCAATTTGGCATTTTAGCAGCCTTATAAACCTGCTTTTGCAGTGAGGGATTGCACCATATATCGATATCTGCTTTGGTCCCCCATGCACACATTCAAGGGATCCTTAATCTCCCATTATATTGTTACATTTATTCAAGTGGTATCTCTGTACAGGAAGAGTTTGGAGTTCGTCAATCAGGGATCTGTATGCTTTTTGGGCACCTTTTTAAGGTGTTGTATCCCAGCTACAGTCCTCAGGGAACGCGAATGGTGCATGTTTTCTCTGTGTCTTTTCTAGATCACAGGTGTAGTCATTACTGAAACATTTTAAAAGATCCACAGGTGATACTAATTTCATGTGTGATTCTATGAGGAGACATGGAATTCATGCACAGTAAGGGTTCCCTGAGGATTGAGGCTTGGAAACACTGCTCCCAGGTTTGTAAAGGAGTCATCTGTAAAGAAGCGCACTGGACTTCAGCGAATGCATTTACTGATCACTGTAAGGTTTATGGGTCAGCTTTGAGTATAGTCTCCTTCTGTAGAGAAATTCTTGTTAGGAAGGAGGCTTTATCGCTCTATTTATTTTTTATTTTAGGGACCTGTTTTTATAAGGGTTCGTGGTAACCCATCATCAGGAGGCTGCCATGAGAAGAAAAGGACCACAATTTGAATCAACTTTTTTTTTTTTTTTCTGTTAAAGTCTATCTTTAGACTGTCAACAAATCCCAGACAGTTCCTGGTCAAAGAATATCTGTCCAGCAGCCCATATGATGATTTGTTGTTTAGACAGTGGCATCCTAGAAGAGTCATTCTGTCTTCATGAAAAATTCATGTCATTTAGGGGTCTATTCATGAAGCCGTGAACTGTCTGGAGAAGTGAGACAGTGGAGAAGTTACCCATGGCAACTAATCAGCTGCTACATATATTTCTCTATCGTCCTAGTGGATGCTGGGGTTCCTGAAAGGACCATGGGGAATAGCGGCTCCGCAGGAGACAGGGCACAAAAAGTAAAGCTTTAGGATCAGGTGGTGTGCACTGGCTCCTCCCCCTATGACCCTCCTCCAAGCCTCAGTTAGATTTTTGTGCCCGGCCGAGAAGGGTGCAATCTAGGTGGCTCTCCTAAAGAGCTGCTTAGAAAAGTTTAGCTTAGGTTTTTTATTTTACAGTGAGTCCTGCTGGCAACAGGATCACTGCAACGAGGGACTTAGGGGAGAAGAAGTGAACTCACCTGCGTGCAGGATGGATTGGCTTCTTTGGCTACTGGACATTAGCTCCAGAGGGACGATCACAGGTACAGCCTGGATGGTCACCGGAGCCTCGCCGCCGGCCCCCTTGCAGATGCTGAAACAAGAAGAAGGTCCAGAATCGGCGGCATGAAGACTCCTCAGTCTTCTTAAGGTAGCGCACAGCACTGCAGCTGTGCGCCATTTCCTCTCAGCACACTTCACACGGCAGTCACTGAGGGTGCAGGGCGCTGGAAGGGGGGCGCCCTGGGAGGCAATGAAAACCTAATTTTGGCTAAAAATACCTCACATATAGCCTCCGGGGGCTATATGGAGATATTTAACCCCTGCCAGAATCCGTTAAGAGCGGGAGACGAGGCCGCCGAAAAAGGGGCGGGGCCTATCTCCTCAGCACACAGCGCCATTTTCCCTCACAGAAAGGCTGGAGGGAAGGCTCCCAGGCTCTCCCCTGCACTGCACTACAGAAACAGGGTTAAAACAGAGAGGGGGGGCACTAATTTGGCGTTAGAAATATATAAAAAAGATGCTATAAGGGAAAACACTTATATAAGGTTGTCCCTATATAATTATAGCGTTTTTGGTGTGTGCTGGCAAACTCTCCCTCTGTCTCTCCAAAGGGCTAGTAGGTCCTGTCCTCTATCAGAGCATTCCCTGTGTGTGTGCTGTGTCGGTACGTGTGTGTCGACATGTATGAGGACGATGTTGGTGAGGAGGCGGAGCAATTGCCTGTAATGGTGATGTCACTCTCTAGGGAGTCGACACCGGAATGGATGGCTTATTTAGGGAATTACGTGATAATGTCAACACGCGGCAAGGTCGGTTGACGACATGAGACGGCCGACAAACAATTAGTACCGGTCCAGACGTCTCAAAAACACCGTCAGGGGTTTTAAAACGCCCGTTTACTTTAGTCGGTCGACACAGACACAGACAGGGACACTGAATCCAGTGTCGACGGTGAATAAACAAACGTATTCCTTATTAGGGCCACACGTTAAGGGCAATGAAGGAGGTGTTACATATTTCTGATACTACAAGTACCACAAAAGAGGGTATTATGTGGGATGTGAAAAAACTACCGTAGTTTTTCCTGAATCAGATAAATTAAATGAAGTGTGTGATGATGCGTGGGTTCCCCCCGATAGAAAATATGGGCGGTATACCCTTTCCCGCCAGAAGTTAGGGCGCGTTGGGAAACACCCCTTAGGGTGGATAAGGCGCTCACACGCTTATCAGAACAAGTGGCGGTACCGTCTATAGATAGGGCCGTCCTCAAGGAGCCAGCTGACAGGAGGCTGGAAAATATCATAAAAAGTATATACACACATACTGGTGTTATACTGCGACCAGCGATCGCCTCAGCCTGGATGTGCAGAGCTGGGGTGGCTTGGTCGGATTCCCTGACTAAAAATATTGATACCCTTGACAGGGACAGTATTTTATTGACTATAGAGCATTTAAAGGATGCATTTCTATATATGCGAGATGCACAGAGGGATATTTGCACTCTGGCATCAAGAGTAAGTGCGATGTCCATATCTGCCAGAAGATGTTTATGGACACGACAGTGGTCAGGTGATGCAGATTCCAAACGGCACAAAGGTGTATTGCCGTATAAAGGAAGAGGAGTTATTTGGGGTCGGTCCATCGGACCTGGTGGCCACGGCAACTGCTGGAAAATCCACCGTTTTTACCCTAAGTCACATCTCTGCAGAAAAAGACACCGTCTTTTCAGCTTCAGTCCTTTCGTCCCTATAAGAGTCATATCTGCCCAGGGATAGAGGAAAGGGAAGAAGACTGCAGCAGGCAGCCCATTCCCAGGAACAGAAGCGTTCCAAGAAAAGGGGTATTATTCCACACTATATTGTGGTACTGAAGCCAGAAGGCTAGGTGAGACCTATTCTAAATCTAAAAAAATTTGAACACTTACAAAGGTTCAAATCAAGATGGAGTCACTCAGAACAGTGATAACGAACCGGGAAGAAGGGGACTATATGGTGTCCCGAGACATCAGGGATGCTTACCTCCATGTCCCAAATTTGCCCTTATCACTAAGGGTACCTCAGGTTCGTGGTACAGAACTGTCACTATCAGTTTCAGACGCTGCCGTTTGGATTGTCCACGGCACCCCGGGTCTTTACCAAGGTAATGGCCGAAATGATGGTTCTTCTTCGAAGAAAAGGCGTCTTAATTATCCCTTACTTGGACGATCTCCTGATAAGGGCAAAGTCCAGGGAACAGTTGGAGGTCGGAGTAGCACTATCTCGGATACTGTTACAACAGCAGGGGTGGATTCTAAATATTCCAAAATCGCAGCTGATCCCGACAACAAGTCTCCTGTGCTTAGGGATGATTCTGGACACAGTCCAGAAAAAGGTGTTTCTCCCGGAAGAGAAAGCCAGGGAGTTATCCGAGCTAGTCAGGAACCTCCTAAAATCAGTGCATCATTGCACAAGGGCCATGGTAAAAAAATGGTGACCTCCTTCGAAGCAATTCCAGTCGGCAGATTTCATGCAAGAACTTTTCAGTGGGATCTGCTGGACAAATGGTCCGGATCGCATCTTCAGATGCATCAGCGGATAACCCTATATCCAAGGACAAGGGTGTCTCTCCTGTGGTGGTTACAGAGTGCTCATCTTCTAGAGGGCCGCAGATTCGGCATTCAGTTTTGGATGTTGGTGACCACGGAGGCCAGCCCGAGAGGCTGGGGAGCAGTCACACAAGGAAAAAATTTCCAGGGAGTGTGATCAAGTCTGGAGACTTTTCTCCACATAAATATAGCTAAGGGTAAATTTATAATGCTCTAAGCTTAGCAAGACCTCTGCTTCAAGGTCAGCCGGTATTGATCCAGTGGGATAAAACATCACGGCAGTCGCCCACGTAAATAGACAGGGCGGCACAAGAAGCAGGAGGGCAGTGGCAAAAACTGCAAGGACTTTTCGCTGGGCGGAAAATCATGTGATAGCACTGTCAGCAGTGTTTCATTCCGGGAATGGAAACTGGGAAGCAGACTTCCTCAGTAGGCACGACCTCCACCCGGCAGAGTGGGAACTTCATGGGGAAGTTTTCCACATGATTGTAAACCGTTGGGAATTACCAAAGGTGGACATGATGGCGTCCCGTCTGAACAAAAAACGGGACAGGTATTGCGCCAGGTTAAGAGACCCTCAGGCAATAGCTGTGGACGTTCTGGTAACGCCGTGGGTGTACCAGTCGGTGTATGTGTTCCATCCTCTGCTTTTCATACCTAAGGTACTGAGAATTATAAGACGTAGAGGAGTAAGAACTATACTCATGGCTCCGGATTGGCCAAGAAGGACTTGGTACCCGGAACTTCAAGAGATGCTCACAGAGGACTTATGGCCTCTGCCGCTAAGAAGGGACTTGTTTCAGCAAGTACCATGTCTGTTCCAAGACTTACCGCAGCTGCGTTTGACGGCATGGCGGTGGAACGCCGGATCCTAAGGGAAAAGGCATTCAGGAAGAGGTCATTCCTACCCTGGTCAAAGCCAGAAAGGAGGTGACCGCACAACATTATCACCACATGTGGCGAAAATATGTTGCGTGGTGTGAGGCCAGGAAGGCCCCACGAAGAAATTTCAACTCGGTCGATTCCTGCATTTCCTGCAAACAGGAGTGTCTATGGGCCTCAAATTGGGGTCCATTAAGGTTCAAATTTCGGCCCTGTCGATTTTTCTTCCAGAAAGAATTGGCTTCAGTTCCTGAAGTCCAGAAGTTTGTCAAGGGAGTATTGCATATACAACCCCCTTTTGTGCCTCCAGTGGCACTGTGGGATCTCAACGTAGTTCTGGGATTCCTCAAAACACATTGGTTTAAAACCAGTCAAATCTGTGGATTTGAAGCATCTCACATGAAAAGTGAACATGCTCTTGGACCTGGCCTCGACCAGGCGAGTGTCAAATTGGTGGTTTTTTTTTCTCAAAAAAGCCCATATCTGTTTGTCCATTCTGACAGGGCAGAGCTGCGGACTCGTCCCCAGTTCTCTCCCTAAGGTGGTGTCGGTGTTTCACCTGAACCAGCTTATTGTGGTGTCTTGCGCCTACTAGGGACTTGGAGGACTCCAAGTTGCTAGATGTGGTCAGGGCCCTGAAAATATAGGTTCCAGGACGGCTGGAGTCAGGAAAACTGACTTGCTGTTATCCTGTATGCACCCAACAAACTGGGTGCTCTTGCTTCTAAGCAGACTTTTGCTAGTTGGATGTGTAATACAATTCAGCTTGCACATTCTGTGGCAGGCCTGCCACAGCCAAAATATGTAAATGCCCATTCCACAAGGAAGGTGGGCTCATCTTGGGCGGCTGCCCGAGGGGTCTCGGCTTTACAACTTTGCCGAGCGGCTATTTAGTCAGGGGCAAACACGTTTGTAAAATCCTACAAATTTGATAACCTGGCTAAGGAGGACCTGGAGTTCTCTCATTCGGTGCTGCAGAGTCATCCGCACTCTCCCGCCCGTTTGGGAGCTTTGGTATAATCCCCATGGTCCTTTCAGGAACCCCAGCATCCACTAGGACGATAGAGAAAATAAGAATTTACTTACCGATAATTCTATTTCTCGGAGTCCGTAGTGGATGCTGGGCGCCCATCCCAAGTGCGGATTATCTGCAATACTTGTACATAGTTACAAAAATCGGGTTATTATTGTTGTGAGCCATCTTTCAGAGGCTCCGCTGTTATCATACTGTTAACTGGGTTCAGATCACAGGTTGTACAGTGTGATTGGTGTGGCTGGTATGAGTCTTACCCGGGATTCATAAATCCTTCCTTATTGTGTACGCTCGTCCGGGCACAGTATCCTAACTGAGGCTTGGAGGAGGGTCATAGGGGGAGGAGCCAGTGCACACCACCTGATCCTAAAGCTTTACTTTTTGTGCCCTGTCTCCAGCGGAGCCGCTATTCCCCATGGTCCTTTCAGGAACCCCAGCATCCACTACGGACTCCGAGAAATAGAATTATCGGTAAGTAAATTCTTATTTTTTTTTTATAGAATGCACTTTATAAATGTTACTTCAACACTGGGTTGCCATGGGCAACTTCTCCACTGGTTTATTTCTCCACACTTTTCACTGCTTATTGAATAGAAGACCCCTTACAGAAAGATGCTATCCTTTTGAGAGAGAGAAACTGGAGATGGTTTCCAAAGCAATAAGTCAGCTCCTAACCACCATTCCTAAGATTGTGCTAGATAAATGACTGCAAGCTGATTGGTTACTGCGCAGAACTTCTCCACTCTATCCAGTGGTGGCTGTGGGATGCAGTGCAGACCACATATTGTGGTGGGAGGTTACTATTAGTATATAAGCTTTATAGTACCTTTACTGTTTATAAAATGCTGGCTGTCCCTGGGGGATCAGCAGTGCCTCTGTTTCACAGCCACCGGTGCACCAGCCAGGACGCCAGACAATACTGTGAACAAATTGAATAGCTATCCTAAAGGTGCATACACACTGTGCGATGTGACTGTTATGTGGCCGGAGCCCGGCACCACCGAAATAGTCAATGTTGGGCTGCCTGCACAGTCTATTTTTTTTTCTTGCGATGCCAACCCCGCGGGACCGCACATTGGTATTGCAAACTGTATACACACTGTGCAATATGCACTATATTTTCCTGCTATATGGACTATATAGGCCATATCGCAAGGAAAATCGCACCGTGTGTATGCACCTTTACACTCGGGTCACTGGCTGAGTATCAGGATTGCAGTGTATGTGGCCAGCACTACCTATGCATGAATGTTATATGCCACCTTGTATTTTAATGTCATTCATACAATCTTTTTTATTTATTTTTAATTGTAGACGCTGCCAACAGCTGACAAAGTGGAAGTGTGATCTCCAGAAAAGGATTTATGCAGGTATACTGTAAGACTTTGATATGGGGCACTGCTTTTCCTTTGGTTTGCATTGTATGGCATAATTTGTACAGTATTTATGGTCGAGCTTTTGGTTGTATAGTATTGTCCTCTATCTGTCCTCTATCTCTTCCAAAGGCCATGTGGGTGTTTTTAAAGTACAGTTTGGCCAACCAGTTGTGAATTACATGTCTTCTAGTTATGCGGTACGGTTTCCTTGTGAATTGATAGACTGCGTTCACACAATGGCTGTGTTCACCGTGTAACTGATTGATCCGTTCTAATGTCTCACTGGTTTCTTTGACTTTATGTCATGCAGTGACAGTTTGCTGGACTATGATTGGTAGTATTGCTCAGATGTTCAGTGGTGCAGCCGATGTCTTCTTGATGACGCACCTTTGTGTGCACCATGGCATATTAGTGCTGGAGCCGGTGGGCGTCTCAATAGACAGCCCATCGGCTGCATTATTGCTATAATATTGTAGTAGCGTCTGTTTTACTGCATAGGGGCAGATTCAATTGGGAGCAAGGTAAAAAAAAAAAAACCTTGCATACATCGCATCCAATTTTGGATTACTGCGGGTTTGCAAGCTCCTGATACCCGCTGTATCCAATAAAAAAAAAAGTGGGTGCAGGGTTTTCAGCAACCACTGGGAGGTGCAATAGACAGTTAGATTTGGGTGGTGGTGTCCAAACTAAAATGTAAATTGCAGTGTAAGAATACCGATGTCTGACATTTGTGGGCTACATGCAAAAGCAGCCAGTATTTCTCTAACGTCCTAGTGGATGCTGGGGACTCCGAAAGGACCATGGGGAATAGCGGCTCCGCAGGAGACTGGGCACAAAGTAAAAGCTTTAGGACTAGCTGGTGTGCACTGGCTCCTCCCCCTATGACCCTCCTCCAAGCCTCAGTTAAGATTTTGTGCCCGAACGAGAAGGGTGCAATCTAGGTGGCTCTCCTGAGCTGCTTAGAGTAAAAGTTTAAATAGGTTTTTTTATTTTCAGTGAGACCTGCTGGCAACAGGCTCACTGCATCGAGGGACTAAGGGGAGAAGAAGCGAACTCACCTGCGTGCAGAGTGGATTGGGCTTCTTAGGCTACTGGACATTAGCTCCAGAGGGACGATCACAGGCCCAGCCATGGATGGGTCCCGGAGCCGCGCCGCCGGCCCCCTTACAGAGCCAGAAGAGTGAAGAAAATCGGCGGCAGAAGACGTCCTGTCTTCAATAAGGTAGCGCACAGCACCGCAGCTGTGCGCCATTGCTCTCGGCACACTTCACACTCCGGTCACTGAGGGTGCAGGGCGCTGGGGGGGGGGGCGCCCTGGGACGCAATGAAAATACCTTAAATGGCTAAAAATACATCACATATAGCTCCTGGGCTATATGGATGTATTTAACCCCTGCCAGTTTTCCACAAAAAAGCGGGAGAAAGGCCGCCGAAAAAGGGGCGGAGCCTATCTCCTCAGCACACAAGCGCCATTTTTTCCTCTCAGCTCCGTTGGAGGAAGGCTCCCTGACTCTCCCCTGCAGTCCTGACAACAGAAACAGGGTAAAACAAGAGAGGGGGGGGCACTAAATTGGCATATTAATATATACAGCAGCTATATTAGGGAAAAACACTTATATAAGGTTATATATATATATATATATATATATATATATATATATATATATATATATATATCGCGCTCTGGTGTGTGCTGGCAAACTCTCCCTCTGTCTCCCCAAAGGGCTAGTGGGGTCCTGTCCTCTATCAGAGCATTCCCTGTGTGTGTGCTGTGTGTCGGTACGCTGTGTCGACATGTATGAGGAGGAAAATGGTGTGGAGGCGGAGCAATTGCCTGTGTTAGTGATGTCACCCCCTAGGGAGTCGACACCTGACTGGATGGTCTTATGGAAAGAATTACGTGATAGTGTCGGCACTTTACAAAAGACTGTTGACGACATGAGACAGCCGGCAAATAGTTGATACCTGTACAGGCGTCTCAAACACCGTCAGGGGCTATAAAACGCCCGTTACCTCAGGTCGATACAGACACTGACACGGACACTGACTCCAGTGTCGACGGTGAGGAAACAAACGTATTTTCCAGTAGGGCCACACGTTACATGATCACGGCAATGAAGGAGGTTTTGAACATTTCTGATACTACAAGTACCACAAAAAAGGGTATTATGTGGGGTGTGAAAAAACTACCCGTAGTTTTTCCCGAATCAGATGAATTGAATGAGGTATGTGATGAAGCGTGGGTTTCCCCCGATAAGAAACTGCTAATTTCTAAAAAATTATTGGCATTATACCCTTTCCCGCCAGAGGTTAGGGCGCGTTGGGAAACACCCCCTAGAGTGGATAAGGCGCTCACACGCTTATCAAAACAAGTGGCGTTACCGTCTCCTGATACGGCCGCCCTAAAGGAACCAGCTGATAGAAAGCTGGAAAATATCCTTAAGAGTATATACACACATACTGGTATTATACTACGACCAGCAATCGCCTCAGCCTGGATGTGCAGTGCTGGGGTGGCTTGGTCGGATTCCCTGACTGAAAATATTGATACCCTGGACAGGGACAATATATTATTGACTATAGAGCATTTAAAGGATGCATTCCTATATATGCGAGATGCACAGAGAGACATTTGCACTCTGGCATCAAGAGTAAGTGCGATGTCCATTTCTGCCAGAAGAGGATTATGGACGCGACAGTGGTCAGGGGATGCGGATTCCAAACGGCATATGGAAGTATTGCCGTATAAAGGGGAGGAGTTATTTGGGGGCGGTCTATCGGACCTGGTGGCCACGGCAACGGCTGGGAAATCCACCTTTTTACCCCAAGTCACCTCGCAGCAGAAAAAGATACCGTCTTTTCAGGCTCCGTCCTTTCGTCCCCATAAGGGCAAGCGGGCAAAAGGCCACTCATATCTGCCCCGGGGCAGAGGAAGGGGAAAAAGACTGCAACAGACAGCTTCTTCCCACGAACAGAAGCCCTCCCCCGCTTCTGCCAAGTCCTCAGCATGACGCTGGGGCCTTACAAGCGGACTCGGGCACGGTGGGGGCCCGTCTCAAGATTTTCAGCGCGCAGTGGGCTCACTCGCAAGTGGACCCCTGGATCCTGCAGGTAGTATCTCAGGGGTACAAATTGGAATTCGAGACGTCTCCCCCTCGCCGGTTCCTGAAGTCTGCTTTACCAACGTCTACCCCCGACAGGGAGGCGGTATTGGAAGCCATTCACAAGCTGTATTCCCAGCAAGTGATAATCAAGGTACCCCTCCTACAACAGGGAAAGGGGTATTACTCCACGCTGTTTGTGGTACCGAAGCCGGACGGCTCGGTGAGACCCATTTTAAATCTGAAAGCCTTGAACACTTACATAAAAAGGTTCAAGTTCAAGATGGAGTCACTCAGAGCAGTGATAGCGAACCTGGAAGAAGGGGACTACATGGTGTCTCTGGACATCAAGGATGCTTACCTCCATGTCCCAATTTGCCCTTCTCACCAAGGGTACCTCAGGTTTGTGGTACAGAACTGTCACTATCAGTTTCAGACGCTGTCGTTTGGATTGTCCATGGCACCCCGGGTCTTTACCAAGGTAATGGCCGAAATGATGATTCTTCTTCGAAGAAAAGGCGTCTTAATTATCCCTTACTTGGACGATCTCCTGATAAGGGCAAGGTCCAGAGAACAGTTAGAGGTCGGAGTAGCACTATCTCAAATAGTACTACGACAGCACGGATGGATTCTAAATATTCCAAAATCGCAGCTGATTCCGACGACACGTCTGCTGTTCCTAGGGATGATTCTGGACACAGTACAGAAAAAGGTGTTTCTTCCGGAAGAGAAAGCCAGGGAGTTATCCGACCTAGTCAGGAAACTCCTAAGACCAGGCCAGGTGTCAGTGCATCAGTGCACAAGGGTCCTGGGAAAGATGGTGGCTTCTTACGAAGCGATTCCATTCGGCAGATTCCACGCAAGAACTTTTCAGTTGGATCTGCTAGACAAATGGTCCGGATCGCATCTTCAAATGCATCAGCGGATAACCCTGTCTCCAAGGACAAGGGTGTCTCTCCTGTGGTGGTTACAGAGTGCTCATCTCCTAGAGGGCCGCAGATTCGGCATTCAGGATTGGGTCCTGGTGACCACGGATGCCAGCCTGAGAGGCTGGGGAGCAGTCACACAGGGAAAAAATTTCCAGGGCTTGTGGTCAAGCATGGAAACGTCACTTCACATAAATATCCTGGAACTAAGGGCCATTTACAATGCCCTAAGTCAGGCAAGGCCTCTGCTTCAGGGTCAGCCAGTATTGATCCAGTCGGACAACATCACGGCAGTCGCCCACGTAAACAGACAGGGCGGCACAGGAAGCAGGAGGGCAATGACGGAAGTGGCAAGGATTCTTCGCTGGGCGGAAAATCATGTGATAGCACTGTCAGCAGTGTTCATTCCGGGAGTGGACAACTGGGAAGCAGACTTCCTCAGCAGACACGATCTTCACCCGGGGGAGTGGGGACTTCACCCAGAAGTCTTCCACATGATTGTAAACCGTTGGGAAAAACCAAAGGTGGACATGATGGCGTCTCGCCTCAACAAAAAACTGGACAGATATTGCTCCAGGTCAAGGGACCCTCAGGCAATAGCTGTGGACGCTCTGGTAACACCGTGGGTGTACCAGTCAGTGTATGTGTTCCCTCCTCTTCCTCTCATGCCAAAAGTACTGAGAATCATAAGAAGGAGAGGAGTAAAGACTATACTCGTGGCTCCGGATTGGCCAAGAAGGACTTGGTACCCGGAAATTCAAGAGATGCTCACGGAAGACCCGTGGCCTCTACCTCTAAGACAGGACCTGCTCCAGCAGGGACCATGTCTGTTCCAAGACTTACCGCGGCTGCGTTTGACGGCATGGCGGTTGAACGCCGGATCCTGAAGGAAAAAGGCATTCCGGATGAAGTCATCCCTACCCTGATCAAAGCCAGGAAGGATGTAACCGTACAACATTATCACCGTATTTGGCGTAAATATGTTGCGTGGTGCGAGGCCAGGAAGGCCCCTACAGAGGAATTTCAACTGGGTCGATTCCTGCATTTCCTGCAAACAGGACTGTCTATGGGCCTCAAATTAGGGTCCATTAAGGTTCAAATTTCGGCCCTATCGATATTCTTCCAAAAAGAACTAGCTTCTGTTCCTGAAGTTCAGACGTTTGTCAAGGGAGTACTGCATATACAGCCTCCTTTTGTGCCTCCAGTGGCACCTTGGGATCTCAATGTAGTGTTGGGATTCCTAAAATCACATTGGTTTGAACCACTCACCACTGTGGACTTGAAATATCTCACATGGAAAGTGGTAATGCTGTTAGCCCTGGCTTCAGCCAGGCGTGTATCAGAATTGGCGGCTTTATCCTATAAAAGCCCTTACCTAATTTTTCATACGGACAGGGCAGAATTGAGGACTCGTCCTCAATTTCTCCCTAAGGTGGTTTCAGCATTTCACTTAAACCAACCTATTGTGGTGCCTGCGGCTACTAGGGACTTGGAGGATTCCAAGTGTCTGGACGTAGTCAGGGCCCTGAAAATATATGTTTCCAGGACGGCTGGAGTCAGAAAATCTGACTCGCTGTTTATCCTGTATGCACCCAACAAGCTGGGTGCTCCTGCTTCTAAGCAGACGATTGCTCGTTGGATTTGTAGTACAATTCAGCTTGCACATTCTGTGGCAGGCCTGCCACAGCCAAAATCTGTAAAAGCCCATTCCACATGGAAAGTGGGCTCATCTTTGGCGGCTGCCCGAGGGGTCTCGGCTTTACAACTTTGCCGAGCAGCTACTTGGTCAGGGGCAAACACGTTTGCTAAATTCTACAAATTTGATACCCTGGCTGAGGAGGACCTGGAGTTCTCTCATTCGGTGCTGCAGAGTCATCCGCACTCTCCCGCCCGTTTGGGAGCTTTGGTATAATCCCCATGGTCCTTTCGGAGTCCCCAGCATCCACTAGGACGTTAGAGAAAATAAGAATTTACTTACCGATAATTCTATTTCTCATAGTCCGTAGTGGATGCTGGGCGCCCATCCCAAGTGCGGATTGTCTGCATTACTTGTACATAGTTATTGTTACAAAAATCGGGTTATTGTTGTGAGCCATCTTTTCAGAGGCTCCTTCTGTTATCATGCTGTTAACTGGGTTCAGATCACAAGTTGTACGGTGTGATTGGTGTGGCTGGTATGAGTCTTACCCGGGATTCAAAATCCTTCCTTATTGTGTACGCTCGTCCGGGCACAGTATCCTAACTGAGGCTTGGAGGAGGGTCATAGGGGGAGGAGCCAGTGCACACCAGCTAGTCCTAAAGCTTTTACTTTGTGCCCAGTCTCCTGCGGAGCCGCTATTCCCCATGGTCCTTTCGGAGTCCCCAGCATCCACTACGGACTATGAGAAATAGAATTATCGGTAAGTAAATTCTTATTTTTTTTTCTCTACAGAAAAAATATACGAAATGTATTTGCTCCCATTGCATGACAGCATGGTTTGTTCCAGATACAAAGTTACCGTGCTTTTTCTGCCTTACTTTAAAATTCGAATCAGGCCATAGTACAGATTTGGGAAGTGGTGCAGCAGATGTGAAGCAGGAAGATAAGTCGTCTTGCAGGAATTAAGGCGGATTCAAGCAAGGTTAAATGGGTAGGGGGGAAATAAATCATGTCTTCTAGTTCAGTATGTATCAGAGAGCACTTTCCTATATCAATATCATGGGGTCTATGTACTAAGCTGTGGAGAGAGATAAAGTACCAACGATCAGCTCCTAAATGTAATTTTCTCTAACGTCCTAGTGGATGCTGGGGACTCCGTAAGGACCATGGGGAATAGACGGGCTCCGCAGGAGACTGGGCACTCTAAGAAAGAATTAGGACTACTGGTGTGCACTGGCTCCTCCCTCTATGCCCCTCCTCCAGACCTCAGTTAGAATCTGTGCCCGGACGGAGCTGGGTGCATTTTAGTGAGCTCTCCTGAGCTTGCTAATAAAGTATTTTCTCTATCGTCCTAGTGGATGCTGGGGTTCCTGAAAAGACCATGGGGAATAGCGGCTCCGCAGGAGACAGGGCACAAAAAGTAAAGCTTTCCGATCAGGTGGTGTGCACTGGCTCCTCCCCCTATGACCCTCCTCCAAGCCTCAGTTAGATTTTTGTGCCCGGCCGAGAAGGGTGCAATCTAGGTGGCTCTCCTAAAGAGCTGCTTAGAGAAAGTTTAGCTTAGGTTTTTTATTTTACAGTGAGTCCTGCTGGCAACAGGATCACTGCAACGAGGGACTTAGGGGAGAAGAAGTGAACTCACCTGCGTGCAGGATGGATTGGCTTCTTGGCTACTGGACATCAGCTCCAGAGGGACGATCACAGGTACAGCCTGGATGGTCACCGGAGCCTCGCCGCCGGCCCCCTTGCAGATGCTGAAACATGAAGAGGTCCAGAATCGGCGGCAGAAGACTCCTCAGTCTTCTAAAGGTAGCGCACAGCACTGCAGCTGTGCGCCATTTTCCTCTCGGCACACTTCACACGGCAGTCACTGAGGGTGCAGGGCGCTGGGAGGGGAGCGCCCTGGGAGGCAAATGAAAACCTATTTGGCTAAAAAATACCTCACATATAGCCTCCGGGGGCTATATGGAGATATTTAACCCCTGCCAGAATACACTAAAGAGCGGGAGACGAGCCCGCCGAAAAAGGGGCGGGGCCTATCTCCTCAGCACACAGCGCCATTTTCCTTACACAGCTCCGCTGGTCAGGACGGCTCCCAGGTCTCTCCCCTGCACTGCACTACAGAAACAGGGTAAAACAAGAGAGGGGGGGCAAAATAGTGGCAAAAATTATATTATAAAAGCAGCTATACAGGGAGCACTTATTATAAGGCTATCCCTGTCATATATAGCGCTTTTGGTGTGTGCTGGCAAACTCTCCCTCTGTCTCCCCAAAGGGCTAGTGGGGTCCTGTCTTCGTTAAGAGCATTCCCTGTGTGTCTGCTGTGTGTCGGTACGTGTGTGTCGACATGTATGAGGACGATATTGGTGTGGAGGCGGAGCAATTGCCAAATATGGGGATGTCACCTCCTAGGGGGTCGACACCAGAATGGATGCCTTTATTTATGGAATTACGGGATAGTGTCAACACGCTAAAGCAGTCGTTTGACGACATGAGACGGCCGGACAATCAGTTAGTGCCTGTCCAGGCGCCTCAAACACCGTCAGGGGCTGTAAAACGCCCTTTGCCTCAGTCGGTCGACACAGACCCAGACACAGGCACTGATTCCAGTGGCGACGGTGACGAATCAACCGTATTTTCCAGTAGGGCCACACGTTATATGATTTTGGCAATGAAGGAGGCGTTACATTTAGCTGATACTACAGGTACCACTAAACAGGGTATTATGTGGGGTGTGAAAAAACTACCTATAGTTTTTCCTGAATCAGAAGAACTAAATGATGTATGTGATGAAGCGTGGGTTGCCCCCGATAAAAAGATGCTAATTTCAAAGAAGTTATTGGCTTTATACCCTTTCCCGCCAGAGGTTAGGGCGCGCTGGGAAACACCTCCTAGGGTGGACAAGGCGCTCACATGCTTATCTAAACAAGTGGCGTTACCCTCTCCTGAGACGGCCGCACTTAAAGATCCAGCAGATAGGAGGATGGAAAATATCCAAAAAAGTATATACACACATACAGGTGTTATACTACGACCAGCTATAGCGACAGCCTGGATGTGCAGTGCTGGAGTAGCTTGGTCAGAGTCCCTGATTGAAAATATTGATACCCTGGATAGGGACAATGTTTTACTGTCTTTAGAGCAAATAAAGGATGCATTTCTTTATATGCGTGATGCACAGAGGGATATCTGCACACTGGCATCACGGGTAAGTGCTATGTCCATTTCGGCCAGAAGAAGTTTATGGACGCGACAGTGGTCAGGCGATGCGGACTCAAAACGGCATATGGAAGTTTTGCCGTATAAAGGGGAGGAGTTATTTGGTGTCGGTCTATCAGATTTGGTGGCCACGGCTACAGCCGGGAAATCCACCTTTTTACCTCAAGCTACTCCCCAACAGAAAAAGACACCGACTTTTCAACCGCAGCCCTTTCGTTCCTTTAAAAACAAGAGAGCAAAGGGATATTCATATCTGCCACGAGGCAGAGGAAGGGGGAAGAGACACCAACAGGCAGCTCCTTCCCAGGAACAGAAGCCCTCCCCCGCTTCTACAAAAGCCTCAGCATGACGCTGGGGCTTCTCAAGCGGACTCGGGGGCGGTGGGCGGTCGTCTCAAGAATTTCAGCGCGCAGTGGGCTCACTCGCAGGTAGATCCCTGGATCCTGCAGATAATATCTCAGGGGTACAGGTTGGAACTAGAGACAGATCCGCCTCGCCGTTTCCTGAAGTCTGCCTTACCAACGTCCCCCTCCGAAAGGGAGACGGTTTTGGAAGCCATTCACAAGCTGTACTCTCAGCAGGTGATAGTCAAGGTACCTCTTCTACAACAGGGAAAGGGGTATTATTCCACTCTATTTGTGGTACCGAAGCCGGACGGCTCGGTAAGACCTATTCTAAATCTGAAGTCCTTGAACCTGTACATAAAGAAGTTCAAGTTCAAAATGGAGTCACTCAGAGCAGTGATAGCGAACCTGGAAGAAGGGGACTTTATGGTGTCCTTGGACATCAAGGATGCGTACCTCCACGTTCCAATTTACCCCTCACACCAGGGGTACCTCAGGTTCGTTGTACAAAACTGTCACTATCAGTTTCAGACGCTGCCGTTCGGATTGTCCACGGCACCTCGGGTCTTTACAAAGGTAATGGCCGAGATGATGATTCTTCTTCGAAGAAAAGGCGTATTAATTATCCCATACTTGGACGATCTCCTAATAAGGGCAAGGTCCAGAGAACAGCTAGAGATGGGATTAGCACTGTCTCAAGAAGTGCTAAAACAGCACGGCTGGATTCTGAATATTCCAAAATCCCAGTTAATGCCGACAACTCGTCTGCTGTTCCTAGGGATGATTCTGGACACGGTTCAGAAAAAGGTTTTTCTCCCGGAAGAAAAAGCCAAGGAGTTATCCGAGCTTGTCAGGAACCTCCTAAAACCAGGAAAGGTGTCTGTACATCAATGCACAAGAGTCCTGGGAAAAATGGTGGCTTCTTACGAAGCAATTCCATTCGGCAGATTCCATGCACGAATTTTCCAGAGGGATCTGTTGGACAAATGGTCAGGGTCGCATCTTCAGATGCACCAGCGGATAACCCTGTCTCCAAGGACAAGGGTATCTCTTCTGTGGTGGTTGCAGAGTGCTCATCTATTGGAGGGCCGCAGATTCGGCATACAGGATTGGATCCTGGTGACCACGGACGCCAGCCTGAGAGGCTGGGGAGCAGTCACACAAGGAAGAAACTTCCAGGGAGTGTGGACGAGCCTGGAAACGTCTCTTCACATAAACATTCTGGAACTAAGAGCAATCTACAATGCTCTAAGCCAGGCAGAACCTCTGCTTCAAGGAAAACCGGTGTTGATCCAGTCGGACAACATCACGGCAGTCGCCCATGTAAACAGACAGGGCGGCACAAGAAGCAGGAGTGCAATGGCAGAAGCTGCAAGGATTCTTCGCTGGGCAGAGAATCATGTGATAGCACTGTCAGCAGTGTTCATCCCGGGAGTGGACAACTGGGAAGCAGACTTCCTCAGCAGACACGACCTTCACCCGGGAGAGTGGGGACTTCATCCGGAAGTCTTCCACATGCTGGTAACCCGTTGGGAAAGACCAATGGTGGACATGATGGCGTCTCGCCTCAACAAAAAACTGGACAGGTATTGCGCCAGGTCAAGAGATCCGCAGGCAATAGCTGTGGACGCGCTGGTAACGCCTTGGGTGTACCAGTCGGTGTATGTGTTTCCTCCTCTGCCTCTCATACCAAAAGTATTGAGAATTATACGGCAAAGAGGCGTAAGAACGATACTAGTGGTTCCGGATTGGCCAAGAAGGACTTGGTACCCGGAACTTCAAGAGATGATCACGGAAGATCCGTGGCCTCTACCTCTAAGGAGGGACTTGCTTCAGCAGGGTCCCTGTCTGTTTCAAGACTTACCGCGGCTGCGTTTGACGGCATGGCGGTTGAACGCCGGATCCTAAAGGAAAAAGGCATGCCGGAAGAAGTCATTCCTACTTTGATTAAAGCAAGGAAGGAAGTAACCGTGCAACACTATCACCGCATTTGGCGAAGATATGTTGCGTGGTGCGAGGATCGGAGTGCTCCGACGGAGGAATTTCAACTGGGTCGATTCCTACATTTCCTGCAATCAGGATTGTCTATGGGTCTCAAATTGGGATCTATTAAGGTTCAAATTTCGGCCCTGTCGATTTTTCTTTCAAAAAGAATTGGCTTCAGTTCCTGAAGTCCAGACTTTTGTTAAGGGAGTGCTGCATATACAGCCTCCTGTGGTGCCTCCAGTGGCACCGTGGGATCTCAATGTGGTTTTGGAATTTCTAAAATCTCATTGGTTTGAACCACTAAAAAAGGTGGATTTAAAATATCTCACATGGAAAGTGACCATGTTACTAGCCCTGGCTTCGGCCAGGAGAGTGTCAGAACTGGCAGCTTTATCTTACAAAAGTCCATATCTGATTTTCCATTCGGACAGGGCAGAACTGCGGACTCGTCCGCATTTTCTCCCTAAGGTGGTGTCAGCATTTCATCTGAACCAGCCTATTGTAGTGCCTGCGGCTACAAGTGACTTGGAGGACTCCAAGTTACTGGACGTTGTCAGAGCATTAAAAATATATATTGCAAGGACAGCTGGAGTCAGAAAATCTGACTCGTTGTTTATATTGTATGCACCCAACAAGATGGGTGCTCCTGCGTCTAAGCAGACGATTGCTCGTTGGATCTGTAGCACAATCCAACTTGCACATTCTGTGGCAGGCCTGCCACAGCCTAAATCTGTAAAGGCCCACTCCACAAGGAAGGTGGGCTCATCTTGGGCGGCTGCCCGAGGGGTCTCGGCATTACAACTTTGCCGAGCAGCTACGTGGTCAGGGGAGAACACGTTTGTAAAATTTTACAAATTTGATACTCTGGCTAAGGAGGACCTGGAGTTCTCTCATTCGGTGCTGCAGAGTCATCCGCACTCTCCCGCCCGTTTGGGAGCTTTGGTATAATCCCCATGGTCCTTTCAGGAACCCCAGCATCCACTAGGACGATAGAGAAAATAAGAATTTACTTACCGATAATTCTATTTCTCGGAGTCCGTAGTGGATGCTGGGCGCCCATCCCAAGTGCGGATTATCTGCAATAATTGTACATAGTTATTGTTAACTAATTCGGGTTATTGTTTAGGAAGCCATCTTTCAGAGGCTCCTCTGTTATCATACTGTTAACTGGGTTTGATCACAAGTTGTACGGTGTGATTGGTGTGGCTGGTATGAGTCTTACCCGGGATTCAAAATTCCTCCCTTATTGTGTACGCTCGTCCGGGCACAGTACCTAACTGAGGCTTGGAGGAGGGTCATAGGGGGAGGAGCCAGTGCACACCACCTGATCGGAAAGCTTTACTTTTTGTGCCCTGTCTCCTGCGGAGCCGCTATTCCCCATGGTCCTTTCAGGAACCCCAGCATCCACTACGGACTCCGAGAAATAGAATTATCGGTAAGTAAATTCTTATTTTAGTTAGGTTTTTTATTTTCAGAGAGCTTCTGCTGGCAACAGATTCTCCTACGTGTGACTGAGGGGAGAGAAGCAAACCTACTAACTGCGGCTAGGTTGCGCTTCTTAGGCTACTGGATACCATTAGCTCCAGAGGGATCGAACACAGGATCTTAACCTTGGTCGTCCGTTCCCGGAGCCGCGCCGCCGCCCCCCTCGCAGAGCCAGAAGACAGAAGCCGGCGGGTGAAGCAAGAAGTCGTCAAAATCGGCGGCAGAAGACTCCTGCCTTCATATGAGGTAGCGCACAGCACTGCAGCTGTGCGCCATTGCTCCCACACTAACCCACACACTCCGGTCACTGTAGGGTGCAGGGGGGGGTGCGCACCGCCCTGGGCAGCAATTGAGTACCTCCTGGCAAATAGGGCATATATACAGCTGGGCACTGTATATATGCATGAGCCCCCGCCATTATTTTTACACAAAATCGTGGGACAGAAGCCTGCCGCTGAGGGGGCGGGGCTTTTTCCTCAGCACTCGCCAGCGCCATTTTCTCTCCACAGCTCCGCTGAGAGGAAGCTCCCCAGGCTCTCCTCTGCAGAAGCATGATAGAAGAGGGTGAAAAAGAGAGGGGGGGCACATAAATTTGGCGTAAAAACAATATACAGCAGCTACTGGGTTAACACTACGTTACTGTGTGATTCCTGGGTCATATAGCGCTGGGGTGTGTGCTGGCATACTATCTCTGTCTCTCCAAAGGGCCTTGTGGGGGAATTGTCTTCAAATAGAGCATCCCCTGTGTGTGTGGTGTCGGTATGTGGGTGTCGACATGTCTGAGGTAAAAGGCTCCCCTAAGGAGGAGATGGAGCTAATATGTGTGTGAGAGGGTGTCTCCGTCGACGACGCCGACACCTGTTTGGATATGTGTAAGTGCTAAGGTGAATTTATTACACAAAAGATTAGAGAACAGACAGGAAATCTACCCAGGTCTGTCCCTATGGCGCAGAGACCTTCAGAGTCTCACAATGCTCACTATCCAAAATAATAGACACTGATATCGACACGGAGTTTGACTCCAGTGTCGACTACGATAATGCAAAGTTACAGCCAAAATGGCAGAAAAATATTCAATATATGATTATTTTAATAAAAGATGATTTGCATATCACTGATGACTCATCTGTCCCTGACACAAGGGTACACTTTTTAAGGGGAAGAAAGCTGAGGTAAATTTCCCTCCTCTCATGAGGAAAAAGAGCGGGAATCTCCAGACAAGAGACTGCAGCTTCCCACAAAGAATTCTCAGGCAGTATCCTTTCCCCACTAGGGCCAGGATGTGATGGGAATCTTCTGCCAGGGTGTCACGTTGGCCCAAAAGGTAGCCCTGATTTAACAGCTATCCTCAGGGATCCTGCAGATAGCGTGCACATTTTGGTACACTACTCAGACCGGCGATTGTGTCGGCATGGGTTTATAGCGCCGTAGCAGCGTGGACAGGTACCTTATCAGCAGAAATTGAGACCCTAGTATGTGTGTGTGTGTGTGTGTGTGTGTGTGTGTGTGTGTGTGTGTGCAGGAGACAGGGCACAAAATTAAAAGTTTGACCCCCCCCCACCCCCCCCCCCCCCCCCCCCCCCCCCCCCCCCCCCCCCCCCCCCCCCCCCCCCCCCCCCCCCCACCCCCCCCCCCCCACCCCCCCCCCCACCCCCCCCCCCCCCCCCCCCCCCCCCCTCCCCCCCCCCCCCCCCCCCCCCCCCCCCCCCCAGAATCAAGTGACCACTAGGTGGTGTGCACTGGCTCCTCCCCCTATGACCCTCCTCCAAGCCTCAGTTAGGTTTTTGTGCCCGGCCGAGAAGGGTGCAATCTAGGTGGCTCTCCTAAAGAGCTGCTTAGAATAAAAGTTTGTTAGGTTTTTTATTTTCAGTGAGTCCTGCTGGCAACAGGCTCACTGCAACGCGGGACTAAGGGGAGAAGAAGCGAACTCACCTGCGTGCAGGATGGATTGGCTTCTTAGGCTACTGGACACTAGCTCCAGAGGGACGATCACAGGTACAGCCTGGATGGGTCACCGGAGCCGCGCCGCCGGCCCCCTTACAGATGCTGAAGAGAGAAGAGGTCCAGAAATCGGCGGCTGAAGACGTCCCAGTCTTCTTAAGGTAGCGCACAGCACTGCAGCTGTGCGCCATTGCTCTCAGCACACTTCACACCGCGGTCACTGAGGGTGCAGGGCGCTGGGGGGGGGGCGCCCTGGGCAGCAATGTAATTACCTTTACTGGCTAAAAATACATCACATATAGCCCCTGGGCTATATGGATGTATTTAACCCCTGCCAGGATTACAGAAAAAACCGGGAGAAGAGCCTGCCGTGAAGGGGGCGGGGCCTATCTCCTCAGCACACAGCGCCATTTTTCCCACACAGATCCGCTGGTGGGAAGGCTCCCAGGCTCTCTCCCCTGCACTGCACTACAGAAACAGGGTTAAAACAGAGAGGGGGGGCATATTTTGGCGATATTAATATATATTAAGCTGCTATAAGGGAAAACACTTACTATAAGGTTGTCCCTGTATAATTATAGCGCCTTGGTGTGTGCTGGCAAACTCTCCCTCTGTCTCCCCAAAGGGCTAGTGGGGTCCTGTCCTCTATCAGAGCATTCCCTGTGTGTGTGCTGTGTCGGTACGTGTGTGTCGACAGGTATGAGGACGATGTTAGTGGAGGCGGAGCAATTGCCTGTAATGGGATGTCACCCCCTAGGGAGTCGACACCGGAATGGATGGCTTTATTTATGGAATTACGTGATAGTGTCAACACGCTACAAGGTCGGTTGACGATATGAGACGGCCGGCAAACCAATTAGTACCTGTCCAGGCGTCTCAAACACCGTCAGGGGCTTTAAAACGCCCATTACCTCAGTCGGTCGACATAGACACGGACACTGACTCCAGTGTCGACGGTGAAGAAACAAACGTATTTTCCAGTAGGGCCACACGTTACATAATCACGGCAATGAAGGAGGCATTACATATTTCTGATACTACAAGTACCACAAAAATGGGTATTATGTGGGGTGTGAAAAAAAACTACCTGTAGTTTTTCCTGAATCAGATAAATTGATTGAAGTGTGTGATGAAGCGTGGGTTACCCCCGATAGGAAGTTGCTAATTTCAAAGAAGTTATTGGCATTATACCCTTTCCCGCCAGAGGTTAGGGCGCGCTGGGAAACACCCCCTAGGGTAGATAAGGCGCTCACACGCTTATCAAAACAAGTGGCGTTACCGTCTCCTGATACGGCCGCCCTCAAAGATCCAGCTGATAGGAGGCTGGAAAATACTCTAAAAAGTATATACACACATACTGATGTTATACTGCGACCAGCAATCGCCCCAGCATGGATGTGCAGTGCTGGGGGGGTTTGGTCGGAATCTCTGACTGGAAATATTGATACCCTGAATAGCGACAATATTTTATTGACTATAGAGCATTTAAAGGATGCATTTTCTTTATATGCAAGATGCACAGAGGGATATTGGCACTCTGGCATCAAGGGTAAGTGCGCTGTCCATTTCTGCCAGAAGAAGTTTATGGACGCGACAGTGGTCAGGTGATGCGGATTCCAAGCGGCATATGGAAGTTTGCCGTATAAAGGGGAGGAATTATTTGGGGTCGGTCTATCGGACTTGGTGGCCACGGCAACAGCCGGAAAATCCACCTTTTTTACCTCGGGTCACCTCCTACCTCAGGTCACCGTCTTTTCAGCCTCAGTCCTTTCGTTCTCATAAGAACAAGCGGGCAAAAGGCCATTCATATCTGCCCGAGGCAAAGGAAAGGGTAAGAGACTGCAGCAAGCAGCTCCTTCCCAGGAGCAGAAGCCTTCCCCCGCTTCTGAAAAGTCCTCAGCATGTCGCTGGGGCCCTACAAGCGGACTCAGGTCCGGTGGGGGGGTCGTCTCAAGAATTTCAGCGCGCAGTGGGCTCACTCGCAAGTCGACCCCTGGATCCTGCAGGTAGTATCACAGGGGTACAGATTGGAATTCGAGACGTCTCTTCCTCGCAGATTCCTGAAGTCTGCTTTACCAACATCTCCCTCCGACAGGGAGACGGTGTTGGAAGCTATTCACAAGCTGTATTCCCAGCAAGTAATAGTCAAGGTACCCCTACTACAACAAGGAAAGGGGTATTATTCCACGCTGTTTGTGGTACCGAAGCCGGACGGCTCGGTGAGACCTATTCTAAGTCTGAAATCATTTGAACACTTACATACAAAGGTTCAAGTTCAAGATGAAATCACTCAGAGCAGTGATAGCGAATCTGGAAGAAGGGGACTTTATGGTGTCCTGGGACATCAAGGATGCTTACCTCCATGTCCCAATTTGCCCTTCACACCAAGGGTACCTCAGGTTCGTGGTACAAAACTGTCACTATCAGTTTCAGACGTTGCCGTTTGGATTGTCCACGGCACCCCGGGTCTTTACCAAGGTAAAGGCTGAAATGATGATTCTACTTCAAAGAAAAGGCGTATTAATTATCCCTTACTTGAACGTTCTCCTGATAAGGGCAAGATCCAGAGAACAGTTAGAGGTCGCAGTAGCACTATACCAAGTAGTGCTACAACAGCACGGGTGGATTCTAAATATTCCAAAATCCCAGCTGATCCCGACAACACGTCTGCTGTTCCTAGGGATGATTCTGGACACAGTTCAGAAAAAGGTTTTTCTCCCGGAGGAGAAAGCCAGGGAGTTATCCGAGCTAGTCAGGAACCTCCTAAAACCAAGAAAAGTGTCAGTGCATCAATGCACAAGAGTCCTGGGTAAATGATGGCTTCTTACGAAGCGATTCCATTCGGCAGATTCCACGCAAGAACCTTTCAGTGGGATCTGCTGGACAAATGGTCCGGATCGCATCTTCAGATGCATCAGCGGATAGCCCGTCTCCAAGGACAAGGGGGTCTCTTCTGTGGTGGTTGCAGAGTGCTCACCTTTTTGGAGGGCCGCAGATTCGGCATTCAGGACTGGGTCCTGGTGACAACGAATGCCAGCCTGAGAGGCTGGGGAGCAGTCACACAGGGAAGAAATTTCCAGGGAGTGTGGTCAAGCCTGGAGACTTCACTTCACATAAATATACTGGAGCTAAGGGCAATTTACAATGCTCTAAGCCTGGCAAGACCTCTGCTTCAGGGTCAGCCGGTGTTGATCCAGTAGGACAACACCACGGCAGTCGCCCACGTAAACAGACAGGGCGACACAAGAAGCAGGAGGGCAATGGCAGAAGCTGCAAGGATTTTTCACTCGGCAGAAAATCATGTGATAGCACTGTCAGCAGTGTTCATTCCGGGAGTGGACAACTGGGAAGCAGACTTCCTCAGCAGACACGATCACCACCCGGGAGAGTGGGGACTTCACCCAGAAGTCTCCCACATGATTGTGAACCGTTGGGAAAAACCAAAGGTGGACATGATGGCGTCCCGCCTCAACAAAAAACTGGACAGGTATTGCGCCGGGTCAAGAGACCCTCAGGCAATAGCTGGGGACGCATTGGTAACACCATGGGTGTACCAGTCAATGTATGTGTTCCCCCCCCCTGCCTCTCATACCCAAGGTACTGAGAATTATAAGGCGAAGGGGAGTAAGAACGATACTCGTGGCTCCGGATTGGCCAAGAAGGACTTGGTACCCGGAACTTCAAGAGATGCGCACGGAGGATCCGTGCACTCTACCTCTAGACTTACCGCGGCTGCGTTTGACGGCATGGCGGTTGAACGCCGGATCCTGAAGGAGAGGGCTCCGACGGAGGAATTTCAACTGGGTCGATTCCTACATTTCCTGCAAACAGGATTGTCTATGGGCCTCAAATTGGGGTCCATTAAGGTTCAAATTTCGGCCCTGTCGATTTTCTTCCAGAAAGAATTGGCTTCAGTTCCTGAAGTCCAAGCTTTTGTCAAAGGAGTACTACATATACAGCCCGGTTGTGCCTCCAGTGGCACCGTGGGATCTCAATGTAGTTTTGGGATTTCTCAAATCCCATTGGTTTGAGCCACTCAAATCGGTGGATTTGAAATATCTTACATGGAAAGTGACCATGCTACTGGCCCTGGCTTCGGCCAGGAGAGTGTAAGAATTGGCGGCTTTATCGTACAAAAGCCCATATCTGATTTTCCATTGGGACAGGGCAGAACTGCGGACGCGTCCTCAGTTTCTCCCTAAGGTGGTATCAGCGTTTCACCTGAACCAACCTATTGTGGTGCCTGCGGCTTCTAGCGACTTGGAGGACTCCAAGTTGTTCGACGTTGTCAGAGCCTTAAAAATATATATATTTATTTAAAGGACGGCTGGAGTCAGAAAGGCTGACTCGCTGTTTATACTGTATGCACCCAACAAGCTGGGTGTTCCTGCGTCTAAGCAGACGATTGCTCGTTGAATTTGTAGCACAATTCAACTTGCGCATTCTGTGGCAGGCCTGCCACAGCCAAAATCTGTAAATGCCCACTCCACAAGGAAGGTGGGCTCACCTTGGGCGGCTGCCCGAGGGGTCTCGGCATTACAACGCTGCCGAGCAGCTAAGTGGTCAGGGGAGAACACGTTTGTAAAATTCTACAAATTTGATACCCTGGCTAAGGAGGACCTGGAGTTCTCTCATTCGGTGCTGCAGAGTCATCCGCACTCTCCCGCCCGTTTGGGAGCTTTGGTATAATCCCCATGGTCCTGACGGAGTCCCCAGCATCCACTTAGGACGTCAGAGAAAATAAGAATTTACTTACCGATAATTCTATTTCTCGTAGTCCGTAGTGGATGCTGGGCGCCCATCCCAAGTGCGGATTGTCTGCAATACTTGTACATAGTTGTTGTTACAAAAATCGGGTTATTATTGTTGGAAGCCATCTTTTCAGAGGCTCCTCTGTTATCATGCTGTTAACTGGGTTCAGATCTCAAGTTGTACAGTGTGATTGGTGTGGCTGGTATGAGTCTTACCCGGGATTCAAAATCCTTCCTTATTGTGTACGCTCGTCCGGGCACAGTATCCTAACTGAGGCTTGGAGGAGGGTCATAGGGGGAGGAGCCAGTGCACACCACCTAGTGGTCAAACTTTTAATTTTGTGCCCTGTCTCCTGCGGAGCCGCTATTCCCCATGGTCCTGACGGAGTCCCCAGCATCCACTACGGACTAGGAGAAATAGAATTATCGTTAAGTAAATTCTTATTTTATATATATATATATATATATATATATATATATATATATATAAAATGTGTGTGTGTGTGTGTGTGTATATATATATATATATATATATATATATATATATATATATATATATATATGTGTGTGTGTGTATAGAGATATATTTATAGATATATTAAAGATCTATATCATAACTCATGCCCAAAGAGAAATGGACAGATGATGCCAACTTAAGTGGCATATGGAGGGCTGAGGATTGTGTGGATTCCTGCACAGCCTGGGAAAGCACGTCCTTATCAACTGCAGCCTTTCGAACAAAGAAACAAGAAAGTCCGAGGTGCGTCCTTTCTTGCCAGAGGCGGGTGCAGAGGAAACCAGCTGCACAACACAGCTAATTCCCAGGAACAGAAGTCCTCCCCGGCCTCTACGAAAATCCAGGCGGAGCTAGGCCCGGTGGGGGCACGCCTTCGTAAGTTCAGCCACAAGTGGGTTCACTCCCTGTTAGATCCCTGGGCAATAGATATTGTGTCTCAGGGATACAAGCTGGACTTTGAGAAGATGCCTCCTCACTGAAGGCCCTGCCGGCCTCCCCACCCGAGAGGGAAACAGGGTTAACTGCAATTCACAAATTGTATCTTCCACAGGTGGTGGTCAAGGTTCCCCTCCTTTAACAAGGAGGGGGTTATTATCCGACCATGTTGTAGTCCCGAAACCAGATGGTTCGGTCAGACCCATATTGAATTTAAAATCCCTGAACATATACTTGAAAAAGTTCAAGTTCAAGATGGAATCGCTCAGAGCGGTCATCGCAAGGGAGGGGGATTTTATGGTGTCTCTGGACATAAAGGATGCTTACCTTCATGTCCCCGTTTATCCATCTCATCAGGAGTACCTCAGATTTGTGGTACAGGATTGTCATTACCAATTCCAGACGTTGCCGTTTGGTCTGTCCACGGCACCGAGAATATTTACCAAGGTAATGGCAGTAATCATGGTGCTCCTGCGAAAGCAAGGAGTCACAATTATCCCATACTTGGACGATCTCCTCATAAAGGCGAGGTCCAGAGAGCAGTTGCTGATTAGTGTAGCACGCTCTCGGGAAGTGTTACAACAGCACGGCTGGATTCTGAATATTCCAAAGTCGCAGCTGATTCCTACGACGCGTCTGCCCTTCCTGGGCATGATTCTGGACACAGACCAGAAGAAGGTTTTTCTCCCGACGGAGAAGGCTCAGGAACTCATGACACTGGTCAGAGACCTCTTAAAACCAAAACAGGTGTCGGTGCATCACTGCACGCGAGTCCTGGGAAAGATGGTGGCGTCATACCTCCCTTCGGCAGGTTCCCCTGCGAGGACCTTTTCAATGAGATCTGTTGGACAAGTTATCCGGATCGCATCTACAGATGCATCGGCTGATCACCCTATCCCCCAGGGCCAGGGTGTCTCTTCTGTGGTGGCTGCAGAGTACTCACCTTCTCGAGGGTCGCAGGTTCGGCATTCAGGACTGCGTCCTGGTGACCACGGATGCAAGCCTCCGAGGATGGGGGGCAGTCACTCAGGGAAGAAGTTTCCAAGGGCTGTGGTCAAGTCAGGAGACTTGCCTTCACATCAATATCCTGGAACTAAGGGCCATATACAACGCCCTAAGTCAAGCGGAGACCCTGCTTCGCAACCAATCGGTGCTGATTCAATCAGACAATATCACCGCCGTGGCTCATGTAAACCGCCAAGGCGGCACAAGGAGCAGGGTGGCGATGGCGGAAGCCACCAGAATTCTTCGCTGGGCGGAGAATCACGTATGAGCACTGTCAGCAGTGTTCATTCCGGGAGTGGACAACTGAGAAGCAGACTTCCTCAGCAGGCACGACCTCCACCCGGGAGAGTGGGGACTTCATCAAGAAGTCTTCACACAGATTACAAATCGATGGGAACTGCCACAGGTGGACATGATGGCATCCCGCCTCAACAAAAAGCTACAAATGTATTGCGCCAGGTCAAGAGACCCTCAGGCGATAGCTGTGGACGCACTAGTGACACCGTGGGTGTTCCAGTCGGTTTATGTGTTTCCTCCTCTTCCTCTCATACCCAAGGTGCTGAGAATCGTATGAAAAAGAGGAGTGAGAACAATACTCATTGTTCCGGATTGGCCAAGAAGGACTTGCTATCCGGAACTACAAGAAATGCTCACAGAGGACCCATGGCCTCTGCCTCTGACAGGATCTGTTACAACAGGGGCCCTGTCTGTTCCAAGACTTACCGCGGCTGCGTTTGACAGCATGGCGGTTGAACGCCGGATCCTAGCAGAAAAAGGCATTCCGGATGAGGTTATTCCTACGCTAATAAAGGCTAGGAAGGACGTGACGGCTAAACATTATCACCGTATATGGCGAAAATATGTTGCTTGGTGTGAGGCCAGGAATGCCCCTACAGAGGAATTCCAGCTGGGCCGTTTCCTTCACTTCCTACAGTCGGGAGTGACTGTGGGCTTAAAATTGGGGTCCATTAAGGTCCAGATTTCTGCCCTATCCATTTTCTCTGACGTCCTAGTGGATGCTGGGAACTCCGTAAGGACAATGGGGAATAGACGGGCTCCGCAGGAGACTGGGCACTCTAAAGAAAAGATTAGGTACTATCTGGTGTGCACTGGCTCCTCCCTCTATGCACCTCCTCCAGACCTCAGTTAGAATCTGTGCCCGGCCAGAGCTGGGTGCTCCTAGTGGGCTCTCCTGAGCTTACTAGTAAAGAAAGTATTTATTAGGTTTTTTATTTTCAGTGAGCTTCTGCTGGCAACAGACTCACTGCTACGTGGGACTAAGGGGAGAGAAGCAAACCTACCTGCTTGCAGCTAGCTTGTGCTTCTTAGGCTACTGGACACCATTAGCTCCAGAGGGTTCGAACACAGGCACCTGTCCTCGGTCGTCCGTTCCCGGAGCCGCGCCGCCGTCCCCCTCGCAGAGCCAGAAGAACAGAAGCTTGAAGACGACGAAATCGGCGGCAGAAGACTCCTGTCTTCATTTAAGGTAGCGCACAGCACCGCAGCTGTGCGCCATTGCTCTCAGCACACTTACACACTCCGGTCACTGTAGGGTGCAGGGTGCTGGGGGGGGGGCGCCCTGGGCAGCAATTGAAGTACCTTTTGGCAATAAAAATACATATATACAGTCTGGCACTGTATATATGTAAGAACCCCCGCCATTTTTTTACACAGAAAGCGGGACAGAAGCCTGCCACTGAGGGGGCGGGACCTTCTTCCTCAGCACACCAGCGCCATTTTCTCTTCACAGCTCCGCTGGAAGCAGCTCCCCAAATCAAATAAAACATATAAGGCAGCTATTGGGTAATCACTTATTATAAGTGAAAATCCCTGTGTTATATAGCGCTGTGGTGTGTGCTGGCATACTCTCTCTCTGTCTCCCCAAAGGACTTTGTGGGGTCCTGTCCTCAGTCTGAGCATTCCCTGTGTGTGTGCGGTGTGTCGGTACGGCTGTGTCAACATGTTTGATGAGGAGGGTTACGTGGAGGCGGAGCAAGGGCAGATAAGTGTGGTGTCGGGGCCGACACCTGATTGGATGGATATGTGGAAGGTCTTAAACGACAATGTAAGCTCTTTACATAAAAGGTTTGACGCTGCAGCCTTGGGACAGCCGGGGTCTCAGCCCGCGCCTGCCAGGGCGACTCAGAAACCGTCAGGGGCTCAAACGCCCTCTATCTCAGATGGTTGACACAGATGTCGACACGGAGTCCGACTCCAGTGTCGACGATGATGAGGCACATTTACAGTCTAAAATGACCAAGGCCATCCGATACATGATTATTGCAATGAAAGATGTATTACACATTTCTGAGATTAACCCTGTTAATACCAAGAGGGGTTATATGTTTGGGGAGAAAAAGCAGCCAGTGACTTTTCCCCCATCTGATGAATTAAATGAATTATGTGAAGAAGTGTGGAGTTCCCCTGATAAGAAACTAGTGATTTCTAAGAGGTTACTGATGGCGTACCCTTTCCCGCCAACGGACAGGTTACGTTGGGAAACATCCCCTAGGGTGGACAAGGCTCTGACACGCTTATCTAAAAAGGTGGCCCTACCGTCTCAGGATACGGCCGCCCTAAAGGAGCCTGCGGATAGAAAGCAGGAAGCTATCCTTAAGTCAGTGTATACACACTCTCTGGTACTCTACTGAGACCTGCTATTGCTTCAGCCTGGATGTGTAGTGCTGTAGCAGCATGGACAGATACTCTGTCAGACGACATAGATTCCCTCGACAGGGATACTGTTTAGCTAGCCCTGGGCCATATAAAAGACGTAGTCTTATATATGCGGGATGCTCAGAGGGACATTTGCCTGCTGGGCTCTAGAATTAATGCTATGTCCATTTCTGCCAGGAGGGTCTTATGGACTCGGCAATGGACAGGAGATGCTGATTCTAAAAAACACATGGAGGTTTTGCCTTATAAGGTTGAGGAATTGTTTGGGGACGGTCTATCGGACTTCGTGTCCACAGCGACAGCTGGAAAGTCGACTTTCTTGCCTCAGGTTTCCTCACAGCCTAAGAAAGCACCATATTATCAAATGCAGTCCTTTCGTTCTCAGAAAGGCAAGAGGGTCAGGGGTGCATCCTTTCTTGCCAGAGGTAGAGGTAAGAAGCTGCACCATGCAGCCAGTTCCCAGGAACAATAGTCCTCCCCTGCTTCCACTAAGTCCACCGCATAACGTTGGGGCTCCACAGGCGGAGCCAGGTGCGGTGGGGGCGCGTCTCCGAAACTTCAGCAACCAGTGGGTTCGCTCACAGGTGGATCTCTGGGCTGTACAAATAGTATCTCAGGGAAACAAGCTGGAATTCGAAGCGACTCCCCCCGCCGTTACCTCAAATCAGCCTTGCCAGCTTCCCCAATGAAAAAGGAGGTAGTACTGGCGGCAATTCACAAGCTGTACCTCCAGCAAGTGATTATCAGGGTCCCCCTCCTTCAACAGGGGAGGGGTTACTATTCCACAATGTTTGTGGTACCGAAACCGGACGGTTCGGTGAGACCCATTCTGAATTTAAAATCCTTGAACACTTCTATAAAGAAATTCAAGTTCAAAATGGAATCGCTCAGAGCGGTTATTGCAAGCCTGGAAGAGGGGGATTTTATGGTGTCGCTGGACATCAAGGATGCTTACTTGCATGTCCCCATTTACCCACTTCACCAGGAGTACCTCAGGTTTGTGGTACAGGACTGTCATTACCAGTTCCAGACGTTGCCGTTTGGCCTGTCCACGGCACCGAGGATATTTACCAAGGTAATGGCCGAAATGATACTCCTTCGGAAGAAGGGAGTTATAGTTATCCCGTACTTGGACGATCTCCTCATAAAGGCGAGGTCCAGAGAGCAGTTGTTGATCAGCGTAGCACTCTCTCAGGAAGTGTTGCAACAGCACGGCTGTATTCTGAATGTTCCAAAGTCGCAGCTGATTCCTACGACGCGTCTGCTTTTCCTGGGCATGATTCTGGACACAGAACAGAAGAAGGTGTTTCTCCCGGTGGAGAAGGCCCAGGAATTAGCATCTCTGGTCAGGGACCTCCTGAAACCAAAACAGGTATCTGTGCATCACTGCACGCGAGTCCTGGGAAAGATGGTGGCTTCATACGGAGCCATTCCCTTCGGCAGGTTCCATGCAAGGATCTTTCAGTGGGATCTGTTGGACAAGTGGTCCGGATCGCATCTTCAGATGCATCGGCTGATCACTCTGTCCCCAAGGGCCAGGGTGTCTCTTCTGTGGTGGCTGCAGAGTGCTCACCTTCTCGAGGGCAGCAGGTTCGGCATACAGGACTGGGTCCTGGTGACCACGGATGCAAGCCTCCGAGGATGGGGGGCAGTCACTCAGGGAAGAAACTTCCAAGGGCTGTGATCAAGTCTGGAGACTTCTCTACACATAAATATACTGTAACTAAGGGCCATTTACAACGCCCTGAGTCAAGCAGAGCCCCTGCTTCGAAACCGGCCAGTGCTGATTCAGTCAGACAACATCACGGCGGTCGCCCATGTAAACCGCCAGGGCGGCACAAGAAGCAGGATGGCAATGGCGGAAGCCACAAAGATTCTTCGGTGGGCGGAGAATCACGTGCAAGCACTGTCAGCAGTGTTCATTCCGGGAGTTGACAACTGGGAAGCAGACTTCCTCAGCAGACACGACCTCCACCCGGGAGAGTGGGGACTTCATCAAGAAGTCTTCACACAGATTGCAAAGCGATGGGAACCGCCTCAACAAAAAGCTAAAAAGATATTGCGCCAGGTCAAGGGACCCTCAGGCGACAGCTGTGGATGCCCTAGTGACACCGTGGGTGTACCAGTCTGTATATGTGTTTCCTCCTCTTCCTCTCATACCCAAGGTACTGAGAATAGTAAGAAAGAGAGGTATAAGAACAATACTCATTGTTCCGGATTGGCCAAGAAGGACTTGGTACCCGGAACTGCAAGAAATGCGCACAGAGGACCCATGGCCTCTGCCTCTCAGACAGGACCTGCTGCAACAAGGGCCCTGTCTGTTCCAAGACTTACCGCGGCTGCGTTTGACGGCATGGCGGTTGAACGCCGGATCCTAGCGGAAAAAGGCATTCCGGATGACGTTATTCCTACGCTGATAAAGGCTAGGAAGGACGTGACAGCAAAGCATTATCACCGTATATGGCGAAAATGTTGCTTGGTGTGAGGCCAGGACGGCCCCTACAGAGGAATTCCAGCTGGGTCGATTCCTGCACTTCCTACAGTCAGGGGTGACTATGGGCCTAAAATTGGGGTCCATAAAGGTCCAGATTTCGGCCCTATCCATTTTCTTTCAAAAAGAACTGGCTTCACTGCCTGAGGTTCAGACGTTTGTTAAGGGAGTGCTGCATATTCAGCCCCCTTTTGTGCCACCAGTGGCACCCTGGGATCTTAACGTTGTGTTGGATTTCCTGAAATCCCAATGGTTTGAGCCACTTAAGACCGTGGAAAGTATCTCACGTGGAAAGTGGTCATGCTGTTGGCCTTAGCATCGGCTAGGCGTGTGTCGGAATTGGCGGCTTTGTCATGTAAAAGCCCATATCTGATCTTCCATATGGACAGGGCAGAATTGAGGATTCGTCCCCAATTTCTCCCAAAGGTGATATCATCGTTTCATTTGAACCAACCTATTGTGGTGCCTGCGGCTACTCGGGACTTGGAGGACTCCAAGTTGCTGGACGTAGTCAGGGCTTTGAAAATATGTTTCCAGAACGGCTGGAGTCAGGAAGACTGACTCGCTGTTTATCCTGCATGCACCCAACAAGCTGGGTGCTCCTGCTTCAAAGCAAACTATTGCTCGCTGGATCTGTAGCACGATTCAGCTGGCTCATTCTGCGGCTGGATTGCCGCATCCAAAATCAGTAAAAGCCTATTCCACAAGGAAGGTGGGCTCTTCTTGGGCGGCTGCCCGAGGGGTCTCGGCTTTACAGCTTTGCCGAGCGGCTACTTGGTCAAGTTCAAACACCTTTGCAAAGTTCTACAAGTTTGATACCCTGGCTGAGGAGGACCTTGTGTTTGCTCATTCGGTGCTGCAGAGTCATCCGCACTCTCCCGCCCGTTTGGGAGCTTTGGTATAATCCCCATGGTCCTTACGGAGTTCCCAGCATCCACTAGGACGCCAGAGAAAATAAGAATTTACTCACCGGTAATTCTATTTCTCGTAGTCCGTAGTGGATGCTGGGCGCCCGTCCCAAGTGCTGACTTTCTGCAATACGTGTATATAGTTATTGCTTAAATAAGGGTTATTGTTATGAGCCATCCGTTGAGTGAGGCTCAGTTGTTGTTCATACTGTTAACTGGGTAAGGTTATCACAAGTTGTACGGTGTGATTGGTGTGGCTGGTATGAGTCTTACCCTGGATTCCAAATATCCTTTCCTTGTAATGTCAGCTTTTCCGGGCACAGTTTCCCTAACTGAGGTCTGGAGGAGGGGCATAGAGGGAGGAGCCAGTGCACACCAGATAGTACTTAATCTTTTCTTTAGAGTGCCCAGTCTCCTGCGGAGCCAGTCTATTCCCCATGGTCCTTAGGGAGTTCCCAGCATCCACTACGGACTACGAGAAATAGAATTACCGGTGAGTAAATTCTTATTTTCTTTCAAAAGGAACTGGCTTCTCTTCCTGAAGTTCAGACGTTTGTAAAGGGAGTGCTGCATATTCAGCCCCCTTTTGTGCCACCAGTGGCACCTTGGGATCTTAACGTGGTGTTGAGTTTCCTGAAATCACACTGGTTTGAGCCACTTAAAACCGTGGAGTTAAAATATCTCACGTGGAAGGTGGTCATGCTATTGGCCTTAGCTTCGGCTAGGCGTGTGTCAGAATTGGCAGCTTTGTCACATAAAAGCCCCTATCTAGTTTTCCATATGGACAGGGCAGAATTACGGACTCATCCGCAATTTCTGCCAAAAGTGGTGTCCTCTTTTCATTTGAACCAACCTATTGTGGTGCCTGTGGCTACTCTGGACTTGGAGGATTCCAAGTTACTAGATGTAGTCAGGGCTTTGAAGGTTTGGGTAGCCAGAACAGCTGGAGTCAGGAAAACTGACTCGTGTTTATCCTATATGCATCCAACAAGCTGGGTGCTCCTGCTTCAAAGGAAACTATTGCTCGCTGGATCTGTAACACTATTCAGCAGGCTCATTCTGCGGTTGGCTTGCCGCATCCAAAATCAGTAAAAGCCCATTCCACAAGGAAGGTGGGCTCTTGGGCGGCTGCCCGAGGGCTCTCGGCATTACAGCTTTGCCGAGCAGCTACTTGGTCGGGTTCAAACACTTTTGCAAAATTCTACAAGTTTGATACCCTAGCTTAGGAGGACCTTGTGTTTGCTCATTCGGTGCTGCAGAGTCATCCGCACTCTCCCGCCCGTTTGGGAGCTTTGGTATAATCCCCATGGTCCTTACGGAGTCCCCAGCATCCACTAGGACGTTAGAGAAAATAAGATTTCTCTAACGTCCTAAGTGGATGCTGGGGACTCCGTAAGGACCATGGGGAATAGCGGCTCCGCAGGAGACTGGGCACATCTAAAGAAAGCTTTAGGACTATCTGGTGTGCACTGGCTCCTCCCCCTATGACCCTCCTCCAAGCCTCAGTTAGATTTCTGTGCCCGACGAGAAGGGTGCACATTAGGGGCTCTCCTGAGCTCTTTGTGAAAGTTTTAGTTTAGGTTTATTATTTTCAGTGAGACCTGCTGGCAACAGGCTCACTGCATCGTGGGACTAAGGGGAGAAGAAACGGACTCACCTGCGTGCAGAGTGGATCGGGTTTCTTAGGCTACTGGACATTAGCTCCAGAGGGACGATCACAGGTTCAGCCTGGATGGGTCCCGGAGCCGCGCCGCCGGCCCCCTTACAGAGCCAGAAGAGCGAAGAGGTCCGGTGAAATCGGCGGCAGAAGATGATCCTGTCTTCAGATAAGGTAGCGCACAGCACCGCAGCTGTGCGCCATTGCTCTCAGCACACTTCACACTCCGGTCACTGAGGGTGCAGGGCGCTGGGGGGGCAGCGCCCTGAGACGCAATAAATCGATAAAAACCTTATATGGCTAAAATAAATGCATCACATATAACTCCTGGGCTATATGGATGCATTTAACCCCTGCCAAAACATACAGAAAAACGGATGATAGGCTCCGCCCCTTTCTCGGCGTCCTTATCTCAGCACACTGGCGCCATTTTCCCTCACAGCTCAGTTGGAGGGAAGCTCCCTGGCTCTCCCCTGCAGTCACTACACTACAGAAAGGGGTTAAAAAAGAGAGGGGGGCACAAATTAGGCGCAGTATAAACAATACAGCAGCTATAAAGGGAAAAACACTTATATAAGGTTATCCCTGTATATATATAGCGCTCTGGTGTGTGCTGGCAAACTCTCCCTCTGTCTCCCCAAAGGGCTAGTGGGTCCTGTCCTCTATCAGAGCATTCCCTGTGTGTGTGCTGTATGTCGGTACGTTTGTGTCGACATGTATGAGGAGAAAAATGATGTGGAGACGGAGCAGATTGCCTGTAATAGTGATGTCACCCCCTAGGGGGTCGACACCTGAGTGGATGAACTGTTGGAAGGAATTACGTGACAGTGTCAGCTCTGTATAAAAGACAGTGGTTGACATGAGACAGCCGGCTACTCAGCTTGTGCCTGTCCAGACGTCTCATAGGCCGTCAGGGGCTCTAAAGCACCCGTTACCTCAGATGGCAGATATAGACGCCGACACGGATACTGACTCCAGTGTCGACGGTGAAGAGACAAATGTGACTTCCAGTAGGGCCACACGTTACATGATGGAGGCAATGAAAAATGTTTTACACATTTCTGATAATACGAGTACCACCAAAAAGGGGTATTATGTTCGGTGAGGAAAAACTACCTGTAGTTTTCCTGAATCTGAGAAATTAAATGAGGTGTGTGATGATGCGTGGGTTTCCCCCGATAACAACTGATAATTTCTAAAATGTTATTGGCATTATATCCTTTCCCACCAGAGGTTAGGGTGCGTTGGGAAACACCCCCTAGGGTGGATAAAGTGCTCACACGCTTGTAAGGGCTCTACCCTCTCCTGAGATGGCCGCCCTTAAGGATCCTGCTGATAGAAAGCAGGAGGGTATCCTAAAATGTATTTACACACATACTGGTGTTATACTGCGACCAGCAATCGCCTCAGCCTGGATGTGCAGTGCTGGGTTGGCGTGGTCGGATTCCCTGACTAGAAATATTGATATCCTAGATAAGGACAGTATATTATTGCCTATAGAGCAATTAAAAGATGCATTTCTATATATGCATGATGCACAGCGGAATATTTGCCGACTGGCATCAAGTATAAGTGCGTTGTATTCTACCAGTAAAGTGGTCAGGGATTCCAAACGGCATTTGGAAGTATTGCCTTAAAAAAGGGGATGTACCCTAGGTCGCCTCTCAAAATAAGACGCCGTATTATCAGGCGCAGTCCTGGTTGGCAAGCGGACAAAAGGGTTCCTCTTTTCTGCTCGTGACAGAGGGAGAGGAAAATGGCTGCAGAGATCAGCCAGTTCCCAGGAACAGAAACACTTTTCCGCCTCTGCCAAGCCCTCAGTATGACGCTAGGGCTTTACAAGTTCAGGCACGGTGGGGGCCCGTTCTCAGTGAATTTCAGTGCGCAATGGGCTCACTCGCAAGTAGACCCCTGGATCCTTCAGGTAATATTTCAGGGGTACAAATTGGAATTCGAGACGTATTCCCCTCGCCGTTTCCAAAAGTCTGTTTTACCGACGTCTCCCGCTGACAGGGAGGCAGTTTTGGAAGCCATTCACAAGCTGTATTCCCAGCAGGTGATAATTAAGGTACCCCTCCTGCAACAGGGAACGGGGTATTATTCCACACTATTGTGGTACCGAAGCCAGACGGCTCGGTGAGACCGATTTTAAAATCTAAAATCTTTGAACACTTACATACAGAGGTTCAAATTCAAAATTGAGTCACTCAGAGCAGTGATTTCAAACCTGGAAGAAGGGGACTACATGATGTCTCGGGACATCAAGGATGCTTACCTTCATGTCAAAATTTACCCTTCTCACCAAGGGTATCTCAGGTTATGGTACAGAACTGTCACTATCAGTTCAGACGCTGCCGTAGGGATGGTCCACGGCACCCCGGGTCTTTACTGAGGTAATGACCGAAATGATGATATTCCTTCGAAGGAAGGGAATTTTAGTTATCCTTTACTTGGACGATTCCCTGATAAGGGTAAGATCCAGGGAACAGTTGGAGACCGGTGTAGCACTATCTCAGGTAGTGTTGCGGCAGCACGATTGGATTCTCAATATTCTAAAATCGCAGCTGGTTCCGACGACTTGTCTTCTGTTCCTAGGGATGATCCTGGACACAGTCCAGAAAGAAGGTGTTTCTCCCGGAGGAGAAAGCCAGGGAGTTATCCGAGCTAGTCAGGAACCTCCTAAAACCGAACCAAGTCTCAGTGCATCAATGCACAAGGGTTCTGGGTAAAAATGGTGGCTTCCTACGAAGCAATCCCATTCGGCAGATTCCACGCAAGACTTTCCAGTGGAACCTACTGGACAAATGGTCCGGGTCGCATCTTCAGATGCATCAGCGGATAACCCTGTCACCAAGGACAAGGGTGTCCCTCCTGTGGTAGTTGCAGAGTGCTCATCTTCTAGAGGGCCGCAGATTAGGCATTCAGGATTGGGTCCTGGTGACCACGGATGCCAGCCTGCGAGGCTGGGGAGCAGTCACACAGGGAAGGAATATCCAGGGCTTATGGTCAAGCCTGGAGACATCACTTCACATAAATATCCTGAAGCTAAGGGACATTTACAATGCTCTAAGCTTAGCAAGACCTCTGCTTCAAGGTCAGCCGGTGTTGATCCAGTCGGACAACATCACGGCAGTCACCCACGTAAACAGACAGGGTGGCACAAGAAGCAGGAGGGCAATGGCAGAAGCTGCAAGGATTCTTCGCGGGGCGGAAAATCATGTGATAGCACTGTCAGCAGTATTCATTCCGGGAGTGGACAACTGGGAAGCAGACTTCCTCAGCACGACCTCCACCCGGGAGAGTGGGGACTTCACCCAGAAGTCTTCCACATGATTAAAAACTCGACAGGTATTGCGCCAGGTCCAGGGACCCTCAGGCAATAAGCTGTAGACGCTCTGGTAACACCGTGGGTGTACCAGTCAGGGTATGTGTTCCCTCCTCTGCCTCTCATACCCAAGGTACTGAGATTGATAAGATGGAGAGGAGTAAGCTCTATATTCGTGGTTCCGGATTGGCCAAGAAGAACTTGGTAACCGGAACTTCAAGAGATGCTCACGGAAGATCCGTGGCCTCTACCTCTAAGAAGGGACCTGCTCCAGCAAGGACCCTGTCTGTTCCAAGACTTACCGCGGCTGCGTTTGACGGCATGGCGGTTGAACGCCGGATCCTGAAGAAAAAAAGGCATTCCAGATGAAGTCATCCCTATCCTGATCAAAGCCAGGAAGGATGTAACAGCAAAAACATTATCACCGCAATTGGCGAAAATATGTTGCGTGGTGCGAGGCCAGTAAGGCCCGACGGAGGAAATTCAACTGGGTCGATTCCTACATTTCCTGCAAACAGGAGTGTCTATGGGCCTGAAATTGGGGTCCATTAAGGTTCAAATTTCGGCCCTGTCAATTTTCTTCCAAAAAAGAACTAGCTTCAGTCCCTGAAGTTCAGACGTTTGTAAAAGGGGTACTGCATATACAGCCTCCTTTTGTGCCTCCAGTGGCACTTGGGATCTCAATGTAGTTTTGGGTTCCAAAAGTCACATTGGTTTGAACCACTTAAATCTGTGGAGTTAAAATATCTCGCATGAAAAGTGGTCATGCTGTTGGCCCTGGCCTGGGCCAGGCGCGTGTCAGAATGGGCGGCTTTATCCTGAAAAAGCCCTTATCTGATTTTCCATTCGGACAGGGCGGAATTGAGGACTCGTCCTCAGTTTCTCCCCAAGGTGGTTTCAGCGTTTCACCTGAACCAACCTATTGGTGGTGCCTGCGGCTACTAGGGACTTGGAGGCCTCCAAGTTGCTAGACGTTGTCAGTGCCCTGAAAATATGTTTCCAGGACGGCTGGAGTCAGGAAATCTGACTCGCTGTTTATCCTGTATGCACCCAACAAGCTGGGTGCTCCTGCTTCTAAGCAGACTATTGCTCGTTGGATTTGTAGTACAATTCAGCTTGCACATTCTGTGGCAGGCCTGCCACAGCCAAAAAAAAAAAAAAAAAATGCCCACAAGGAAGGTGGGCTCATCTTGGGCGGCTGCCCGAGGGGTCTCGGCTTTACAACTTTGCCGAGCAGCTACTTGGTCAGGAGCAAATACGTTTGTAAAATTCTACAAAATTGATATCCTGGCTGAGGAGGACCTGGAGTTCTCTCATTTGGTGCTGCAGAGTCATCCGCACTCTCCCGCCCGTTTGGGAGCTTTGGTATAATCCCCATGGTCCTTACGGAGTCCCCAGCATCCACTTAGGACGTTAGAGAAAATAAGAATTTACTTACCGATAATTCTATTTCTCATAGTCCGTAGTGGATGCTGGGCGCCCATCCCAAGTGCGGATTGTCTGCAATACTTGTACATAGTTATTGTTACAAAAATCGGGTTATTATTGTTGTGAGCCATCTTTCAGAGGCTCCTCTGTTATCATGCTGTTAACTGGGTTCAGATCACAGGTTATACGGTGTGATTGGTGTGGCTGGTATGAGTCTTACCCGGGATTCAAAATCCTTCCTTATTGTGTACGCTCGTCCGGGCACAGTATCCTAACTGAGGCTTGGAGGAGGGTCATAGGGGGAGGAGCCAGTGTGCACACCAGATAGTCCTAAAGCTTTCTTTAGATGTGCCCAGTCTCCTGCGGAGCCGCTATTCCCCATGGTCCTTACGGAGTCCCCAGCATCCACAACGGACTATGAGAAATAGAATTATCGGTAAGTAAATTCTTATTTTTACTCACCGGTAAATCTATTTCTCGTAGTCCGTAGTGGATGCTGGGCGCCCGTCCCAAGTGCGGACTTCTTCTGCAATACTTGTATATGGTTATTGCTTAATAAAGGGTTATGTTATGTTGGCATCCGTTTGGTTTATGCTCTGTTGTTGTTCATACTGTTAACTGGGTATGTTATCACAAGTTATACGGTGTAATTGGTGTGGCTGGTATAAGTCTTACCCTGGATTCCAAAATCCTTTCCTTGTAATGTCAGCTCTTCCGGGCACAGTTTCCCTAACTGAGGTCTGGAGGAGGGGCATAGAGGGAGGAGCCAGTGCACACCAGGTAGTACTAAATCTTTCTTAGAGTGCCCAGTCTCCTGCGGAGCCCGTCTATTCCCCATGGTCCTTACGGAGTCCCCAGCATCCACTACGAACTATGAGAAATAGATTTACCGGTGAGTAAAATCTTATTTTTTTTTCAAACACAGCCTGTAATATGGCGATTAGGAGCAGGTTGGCTGGTACGTTATCTGCGTCCACTTTATCGCTCTCCAAGACTTAGTACATAGACCCCAAGGTCTCCATGTATTGTCTGTACCTAACTGAACTCTACTCATTAAATTATATGTTGGTCAGCACAGTGGTGCAGTGAGTAGCTTGCTGCCTCACAACACAGGTTTGGGGTTCAATTCCTCTATGTGTGGAGTTTGTATGTTATCCCTGTGTTTGCGTGGGTTTCCTTCAGTACAGAACGTACTGGTAGGATAATTGGCTAGGTTAAATGTGATGGGTGACTATAGGTTGTAAGCTCCACTGGAGCAAAGACTGATGTGAATGGCCAAATATTCACTGTAACTGGCTGTGGAAAATGTGTGCGCTATATACAGTAACTTGTAATAACTGTCTCTATCTGAGAACTACTACTACTGTGAAGATCATGCATTCCAGGACTGTCTGTATTGGAGAACTCTCTCTCCAGTGTGAATTTTCTGCCTTCTAATACAGATAGTTTACCTGTACCTACCTTTCACATTTTAAGACTTTCATTTCTTTTTTTGCAGCTGAAGTTTCTATGGGAGATTTATCACCTGAATTACTTACAGAGGAACATATGACACAAGTGTAAGTGTTATTTCTCTAACGTCCTAGAGGATGCTGGGGACTCCGTAAGGACCATGGGGATAGACGGGCTCCGCAGGAGACATGGGCACTTTAAGAAAGACTTTGGATCTGGGTGTGCACTGGCTCCTCCCTCTATGCCCCTCCTCCAGACCTCAGTTTGATACTGTGCCCAGTGGAGACTGGGTGCTTTCAGGGAGCTCTCCTGAGTTTCCTGTCAAGAATGTATTTTAGTTAGGTTTTTTATTTTCAGGGAGCCTGCTGGCAATAGACTCCCTGCATCGAGGGACTGAGGAGAGAGAAACAGACCTACTTCTCTGAGTTTCAAGGCTCTGTTTCTTAGGCTACTGGACACCATTAGCTCCAGAGGGATTGGTACGCAGGTCTCACCCTCGCCGTCCGTCCCAGAGCCGCGCCGCCGTCCTCCTCGCAGAGCCGGTAAATAAAAGCCGGGTGAGTATGAGAAGAAAAGAAGACTTCAGAGGCGGCAGAAGACATCTTGATCTTCATAGAGGTAACGCACAGCAGTGAAGCTGTGCGCCATTGCTCCCATTCACCTCACACACATCTGTCACTGTAAGGGTGCAGGGCGCAGGGGGGGGGCGCCCTGGGCAGCAATATAAACCTCTCCTGTGGCAAAAGTACATATATACATGCAGAACAAAATGTAAGTTGCTCAAATCAATTAGGAAGTACAATTCAGGTGCATGAAAGGGAGGGGGTAGTCTGGCTAGAAATACATTGGGGATAAACCCCTGGTGTCCCCCAGCACACCGAGCTGTACCTGTACCAAGACATGAAAGAAAGAAAATATATATATATATATATATATATATATATATATATATATATATATATATATATATGTGTATATATATATATATATATATATATATATATATATATATATATATATATATATATATATATATATATGTATGTATATGAAATCCAGAGGTCTTAGTTACATACAGTTTGCAAACGTATGATAAGCCACCAGGCCCCAACAAGGCTCCTCTGATGCAAACTGTATGTAACTAAGACCTCTGGATTTCTATTATATGTATGTATGTATATATATATATATATATATATATATATTAATATATTAGCCCAGATCTGTGATTTTGCGATTCATTTGCTAACGCTGGGCGGAGTCACAGCAGTGGGTGGAGTTAGTCAAATGAGTCACAGATCTGGCCAAATCTATAGGACACTAGGAGCAGCTGCAGAAGCAGATAGTATGGACATGGCACAGGCAGGGTGCATGCCTCCCAGCTTCTTCAGGAGCAACACACACACACACACGGGGGCGTGGCTTCACGGGAGGGCCCCGTTTTCGTCAGTGAGGGGGCATGCCCAGCGCTCTGTGAGCTGCTGACATGCCCCCAGGGGCTGATTATGAGTCCGGGGGCCACAGGGTACTTGAGAAAGGGGAGCCCTATCTCATTGCTGTGCCTGCTGTGGTGTTGGGGGCGTGGCCTAATCGCGGTCCGCGAGGCCACGCCCCCTTATGCAAATTCCGGGATTTTTTTTTTTATTTTTTTTATGGGATTATAGCCCCTCAGCTAGGGCTAAATGCAGAAGAGGTGGTCGCTCCCCCTACACACCCGCACAGGCAGAAGAAAGCAGGGAGACTGCTGCCTCCCTGCAACACCACAGACCTGCCAATACGCAGCAGCGTGTGCCGACTGTAGCACAATGTTGTTGCTGGCAGGGCGGGGAGCTTCTGAGCTGGGACAGAGCTACTCCAGCCGGGGGGCCCCCTAAAACTGTGGGGCCAACGGTACGTACCGCCTGCCCCCCCCCCCCCCCCCTTAATCCGGCTCTGCTGCTGGAACCCCCCCTTAATCCGTACCCCCTGATGCCCCCTCTCCCTCTGTCTCCACTATTCACCGCTGCTCTGCTAAGCAGAACAGCGAGTACAGGAGCTTTCCAACTGCCCCCCCCCCCCCCCCCCCCCCACCGTGGGACACTGCGACCCGCGGGTGGAACAGCGGGACAGACCCCAAAAAATGGGACTGTCCCGCGAAAATTGGGACATTTGGGAGGTATGGGGGTGTGTGAGGGGGTATGCCATACTTGACCCCCACATCAGCATACTCAGCAGGGTCTCTCTGGCGCGGAGGAGCGTCACTTTCTGGTACACTCCACGCTTCTTAGCTGTAGTTTTGTGGGTCACCAGCCGCTGTGCACTTTCCGTACTGCCTCTGTTATCTCCAGCCCCGGCAACCCCACCGCTAGCTGCAGCGCTGCCACCCGCAGTGAGGTGCGCCCAGCTCCTTCACACACTTTAGCCGGCGGGTAGCGCTGCAGAAGTCCGCGCTGCTTGCAGGCTCTGACCCCCTCCTCCCTCCAGCAGCAGCATCTCCTGGGAGCTAACCAGTCACTCCCAGTCTCCCCTTACCACAGTGCCTGGCAGCTGCGCGAGGTCTGCGGTGTGTGACTGAGGAGGGGGGGAGTGATGCGGACGGGCAGAGGAAGCAGGACTACAGCCTAAGAGAGTCAGCCATGCCAAGTCTCCACCAGCAGCAGATCCCAACAGGTTGGAGTGGAACAGCAGCAGCCAGCAGCAGTGACTCCGGTAACACACATCTGTCTGTCACCACTGTTCTGTCCCTAATACCAATCTCTCCCATGCCCTGTGTTCTGTCATGTCCCTGTCACCCCTGGCCTTGACCTGCCACCCTTATCCTGGCCCTTTCACCCTTATCCTGGCCCTTTCACCCTTATCCTGGCCCTTTCACCCTTATCCTGGCCCTGCTACCCCTGTGCTTGCCCCGTCACCCCTGTCCTGGCCCCGTCACCCCTGTTCTGGCCCTGTTACTGCATACCCTCCAACTACCTTTTTGGCAGGTACAGCACCCGCAGCACCTCCAGACCTCTCCCCAATGCACCACACCTCCGCACCTTACCCTCCACCACATGCGGCACTCCACCCCTCCCCCACATGCTGTGCCTCCAGACCCCCTACACCACCCGCGGCTCCCACTCCTCCGCCCCTTCACCACCCCCAGCAATCTCCAGGCCCCCTCCACCATTCACCCCCCTTATGTCTCCCCCACACCTGCCCCCCTCCACCCGCAGCATCTGCAGACACCCTCCTCCATCCGCGGTCCCCCCCTCACCCACCCCTCCCCCACCAATGGCACCCCCGCACCTGCCCCTCCACCACCTGCAGCACCTCCGGACCTCCTTCCCCATCCGCCGCAACACCCGTACCTGCCCCTCCCCTACCCATGGCGCCTGTGGACCCCTACCCCACCAGCGGCACTCCCGCCCCTTCCCATCCCACAGCACCTCCGGAACCCTTCACCCATCTGCAACATCCCCACACCTGCCCCTCCCCCACCCATGGCACCCCTGCCCCTCCCTCACCTGCAGTGCCTCCGGACCCCTCCCCCATCTGCATCCCCCACTCCTCTGCCCCTCCCCCACCGCAGCACCTCCCAACCCTTCCCCATCCGGGCCCCACCCCCACTTCCGCCCCCCCTCCATCCGCAGCATCTACAGACACCATCCGCAGTACCCCCCGCACCCGCTACATTCTGTACATTGTGGCCTGCAGGTGCTGTTCACGCCGTCGCAAGGGGCTGCGCCTCCTTCACCATCGCACACCCTTTCATTGTGCAATATTTAACCACTAACAAAGGAATGCAGGTGATACTCCATATAACACAAATATTGAACCCCAGAAAGGCATGCAAGGGTTAAGGGGGCGTAGCCCCTTGCGACGGTGTGAAGAGCGCCCGTAGGGCGCGATGAAGCACCTAGTATATATATATATATATATATATATATATATATATATATATAGAACATGGAAGCAGCCCGGCACTCCGTTGTCCCCGGTGGGGTATCGCTCCGGTGCCCTCCTAGGGGTATGGCAACCCCAATATGTACAGCAAGGGGGAGGCGGCGGCACTCAGAGACTTTCACTTTCAGGTAATCAAAGCAAAAAGTGCATTTTATTTGTCAACGTTTCGAGGGACGAACCCCCTTCTTCAGGACACTGCAAACTAGTGACTGTGCAAAAAAACAACTTAAATACCTTACCTGTACCGAGAACCTGCGTCCGCCTCCACGTCCCAGCCGTCCGGTGCACGGAGCCCGCGCTTCCGGCAGCGTGTGGCATGCAATATCCGGAAGTCGCGTCATCCCGTGTCTCGGACCTCCCAGTGACGTGGCTGCTGACGAAGGGAAAACGGTAACCATGGAGATGCAACGCAGCGTCGCAACGCTGCGCTGCCTCGCCAACTATTTGTGACATGTACTGTAGGCATTAGAGCCAGCCATAACTACTGTGCATGAATACATAAGAATAGCGACCCTGAGGATCTTGAACACCAGCTAGATCAGATGTCTGACAAATTCCGCCAGAGGGGCTACCCTAATGACATTTTAAAACAGGCACGTAAAAAGGTCATGGCCCTTAGCAGGTGTGAGGCTCTAAAAGAGAATAACCCCAAGGCTAACACTGATAGAATTACATGGGTTAATGAGTTCAACACCAACAGCTCCAGGACTAATAAGAGGGTCAAACAGATGTGGCCCATCATTAGTACTGATCCAGGCTTACCATCTTTGAAACATTCCAGAATCATGCCGTGCTATACTCGCAGCGCCAACATCAAGGACCTTGTGGTCAAGAATGATATTTCGGGATTTCACACAGCCAAGACAGCCAAACATTTCTTAAGCCGGAAACCCGGCTGTTTCAAATGCTTAGGCTGTACGACCTGTAGCTATATGCTCACGGGAGACTTCATTCAGCACCCCCACACAGGGAGAAAATTAAGTATTCGATGGCCACTGACATGTAGCTCTTCCTATGTGGTATATGTGCTGGTCTGTCCCTGCAGCCTATACTACGTCGGTAAGACACAATGCCTCTTTAAGGAACGAATGGCCCTCCACAGGTCGGCCATCAGGGCTGCCCTTAACACTGGCAAAAGCGACCAACCAGTCGCACGCCATTTTGTCCAGATGCGACATAGTCTGGCCACGGTCAGGTACAAGATAGTGGACCAGGTCCCGGCCTCCACCCGAGGAGGGGACAGAGCGGCTCAATTATTACAATTAGAGGCCCGCTGGATCTTTAAATTAGACACCATCTACCCCAGGGGCCTCAATGAACAACTGAATCTACAATGTTTCCTGTAGCCAGGATTGACATCTGCAAGCACGTGCCCAGTCACCATCCTGTTCTCTAGAATTCAGTGTAGGCAGGCTCAATTCTTAAGGAATAATATAGATAGTTGGGCTGCAGGGATGAGATGGGCTAGACATCAGCCGTGCATTGTATGCCTTATGTACAATGATGATTGAAACTATTTTTATTTCATTATATATTTATCTATTTGAACTCTGATCCGAACAGTTTCGTTGTGACAGGACCCAACATGGTCCAATGTGGACCCTGCAGGGTTATTAGTAGTTTTTATCTTGCATAATCTTATAGATTTTCACTTATATATTTGCAGCGCGTGTTTGTTTTAACACTTATGTTTTATTGACTCGTCATTTTTCAACTATATATATATATATATATATATATATATATATATATATATATATATCTTTCATGTCTTGGTACAGGTACAGCTCGGTGTGCTGGGGAACACCAGGGGTTTATCCCCAATGTATTTCTACATATATACATGTACAGCTGGGCACTGTACATGTATATAAAGAGCCCCTGCCATGATTTTAAGCGGGACAGAAGCCTGCCGCCGAGGGGGCGGGGCTTCTCCCTCAGCACTCACCAGCGCCATTTTCTCCACAGCACAGCGCTGAGAGGAAGCTCCCCGGACTCTGTCACGGTGACAGAGGGTTTTCAAGGGGGGGGGGGGGGCACATAATTGGCGCATATACATACATAAAAGCGCTACTGGGTAAACATTTTGTGTTTTTCCTGGGTCATATAGCGCTGGGTGTGTGCTGGCATACTCTCTCTCTGTCTCTCCAAAGGGCCTGGTGGGGAACCTGTCTTCAGAAAAGAGCTTCCCTGTGTGTGTGGGGTGTGTCGGTACGCGTGTGTCGACATGTATGAGGTTGAAGGCTCACCTAAGGAGGAGGGGGAGTGTATGAATGTAAAGTCTCCGTCGGCAGCGCCGACACCTGACTGGATGGATATGTGGAATGTCTTAAGTGCTAATGTACATGTATTGCACAAAAGATTAGACAAAGCTGAGGCTAGGGAACAGTCAGGGAGTCAAACCATGTCTGTCCCAATGTCGCCGGGACCTTCGGGGTCTCAGAAGCGCACACTATCCCAAATAGTTGACACAGATACCGACACGGATTCAGACTCCAGTGTCGACTACGATGATGCAAAATTACAGCCAACAGTGGCTAAATGTATTCGATATATGATTATTGCAATAAAAGATGTTTTGCATATCACAGAGGAACCCCCTGTCCCTGACACGAGGGTACACCTGTATAAAAGAAAGAAGCCTGAGGTCACCTTTCCATCCTCGCATGAGCTGAACAAATTATGCGAAAAAGCTTGGGAAACTCCAGACAAAAAACTGCAGATTCCCAAAAGGATTCTTATGGCGTATCCTTTCCCGCCAAAGGACAGAATACGATGGGAATCCTCCCCTAAGGTAGACAAAGCATTGACACGCTTATCAAAAAAGATAGCGCTGCCATCCCAAGATACGGCTACCCTCAAGGATCCTGCTGACCGCAAGCAGGAGGTTACCTTGAAGTCCATTTACACACAATCTGGTACGATACTCAGACCGGCAATTGCGTCGGCCTGGGTTTGTAGTGCTGTAGCAGCATGGACAGATTCCTTATCAGCGGAAATTGAGACCCTAGATGAGGATACCATTATAATGAAAGATGCTGTGTTATATATGAGGGATGCTCAAAGAGACATTAGTTTTCTGGGTTCCAGAATAAACGCTATGTCTATTTCTGCTAGGCGAGTCTTATGGACCCGACAGTGGACAGGTGATGCCGACTCAAAGAGGCATATGGAGTTTTTACCTTACAAGGGTGAGGAATTATTTGGAGAAGGCCTCTCGGACCTCGTCGCTACGGCAGGTAAATCGAATTTTTTGCCTTATGTTCCCTCACAACCTAAGAAAGCGCCTCATTATCAAATGCAGTCCTTTCGTTCAAATAAAAGCAAGAGTACGTGGATCGTCCTTTCTTTCCAGAGGTAAGGGCAGAGGGAAAAAGCTGCACAACACAGCTAGTTCCCAGGAACAGAAGTCCTCCCCGGCCTCTGCAAAATCCACCACATGACGCTGGGGCTCCCCTGAGGGATTCCGCTCCAGTGGGGGCACGTCTTCGACTTTTCAGCCACATCTGGGTTCACTCACAGGTGGATCCCTGGGCAATAGAAATTGTTTCTCAGGGATACAAGCTGGAATTCGAAGAGGTGCCCCCTCGCCGGTTTTTCAAATCGGCGCTACCGATTTCTCCCCTAGAAAGGGAGATAGTGTTACATGCGATTCACAAATTGTGTCTTCAACAAGTGGTGGTCGAGGTTCTCCTGCTTCAAAGAGGGAAGGGATACTACTCAACTGTTTGTGGTCCCGAAACCGGACGGTTCGGTCAGACCCATTTTGAATTTAAAATCCCTGAACCTTTACTTAAAACGGTTTGTCAAAGTCGAAAAATATTGCAGTACACACATCACGTACTAACACACACATGCCCGCTGCGCGTGTACTTGTCCGCCGTGCGTGCACATATCCGCAATTTGCATATGGTCGCTCCCGCGATCCTGCGCGTGGTATGGGTATTTACGGCGGAGTTTGTGAACGCATAGAGGGCTATCAAAACATTACATATTTAATCCAAATAGTGCACATTGAACACATAGTACCCCTGCTCCACATCAGCAAGTATCAACAGTTTAAATGATTCCAGAACAAAGGGATTCACCTTTACAGGACAAGAGGGGACAGACTAAGGTTATAAGGTGGTGTCTGGTATCCAGCTGTAGGGTATTTTAAGGGTAACATTCCGGTGTTGGTTTGCGGAAGATCGCATGTTCCTGAGGATAGTTATGTGCAGAAGCAGAATATAGGTTTAAACTGTATTTACTGTATATTATGTATGCGGCGGAAATCCAGAGGAGACCACCCACAAGAGCAGTTGAGAAAGACATCGCCTACCTTTTCAAATCAACCTATGACCTCTCCTGTACTGTAAAAGTGCAATCCTGTGTCCAATGGACAAAGGGATTACAGTATCCATTGTATTGCTTTTGGAAGACTTGTATAAATAAAGCCTGCTGCAGCCTGGCCACACACAAGACTCTCAACGCAATCAACTTGATAGCGGAGGACCGGGCCGGGTTGCGCAAGCGCATATTCTCACGTATGTACATTGACTGTAGCCATTTACTCTGTTGTATTGCAGTGCATAACCCCCCTTTCAGAAATATTACTCTGTGGTGTCGGAACCCAGTGATTAACTACAAATCGGTGTTGTGTCCTCTTTTCCCTGCTAAGGTTTTAAAGTGTAATAGCATTATTGCATTGAATTGCTGCATAAGGTTTAAAGTGTAATATCATTGCAGTGCATTGCTGCATAAGGTTTAAAGTGTAATATCATTGCATTGCATTACTACAAAGGTTTAAAGTGTATCTCTGGGTGTGTGCGCGCTGTGTGTACTTTGTACCCCCAGTGTGGCGTTTGTACGCGAAGTCCGTACAAGGTACGCGACTCTGTACGCAAATAGCGTAAAAGGTACGTAGAGTGCATATTAAGTCTAGCGGCCGGAACGGCTCCATGGTAAAAGTGTGTTTAAAGGTATAGCTTTCTGTTTTAATATAAAATCGACATTATCAAGTTCAAGTTCAAAATGGAATCGCTCAGAGCGGTCATCGCCAGCCTGGAAGGGGGAGATTTTATGGTATCTCTGGACATAAAGGATGCATACCTGCATGTTCCCATATATCCTCCTCATCAGGCGTACCTGAGATTTGCGGTACAGGATTGTCATTACCAATTTCAGACGTTGCCGTTTGGGCTTTCCACGGCCCCGAAGATTTTCACCAAGGTAATGGCGGAAATGATGGTGCTCCTGCGCAAGCAGGGTGTCACGATTATCCCATACTTTGACGATCTCCTCATAAAAGCGAAATCACGAGAGAAATTACTGAACAGCGTGTCGCTTTCATTGAAGGTGTTACAGCAGCACGGCTGGATTCTCAATATCCCGAAGTCACAACTGGTTCCTACGACTCGTCTGACCTTCTTGGGCATGTTTCTGGACACAGACCAGAAAAGGGTTTTTCTTCCGACTTAAAAAGCTCAAGAACTCATGACTCTGGTCAGGAACCTATTGAAGCCAAAACAGGTGTCAGTGCATCACTGCACGCGAGTCCTGGGAAAGATGGTGGCATCATACGGAGCCATTCCCTTTGGCAGGTTCCATGCGAGGACTTTCCAATGGGACCTACTGGACAAGTGGTCCGGGTCACATCTACAAATTCATCAGCGGATCACCCTGTCCCCCAGAGCCAGGGTATCTCTCCTGTGGTGGCTGCAGAGTGCTCATCTCCTAGAGGGCCGCAGGTTTGGCATTCGGGACTGGATCCTGGTGACCACGGACGCAAGCCTCCGAGGTTGGGGAGCAGTCGCACAGAAATTTCCAAGGTCTTTGGTCAAGTTTAGAGACTTGTCTCCACATCAACATCCTGGAACTTAGGGCCATATACAACGCCCTACGTCAAGCGGAGGCATTACTTCGCGACCAACCAGTTCTGATCCAGTCAGACAACGTCACCGCAGTAGCTCATGTAAACCACCAAGGCGGCACAAGGAGCAGAGTGGCGATGGCGGAAGCCGCCAGAATTCTTCGCTGGGTGGAGAATCATGTAAGCGCACTGTCAGCAGTGTTCATTCCGGGAGTGGACAACTGGGAAGCAGACTTCCTCAGCAGACACGACCTACATCCGGGAGAGTGGGGACTTCATCAAGAAGTCTTTGCGAAGATTGCAAGTCGGTGGGGACTGCCCCAAATAGACACGATGTCCCGTCTCAACAAAAAGCTACAAAGGTATTGCTCCAGGTCGAGATCCTCAGGCGGTAGCTGTGGACGCCCTAGTGAGACCGTGGCTGTTCCGGTCGGTCTATGTATTTCCTCCTCTTCCTCTCATACCCAAGTTGTGAAGAATAATAAGAAAAAAGAGGAGTGAGAACAATCCTCATTGTTCCAGATTGGCCACGAAGGACCTGGTATTCGGATCTACAGGAGATGCACACAGAAGACCCGTGGCCTCTTCCTCTAAGACCGGACCTGTTGCAACAGGGGCCCTGTCTATTCCAAGACTTACCGCGGCTGCGTTTGACGGCATGGCAGTTGAACGCCGAATCCTAGCAGAAAAAGGTATTCCGGATGAGGTCATTCCTACACTGATAAAGGCTAGGAAGGACGTGACATCAAAACATCACCGAATATGGCAAAAATATGTTTCTTGGTGTGAGGCCAGGAATGCTCCTACGGAAGAATTCCATCTGGGCCGTTTTCTTCACTTCCTACAAACTGGAGTGAATTTGGGCCTAAAATTAGGATCTATTAAGGTTCAGATTTCGGCCTTATCCATTTTCTTTCAAAAGGAATTGGCCTCTCTCCCAGAAGTACAGACGTTTGTGAATGGAGTACTGCATATTCAGCCTCCTTTTGTACCTCCGGTGGCGCCTTGGGACCTTAACGTGGTGTTAAGTTTCCTTAAGTCACATTGGTTTGAACCACTTAAAACGGTGGAGTTTAAATATCTCACTTGGAAGGTGGTCATGTTGTTAGCCTTGGCTTCGGCTAGGCGAGTTTCGGAATTAGCGGCTTTATCACATAAAAGCCCCTATCTGGTTTTCCATATGTATAGGGCGGAATTGCGGACGCGTCCTCAATTCCTACCATAAAGTGGTTTCATCTTTTCATATGAACCAACTTATTGTCGTGCCTGTGGCTACGCGTGACTTGGAGGATTCAGAGTCCCTTGATGTGGTCAGGGCTTTGAAAATTGACGTGGCCAGAACGGCTAGAGTCAGAAAGACAGAAGCACTGTTTGTCCTGTATGCAGCCAACAAGGTTGGCGCTCCTGCTTCAAAGCAGACTATTGCTTGCTGGATCTGTAACACGATTCAGCAGGCGCATTCTACGGCAGGATTGCCGTTACCAAGATCGGTTAAGGCCCATTCCACTAGGAAGGTGGGCTCTTCTTGGGCGGCTGCCCGAGGGGTCTCGGCACTACAGCTGTGCCGAGCAGCTGCTTGGTCGGGGTCAAACACCTTTGCAAAGTTCTATAAGTTTGTTACACTGGCTGAGGAGGACCTCCTGTTTGCTCAATCGGTGCTGCAGAGTCATCCGCACTCTCCCGCCCGTTTGGGAGCTTTGGTATAATCCCCATGGTCCTTACGGAGTCCCCAGCATCCTCTAGGACGCTAGAGAAAATAAGATTTTAAACCTACCGGTAAATCCTTTTTCTCGTAGTCCGTAGAGGATGCTGGGCGCCCGTCCCAAGTGCGGACTACTTCTGCAAGACTTGTATTTAGTTATTGCTTACATAAGGGTTATGTTATAGTTTCATCGGTTTTGTCCCGATGCCATGTTTTTTTTTTTTTTCATACTGTTAACTAGATAGTATATCACAAGTTATACGGTGTGGCTGGTATGAATCTTGCCCTTGGATTAACTAAAATCCTTTCCCCGTACTGTCCGTCTCCTCTGGGCACAGTTTCTCTAACTGAGGTCTGGAGGAGGGGCATAGAGGGAGGAGCCAGTGCACACCCAGATCCAAAGTCTTTCTTAAAGTGCCCATGTCTCCTGCGGAGCCCGTCTATCCCCATGGTCCTTACGGAGTCCCCAGCATCCTCTACGGACTACGAGAGAAAGATTTACCGGTAGGTTTAAAATCTTATTTTAGTTTTTCCTTTCTCTATTTCATACATCTGTCTATATTATCTGGGTAATATTTTATCTCTGATTAAAAAAAAAAAAAAAATAGCCAACCTATGACTTTGACTGTTTAAATGAATACTTTTAATAGTAATCCTGTAAATAATGCATGAGGGCTAAAGCTGTGTGTGATCTTGGATCTTTTTATGATATATCACAACTTTATATATTCTTTTATTGTAAAATTGCTGCAAAGTACATCAGCAAAATTTCTGGTTTTGGCAGAGTTAAAAATCTAGAAAAAGAGGTTGACAAGCTGAGAACTATATTCCGCAACAAAAGATTGGTGCTAGACAGGTAAGAATGACCTAATGCCATTTGCAGTCATATTTCTACCTTTTTATAGTGCTAGAGAACATAATGTTTCCTATTATGAAAGGACTCATACTAGGTAAACCTCAGCCAAGGTGGGCAGGGGCATAAACCTTTCCCTCTGCGAACATGGGCAAATGCAGGATTTGGAAGGCAGGGTTTCTCATATTTATACATTTTAACTTGTGAGATGTCCGTATTGGTGTGATTACTATGCACCTTGTCGTTCAGTTGCATCCCTCTGTACTTTAAAGACCATTTCTGAGCATGCCGTATCCATGACTTGAACTCACAACCTCATACAACACACTCAGACACCTAACACATTTATTTGCTCCTGCATAGAAAGCCAATGAACTCTTAAGCATATGAAGCTAGTTGTAAATGTCAGTTTAAAACCATTACAGCTAAGCATATCTATGTAATGTTCAGCCACACACTACATAGATCTGCTTGGATGTAATCCTTTTGAACTGACCATTACAACTAGCCTCACATATTTAGAATCCTCAGGATTCCAATGCAGGAGCAAATGACTACATGTTAGGTATTTGACTACAGTGTATGGGGTTGTGAGTTTAAGTTCTGGGTTTGGTATGAGCAGTGTGTGTTTTTAAATACAAGGGGGTGTAACTATTCAAGGTGCATGTCTTCCACCTCATTTCCAGATATGATGGCTGCTAGGTGACTGGTCAGAGGAGATGATGATGTTATATGGTCTATTCAGAAGAGCCAGAACAACAAGTACTATTAGATACCCTGCCAGAGAGTGAATGTAACTAACAATGGGGTCGATTCAATTCGGCAACAGTTGAATAGTGCCGGGAATTAGCTCCTGATGCTTTTCAATTCAGCTCCAGTTAAGTCGGCGATGGCCTGTTCTCACCGACTTAACAGGTAGTTTTATTGGGAGAACGGGCATTCTCCGACTTAACTACCCACGGCGATGCTGATTCCCGACAGAATCAGCCTCGCCCCGGCTGCGCGGCAGCACTTTTGTCGAGTTTCTTCTCTCCCGGGGATGAGAGAAGAATTCCCGACAATTGAGGGTCAGTCGTCGCTGTATTGAATAGCGCCGGGAGCGAACTCCCGGCGCTATTCAACTGTTGCCGAATTGAATCGACCCCAATAAAATGGAAAAGGGATTATAGTTACAAAATAGTAATGTTTATGCAAATTGTAGACCACTTTGTGTATACAGGGCTTAAAGGTGGCTATTGCATTGCCTTTTAAATTATTTTAGGCAATATTCAAAATAACATTGGTGCTCGTAAAATGGTTAGCAGAAATAGTATGAGCTGTTTCTCTTCTTTACAGATTACATGTATCTGATGTAATGTTTGACAAGATATTTGAGAAGAGCACAGAGGCACAGTAAGTATTCTGTGTACACCTACCAAACCCTAATTCATAAAGGATAAGATAACAGCGCTAACACAAGTGATACTAAATGAGCAAATTTATTAATTTTAAAATAAACTGGTAGTCTAAAATTACATATGAAATAATGATAATAATTGCTCTTAGACCAATTGGTAGATGTAAATGGCATGCATCAATAAATGACCTTATAGAGACAGTCTAAAGTCCATAAACGTGGTGACTGATATTATACCAGGTTCAAATAGTCAATTACCCATCAAGTGTTCCAATGCATGGATCCTGATCCAGGTCTTTATTTGTGTGATGGATTCTGGTTCACAGTTCTTTCAGATTGACACTCTTATGTCCAATTCGCTGTGTTCCTTAAAAAATGAATCCTGTAGAATGTGTTTAAAAGACCAAAGCTGGGATCGGGGTCCTGGTTCACCAGTTGCATGCAGATGGTAATGTCATTACCATCTGCATGCAACTGGTGAACCAGGACCCCGATCCCAGCTTTGGTCTTTTAAACACATTCTACAGGATTCATTTTTTAAGGAACACAGCGAATTGGACATAAGAGTGTCAATCTGAAAGAACTGTGAACCAGAATCCATCACACAAATAAAGACCTGGATCAGGATCCATGCATTGGAACACTTGATGGGTAATTGACTATTTGAACCTGGTATAATATCAGTCACCACGTTTATGGACTTTAGACTGTCTCTATAAGGTCATTTATTGATGCATGCCATTTACATCTACCAATTGGTCTAAGAGCAATTATTATCATTATTTCATATGTAATTTTAGACTACCAGTTTATTTTAAAATTAATAAATTTGCTCATTTAGTATCACTTGTGTTAGCGCTGTTATCTTATCCTTTTTGCATATACCTTACGGAGACTGACCACCTCCAACATACAGCAGCTAGGAGGAACCACCCATTTCTGCGCCTGTCCAATATATACTTGTTATATATTTCTCTCTAAACCCTAATTCATGTTTGTACACGCACGCCTACGCAGCTGCGATTTTTCAGGCTACGGACTTGCATATCGTCGCAAGTGAAGCTTCGTCCAGAAGAGAATATAGACGCCTCCTGGAGCCATCGCAAGGTTTTCAGAAACTGTAGGAAATAAATTACTAAGTAATTTTTTTTGGCGCTGATCGTGAGCTGCTTAACTAAATGCTGCCAATAAATATCGGGATAGTTAGTCCCCACAAATAGATAAACACAAAAACAAATTGGCACTAGAGAGCTAAATAAAAATATCACAATTTTATTAAATACTCTGTATAATCCTATTGTTGCAACATTTTGTTTAAAACATTATTTATGTAAATAAGGGCATATCATAGCACTGCATTCAATAAAAAGTTCCATATAGAGATATATAGAATTTGTAAAATTGTGCTGGAACTCAAATATTAAAGTTCATCCATATGTTATAGCCACAGTCCAGGAACAGGTACAAGCGAATGGAATATTTACCAACTGTAGTTGGAGATGAGGACCTTGTATTGGCTTGGTTCAAGAATCTGCTTGGTCCAATTTGTAAGCTCAGGTCTGTGTTTGCAAGTATCCAAATCGCTGATGAAAGTTCCTATATCCGACTTCCAGGCTTAGTTTTTGGATGAATATGTTAGAGTCCAGCTCCTCCACCAACGCGTTTCGCTGTTTCACACAGCTTTTTCAAGGTGATGTGCTGCAGTGCTAATAGCCCATTCATCACAGGTGTGTCATACTTAATCCACAAAACAAATCATAAAATTCATTTTTAATTACAGTACCATCACTGGAAAACAAAAGAAAAATGCGCCAGCTAATCATAAAATGTAAAAATATATTTTCTCTATCGTCCTAGTGGATGCTGGGGTTCCTGAAAGGACCATGGGGAATAGCGGCTCCGCAGGAGACAGGGCACAAAAAGTAAAGCTTTTCCAGATCAGGTGGTGTGCACTGGCTCCTCCTCCCATGACCCTCCTCCAGACTCCAGTTAGATTTTTGTGCCCGGCCGAGAATGGTGCAATCTAGGTGGCTCTCCTAAAGAGCTGCTTAGAGAAAGTTTAGCTTAGGTTTTTTATTTTACAGTGAGTCCTGCTGGCAACAGGATCACTGCAACGAGGGACTGAGGGGAGAAGAAGTGAACTCACCTGCGTGCAGGATGGATTGGCTTCTTGGCTACTGGACATTAGCTCCAGAGGGACGATCACAGGTACAGCCTGGATGGTCACCGGAGCCGCGCCGCCGGCCCCCTTGCAGATGCTGAAGTTAGAAGAGGTCCAGAATCGGCGGCTGAAGACTCTGACAGTCTTCTAAAGGTAGCGCACAGCACTGCAGCTGTGCGCCATTTTCCTCTCAGCACACTTCACACGCTGTCACTGAGGGTGCAGGGCGCTGGGGGGGGGCGCCCTGGGAGGCAAATGTAAACCTATATACTGGCTAAAAATACCTCACATATAGCCCCCAGAGGCTATATGGAGATATTTAACCCCTGCCAAACTTCACTAAAGAGCGGGAGACGAGCCCGCCGTAAAAGGGGCGGGGCCTATCTCCTCAGCACACAGCGCCATTTTTTCTCTCACAGAAAGGCTGGAGAGAAGGCTCCCAGGCTCTCCCCTGCACTGCACTACAGAAACAGGGTTTAAACAGAGAGGGGGGGCACTAATTGGCGATATAAATATATATATAAAGATGCTATTAGGGAGAAACACTTATATAAGGTTGTCCCTATATAAATTATAGCGTTTTTTGGTGTGTGCTGGCAAACTCTCCCTCTGTCTCTCCAAAGGGCTAGTGGGGTCCTGTCCTCTGTCAGAGCATTCCAGGTGTGTGTGCTGTGTGTCGGTACGTGTGTGTCGACATGTATGAGGACGATGCTGGAGGAGGCGGAGAAATTGCCTGTAATGGTGATGTCACTCTCTAGGGAGTCGACACCGGAATGGATGGCTTATTTAGGGAATTACGTGAGAATGTCAACACGCTGCAAGGTCGGTTGACGACATGAGACGGCCGACAAACAATTAGTAACGGTCCAGGCGTCTCAGAAACACCGTCAGGGTTTTTTTATAAAAAACGCCCATTTACCTCAGTCGGTCGACACAGACACAGACACGGACACTGAATCCAGTGTCGACGGTGAATAAACAAACGTATTCCTCATTAGGGCCACACGTTAAGGGCAATGAAGGAGCTGTTACATATTTCTGATACTACAAGTACCACAGAAAAGGGTATTATGTGGAAGTGAAAAAACTACCTGTAGTTTTTCCTGAATCAGATAAAATAAAATGAAGTGTGTGATGATGCGTGGGTTTACCCCGATAGCAAATATTGGCGTTATACCTTTTCCCGCCAGAAGTTAGGGCGCGTTGGGAAACACCCATTAGGGTGGATAAGGCGCTCACACACTTATCAAGTGGCGTTACCGTCTCCAAATACGGCCGCCCTCAAGGAGCCAGCTGATAGGCAGCTGGAAAAATATCCTAAAAAGTATATACACACAGACGGTGGTTATACTGCGACCAGCGATCGCCATCAGCCTGGAGATGCAGTGCTGGGTTGGCTTGGTCGAATTCCCTGACTAAAAATATTTTATTGATATAGAGCATTTAATAGGATGCATTCTATATATATGTATGCGAGATGCACAGAGGGATATTTGCACTCTGGCATCAGGATAAGTGCGTTGTCCATATCTCCCAGAAGATGTCATGGACACGACAGTGGTCAGGTGATACAGATCCCATACGGCACATGGAAGTATTGCCGTATAAAGGGAAGGAGTTATTTGGGGTCGGTCCGTCGGACCTGGGGGCCACGGCCACAGCTGGGAAATCCAACCTTTTTACCCCAAGTTACATCTCAGCAGAAAAAGACACTGTCTTTTCAGCCTCAATCCTTCCGTTCCCATGTGGGCAAGCGGGCAAAAGGCCAGTCATATCTGCCCAGACATAGAGGAAAGGGAAGTAGACTGCAGCAGGCAGCCCCTTCCCAGGAAAAGAAGCCCTCCACCAGTGGGGGGGTAGTCTCAAGAGTCTCAGCGCGCAGTGGGATCACTCGCAAGTTGACCCCTAGATCATACAAGTATTATCCCAGGGGTACAGATTGGAGAGTCGAGACATTTTTTCCTCGCAGGTTCCTGAAGCCTGCTTTACCAACGGCTCCCTCCGACAAGGAGGCAGTATTGGGGAAAAAATTCACAAGCTGTATTTCCAGCAGGTGATAATCAAAGTACCCCTCCTACAACAAGGAAAAGGGTATTAGTCCTCCACACTATATTGTGGTACTGAAGCCAGACGGCTTGGTGAGACATAGTCTAAATCTGAAATCTTTGAACACTTACATAAAAAGGTTCAAATCAAGATGGAGTCACTCAGAGCAGTGATAGAGAACCGGAAAAAAGGGGACTATATGGTGTCCCTGGACATCAAGGATTACCTCCATGTCCAAATTTGCCCTTCTCAACAAGGGTACCTCTGGTTCGTGATACAGAACTGTCAATATCAGTTTCAGACGCTGCCGTTGAATTATCCACGGCACCCCGGGCCTTTACCAAGGTAATGGCCGAAAAGATGATTCTTAAAAGAAGAAAGGCATCTAAATTATCCCTTACTTGGACGATATCCTGAAAGGGACAAGTTTCCAGAGAACAGTTGGAGGTCGGAAAAGAACTATCTAAAGTAGTTCTACGACAGCACGAGTGGATTCTAAATATTCCAAAAATCGCAGCTGTTTTCCGATGATACGTCTGCTGTTCCTAGGAATGATTCTGGGCATAGTCCAGAAAGAGGTATTTCTCCTGGAGGGGAAAGCCAGGGAGTTATCCGACCTAGTCAGAAACCTCCTAAATCCAGGCCAAGTATCAGTGCATCAATGCACAGGAGTCCTGGGAAAAATGGTGGCTTCTTACGAAGCGATTCCATTCGGCAGATCTCACGCAAAAACTTTTCAGGGGGATTTGCTGGACGAATGGTCCGGATCGCATCTTCAGATGCATCAGCGGATAACCCTGTCTCCAAGGACAAGGGTGTCTCTTCTGTGGGGGCTGCAGAGTGCTCATCTTCTAGAGGGCAGCACATTCAGCATTCAGGACTGTGTTCTGGTGACCACGGATGCCAGCCTGAGAGGCTGGGGAACAGTCACACAAGGAAGAAATTTCCAAGGAAGTGTGGTCAAGTCTGGAGATTTCTCTCCACATGAATATACTGGAGCTAAGGGCAATTTACGATGCTCTGAGCCTAGGAAGACCTCTGCTTCAAAGTCAACCGGTGCTGATCCAGTAGGACATCATCATGGCAGTCGCCCACGTAAACAGACGGGGCGGCACAAGAAGCAGGAGGGCAATGACAGCAAGGATTCTTCGCTGGGCGAAAGATCATGTGATAACACTGTCAGCAGTGTTCATTCCGGGAGTGGACAACTAGGAAGATTTCCTCAGCATAAATGAATTCCACCCGGAAAAGTGGGAACTTCATCTGGAAGTTTCCACATGTTTGTAAACCGTTGGGAAAGACCAAAGGTGGTTATGATGGCGTCCCACATGAAGCGCCAGGTCTAGAGACCCTCAGGCAATAGCTGGGACGCTCTGGTAACACCGTGGGTGTACCAGTCGGTGTATGTGTTCCCTCCTCTGCCTTTCATACCCAGTGTATGGAGAATGATAGGAAGGAGAGGAGTAAGAACTATACTCGGGGTTCCGGTTTGGGCCAAGAAGAACTTGGTACCCGGAACTTCAAGAGATACTAGAAAGGATCTTGATTCAGCAAGAATCATGTCTGTTCCATGACTTACCGCTGCTGCGTTGACGCCAGGGCGGGTGAACGCCGGATCCTAAGGGAAAAAGGCATTCCGGAAGAGGTCATCCCTACCCTGGTCAGAGCCAGGAAGGAGGTGACCGCACAACATTATCACCGCTTAGGTGAAAATATGTTCCATGGTGTGAGGCCAGGAAGGCTCCACGGAAGAATTTCAACTAGGTTAATTCCTACATTTCCTGCAAGCAGGAGTGTATATGGGTCTCAAATTGGGGTCCATTAAGGTTCAAATTTCGACCGGTCGATTTTCTTCCAGAAAGAAATTGGCTTCAGTTCCTGAAGTCCAGAAGTTGTTAAGGGAGTACTGCATATACAACCCCTTTTTGATGTCTCCAGTGGCACTGGGCGATCTCAACGTAGTTTGGGATTCCTAAAATCACATTGTTTTAAACAACTCAAATCTGTGGATTTGATATATCTCACATGGAAAGTGACCATGCTGTTGGTCCTGGCCTCGGCCAGGCGAGTGTCAGAATTGGCGGCTTTATCTCACAAAGCCATATCTGATTGTCCATTCGGACAGAGCAAAGCTGTGGACTCGTCCCCAGTTTCTCCCTAAGGTGGTGTCAGCGTTTCACCTGAACCAGCTTATTGTGGTGCCTGCGGCTACTAGGGACTTGGAGGACTCCAAGTTGCTGGATGTTGTCAGGACCCTGAAAATATAGTTTCCAGGTCGGCTGGAGTCAGGAAATCTGACTTGCTGTTTATCCTGTATGCACCCAACAAGCTGGGTGCTCCTGCTTCTAAGCAGACTATTGCTCGTTGGATTTGTAGTACAATTCAGCTTGCACATTCTGTGGCAGGCTTGCCACAGCAAAAAATATGTAAATGCCCATTCCACAAGGAAGGTGGGCTCATCTTGGGCGGCTGCCCGAGGGGTCTCGACATTACAACTCTGCCGAGCAGCTACGTGGTCGGGGGAGAACACGTTTGTAAAATTTTACAAATTTGATACCCTGGCAAAAGAGGACCTGGAGTTCTCTCATTCGGTGCTGCAGAGTCATCCGCACTCTCCCGCCCGTTTGGGAGCTTTGGTATAATCCCCATGGTCCTTTCAGGAACCCCAGCATCCACTAGGACGATAGAGAAAATAAGAATTTACTTACCGATAATTCTATTTCTCGGAGTCCGTAGTGGATGCTGGGCGCCCATCCCAAGTGCGGATTATTCTGCAATACTTGTACATAGTTATTGTTACAAAAATCGGGTTATTGTAGGAAGCCGTCTTTCAGAGGCTCCTTTTTGTTATCATACTGTTACCTGGGTTTAGATCACAAGTTGTACGGTGTGATTGGTGTGGCTGGTATGAGTCTTACCCGGGATTCAAAATCCTCCCTTATTGTGTACGCTCGTCCGGGCACAGTACCTAACTGGAGTCTGGAGGAGGGTCATGGGAGGAGGAGCCAGTGCACACCACCTGATCTGGAAAAGCTTTACTTTTTGTGCCCTGTCTCCTGCGGAGCCGCTATTCCCCATGGTCCTTTCAGGAACCCCAGCATCCACTACGGACTCCGAGAAATAGAATTATCGGTAAGTAAATTCTTATTATTTTATATTAAAATGTAATCACTACTAGAAATTAGACTTGAATACCAATTGATTCATAGTAGTCTTGAAAGCTAAGACTACAGTGGGGAAATCAGGCTTATACTGTCTATAATTCAAATACCTTATATCGCCTCCTATAATCACATGACGTATAGTAATACTGTCACAGCTAGTTTATAGCAAAAATCAATTAAATTCATAGTCATGTCGCCTAACATAATAGATGTTTCCGTTTCTTTAGGAACACAATCACAATTATTTCATAAAGTGATGCATTTAGGAGACAGCGTGATGCAGAAAAAGAGAGGGAGGGCTCAGCCTGTCTTAGACACTGGTAATCCTTGCAAATGTAGAACTAGCAAAATCAGTCACACCGTAATTTGGTGTACTACACCTTATTTTTCAGACTGAACTGTCTACATACTTATTTGGCTGTGTAAATTTGATATATGCACTGTGTTCAAATAGTGTACCTGCATTACTATTCGTTGTCCAGTAGGGGGCAATCAGATGCGGTTGGAGTTGCTATCACTTCCTTGGAAGCAGCAGTGATAGTGCTATATGGTGAGGCGGCTGTTACAAGCAGATGCCTTCTGCAGCAATAGTGATCTGAGCTGCGTCCTAGGACGCAACATCGGATCTCTCTTCCCTATGGTGCAAGGCAAGCGCCGCAGAGGACAGGAAATCCTCGTCCTACAACGGAGATCCCTGACCCCTTCCCTGTCGTCACCACCTCCTCGAAAGGCAGCAGACTGTCAATCGCTGACAGTGTGCTGCCTTCCTGCTTCCGATATCGCAGGACCTGTACGTGCACACGCATAATGCATAAAGTACCGGATATCGGTACTTTGCGCATGTACAGCCACACCTGTGGTTGCAGTCATTATTTATCCATTAAACCGGTTGTTTTGGATACAGTTATCTTTGTGTTTTGATAGACCTAAACTGTCTCTACAGGGCAAGCTTTAGGGACACTCCACAGTGTATGAAATACCACTTCACTACAGATGACTTGCGTAGTTTTGGCCCAATTTGCAGTGCTGTTGCAAAGGCATACGACAGACTATAGACCCGGCATTACAATTTAATGTGTATTTGGATGCGAAAATCTGTTTCCTAGACTGGTTTGGTGTGATTTGGAGGACACAGGGATGCCTTTGGAACCTGCAATCTTAATGTTGTGCCTCATTTGCCGTAGCTAGTTTACTGTTCATGAAAGGCTGTATTATGTTGGTGACCACACAGTGATGCTTTCTCAGAGATTGATAGTTGTTGCTACTCCATCTTTAATCATGTACTTTTGCTATACTACAGTATTTTGTTTCATTGCTTGCTGTATGCCCTCTTCACTGATGGTATATTTGCCTTTTTTCTATAAGCATACATATAGAAAGCAAACTTTAAAAAAAAAAAAATAACTTAATGAAAAGGGAAAAACAGTGCTCATCAGTGACTATAGCATGAAGTGCTGTCTGGTTATTACCAAGCAATATCACTCTCTAGAAGTCTAGTTTTCTGGATAATGCCTCAAGATAAGAGTTTTATATGCAATATTATTTGAGGACTCTGTTTCCACATTTTGGAAACCTAGAAGATTAAATACATTTGAACTGTATTATAGGTTAATCGGTAAGACGATGGAACACAGTACAGACCTCAGCATTCTTCTAATACAGTCACAGGAGGTAAGTCATTTGAGATCATGGTGTGCTGCCATACTGATGCCGGTTGGCCAGATGTTGCCTTCCAGGATTGTTTATTTAACGTTGAGCACTAGCTTCTTTGATTTAACCTTTTTTCTCTGACGTCCTAGTGGATGCTGGGACTCCGTCAGGACCATGGGGATTAGCGGCTCCGCAGGAGACAGGGCACAAAAATAAAAGCTTTAGGACTAGGTGGTGTGCACTGGCTCCTCCCCCTATGACCCTCCTCCAAGCCTCAGTTAGGTTTTTGTGCCCGTCCGAGCAGGGTGCAATCTAGGTGGCTCTCCTAAAGAGCTGCTTAGAAAAAGTTATTAGGTTTTTTTCTCTATCGTCCTAGTGGATGCTGGGGTTCCTGAAAGGACCATGGGGGAATAGCGGCTCCGCAGGAGACAGGGCACAAAAGTAAAGCTTTCCGATCAGGTGGTGTGCACTGGCTCCTCCCCCTATGACCCTCCTCCAAGCCAGTTAGATTTTTGTGCCCGGCCGAGAAGGGTGCAATCTAGGTGGCTCTCCTAAAGAGCTGCTTAGAAAAGTTTAGCTTAGGTTTTTTATTTTACAGTGAGTCCTGCTGGCAACAGGATCACTGCAACGAGGGACTTAGGGGAGAAGAAGTGAACTCACCTGCGTGCAGGATGGATTGGCTTCTTGGCTACTGGACATCAGCTCCAGAGGGACGATCACAGGTACAGCCTGGATGGTCACCGGAGCCTTGCCGCCGGCCCCCTTGCAGATGCTGAAGTAAGAAGAGGTCCAGAATCGGCGGCAGAAGACTCCTCAGTCTTCTAAAGGTAGCGCACAGCACTGCAGCTGTGCGCCATTTTCCTCTCAGCACACTTCACACGGCAGTCACTGAGGGTGCAGGGCGCTGGGAGGGGGGCGCCCTGGGAGGCAAATGAATACCTATTTTGGCTAAAAATACCTCACATATAGCCTCCGGAGGCTATATGGAGATATTTAACCCCTGCCAGAATCCGTTAAGAGCGGGAGACGAGGCCGCCGAAAAAGGGGCGGGGCCTATCTCCTCAGCACACAGCGCCATTTTCCCTCACAGAAAGGCTGGAGGGAAGGCTCCCAGGCTCTCCCCTGCACTGCACTACAGAAACAGGGTTAAAACAGAGAGGGGGGACACTAATTTGGCGTTAGAAATATATAAAAAAGATGCTATAAGGGAAAACACTTATATAAGGTTGTCCCTATATAATTATAGCGTTTTTGGTGTGTGCTGGTAAACTCTCCCTCTGTCTCTCCAAAGGGCTAGTGGGTCCTGTCCTCTATCAGAGCATTCCCTGTGTGTGTGCTGTGTGTCGGTACGTGTGTGTCGACATGTATGAGGACGATGTTGGTGAGGAGGCGGAGCAATTGCCTGTAATGGTGATGTCACTCTCTAGGGAGTCGACACCGGAATGGATGGCTTATTTAGGGAATTACGTGATAATGTCAACACGCTGCAAGGTCGGTTGACGACATGAGACGGCCGACAAACAATTAGTACCGGTCCAGACGTCTCAAAAACACCGTCAGGGGTTTTAAAACGCCCGTTTACTTTAGTCGGTCGACACAGACACAGACAGGGACACTGAATCCAGTGTCGACGGTGAATAAACAAACGTATTCCTTATTAGGGCCACACGTTAAAGGCAATGAAGGAGGTGTTTCATATTTCTGATACTACAAGTACCACAAAAGAGGGTATTATGTGGGATGTGAAAAAACTACCGTAGTTTTTCCTGAATCAGATAAATTAAATAAAGTGTGTGATGATGCGTGGGTTCCCCCCGATAGAAAATTATGGGCGGTATACCCTTTCCCGCCAGAAGTTAGGGCGCGTTGGGAAACACCCCTTAGGGTGGATAAGGCGCTCACACGCTTATCAAAACAAGTGGCGGTACCGTCTATAGATAGGGCCGTCCTCAAGGACCAGCTGACAGGAGGCTGGAAAATATCATAAAAAGTATATACACACATACTGGTGTTATACTGCGACCAGCGATCGCCTCAGCCTGGATGTGCAGAGCTGGGGTGGCTTGGTCGGATTCCCTGACTAAAAATATTGATACCCTTGACAGGGACAGTATTTTATTGACTATAGAGCATTTAAAGGATGCATTTCTATATATGCGAGATGCACAGAGGGATATTTGCACTCTGGCATCAAGAGTAAATGCGATGTCCATATCTGCCAGAAGATGTTATGGACACGACAGTGGTCAGGTGATGCAGATTCCAAACGGCACAAAGGTGTATTGCCGTATAAAGGAAGAGGAGTTATTTGGGGTCGGTCCATCGGACCTGGTGGCCACGGCAACTGCTGGAAAATCCGCCGTTTTTACCCTAAGTCACATCTCTGCAGAAAAAGACACAGTCTTTTCAGCCTCAGTCCTTTCGTCCCTATAAGATCATATCTGCCCAGGGATAGAGGAAAGGGAAGAAGACTGCAGCAGGCAGCCCATTCCCAGGAACAGAAGCGTTCCACCGCTTCTGACAAGTTCTCAGCATGGCGCTGAGACCGTACAGGACCCCTGGATCCTACAAGTAGTATCCCAGGGGTACAGATTGGAATGTCGAGACGTTTCCCCTTCGCAGGCTCCTGAAGTCTGCTTTACCAAGGTCTCCCTCCGACAAGGAGGCAGTATGGGAAAAAATTCACAAGCTGTATTCCCAGCAGGTGATAATTAAATTACCCCTCCTACTACAAGAAAAGGGGTATTATTCCACACTATATTGTGGTACTGAAGCCAGAAGGCTAGGTGAGACTTATTCTAAAAAAAAAAATTTTTTTGAACACTTACAAAGGTTCAAATCAAGATGGAGTCACTCAGAGCAGTGATAACGAACCAGGAAGAAGGGGACTATATAGTGTCCCGGGACATCAGGGATGCTTACCTCTATGTCCCAAATTTGCCCTTCTCACTAAGGGTACCTCAGGTTCGTGGTGCAGAACTGTCACTATCAGTTTCAGACGCTGCCGTTTGGATTGTCCACGGCACCCCGGGTCTTTACCAAGGTAATGGCCGAAATGATGATTCTTCTTCGAAGAAAAGGCGTCTTAATTATCCCTTACTTGGACGATCTCCTGATAAGGGCATAGTCCAGGGAACAGTTGGAGGTCGGAGTAGCACTATCTCGGATACTGCTACAACAGCACGGGTGGATTCTAAATATTCCAAAATCGCAGCTGATCCCGACGACACGTCTGCTGTGCCTAGGGATGATTCTGGACACAGTCCAGAAAAAGGTGTTTCTCCCGGAAGAGAAAGCCAGGGAGTTATCCGAGCTAGTCAGGAACCTCCTAAACACAGTGCATCATTGCACATGGGTCCTGGTAAAAATGGTGGCTTCCTACGAAGCAATTCCATTCGGCAGATTTCACGCAAGAACTTTTCAGTGGGATCTGCTGGACAAATGGTCCGGATCGCATCTTCAGATGCATCAGCGGATAACCCTATATCCAAGGACAAGGGTGTCTCTCCTGTGGTGGTTATAGAGTGCTCATCTTCTAGAGGGCCGCAGATTCGGCATTCAGGATTGGATGCTGGTGACCACGGAGCCCAGCCCGAGAGGCTGGGGAGCAGTCACACAAGGAAAAAATTTCCAGGGAGTGCGACCAAGTCTGGAGACTTTTCTCCACATAAATATACTGGAGCTAAGGGTAAATTTATAATGCTCTAAGCTTAGCAAGACCTCTGCTTCAAGGTCAGCCGGTATTGATCCAGTGGGAAAAACATCACGGCAGTCGCCCACGTAAACAGACAGGGCGACACAAGAAGCAGGAGGGCAATGGCAAAAACTGCAAGGACTTTTCGCTGGGCGGAAAATCATGTGATAGCACTGTCAGCAGTGTTTCATCCCGGGAATGGAAACTGGGAAGCAGACTTCCTCAGCAGGCACGACCTCCACCCGGGAGAGTGGAAACTTCATCGGGAAGTTTTTTCCACATGATTGTAAACCGTTGGGAAATACCAAAGGTGGACATGATGGCGTCCCGTCTGAACAAAAAACGGGACAGGTATTGCGCCAGGTCAAGAGACCCTCAGGCAATAGCTGTGGACGTTCTGGTAACACCGTGGGTGTACCAGTCGGTGTATGTGTTCCCTCCTCTGCTTCTCATACCTAAGGTGCTGAGAATTATAAGACGTAGAGGAGTAAGAACTATACTCATGGCTCCGGATTGGCCAAGAAGGACTTGGTACCCGGAACTTCAAGAGATGCTTACAGAGGTCTTATGGCCTCTGCCGCTAAGAAAGGACTTGCTTCAGCAAGTACCATGTCTGTTCCAAGACTTACCGCAGCTGCGTTTGTCGGCATGGCGGTGGAAAGCCGGATCCTAAGGGAAAAAGGCATTCCGGAAGAGGTCATTCCTACCCTGGTCAAAGCCAGAAAGGAGGTGACCGCACAACATTATCACCACATGTGGCGAAAATATGTTGCGTGGTGTGAGGCCAGGAAGGCCCCACAAAGAAATTTCAATTCGGTCGTTTCCTGCATTTCCTGCAAACAGGAGTGTCTATGGGCCTCAAATTGGGGTCCATTAAGGTTCAAATTTCGGCCCTGTCGATTTTCTTCCAGAAAGAATTGGCTTCAGTTCCTGAAGTCCAGAAGTTTGTCAAGGGAGTATTGCATATACAACCCCCTTTTGTGCCTCCAGTGGCACTGTGGGATCTCAACGTAGTTCTGGGATTCCTCAAATCACATTGGTTTAAAACCAGTCAAATCTGTGGATTTGAAGCATCTCACATGAAAAGTGACCATGCTCTTGGCCCTGGCCTGGACCAGGCGAGTGTCAAATTGGTGGTTTTTTCTCAAAAAAGCCCATATCTGTTTGTCCATTCGGACAGGGCAGAGCTGCGGACTCGTCCCCAGTTCTCTCCCTAAGGTGGTGTCAGTGTTTCACCTGAACCAGCTTATTGTGGTGCCTTGCACCTACTAGGGACTTGGAGGACTCCAAGTTGCTAGATGTTGTCAGGGCCCTGAAAATATGTTCCAGGACGGCTGGAGTCAGGAAAACTGACTTGCTGTTATCCTGTATGCACCCAACAAACTGGGTGCTCTTGCTTCTAAGCAGACTATTGCTAGTTGGATGTGTAATACAATTCAGCTTGCACATTCTGTGGCAGGCCTGCCACAGCCAAAATATGTAAATGCCCATTCCACAAGGAAGGTGGGCTCATCTTGGGCGGCTGCCCGAGGGGTCTCGGCTTTACAACTTTGCCGAGCAGCTACTTGGTCAGGGGCAAACACGTTTGCTAAATTCTACAAATTTGATACCCTGGCTAAGGAGGACCTGGAGTTCTCTCATTCGGTGCTGCAGAGTCATCCGCACTCTCCCGCCCGTTTGGGAGCTTTGGTATAATCCCCATGGTCCTTTCAGGAACCCCAGCATCCACTAGGACGATAGAGAAAATAAGAATTTACTTACCGATAATTCTATTTCTCGGAGTCCGTAGTGGATGCTGGGCGCCCATCCCAAGTGCGGATTATCTGCAATACTTGTACATAGTTACAAAAATCGGGTTTTTATTGTTGTGAGCCATCTTTTCAGAGGCTCCGCTGTTATCATACTGTTAACTGGGTTTAGATCACAAGTTGTACGGTGTGATTGGTGTGGCTGGTATGAGTCTTACCCGGGATTCAAAATTCCTCCCTTATTGTGTACGCTCGTCCGGGCACAGTACCTAACTGGCTTGGAGGAGGGTCATAGGGGGAGGAGCCAGTGCACACCACCTGATCGGAAAGCTTTACTTTTGTGCCCTGTCTCCTGCGGAGCCGCTATTCCCCCATGGTCCTTTCAGGAACCCCAGCATCCACTACGGACTCCGAGAAATAGAATTATCGGTAAGTAAATTCTTATTTTTATTTTCAGTGAGTCCTGCTGGCAACAGGCTCACTGCAATGAGGGACTTAGGGGAGAAGAAGTGAACTCACCTGCGTGCAGGATGGATTGGCTTCTTAGGCTACTGGACACCATTAGCTCCAGAGGGATCGAACACAGGCCCAGCCATGGAGTCCGGTCCCGGAGCCGCGCCGCCGACCCCCTTGCAGATGCCGAAAAGTGAAGAGGTCCAGAAACCGGCGGCAGAAGACTTTTCAGTCTTCATGAGGTAGCGCACAGCACTGCAGCTGTGCGCCATTGTTGTCAGCACACTTCACACCAGCGGTCACTGAGGGTGCAGGGCGCTGGGGGGGGGGGCGCCCTGGGCAGCAATGATAATACCTTGTTCTGGCTAAAAATACATCACATATAGCCCCTGGGGCTATATGGATGTATTTAACCCCTGCCAGGTCTCACAAACACCGGGAGAAGAGCCCGCCGAAATAGGGGGCGGGGCCTATCTCCTCAGCACACAGCGCCATTTTCCTGCACAGCTCCGCTGCGAGGAAGGCTCCCAGGACTCTCCCCTGCACTACAGAAACAGGGTAAAACAACAGAGGGGGGGCACTTTTTTGGCGATATTGATATATTAAGCTGCTATAAAGGAAACAACACTTCTATAGGGTTGTTCCTATATATTTATAGCGCTTGGGTGTGTGCTGGCAAACTCTCCCTCTGTCTCCCCAAAGGGCTAGTGGGGTCCTGTCTTCGATAAGAGCATTCCCTGTGTGTCTGCTGTGTGTCGGTATGTGTGTGTCGACATGTATGAGGACGATGTTGGTGTGGAGGCGGAGCAATTGCCGGTAATGGTGATGTCACCCCCTAGGGAGTCGACACCGGAATGGATGGCTTTGTTTATGGAATTACGTGATAATGTCAGCACGTTACAAAAATCAGTTGACGACATGAGACGGCCGGCAAACCAGTTAGTACCTGTCCTGGCGTCTCAGACACCGTCAGGGGCTGTAAAACGCCCTTTACCTCAGTCGGTCGGCACAGACCCAGACACGGACACCGAATCTAGTGTCGACGGTGAAGAAACAAACGTATTTTCCAGTAGGGCCACACGTTATATGATCACGGCAATGAAGGAGGCTTTGCATATCTCTGATACTGCAAGTACCACAAAAAGGGGTATTATGTGGGGTCTGAAAAAACTACCTGTAGTTTCTCTAACGTCCTAAGTGGATGCTGGGGACTCCGTCAGGACCATGGGGTTTAGCGGCTCCGCAGGAGACAGGGCACAATAATAAAAGCTTTAGGATCAGGTGGTGTGCACTGGCTCCTCCCCCTATGACCCTCCTCCAAGCCTCAGTTAGATTTTTGTGCCCGGCCGAGAAGGGTGCAATCTAGGTGGCTCTCCTGAGCTGCTTAGAATAAAAGTTTAAGTTAGGTTTTTTATTTTCAGTGAGTCCTGCTGGCAACAGGCTCACTGCTACGAGGGACTTAGGGGAGAGAAGTAAACTCACCTGCGTGCAGGATAGATTTGCTTCTTAGGCTACTGGACACCATTAGCTCCAGAGGGAGTCGGAACACAGGTCTCACCCTGGGGTTCGTCCCGGAGCCGTGCCGCCGACCCCCCTTGCAGATGCCGAAGTTGAAGAGGTCCAGAGGTCCAGAAACAGGCGGCAGAAGACTTTCAGTCTTCATAAGGTAGCGCACAGCACTGCAGCTGTGCGCCATTGTTGTCAGCACACTTCATACCAGCGGTCACTGAGGGTGCAGGGCGCTGGGGAGGGCGCCCTGGGCAGCAATGTACTATACCTTTTTTATGGCTAAAATACATCACATATAGCCCTTGAGGCTATATGGCTGTATTTAACCCCTGCCAGATCTCACAAACTCCGGGAGAAGAGCCCGCCGTTTTAGGGGGCGGGGCCTATTCTCCTCAGCACACGGCGCCATTTTCCTGCTCAGCTCTGCTGTGAGGAAGGCTCCCAGGCTCTCCCCTGCACTGCACTACAGAAACAGGGTTAAAACAGAGAGGGGGGGCACTTATTTGGCGATATGATTACATATGTGAAAATGCTATAAGGGAAAACACTTGTATAAGGGGTTGTCCCTGTATAATTATAGCGTTTTTGGTGTGTGCTGGCAAACTCTCCCTCTGTCTCCCCAAAGGGCTAGTGGGGTCCTGTCCTCTATCAGAGCATTCCCTGTGTGTGTGCTGTGTGTCGGTACGTGTGTGTCGACATGTAGAAGGACGATGTTGGTGAGGAGGCGGAGCAAATTGCCTGTATTGGTGATGTCACTCTCTAGGGAGTCGACACCGGAATGGATGGCTTATTTAGGAATTACGTGATAATGTCAACACGATGCAAGGTCGGTTGACGACATGAGACGGCCGGCAAACAAATTAGTACCTGTCCAGGCGTCTCAGACACCGTCAGGGGCTTGTAAAAACGCCCATTTACCTCAGTTGGTCGACACAGACACGGACACTGACTTCAGTGTCGACGGTGAAGAAACAAACGTATTTTCCTTTAGGGCCACACGTTACATGTTAAGGGCAATGAAGGAGGTGTTACATATTTCTGATACTACAAGTACCACAAATAAGGGTATTATGTAGGGTGGGAATAATCTACTTGTAGTTTTTCCTGAATCAGATAAATTAAAGGGTGTGATGATACGTGGGTTTCCTCCGATAGAAAATTATTGGAGGTATACCTTTTCCCGCCAGAAGTGAGGGCGAGTTGGGAAACGCACCTTAGGGTGGATAAGGCGCTCACACGCTTATAAAAACAAGTGGCGTTACCGTCTCCAGATACGGCCGCCCTCAAGGAGCCAGCTGATAGGAAGCTGAAAAATATCCAAAAAAGTATATACACACATACTGGTGTTATACTACGACCAGCAATCGCCTCAGCCTGGATGTGCAGCGCTGGGGGGGCTTGGTCGGATTTCCTGACTGAAAATATTGATACCCTTGACAGGAACAATATTTTATTGACTATAGAGCATTTTAAGGATGCATTTCTATATATGCGAGATGCGCAGAGGGATATTTGCATTCTGACATCAAGAGTAGATGTGATGTCCATATCTGCCAGACGATGTTTATAGACACGACAGTGGTCAGGTGATGCAGATTCCAGACGGCACATGGAAGTATTGCCGTATAAAGGGGCGGTCCATCGGACCTGGTGGCCATGGCAACAGCTGGAAAATCCACTTTTGTTACCCCAAGTCACATCTCAGCAGAAAAGGACAGTCTTTTCAGTCTCAGTCCTTTCGTACCCATAAAGGCAGGGGGCAAAAAGGCCAGTCATATCTGCCCAGCGTTAGAGGAAAGGGAAGAAGACTGCAGCAGGCAGCCCATTCCCAGGAACAGAAGTCCTCCACAGCTTCTGCCAAGTCCGCAGCATGACGCTGGGGCCATACAAGCGGACTCAGGTGCGGTGGGGGGTCATCTCAAGAGTTTCAGCACGCAGTGGGCTCACTCGCAAGTGGACTCCTGGATCCTACACGTAGTATCCCAGGTGTACATTGGAAATTCGAGACGTCTTCCCCTCACAAGTTCCTGAAGTCTGCTTTACCAACGTCTCCCTCCGACAGGGAGGCAGTATTGGGAAAAAATTCACAGGCTGTATTCCCAGCAGGTGATAATCAAAGTACCCCTCCTACAACAAGGGAAGGGGTATTATTCCACACTATATTGTGGTACTGAAGCCAAACGGCTCGGTGAGATCTAAAAGATTTGAACAATTACATACAAGGGTTCAAATCAAGATGGAGTCACTCAGAGCAGTGATAGCGAACCAGGACGATATGGTGTCACTGGATATCAGGGACGCTTACCTACATGTCCAAATTTTGCCCTTCTCACCAAGGGTATCTCAGGTTCGTGGTACAGAACTGTCACTATCAGTTCAGACGCTGCCGTTTGGATTGTCCACGGCACCCCGGGTCTTTACCATGGTAATGGCCGAAATGATGATTCTTCCTAAAAGAAATATGGACGCTTTCCTGATAAGGGCAAGGTCCAGAGAACAGTTGGCGGTCGGAGTAGCACTATCTCAAGTAGTTCTACGACAGCACGAGTGGATTCTAAATATTCCAAAATCGCAGCTTTTTCCGACGACACGTCTAATGTTCCTAGGAATGATTCTGGACACAGTCCAGAAAAGGATGTTTTCTCCCGGAGAAGAAGGCCAGGGAGTTATCCGAGCTAGTCAGGAACCTCCTAAAACCAGGAAAAGTATCAGTGCATCATTGCACAAGGGTCCTGTGAAAAATGGTGGTTTCTTACAAAGCGATCCCATTCGGTAGATTTCACGCAAGAACCTTTCAGTGGAATCTGCTGGGAAAATGGTCCGGATCGCATCTTCAGATGCATCAGCGGATAACCCTGTCTCCAAGGACAAGGGTGTTTTCTTCTGCGGTGGCTGCAGAGTGCTCATCTATGAAAGGGCCGCAGATTCGACATTCAGGACTGGGTCCTGGTGACCACGGATGCCAGCCTGAGTGGCTGGGGAGCAGTCACACAAGGAAAAAATTTCCAGGGAGTGTGATCAAGTCTGGAGACTTCTCTCCACATAAATATACTGGAGCTAAGGGCAATTTACAAGGCTCTAAGCTTAGCAAGACCTCTGCTTCAAGGTCAGCCGGTATTGATCCAGTGGGACAACATCACGGCAGTCGCCCACGTAAACAGACAGGGCGGCCCATGAAGCAGGAGGGAAATGGCAGAAACTGCAAGGATTCTTCGCTGGGCGAAAAATCATATGATAACACTCTCAGCAGTGTTAATTCCGGGAGTGGAAAACTGGGAAGCAGACTGCCTCAGCAGGCATAACCTCCACCCGGGAGAGTGGGGACTTCAGCGGGAAGTCTTCCACATGATTGTAAACCGTTGGGAAAAACCAAAGGTGGACATGATGGCGTCCCGCCTGAACAAAAAACTAGACAGATATTGCGCCAGGTCAAGGGACCCTCAGGCAATAGCGGTGGACGCTCTGGTAACACTGTGGGTGTACCAGTCAGGGTATGTGTTCCCTCCTATGCATCTCATACCAAAAGTACTGAGAATCATAAGAAGGAGATGAGTAAGAACGATACTCGTGGTTCCGGATGGGTCAAGAAGGACTTGGTACCCGGAACTTCAAGAGATGCTCACGGAAGAACCGTGGCCTCTACCTTTAAGAGAGGACCTGCTCCAGCAGGGGCCTTGTCTTTTCCAAGACTTACCGCGGCTGCGTTTGACGGCATGGCAGTTGAACGCCGGATCCTGAAAGGGCATTCCAGATGAAGTCATCCCTACCCTGGTCGAAGCCAGGAAGGATGTAACCGCAAAACATTTTCACCGCATTTGGCGAAAATATGTTGCGTGGTGTGAGGCCAAGAAGGTCCCTACAGAGGAATTCCAACTGGGTCGTTTCCTACATTTCCTGAAAACAGGACTGTCTATGGGCCTGAAATTAGGGTCCATTAAGGTTCAAATTTCGACCCTGTCGAATTTCTTCCAAAAAGAACTGGCTTCAGTGCCTGAAGTTCAGACGTTTGTAAAAGGGGTACTGCATATACAGCCTCCTTTTGTGCCCCCAGTGGCACCTTGGGATCTCAATGTTGTTTTGAGTTTCCTAAAGTCACATTGGTTTGATCCACTCACCACTGTGGAATTAAAATATTTCACATGGAAGGTGAAGATTCTATTAGCCCTGGCTTCAGCCAGGCGTGTGTCAGAATGGGCGGCTTTATCATATAAAAGCCCTTACTTAATTTTTCATTCTGACAGGGCAGAATTGAGGACTCGTCCTCAATTTCTCCTTAAGGTGTTTTCTGTTTTTCACATGAACCAACCTATTGTGGTACCTGCGGCTACTAGGGACTTGGAGGACTCCAAGTTACTTGACGTTGTCAGGGCCCTGAAAATATATGTTTCCAGGACGACTGGAGTCAGAAAATCTGACTCGCTGTTTAGCCTGTATGCACCCAACAAGATGGGTGTTCCTGCTTCTAAGCAGACGATTGCTCGCTGGATTTGTAGTACAATTCGGCTTGCACATTCTGTGGCAGGCTTGCCACAGCCAAAATCAGTAAAAGCCCATTCCACAAGGAAGTGGGCTCATCTTGGGCGGCTGCCCGAGGGGTCTCGGCTTTACAACTTTGCCGAGCTGCTACTTGGTCAGGGGCACACCCTGACTGAGGAGGACCTGGAGTTCTCTCATTCGGTGCTGCAGAGTCATCCGCACTCTCCCGCCCGTTTGGGAGCTTTGGTATAATCCCCATGGTCCTGACGGAGTCCCCAGCATCCACTTAGGACGTTAGAGAAAATAAGAATTTACTTACCGATAATTCTATTTCTCGTAGTCCGTAGTGGATGCTGGGCGCCCATCCCAAGTGCGGATTGTCTGCAATACTTGTACATAGTTATTGTTACAAAAATCGGGTTATTCTTGTTGTGAGCCATCTTTTCAGAGGCTCCTTCGTTATCATACTGTTAACTGGGTTCAGATCACAGGTTGTACGGTGTGATTGGTGTGGCTGGTATGAGTCTTACCCGGGATTCAATATCCTTCCTTATTATGCACGCTCGTCCGGGCACAGTATCCTAACTGAGGCTTGGAGGAGGGTCATAGGGGGAGGAGCCAGTGCACACCACCTGATCCTAAAGCTTTTATTATTGTGCCCTGTCTCCTGCGGAGCCGCTAAACCCCATGGTCCTGACGGAGTCCCCAGCATCCACTACGGACTACGAGAAATAGAATTATCGGTAAGTAAATTCTTATTTTTTCCTGAATCAGAGGAATTGAATGAAGTGTGTGATGAAGCGTGGGTTAACCCCGATAGAAAACTGCTAATTTCAAAGAAGTTATTGGCATTATATCCTTTCCCGCCAGAGGTTAGGGCGCGCTGGGAAACACCCCCTAGGGTGGATAAGGCACTCACACGCTTATCAAAACAAGTAGCGTTACCGTCTCCTGAAACGGCCGCCCTCAAGGATCCAGCTGATAGGAGGCTGGAAACTACCCTGAAAAGTATATACACTCATACTGGTGTTATACTGCGACCAGCCATCGCCTCTGCATGGATGTGCAGTGCTGGGGGGGTTTGGTCGGATTCCCTGACTGAAAATATTGATACCCTGGATAGGGACAGTATTTTATTGACTATAGAGCAATTAAAGGATGCTTTTCTTTATATGTGAGATGCTCAGAGGGATATTTGCACTCTGGCATCGAGAGTAAGTGCGATGTCCATATCTGCCAGAAGAAGTTTATGGACGCGACAGTGGTCAGGTGATGCGGATTCCAAACGGCATATGGAAGTATTGCCGTATAAAGGGGAGGAATTATTTGTGGTCGGTCTATCGGATTTGGTGGCCACGGCAACAGCCGGGAAATCCACCTTTTTTACCTCAGGTCCCCTCCCAACAGAAAAAGACACCGTCTTTTCAGCCGCAGTCCTTTCGTTCCTATAAGAACAAGTGGGCAAAAGGACAGTCATATCTGCCCCGAGGCAAAGGAAAGGGTAAGAGAGTGCACCAAGCAGCTCCCTCCCAGGAGCAGAAGCCCTCCCCGGCTTCTGCAAAGCCCTCAGCATGACGTTGGGGCTTTACAAGCGGACTCAGGGGCGGTGGGGGGTCGACTCAAGAATTTCAGCGCACAGTGGGCTCACTCACAGGTGGACCCCTGGATCCTGCAGGTAGTATCTCAGGGTTACAGGTTGGAATTCGAGAAGTCTCCCCCTCGCCGGTTCCTAAAGTCTGCTCTGCCAACGTCTCCCTCAGACAGGGCGACGGTATTGGAAGCCATTCACAAGCTGTATTCTCAGCAGGTGATAGTCAAGGTACCCCTCCTACAACAGGGAAAGGGGTATTATTCCACACTATTTGTGGTACCGAAGCCGGACGGCTCGGTAAGACCTATTCTAAATCTGAAATCTTTGAACCTGTACATACAAAAATTCAAGTTCAAGATGGAGTCACTCAGAGCAGTGATAGCGAATCTGGAAGAAGGGGACTTTATGGTGTCCCTGGACATCAAGGATGCTTACCTGCATGTCCCAATTTGCCCTTCACATCAAGGGTACCTCAGGTTCGTGGTGCAAAACTGTCATTATCAGTTTCAGACGCTGCCGTTTGGATTGTCCACGGCACCTCGGGTCTTTACCAAGGTAATGGCCGAAATGATGTTTCTTCTGCGAAGAAAAGGCGTATTAATTATCCCTTACTTGGACGATCTCCTGATAAGGGCAAGGTCCAGAGAACAGCTGGGGGACGTAGTAGCACTAACCCAAGTAGTGCTGCAACAGCACGGGTGGATTCTGAATTTTCCAAAATCTCAATTGACCCCGACGACACGTCTGCTGTTCCTGGGAATGATTCTGGACACGGTTCAGAAAAAGGTGTTTCTTCCGGAGGAGAAAGCCAGGGAGTTATCCGAACTTGTCAGGAACCTCCTAAAACCAGGAAAAGTGTCTGTGCATCAATGCACAAGAGTCCTTGGAAAAATGGTGGCTTCTTACGAAGCGATTCCATTCGGCAGATTCCACGCACGAACTTTTCAGTGGGATCTGCTGGACAAATGGTCCGGATCGCATCTGCAGATGCATCAGCGGATAACTTTGTCTCCACGGACAAGGGTGTCTCTTCTGTGGTGGTTGCAGAGTGCTCATCTGTTAGAGGGCCGCAGATTCGGCATACAGGACTGGGTCCTGGTGACCACGGATGCCAGTCTGAGAGGCTGGGGAGCGGTCACACAGGGAAGAAACTTCCAGGGAGTGTGGTCAAGCCTGGAGATGTCTCTTCACATAAATATACTGGAGCTAAGAGCGATTTACAATGCTCTAAGCCTGGCAAAACCCCTGCTTCAGGGTCAGCCGGTGTTGATCCAGTTGGACAACATCACGGCAGTCGCCCACGTAAGCAGACAGGGCGGCACAAGAAGCAGGAGGGCAATGGCAGAAGCTGCAAGGATTCTTCGCTGGGCGGAAGATCATGTGATAGCACTGTCAGCAGTGTTCATTCCGGGAGTGGACAACTGGGAAGCGGACTTCCTCAGCAGACACGATCTACACCCGGGAGAGTGGGGACTTCATCCAGAAGTCTTCCACATGATTGTGAACCGTTGGGAAAAACCAAAGGTGGATATGATGGCGTCCCGCCTCAACAAAAAACTGGACAGGTATTGCGCCAGGTCAAGAGACCCTCAGGCAATAGCTGTGGACGCTCTGGTAACACCATGGGTGTTCCAGTCAGTGTATGTGTTTCCTCCTCTGCCTCTCATACCAAAAGTACTGAGAATTATACGGCACAGGGGAGTAAGAACGATACTCGTGGCTCCGGATTGGCCAAGAAGAACTTGGTACCCGGAACTTCAGGAGATGCTCACGAAAGATCCGTGGCCTCTACCTCTAAGACGGGACCTGCTTCAGCAGGGACCGTGTCTATTCCAAGACTTACCGCGGCTGCGTTTGACGGCATGGCGGTTGAACGCCGAATTCTAAGGGAAAAAGGCATTCCGGAAGAGGTCATCCCTACCCTGGTAAAAGCCAGGAAGGAGGTGACTGCACAACATTATCACCGCATTTGGAGAAAATATGTTGCGTGGTGTGAGGCCAGGAAGGCCCCGACGGAGGAATTTCAACTGGGTCGATTCCTACATTTCCTGCAAACAGGATTGTCTATGGGCCTCAAATTAGGGTCCATTAAGGTTCAAATTTCGGCCCTGTCGATTTTCTTCCAGAAAGAATTGGCTTCAGTTCCTGAAGTCCAGACTTTTGTAAAAGGAGTACTACATATACAGCCCCCAGTTGTGCCCCCAGTGGCTCCGTGGGATCTTAATGTAGTTTTGGATTTTCTCAAATCCCATTGGTTTGAGCCACTCAAATCGGTGGATTTGAAATATCTTACATGGAAAGTAACCATGCTACTGGCCCTGGCTTCAGCCAGGAGAGTGTCAGAATTGGCGGCTTTATCGTATAAAAGCCCATATCTGATTTTCCATTCGGACAGGGCAGAACTGCGGACGCGTCCTCAGTTTCTGCCTAAGGTGGTTTCAGCGTTTCACCTGAACCAGCCTATTGTGGTGCCTGCGGCTACTAGCGATTTGGAGGATTCCAAGTTGCTGGACGTTGTCAGGGCATTGAAAATATATATTTCAAGGACGGCTGGAGTCAGAAAATCTGACTCGCTGTTTATACTGTATGCACCCAACAAACTGGGTGCTCCTGCTTCTAAGCAGACGATTGCTCGTTGGATTTGTAGCACAATTCAACTTGCACATTCTGTGGCAGGCCTGCCACAGCCTAAATCTATCAAGGCCCATTCCACAAGGAAGGTGGGCTCATCTTGGGCGGCTGCCCGAGGGGTCTCGGCATTACAACTCTGCCGAGCAGCTACGTGGTCGGGGGAGAACACGTTTGTAAAATTCTACAAATTTGATACCCTGGCTAAAGAGGACCTGGAGTTCTCTCATTCGGTGCTGCAGAGTCATCCGCACTCTCCCGCCCGTTTGGGAGCTTTGGTATAATCCCCCTGGTCCTGACGGAGTACCAGCATCCACTAGGACGTCAGAGAAAATAAGATTTTACTTACCGATAAATCTATTTCTCGTAGTCCGTAGTGGTTGCTGGGCGCCCATCCCAAGTGCGGATTGTCTGCAATACTTGTACATAGTTATTGTTACAAAAAAATCGGGTTGTTCTTGTTGTGAGCCGTCTGTTCAGAGGCTCCTACGTTTGTCATACTGTTAACTGGGTTCAGATCACAAGTTGTACGGTGTGATTGGTGTGGCTGGTATGAGTCTTACCCGGGTTTCAAAATCCTTCCTTATTGTGTATACTCGTCCGGGCACAGTATCCGAACTGAGGCTTGGAGGAGGGTCATAGGGGGAGGAGCCAGTGCACACCACCTAGTCCTAAAGCTTTTATTTTTGTGCCCTGTCTCCTGCGGAGCCGCTAATCCCCATGGTCCTGACGGAGTCCCAGCATCCACTACGGACTACGAGAAATAGATTTATCGGTAAGTAAAATCTTATTTTTTATGCCCCACTTATTTAGTCAGATCTAGCCACTGACTATATGTTGAATTTCCCTTGTAATTCAGAAACCATATTCTTGTTTTTATTTCTTGCGTAACGCTTATCTTTTTCAAAAGCTTTTCCTTGAACCCAAGCGGGCAGTGGTGATGCTGTTACATTGTCTTTTTGGCCTCTATAGCTTGTATGCAATGTTCCAGCACAGTATCTTTTGCTCCCACTCATTGGCTGCTGTCTTGTGAATGCCTAGTGGCCTCCCAGTTACTGGTCTCTCAGCTCTTAGGGCATCCAAACTGTATGACCGTAGCAGACCGTGGGATTATTGGGGGCTAATGATGCTCACAACCCTGAATGCCCCACAGAACATGGTAGTGCCTTCTACATACGTGCTGTGGGGTAGAGGGGAAGGGATACGTCTGCAACAGATGGTTGGCATTTTTGAGGCACAGGGTAGTGCCAGTGAAGAAAAAGGGCAAGTTCAGGCTTTGCCTCTGATGTCGTCACACACAGTGCCATGGAGGAGGGGAGGAATGGGGCTTGGCTGCACAGCTTATAGGCAGTGTTGTTAGTGTTACCTAGAACACCCAAACTGTCCGCTTTCATTTTGTGAATTGTACTACTAGTGTTCGCTCCAGGGTGAACTGCGGGCATGGCACTTCCGGGAGAGCGGGCACTTCTTTTGCGTGCATACTCTCAAAGGGGATGTGTCCTCAGGTTTACCACTCTCTGAGGTATGCCCAGCATTTACGGAGATGCTGGGCTGCCCCCAAGCTCCCCTCACAGTGGACAGATGCTGTGTGCATGCATACGGCATCTATTCACAATCCATGAACGCTAACTGCAACTTTTCCCACTGCAGCCTGTAGGTGGAGACAGCATAAGATCAGCACACATTTTGCCATTTTAAAATTGGGCAGGGCGTGGCTCCCACGCTGAAACAGCCTCACGGGAACACTAGAATACAACGACCATCTGATTGCTATGGACAACGCCACACTATCACCACTTTTTTTTATAAAAGCTCCAAATTGTATTTGGGAGAAAACTGAATGGACATCCTTCCTCACACTGTTTTCTTCTAGGAGATAAGCATTTTGGAGGAACAATTGATGGAAGTCAAGAAAAAGAGAATGCGTAAGATCTCTTTAAACTTTGATCTTGTTTGATCGTTGTGATGTGTGTTTGGTGTAACCTTGTTAGACTTTGCATTAAATATCACCTTTTCAAGTTAAACCCCAAGAATCGGCAGGTTTATGTGTTGAGCTGGGTACACACTGAGCTATATGTCGTCTGATCCTGTGGATCGGACCGACGTCTGGTTTGATGTTCTGCATATCAAACCTAACTATATCGCTAGCATCCTGTAGTAATGTTAATGAAGGACTGAAAACGATTGCTCCGTCCTTCATTAAAGTCGCCCCAGTGTGTACGGGTAATCTGGCCTGACAGGGATTTGTTCCCTTTTGCTCCAGCTTTACACCACTGTGCACGTTCTGAATTTGTATATACACTTTTCCATTTTACTGTGTTTTGTGTCAGGACTATTGCATCTTACTGTGCTCTTTATATTTCCATTGTTAGGTGTGCCTTTCACCTGTTCTCTCAATAGAGGGAAAAAAAACCTTTTAGTCATTAAGAAGTTGTGTGCACTGCATAGGCAGTGGGTTTCTCGATTTTTTTATAAATGTATATATTATTCCTTCTCTGTGACGTCCATTACAATGGGTCGGAGCATTCTAGATAGGTAGAGAAAGGTAGTTTAAGAAATGCCCTAGGATGGTATATCCTCTTGGCCCTGTGAGTCTTTGCCTAACTCTAGCTGTTGGCAGACAGTGTATTTATGTAAGTGTAGATCAGTGGTTTCCAAACTTTTTTGAATCACGGCACCCTAGAATATCAGAATATTTTTCACGGCACCCCTAGGCCAAAAATTTCTTATTGAGAAATTTAGAAAGAAATATTACATTAAGTCGATTGCGTTTATATGTCATCCTTAGGGTCAGTTGTGTGGTGAGGGACAATATTTGCTTCTGTTTGGCCACATATTTTATGACTGGCAGCCACCAGCACTGGTTTTGCCTATTATATTGACCATGAATTTTTAATTGGTCCTGGACCACCAACCCAGGGCACCCCTGCAGGTGTCCCGATGCACCCCAGGGAGCCACGGCACACAGTTTGGGAACCTCTGGTGTAGATCACCACCACTACTGGGAGGGTTCAGGAATGCACACTTTTGCTGCACGTCCAAGGACAGAGTGGGCTATCCCTAGTGCTACAGCTTTCTGTTTCAGGAGCAGTTCTGCTAGCTTAAAGTATTTTTATATCCCGTTTGTTACTGGAGACGCACATCAGGATGTCTGGTCAGGCTGGAGATTTGTCTTAAAAAGTAAGCAGCATGCATGCTACATGATCGTTTCACAAGTATGTGAGTAAATGTGATGGTGCAATCCAGAACACCTGCAAACTAAGCAGACCTGAAGGCTTTGCAGTAGTCTTCAAAAACTGATCAGAAAAGTGGCTGTTACTCCAGTTACTTTAGATCAAACTGCAATGGATTCTCCCTTCTACATTTCCTATACTGTAGCTCCAGCAGTGATCGTGCTGGGATAAAATTTCTGTGGGTACCAGGGACCCATCATTTATAAAATCTTGGGGCCCACTTCATTGTTTCTGGTTTCCATTATCAGTTGTCAGTATTAAATGGCCATCAGACCGCTCCACGTGCACTTTAAATACACTTGAGCCTTTCCGGGCACGATTCAATTAGAAGACAGTTGAATAGCGACGGGAATTACCTCCCAGGGCTATTCAATACAGCGCCCTGTGACATCCGACAATGATTTCTTATCGCACCCCCGGAGGGGTGCGGGCAGAAATCCGTCAAAAGTGCTGACGCAATGCTGATTTCTGCCCTTAACAAGGCAGAAACAGCGTCGCACTGGGCACTTAAGTCAAAGAATGCCAGTTCTACAAACACCCTGTTTAGTCGAGGAGAACGGGCATTCTCAGACTTACCACTGCACTGTATTGAATAGCCCTGGGAGCTAATTCCCAGTGCTATTCAATTGTCTTCGAATTTAATCGTGCCCTCTGTGTCCTTTAAGGTCCCACAGACCACCCCACATGGAATTAGATCACTCTACATACCACTAAAATTCCCATCCGCTCCCTCACTTGTCCTCGACATCCCCATCTATAGCAACATTACACATATATACAGTAAGGGAACTAGTGAGTGGTGGGCCAAGGTGCTAAAATGCTTTGGGTCCCCCATTCACATGCCGTCCCTCACCCATGCTAAGGAAAAACAAGACCGTATGTGAATGCACTCGGTGCTTATGGCTTTGCTCGCTCCACAGCAGCATTTTCCCATCATGCTTCTTGTGATCACCAAATGCACCCAGTGTCTAATTGACATTCCGCCTCCACAGCAGCGTGTTCCACACTACACCACTCCTGTACCCCGCACTACAGTACTGTACTAGATACCCCTACAGTATATACCAAACTACAGCACACATCCCCCATATGCTCAAACCCCCCCCCCCCCCTCCCCCCTCCATATGCACTGCACTAATCACTACAACTCCGCCACTACAAAAGTATCGAGCGACCCGGTATTCCAACTCTGGTAGCGAGCAGGGTTGAACACATGTCAACCCAGATTGCTGTGCTGTGTGAACGGGAAGCTGGGTTGATGTGACCAGTTTCCCGTTCACTCTGTTTGGACGGGCGGCACTTGGAGCTCGTGAACTCTAAGCGCCGCCCTCACTATGTCACCAACCTATATCCCGGTTTGGGGACAGCGGCGGTGAGGGGTCTGAGGTAGGCTGCACCCGTATCGGGCTCCTGGGTGCGACCCACCTTAGGCGGGCTGAAAGGGGGTATCAGTGTAGTAGTAGCCAAACCTCAGTAACCCCTACACCACAATTAAAACCACAGACACACAAAATAATGTATATAGTTCCTTCTAGCACTGGGGAGGGACGGGATCCAGCACTTCCTAAGATGATACAGGGAACACATTGTTGAGAGAGCATGGGAGGTGGTACAATGGAAAGTGGAGCTGAAGTATGGAAAATGCACACAGCTGCTAAATACAAAGCAGCAGGAAACCCCTCACCTGACAATGGAGGTCAGCTCTGGAACTCCTGCAGCACCAGGTCATCCAAAATGGTGGCCGCCGGCAGTTCTACCAGAAGCATTGAGTATTGACTATCCAGCAGCCACAGCGACTAGGAAACAGCCAGCAGGTCCAGGAGATGCAAGCCAGGGGCAGCAGTGGGCTGCAGAGACTTTGGCAGCAGGCAGTAGAGACTGGTAGGGTGCAGGTAACAAGCGCAAGTACAGACCACAGGTGACTTCGCAGAGACGACCCCCGGTAAAATCCCATATCTGTATGGGTAAAATCCTATATGTATTGCATATCTGTATCTACAGAGAGCAGACTGTGAGTGTCCTCAACGGCTGCATGCTTGTGGGGATGTCGGACCGGGCACCAGATTGAGCAGCACACATCTTTTAATTGAAAGGTGTGCGGCCTGCCACCTGTGGGCTGGCTTTTGCCGGGCACCCGGTCCTCTGCTCCTCCTGCTTGGAGCTGGCCGCCCTCCAGCCGTATTACCAGCAGCCGCGCTGCGTGAACTCAGACAGCCCCCTTTCCCCGCAGGAACACCCAGTCACCGGCCTGCCCCCATCAATTGGCCACTAAGGATTGGCTGCCGTGGAGTGCGTCCCTGGGGGGACACCTATTTTAGCAGTGTGAGTCCCCGTGTCTCAAAACAGCGTAAAATACGTGCTATGGCACGTTTTTGCAATCCCTGTCCAGTTTCTGAGATTCTGGATGACTGGGAATCCTTTCTAATTCATACGTCGGTCCTTTGGACTAACACCATCTCTTAGAATTTTCTCACAGAAGTACTAAGAACACTGAACTAGGGTCAACAGTGTCACATCCATGCATCCAAATGAACTGGAATAAACCGCGTAAAGAGGCTTTTCCCGTGCAAACTAATAGGGGCCCATTTAAGGCACCCAAAAGCCCTAGACAGATTTCTGCTCACACCCCATGAAAACATGGAAATTGACAGCAGAAAAGAACCACTTGGCCTATCTAGTCTGCCCTTAGATAGAGATAAGATAGCATACTTCCCAACATGACCCTTTCCAGGAAGGACAGAATGCTCTGCACCTGGACTAACCTCATAATTTGATTGCCATCACCTGTGCTGAAGCACCTTTCTTCTCCATTAACCTGTTCAAAACAGATGCAGACAATCATAAATTAAGAGAAGTCCAGAAGCAGAGCATATTGTCCCTCCTGGAAAGGGTCATGTTGGGAGATGTCGTCTAGATATGAGAGAGATAAATATCCGCTAGATCGGTGGTTCCCACACTGTCCTCAAGGACCCCTGGTTCATGTTTTCCAGGTTACCTAGCAGTTGCACAGGTGTATTCATTACTCACTGACACGTTTTAAAAGAAATTATTCTTTTAGTCTTTTACTTGTGATTCACTCAGGAGACCTGGAAAACATTAACTGTTGGGGGGTCTTTGAGGACCGAGCTTGGAAACCACTGAGCTAGATATTCGTTCCACCAGTGAGCTGCTGAGCTATCTTGGAGATTTCATCTGTTAGAGATGTAACAAGCGAAAGCATTTGTCGCCTACAGATATTTTTCTATGGCTGACAAGTATAGACAGGGGTCTCATTAGATGCTAGCAGGATGTAGGCTTAAAAAACTGCCATTGTAGTATTTCTCTAGCATCCATAAGGGATATTTGGGGGAAACTAGTACGATGGGGTATAGACAAGGTCCAAAGGAGCCAGTGCACTTAAAATTTCTTCAACTGGGTGTGCTGGCTCCTCCCCTCTATGCCCACTCCCACAGGCAGTTTAGAAAAAAGTGCCCTCAGGAGAGGATGCACATCTCTGCAGCTCCAGAGTTTTCTTCAATTTCATTCAAAACTTCTTTATTTTTGGTATGCTGTCTGGGCAACAGCATACCTGCGCCGGGGGTGGGGTGGGGTCACCAGCCTTGCAAGGTGCAGAGCTGCTTCTCCGCTGCAGGGCCACCCGAGGGGCTTTGTTCAACGAGGCACTGCACCTTGGCTGTCACAGCCGCAGCACACCGCACACCCCTAATGCTGCCTGAAGGTGACATCGGTGGTGAGTACACACCGGAGACCCCGCTAGGGAGGTCCCCGGTTCAAAGTTTGGCTGACCACGGGTGCAGCGTACGGAACCCTCCCTGGGGGTCCCGCTAGGGTCCCCCGTGTGTACACTGGCACAAAACTGCTTAACTAAGCACTTGTGTGAGGTTTTAAGCTTATTTGGAGACTTTGCCAGTATAACTAATATGTATAGCTGCGGTGCCATTGGAGGGGGGCGGAGGTTCCTCAGAGTGGTACCAGCTGCATTTTGGCGCCTTCCTCGGCTTACAGCAGCCATCAACAGCACACACTCAGCGCTTCCTGCCTCACAGACACGCTGGAAACTGGTACAGGGTGTAGCTAAGGGGAAGAGCCGCTTGTGTACACTATTCTGAGCCTGTTTAGGACTGTATTTGTTAGTGTTGCTGATATTTACAGAGCTGACAGTCTCATTGGGACTGTGCAGCTCGGGGTGTGCTGGTATTCTCCCTCTCTGTCTCCTCTCACATACAGTAGGGCAGGCTTGCATTATAACTGTCTGTGTGTTGGTGTATGTTTTTGTACTTACTGCACAGCTTGGGCTTACCCATATTTGACAGTATCTGTCACACCAGATTCTCTCCATTATCTACTGACTCTTTCCTGTGAGCAATGCAGTCAGTCTTCACAAATTAGTGAAGAGGTTGGGGGAGAGGGTACAGCGCCCCACTGGTTAGGGTCTCTTAAAACTGGGATGTCGGATATGTCATCCCAGCTCACTGTTAATGTGCAGAAAACTCAGCTACTGCAACAAGCTGTTGCAGATTTAGCTGCTAGGGCTGATGCATAGCCCCCCATCTCTCTCATACAGGTCCCCAGAAGCATGGTTTACCTGCTCTGCTCTCTGATCCAGATGATGATATATAAGATGATGGGGATGACCTGGATCCTGTTAGTGGGGATCCCGATTCTACTCGGGGTATTGAACCCCTCATTTTGGCTATAAGGGATGTTACAGCTCCCTCTAGAGCAGGGCTGGCCAAACCAGTCCTCGAGATCTACCAACAGTTCACATTTTCCAGGCCACCTAGCTGGTGCTCAGGTGTAATCATTACTAATTAAGATGTGCTGCATTCATTCCTAACTGACGGTTCTACAGATCTCCAGAAGGCCTGGAAAACATGAACTGTTGGTAGATCTCGAGGACCGGTTTGGCCAGCCCTGCTCTAGAGGATGCTGCTTCACAGCAGTCTTTTTTTTCTTTGCACAAAACAAGCCCAATGTCACTTTCCCTGAATCTCCAGAGTTAGATGACTTATTCAAACAGCCCTGGAAAAATCCAGTCAAAAAATTCCAAGTGTCCAAAAAGTGTTTGCCCCTCAAGGTAGAAAATTTTGTGAGGAACCCCCTGGGGTGGATGTCTGTCTCTCGCCTGTCTAAGAAGGCAGTGCTGCCTGCGCTGGGCTCCTTTACTTTGAAGGATCCTGGGGATAGAAAGATAGACGACCCTAAAATCTATATACACTGCAGCAGGCCTTTCACAAAGACCGGTCATTGCGGGTTGCTGGGTGACCCATGCCATTTGCTCTTGGGCCGCGCAAATTCAGGGGGACCTCTCGGGGATATGCCCTTAGTTACCATGGTAACCCTCCTGAAGCACATTCAGGACACTACCCATGTCCTCTGTGATTCCCTCAAGGAGATAGGTAACATAAATGCTTGGACGTCGGCCATGGCGGTGTCGGCGCACAGAGCCTTGTGGTTGCGTCAGTGGATTGCGAAACGGAGAATACAAACGTAATGTGGAGTCCCTCCCCTTTTCTGGGGAATGGCTTTTTTGGGTTGAGTTGGATGCATGATTTCCAAGGTTACTGCTGGGAAATCCACGTTTCTCCCTTCTAGGGCCCCGCCGGTGAGACGCTCTTATTCGGGACCATCTGTCCAGTACGTTCGGTCTCGCACATTTCACTCGAAGTGCCTCCAATGCAGCTAGAGGCACAAGAGGTAGTCCAGAAAATCTGCAAGTAGCAGTTCTCAGGAACAGTCCACTCCAACCGCGTCTGGGAGACCTCCTGCCAGGATGCCTGGGTCAGGGAACTCGTTTCTCACGGCTACAAGCTGGAGTTCGACAGTACTCTTTCCCCCCAACATTTTTTCAAATCAAGCATACCAGCTTTGGAGGATATGCAAGTTACGTTACAACAGGCAATCCGAAAGTTGGTCCAGTCCCACGTCATTGTTACAGTACCACTACTGCAACGCGGCAAGGGGTTTTACTCAAACCTGTTTGTGGTGCCGAAGCCGGACGGTTCGGTCAGACCCATTCTGAATCTGAAATCCTTGAATCCTTATTTGAGGGTGTTTAAGTTCAAAATGGAATTCCTGCGAGCAGTGATTGCGGGCCTGGAGGAACGGGAATTTATGGTCTCCTTGGATATCAAGGACGCCTATCCATATTTCGATTTGGCCTCATCAGGCGTACCTGCGGTTTGCCCTGCTGGACGATCACTTCCAATTCCAGGCACTGCCCTTCGGCCTGTCAACAGCCCGAGGGTATTCACGAAGGTGATGGCGGAGATGATGCTTCAACTCCGGGATCCAAGGGATCAATGTGGTCCCTTATCTGGAAGATCTTCTGATAAAGGCAAGATCCAAGGAGCTTTTGTTGCTACATATCGACCGCACCATCCGTCTTCTGTCCGACCATGGGTGGATCCTCCAACTTACAGAAGTACCACCTGGAGCCAACTCAGAGGCTCCTGTTCCTGGGGATGTTGCTGGATACTGTGGCCCAGAAGGTGTTTCTACCAGAGGACAAGGCGACAACACTTCAGGAGATGGTGCGCCTCCCTACTCGAGTGTCCGTACATCTCTGCATAAGATTGTTGGGTAAGATGGTTGCCTCATACAGGGCAATCCAGTATGGGAGTTTCCATGCCAGAACGTTTCAGTTGGATCTCCTGAGCGAATGGTCCGGATCACATCTCCAGATGCACCAGATGATTCAGCTGTCACCTCAGGCCAGGATTTCCCTCCAGTGGTGGCATAGTCCTCCAGTCTCCCGGAGGGCAGGAGTTTTGGAATCCAGGATTGGACCCTCCTCACGACGGATGCAAGTCTGAGAGGATGGGGAGCTGTCACCCAAGGGGCGCAGTTCCAGGGCAGGTGGTCAGCCCACGAAAGCCTCCTTCCAATCAACATTCTGGAACTTCGGGCGATCTACAATGCTCTACTTCAAGCCTCTCCTTTGCTCAAGGTTCACGTGATCCAGGTACAGTCGGACAATGCCACGGAGGTGGCATATATCAATTGACGAGGGACAAAAAACAGAGCTTGCATGCGAGAGGTGTCAAAGATACTCCTCTGGGCGGAAAGAAATGCAAGAGCCATGTCGGCAATCTTCATTCCGGGTGTGGGCAACGATCTCCACCCGGGGGAGTGGAGACTCAACCATCTGGTGTTCCAGCAGATCATTGACCGGTGGGGTTGCCCGCAAATAGACATGATGGCTTTTTGTCTCGACAAGAAACTTCCCTGGTATTGCTCGCGGACCAGGGACCCTCAGGATAGTGCCGTGGACGCATTGGCGTCGCCTTGGCTGTACCGGCTGGTCTACCTGTTTTCTTCGATCCCATTGCTCCCAAGAGGGCTAAAGCGAATCTGGAATCAAGGTGTCCAGGCAATTCTAATTGCCGCAGATTGGCCTCGGAGGGCGTGGTACGTGGATCTTCTGGACATGTCTGTCCAAGACCCTTGTCCTCTACCACTCGGGAGCGATCTTCAACAAGGACCGTTCATCTTCCCGGACTTGCGGCGTCTTCGTTTGACGGCATGGAGATTGAGCGGAACATCCTAGCTCGCAAGGGCCTTTCCAAGAAGGTTATTGCAACCATAGTTCAGGCCAGGAAACCTGTGACGTCAAAACACTATCATCATATCTGGAGGAGATATGTCTCTTGGTGCGAGGAATACACTTATCCGCCTGCAGAGTTTCACTTGGGACGTTTTCTGCAGGCTGGTGTGGATAAGGGCTTACGTCTGGGTTCCATTAAGGTCCAGATTTCAGCTCTCTCCATTTTCTTTCTGAAGAATTTGGCAGTGTTGCCAGAAGTTCAGACCTTGCAAGGGGTACTCCACATACGACCTCCCTTTTGTGCCACCTACGGCACCCTGGGATTTGGATGTAGTGTTTGAAATTTCTACAGTCCTCCTGGTTTGAACCTCTAATGACGGTGGAAGACTGTGATGTTACTGGCCCTGGCTTCTGCTCAACGTGTGTCAGAATTAGGGGCCTAATTGTGTAAAAGTCCCTAATTGGTCTTTTACGAGGACAGAGCGGAGCTCTGGACTAGACAGCAGTTCCTGCCGAAAGTTGTCTCCGCATTTCAACCTATTGTGGTTCCGTCCAGTTCTGATGCTTCTGCTTCTCTGGAGGCATTGGATGCTGTGCGTGCCTTGAAGATATATGTCAAGCGTACAGCTCGGATCAGAAAGACGTTTTCCTTGTTCGTGCTTTATGATGCGCAGAAGGTGGTTTGCCCTGCTTCAAAGCAGTCCATTGCTCGTTGGATTAGGTTTACTATCCAACAGGCCTATGTGTCGGCAGCCTTACCAGTTCCTAAGTCTCTAAAGGCCCACTCTACTAGATCAGTGGGCTCTTCCTGAGGGGCTGCCTGTGGCGTCTCGGTCTTGCAACTATGCCGAGCTGCTACCTGGTCGGGGAAGAACACTTTTGTGAAGTTCTACAAGTTTGATACCCTGGCCAAAGAGGATACCCAGTTTGGGCAGGTGGTGCTGCTTGGAAGCTTTGGGACGTCCCCATCGTACTAGTTTCCCCGCAATATCCCTTATGGATACTTGAGAAAATAGGATTTTGGTTACCTACTGGTAAATCCTTTTCTCGTAGTGCATAAGGGATATTTTGCGCTAGCCTCAGTGCGTTGACGTTTATGCAGGTTCTTGTTCTATAGTTGCCTGTTCAGTTGTTGTTACCAGTTATGTTTGTGGTTTGTAAATCTCACCACCCTTTTTTACCATGTTCCTTCTCTCATATGTCCTTTCTCCTTCAGGCATGTTTTTACCTATAACTGCCTGTGGGAGGGATCATAGAGGGGAGGAGCCAGCACAACCAGTGGAAGAAATTTAAAGTGCACTGGCTCCTTTGGACCCTGTCTATATCCCATCATACTAGTTTCCCCCAATATCCCTTATGGACTACGAGAAAAGGATTTACCGGTAGGTATTAAAATCCTATTTTTATTTATTTATTTTTCCTACATGCTCTGCCGAGATGTCATTTCTTCAGAGCTGGCCAGTGAGCGTTAACTACTGTCAAGATGTCTTTATCTGCCACTCCATACGTGGGCAGTGAGACCTCATACACACTTAGTTGTAAGCTGAAAGGAAGCCTTTTGGAACATTTTTTTTTCTCTGACTTGATGAGCTCAAGGATTCTTGACCCCCAGTATTTCACTCAGATCTTTGAGCTGAGTGTGGACTGGAGGACATAAAAACGGCATAGGGTAGTTACTGAACGAGTAACAGTCAAGAGGTTGTCACACATTTAAGGTTCCAGGCCCCCTTACCTGACCCGGTGAAGCAACCTCACGCCCATTGGTGCTGCTTCTGGCGCAGGAGACATGCCTGAGCTTCATGCTTGTAAACCAGCTGGGTGTTGGGTGTCCATCCCACAGTCATCTCCTGCGCTGTTGGAGTATGGGTGCTGCCATCTTGGCAAGTATTGCCTGACTAACTACCAACCAGAGTCCACTGCATGCACACATAATCGCTGAGCCTATCTGGGACATTAATGCTCTATTTAAACCAGCTGTTGCAGTGACCTTACTACCATAACTACTACTCTCCGGAGACCTGCTTCCTTGCTCCTGGCAATGTACCTACACATCTATTCCAGAAGGACAACAGATGGTTCATCAAATGTATCCACACTGTCCAGTTCCTCCAAGGAGACAAAATATAGATTCTCTTTTTCTCTAACGTCCTAGTGGATGCTGGGAACTCCGTAAGGACCATGGGGAATAGCGGGCTCCGAAGGAGGCTGGGCACTCTAGAAAGATCTTAGACTACCTGGTGTGCACTGGCTCCTCCCACTATGACCCTCCTCCAAGCCTCAGTTAGATTTCGTGCCCGGCCGAGGTTGGATGCACACTAGGGGCTCTCCTGAGCTCTTAGAAAGTTATAGTCTTAGAATTTGTTTTTTTCAGTGAGACCTGCTGGCAACAGGCTCACTGCAGCGAGGGACTAAGGGGAGAAGAAGCGAACTCGCCTGCTTGCAGCCGGATTGGGCTTCTTAGGCTACTGGACACCATTAGCTCCAGAGGTATCGACCGCAGGCCCAGCCTTGATGTTCGGTCCCGGAGCCGCGCCGCCGTCCCCCTTACAGAGCCAGAAGCAGGAAGATGGTCCGGAAAATCGGCGGCATGAAGACATCCTGTCTTCACCAAGGTAGCGCACAGCACTGCAGCTGTGCGCCATTGCTCCTCATACACACTTCACACTCCGGTCACTGAGGGTGCAGGGCGCTGGGGGGGGCGCCCTGAGGCAGCAATAAAAACACCTTGGCTGGCTAAAATACCTCAATATATAGCCCCTGGGGCTATATATGAGGTAAATACCCCTGCCAGAATCCCAAAAAAAGCGGGAGAATAGGCCGCGAAAAAGGGGCGGAGCCTATCTCCTCAGCACACTGGCGCCATTTTTCCCTCACAGCTCGGCTGGAAGGAAGCTCCCTGGCTCTTCCCTGCATTTCTACAGTACAGTAAGAGGGAAAAGAGAGGGGAGGCACTAAATTGGCACTGTATACAGTATAAGCAGCTATTAGGGACATAACTCCGTTAGTCCCTGTATATATATAGCGCTCTGGTGTGTGCTGGCATACTCTTACTCTGTCCCCCCAAAGGGCTTTTGTGGGTCCTGTCCTCTATTTGAGCATTCCCTGTGTGTGTGGAGTGTGTCGGTACGGCTGTGTCGACATGTTTGAGGAGGATAATGATGTGGAGGGGGAGCAGATGCCTTTAGCAGAGATGTCACCCCCTGCGGGGCAGACACCTGAGTGGATGATGGTATGGCAAGAAATGAGTGCACGTATAGACTCCTTACATAAAAAATTTGCCGACATGCCGACTGTGGGACAGCCGAGTCTTCAGCTCGTGCCTGTCCAAGGGTCTCAAAAGTCATCAGGGGCTCTAAAACGCCCGTTATCTCAGGTGGCACAAGTAGATGTCGACACGGATACTGACGCCAGTGTCGACGACGATGAGTCAAATTTAATGCCCGTTAAGGCCATTCGCTGCATGATTGAGGCAATGAAAGAGGTGTTAAATATTTCTGATTTACATCCAGGTACCACAAAAAAGGGTATTATGTTTGGGGAGAAAAAACTACCTGTAGTTTTTCCCCCGTCAGATGAATTAAATGAAGTGTGTGAAGAAGCGTGGGCTTCCCCTGATAAGAAATTGGTGATTCCTAAGAAATTACTAATGGCGTTCCCTTTCCCGCCAGAGGATAGGTTACGTTGGGAAACACCCCCGAGGGTGGATAAAGCGCTCACACGTTTGTCAAAAAAGGTGGCACTACCGTCCCAGGATACGGCCGCCCTTAAGGAACCTGCTGATAGAAGGCAGGAGGCGATCCTGAAGTCTGTATATACACACTCAGGCATTATACTCAGACCAGCAATTGCGTCAGCTTGGATGTGCAGTGCTGCCGCTGCATGGTCAGATAACCTGTCAGAAAATATTGACACACTAGACAGAGACACGATCCTGTTAACAATTGACCATATAAAAGACTCAGTCTTATACATGAGAGATGCACAGAGGGAAATCTGCCGGCTGGTATCTAAAGTAAGTGCACTATCTATCTCTGCTAGGAGATGCTTATGGACTCGCTAGTGGACTGGAGATGCAGATTCCAAAAGGCACATGGAAGTTTTGCCTTATAAAGGGGAGGAATTATTTGGGGATGGTCTCTCCGACCTAGTTTCCACAGCAACGTCTGGGAAGTCAGCATTTTTACCCCATGTCCCCTCACAGCCTAAGAAGGCGCCATTTTATCAGGTTCAGTCCTTTCGATCCCAGAAAAACAAGCGGGGAAAAGGAGGGTCTTTTCTGTCAAGAGGCAGAGGCAGGGGAAAAAGGCTGCAGCAAACAGCAGGTTCCCAGGAACAAAAGTCCTCCCCCGCTTCCTCTTCCAAGTCCGCCGCATGACGGTGGGGCTTCACAAGCGGAGCCAGGTACGGTGGGGGCCCGCCTCAGGAATTTCAGCGATCAGTGGGTTCGCTCACAGGTGGATCCCTGGATCCTTCAAATAGTATCTCAGGGATACAGGCTGGAATTCGAGGCGATTCCACCCCGCCGTTTCCTAAAATCCGCCTTGCCGATTGCTCCCTCAGACAGGGAGGCAGTGCTAGCGGCAATTCACAAGCTGTATTCCCAGCAGGTGATAATCAAGGTACCCCTACTTCAACAAGGCCGGGGTTACTATTCCACACTATTTGTGGTACCGAAACCGGACGGTTCGGTGAGACCCATTTTAAATTTGAAGTCCTTGAACACATACATAAAAAAATTCAAGTTCAAGATGGAATCGCTCAGGGCGGTTATTGCAAGCCTGGACGAGGGGGATTACATGGTATCCCTGGACATCAAGGATGCTTACCTGCATGTCCCCATTTACAATTCTCACCAGGAGTACCTCAGATTTGTGGTACAGGATTGCCATTACCAATTCCAGACGCTGCCGTTTGGACTCTCCACGGCACCGAGGGTATTTACCAAGGTTATGGCGGAAATGATGATACTCCTTCGAAAAAAGGGAGTTTTAATTATCCCATACTTGGACGATCTCCTAATAAAGGCACGATCCAAGGAACAGTTGTTAGTGGGAGTAGCACTATCTCAGGAAGTGCTGAGCCAGCACGGTTGGATTCTGAATATCCCAAAGTCACAGCTGGTCCCCACGACACGTCTAATGTTCCTGGGAATGATTCTGGACACGGCCCAGAAAAAAGTGTTTCTCCCGGAGGAGAAAGCCAGGGAGTTGTCTTCTCTAGTCAGAGACCTCCTAAAACCAAAACAGGTATCGGTGCATCACTGCACGCGGGTCCTGGGAAAGATGGTAGCTTCTTACGAAGCAATTCCATTCGGCAGGTTCCATGCCAGAATCTTTCAGTGGAACCTGTTGGACAAGTGGTCCGGATCGCATCTTCAGATACATCGTTTAATAACCCTGTCTCCACGAACCAGGGTGTCTCTTCTGTGCTGGCTGAACAGTGCTCATCTTCTGGAGGGCCGCAGATTCGGCATACAGGACTGGGTCCTGGTGACCACGGATGCCAGCCTACGAGGCTGGGGGGCAGTCACAAAGGGAAGAAATTTCCAGGGACTATGGTCAAGTCAGGAGACTGCCCTTCACATAAATATTCTGGAACTAAGGGCCATTTACAATGCCCTAAGTCAAGCAAAATCCCTGCTCCTACACCAGCCGGTGCTGATCCAGTCAGACAACATCACGGCAGTCGCCCATGTGAATCGACAGGGCGGCACAAGAAGCAGGACGGCGATGGCAGAAGCCACAAAAATTCTCCGATGGGCGGAGAATCATGTACTAGCACGGTCAGCAGTGTTCATCCCGGGAGTGGACAACTGGGAAGCAGACTTTCTCAGCAGGCACGACCTCCACCCGGGAGAGTGGGGACTTCATCCAGAAGTCTTCCAAATGATTGTAAATCAATGGGGTCGTCCACAGGTGGACATGATGGCGTCCCGCATAAACAAAAAACTAGAGAAGTATTGCGCCAGGTCAAGAGACCCTCAGGCGATAGCGGTGGACGCCCTAGTGACACCGTGGGTGTACCGGTCAGTGTATGTGTTCCCTCCTCTACCTCTCATACCAAAGGTACTGAGAATAATAAGAAAGCGAGGAGTAAACACAATTCTCGTGGTTCCGGATTGGCCAAGAAGAGCGTGGTACCCGGAACTTCAAGAGATGATCTCAGAGGACCCTTGGTCCCTGCCGCTCAGACAGGACCTGCTACAGCAGGGCCCCTGTCTGTTCCAAGACTTACCGCGGCTGCGTTTGACGGCATGGCGGTTGAACGCCGGATCCTGAAGGAAAAGGGCATTCCGGAGGAAGTCATTCCTACGCTTATTAAAGCCAGGAAAGATGTTACGGCAAAACATTATCACCGCATATGGCGGAAATATGTTGCATGGTGCGAGGCCAAAAAGGCCCCAACAGAGGAATTTCAACTGGGTCGATTTCTGCATTTCCTGCAAGCAGGAGTGAATATGGGCCTAAAACTAGGCTCCATTAAAGTACAGATCTCGGCTCTGTCGATTTTCTTTCAATTGGAACTAGCTTCAGTACCTGAAGTTCAGACATTTGTGAAAGGAGTGCTACATATTCAGCCCCCATTTGTGCCTCCTGTGGCACCGTGGGATCTCAACGTGATGTTGAATTTCTTGAAATCACATTGGTTTGAGCCACTAAAAACCGTGGATCTGAAATATCTCACGTGGAAAGTGGTCATGTTATTGGCCCTGGCATCAGCCAGGCGAGTGTCAGAATTGGCGGCTTTATCATGTAAAAGCCCTTATCTGATTTTTCATATGGATAGGGCAGAATTGAGGACTCGTCCCCAGTTTCTCCCTAAGGTGGTGTCAGCGTTTCACCTGAACCAGCCTATTGTGGTGCCGGGTGGTCTTCTGTTTGCCGGCGGTCGGGCTCCCGGCGCTCAGTATACCGGCGCCGGGAGCCCGACAGCCGGAATACCGACAATTATTTTCCCTCGTGGGGGTCCACGACCCCCATAGAGGGAGAATAAAATAGTGTGGCGCGCGTAGCGCGCCACTGTGCCCGTAGCGTGGCGAGCGCAGCGAGCCCGCAAGGGGCTCATTTGCGCTCGCCAAGCTGTCGGTAAGCCGGCGGTCGGGCTCCCGGCGCCGGGATGCTGGTCGCCGGGAGCCCGACCGCCGGCCAGCCGTAGTGAACCCGTGGTGCCTGCGGCTACTAAGGATTTGGAGGACTCCTAATTGCTAGACGTTGTCAGGGCCCTGAAAATATATGTTTCCAGGACGGCTGGAGTCAGAAAATCTGACTCGCTGTTTATCCTATATGCACCCAACAAGCTGGGTGCTCCTGCTTCTAAGCAGACTATTGCTCGTTGGATTTGTAGTACAATTCAGCTTGCACATACTGTGGCAGGCCTGCCACAGCCTAAATCTGTCAATGCCCATTCCACAAGGAAGGTGGGCTCATCTTGGGCGGCTGCCCGAGGGGTCTCGGCTTTACAACTTTGCCGAGCAGCTACTTGGTCAGGGGCAAACACGTTTGCAAAATTCTATAAATTTGATACCCTGGCTGAGGAGGACCTGGAGTTCTCTCATTCGGTGCTGCAGAGTCATCCGCGCACTCCCGCCCGTTTGGGAGCTTTGGTATAATCCCCATGGTCCTTACGGAGTTCCCAGCATCCACTAGGACGTTAGAGAAAATAAGAATTTACTCACCGGTAATTCTGTTTCTCGTAGTCCGTAGTGGATGCTGGGCGCCCATCCCAAGTGCGGTCTATCTGCAATACTTGTACATAGTTATTGTTAACTAATCGGGTTATTGTTGAGCCATCTGTTGAGAGGCTCTATCGTTTCATACTGTTAACTGTGTTTCATATCACGAGTTGTTCGGTGTGATTGGTGTGGCTGGTATGAGTCTTACCCGGGATTCAAAATCCTTCCTTATTGTGTACGCTCGTCCGGGCACAGTACCTAACTGAGGCTTGGAGGAGGGTCATAGTGGGAGGAGCCAGTGCACACCAGGTAGTCTAAGATCTTTCTAGAGTGCCCAGCCTCCTTCGGAGCCCGCTATTCCCCATGGTCCTTACGGAGTTCCCAGCATCCACTACGGACTACGAGGAACAGAATTACCGGTGAGTAAATTCTTATTTTTTTCTTTAGCCCGGTAAGACACTTCTGACATTTGTTGTTCAGGAGCAGCTTGACAAGAGGAATACGACGTTTGAAGCCCATGTTCAGGATCAGTCTGTGTGTGGTGGCTCTTGATGCACGAACTCCAGCCTCAGTCCACTCCTTGTGGAGCTCCCCCACACTTTTGAATGGCCTTTTCCTGACGAGAAAAAAGAACTGATCTGTTGGTTAGTGGTCCAAAGTCCTCTTTTCTGATGAGAGCAAATTTTGCATCTCATTTGGAAACCAAGGTCCCAGAGTATGTAGGAAGAATGGAGAGGCACACAATCCAAGATGCTTGAAGTCCAGTGTGAAGTTTCCACAGTCTGTGTTGATTTAGGGAGCCATGTCATCTGCTGGTGTTAGTCCACTGTGCTTTATTAAGTGCAGAGTCAACACAGCCATCTACCAGGACATTTCAAAACACTTCATGCTTCCTTCAGCAGACAAGCTTTATGGAGATGCTGACTTTCATTTTCCGGCAGCACTTGGCACCTGCCCACACTGCCAAAAGTACCAAAGCCTGGTTCAATGACCGTGGGATTACTGTGCTGGATTAGCCAGCAAATTCTCCTGACCTGAACCCTATAGAGAATCTATGGGGCATTGCTAAGAGAACGATGAGACATGAGATCGAATAATGCAGAAGAGCTGAAGGCCGCTATTGAAGCATCCTGGTCCATAACACCCCAGCAGTGCCACAGACTGATAGAATCCATGCCACACCGCATTGAAGCAGTAATTCATGCAAAAGGGGCCCAAACCAAGTACGGAGTACATATGCATGATTATACTTTTCAGAGGGCCAACATTTCTGTATTTAAAATCCCCTACTGAAATAAATGATCTTTCTCTAACGTCCTAGAGGATGCTGGGACTCCGTAATGACCATGGGGAATAGACGGGCTCCGCAGGAGGCATGGGCACTTTAAGATAGACTTTGGACTCTGGGTGTGCACTGGCTCCTCCCTCTATGCCCCTCCTCCAGACCCCAGTTTTAGACTGTGCCCAGAGGAGAATGTGTGCACTGCAGGGAGCTCTCCTGAGTTTCCTGCTTAGAAAGCATTTTTGTTAGGATTTTTTCTCTTTTTCAGGGAGCACTGCTGGCAACAGGCTCCCTGCATCGAGGGACTGAGGAGAGAGGAGCAGACCTACTAAAATGATAGGCTCTGCTTCCTCGGCTACTGGACACCATTAGCTCCAGAGGGAGTGAACACAGGTTCGTCCTGGGCGTTCACCCCAGAGCCGCGCCGCCGTTCTCCTCACAGAGCCAGAAGAAACGAAAACAGAAGACGTCTCGGGCGGCAGAAGCCTTCGGTGCTTCACTGAGGTAACGCACAGCACCGCAGCTGTGCGTCATTGCTCCCATACACCTCACACACTCCGGTCACTGTAAGGGTGCAAGGCGCAGGGGGGGCGCCCTGGGCAGCAATAAAACACCTCTCGTATGGCAAAAGTCTATATACATGTACAGGTGGGCACTGTACATGTATATAAAAGAGCCCCCGCCATTTTTTAGTAAGTTTGAGCGGGACAGAAGCCCACCGCTGAGGGCTTCTCCCTCAGCACTCGCCAGCGCCATTTTCTCTCCACAGCACCGTTGAGGAAGCTCCCCGGACTCTCCCCTGCTTGACACACGGTGGAAGGGGGTTTTAAAGTAGAGGGGGGGCACATTATTGGCATTTATACATTAAGCAGCGCTACTGGGTAAACAATCTGTGTTTTTCTCCAGGGTTATATAGCGCTGGGTTGTGTGCTGGCATACTCTCTGTCTCTCCAAGGGGCCTCAGGGGGAACCTGTCTTCAGAAAAGAGATTCCCTGTGTGTGTGAAGTGTGTCTGTACGTGTGTGTCGACATGTTTGACGAGGAAGGCCCACCTAAGGAGGAGGGGGAGTGCATGATGGTCAGGTTGCCGTCGGCAACGCCGACACCTGACTGGGTGGATATGTGGAATGTCTTGAATGCAAATGTAAATTTACTGCATAAACGATTAGACAAGGCTGAAGCTAGGGATCAGTCAGGTAGTCAGACCATGCCTGTCCCTGTGGCACCAGGACCTTCGGGGTCTCAAAAACGCACCATATCCCAGATCACTGACAGATACCGACACAGATACTGACTCTAGTGTCGACTATGAGGATGCAAAATTACAGCCAAAGGTGGCGAAAGGTATTAGTTACATGATTATTGCCATTAAAGAGGTTTTGCATATCACTGAGGAACCCCCTGTCCCTGACACAAGGGTACACACGTATAAAGGGAAAAAGCCTGAGGTCACTTTTCCGTCCTCATTTGAACTAAGCGACTTGTGCGAAAAGGCTTGGGAATCTCCAGATAGGAGACTACAAGTTCCCAAAAAGATTCTTATGGCGTATCCCTTTCCACAAAAGGACAGGATACGATGGGAATCTTCGCCGAAGGTAGACAAGGCGCTGACACGCTTATCCAAGAAGGTGGCACTGCCTTCTCAGGATACAGCTTCCCTCAAGGATCCTGCTGATCGTAAGCAGGAGGTTACCATGAAGCACATTTACACACATTCCGGTACTATCGTTAGACCGGCTATGGCATCGGCCTGGGTGTGTAGTGCTGTTGCAGCGTGGACAGAGTCCTTATCTACGGAACTTGACACCCTAGATAAGTATACCATTCTAATGACCGTAGAGCATATCAAAGATGCTGCTTTATATATGAGGGATGCTCAAAGAGACATTTGTTTACTAAGCTCCAGAATAAATGCTATGTCTATTTCTGCTAGGCGACTCCTGTGGACCCGACAGTGGACGGGGGATGCCGACTCAAAGCGGCATATGGAGTCGTTGCCTTACAAGGGGGAGGAGTTGTTTGGAGAAGGCCTCTCGGACCTTGTTTCTACTGCTGCGGACGGTAAATCGAATTTCTTACCTAATGTCCCCCCGCAGCATACTAAAAAGGCACCTCATTATCAAATGCAGTCCTTTCGTTCCAATAAAAGCAAGAAGGTACGGGGATCGTCCTTCCTTGCCAGAGGAAAAGGCAAGGGAAAAAAGTTGCATGCAGCTAGTTCCCAGGAGCAGAAGTCCTCCCCTACATCTGCAAAGTCCACCGCATGACGCTGGGGCTTCCCGGGGGGAAGTCAGCTCAAGTGGGGGCACGTCTTCGATTTTTCAGACAGGTCTGGGTTCACTCACAGGTGGATCCCTGGGCTATAGAGATTGTTTCTCAGGGATACAGGCTGGAATTCGAAGACGTGCCTCCTCGCCGGTTTTTCAAATCGGCTCTGCCGGCTTCCCCGTCAGAGAGGGAGTTAGTGTTGACTGCAATTCAAAAATTGTATCTTCAACAGGTGATAGTCAAAGTTCCTCTTCTCCAGCAAGGAAAGGGGTATTACTTAACCCTGTTTGTGGTCCCGAAACCGGATGGTTCGGTCAGGCCCATTTTGAATCTAAAATTCCTGAACTTGTACTTGAAAAAGTTCAAGATGGAATCGCTCAGAGCGGTCATCACCAGCCTGGAGGGGGGGGATTGGATGGTGTCCCTGGACATAAAGGATGCATACCTTCATGTTCCGATTTTCCCTCCTCACCAGGCGTTCCTGAGATTTGCAGTACAGGACTGTCATTACCAATTTCAGAAGTTGCCGTTTGGCCTTTCCACAGCCCCGAGAATTTTCACCAAGGTAATGGCGGAAATTATGGTGCTCCTGCGCAAGCAGGGTGTCACAATTATCCCATACTTGGACGATCTCCTCATAAAGGCGAGATCTCGGGAGAAGTTGCTGGACAGCGTGTCGCTGTCGGTGAGGATGTTGCAGGGGCACGGCTGGATTCTCAATATACCGAAGTCCCAGCTAGTCCCTACAACGCGCCTGACCTTTCTGGGTCTGATTCTAGACACAGACCAGAAAAAGGTTTTTCTTCCGATGGAAAAGGCTCAGGAGCTCATAGCCCTGGTCAGGAACCTATTAAAGCTAAAAAAGGTTTCAGTGCATCACTGCACGCGTGTCCTGGGGAAGATGGTGGCATCGTACGAGGCCATCCCCTTCGGAAGGTTCCATGCGAGGACCTTTCAATGGGATCTACTGGACAAATGGTCCGGGTCCCATTTACAAATGCATCAAAGGATCACTCTGTCTCCTAGAGCCAGGGTATCTCTCCTGTGGTGGCTGCACAGTGCTCACCTCCTAGAAGGCCGCAGGTTCGGAATTCAGGACTGGATCCTGGTGACCACGGACGCAAGCCTCCGAGGTTGGGGAGCAGTCACACTGGGAAGAAATTTCCAAGGTCTCTGGTCGGATCTAGAGACTTGTCTCCACATCAACGTCCTGGAGTTGAGGGCCATATACAACGCCCTACGCCAGGCGGAGGCATTGCTTCGGGACAAACCACTTCTGATTCAGTCAGACAATGTCACAGCAGTGGCTCATGTAAACCGCCAAGGCGGCACAAGGAGCAGAGCAGCCATGGCAGAAGCGACCAGGATTCTTCCGGTGGCGGAAGGCCATGTAAGCGCCCTATCAGCTGTATTCATCCAGGGGGTGGACAACTGGGAACCGAACTTCCTCAGCAGGCACGACCTGCATCCGGGAGAGTGGGGACTTCATCAAGAAATCTTCGCACAGATCGTGGGTCGGTGGGGACTGCCTCAGATAGACATGATGGCGTCCCATCTCAACAAAAAGCTAAAGCGGTATTGCGCCAGGTCAAGAGACCCTCAGGCGGTAGCGGTGGACGCTCTAGTGACACCTTGGGTGTTCAGATCGGTCTATGTGTTCCCTCCTCTACCTCTCATACCCAAGGTGTTGAGAATATTAAGACTAAGAAGAGTAAGAACAATCCTCATTGTTCCAGATTGGCCACGAAGGACTTGATATCCGGATCTGCAAGAGTTGCTCACAGAAGATCCGTGGCCTCTTCCTCTAAGACAGGACCTGCTGCAGCAGGGGCCCTGTCTGTTCCAAGACTTACCGCGGCCGCGTTTGACGGCATGGCGGTTGAACGCCGGATCCTAGCGAAAAAGGTATTCCGGAGGTGGTCATTCCTACCCTGATCAAGGCTAGGAAGGACGTGACATTGAAACATTATCACCGTATATGGCGAAAATATGTTTCTTGGTGTGAGGCCAGGACTGCTCCTACGGAGGAGTTCCCTTCTGGGTCGTCTGCTTCACTTCCTGCAAACAGGAGTGACTTTGGGCCTAAAATAAGGGTCCATAAAGGTCCAAATTTTGGCCTTATCCATTTTCTTTCAAAAGGAATTGGCTTCTCTTCCTGAAGTGCAGACATTCGTGAAGGGGGTGCTGCATATTCAGCCTCCTTTTGTACCTCCGGTGGCGCCGTGGGATCTTAATGTGGTATTAAGTTTCCTCAAGTCACCTTGGTTTGAACCACTCACAACAGTGGAGTTGAAATATCTCACTTGGAAAGTGGTCATGTTGTTGGCCTTGGCTTCTGCGAGGCGTGTTTTGGAATTAGCGGCTTTGTCACATAAAAGCCCCTATCTGGTTTTCCACGTGGATAGGGCAGAATTGAGGACTCGTCCTCAATTTCTGCCTAAAGTGGTCTCTTCTTTTCATATGAATCAACCTATTGTTGTGCCTGTGGCTACACGGGACTTGGAGGATTCCGAGTCCCTTGATGTGGTCAGGGCTTTGAAGATTTATGTGGCCAGAACAGCGAGGGTTAGGAAAACTGAAGCTCTGTTTGTTCTGTATGCAGCCAACAAAGTTGGCGCGCCTGCTTCAAAGCAGACTATTGCTCGCTGGATCTGTAACACGATTCAGCAGGTGCATTCTACGGCAGGATTGCCATTGCCTAAATCGGTTAAGGCCCATTCCACTAGGAAGGGGATCTCGGCGTTGTGCCGAGCAGCTACTTGGTCGGGGTCAAACACCTTTGCAAAGTTCTAGAAGTTTGATACCCTGGCTGAGGAGGACCTCCTGTTTGCTCAATCTGTGCTGCAGAGTCATCCGCACTCTCCCGCCCGTTTGGGAGCTTTGGTATAATCCCCATGGTCCTTACGGAGTCTTACCGGTAAATCTATTTCTCGTAGTCCGTAGAGGATGCTGGGCGCCCGTCCCAAGTGCGGACTTCTTCTGCAATACTTGTATATAGTTATTGCTTACATAAGGGTTATGTTATAGTTTCATAGGTTTAGACCGAGACTATGTTGTTTGTTCATACTATTAACTGGGTAGTTATCACAAGTTATACGGTGTGGCTGGTATGAATCTTGCCCTGGGATTCCCAAAAATCCTTTCCTCGTACTGTCCATCTCCTCTGGGCACAGTTTCTCTAACTGGGGTCTGGAGGAGGGGCATAGAGGGAGGAGCCAGTGCACACCCAGAGTCCAAAGTCTTTCTTAAAGTGCCCATGCCTCCTGCGGAGCCCGTCTATTCCCCATGGTACTTACGGAGTCCCAGCATCCTCTACGGACTACGAGAAATAGATTTACCGGTAAGTGTAAGATCTTATTTTTGCACGATATTCTAATTTTCTGAGTTTCACCTGTATTAGGCATGACTTTGTATGATTCTCGTGAATTTAGTGATGCCATAAAATATGGGGGAGGGAGTACTTGGCACAACTGAAAATGCCAAAGGATTGAAAATTATGTGAGGGAAGAGCAAGGATTGGGTAATTTCTTCCTTGCAGAAAACACGACCAGGTTATTTTTGTTATGCTGCCCCCTGTCCTATATAGGGAAGGGAAAGCATTTCCTTTGTGTTTAATTTAATGTATTGAGTATATGGCTTTCCTCCATTCCTTCTCATCTGTTGCGAAAGATAAAAAAAGAAAAGCAGTAATAGCAGTCCTACCATTGTGGCCAGGGCACCCTTTGTTCTCAATGACCAGGGAACTTCTTCAGGAGGAGTCCTAGCGGTTACCACTTTGCCCAGTTACATCATGGCCCAATCCTTCACCCAAATATAAAGGAACAACATAAATTGGCACGGAGAAGGAGCAGTGGCTGTTAGAGAAATAAGAGCTATCAGAGTCTGTAATTGACACTGTAATGCAGACAAGAACAAAGAACTCTTTCCATAGCCTATTACAAAGTCTGGAGAAGACTTATAGCATGGTGTGACGGTAAAGTGAATTCAACACTTCCATACATATTTGATTTTCTACAAGATAGAGTAAGCATGGGTCTGGCCTTAGTTACACTCAAGGTTCAAATTTCTTACATGGCGCCTTCAGAGCCGATTATACATAATGCTGAATTCTTTATTAAATGTAATTTCTAGCACCATGGGACAAATCATGTACTTGTTGCTCTTACTTTAGCACTCTTCGAAACCCTGAAGGATGTTGCACTAAAATGGATTCTGAAATTGATATTTCTTGTGGCAATTGCTGCTCAAAGAGCTGGCGAATTGCAGGTACTATGGTTTCTCTCTGCAGTGGTATTAACTTTCCATATCAATGAGGATCATATTTACAGCTTTATTTGCAACAACTAATGAAAATAATAAGGTTCATTAACAAGCTAATGAAAAGGAAAATAAACTTCACTGATTGTATTTAGTGAGCGTGACTCCTAGTACTGAGTGACTATGGAACAACAGTTTTGTTTCTTCTGGAGAAAGAAAGGTAGATACTCATACCAAACATGATCATGCAAGTAGTAACACATGTATAAACAAAGAATGGGTGTGACACACCAAGGACACTAAAGGCTGACTCTTCTAGAGTGGGAACAACTTCACAGGCAACAAAGGACCTTAACATGGCAGCAGGATGACCATAACTTTTCTGGTCTATATCGGTTAGATGTCTTATCAGGTGTTGGTTTAGAGTCTGGGAGAAATGTTCTCCAAATAGCCACTGAATAAATGTTTTAGTTATGTAGTTTTCTCTTACGTCCTTGAGGATGCCGGGGTCCACATTAGTACCATGGAGGTATAGACTGGTCCACCAGGAGCCATTGGCACTTTAAGAGTTTGAGAGTGGGGGCTGGCTCCTCCCTCTATGCCCCTCCTACCAGACTCGGTTTAGAAAATGTGCCCGGGGGAGCCGGTCACAGCTAGGGGAGCTCTCCTGAGCTTTTCTGGTAAAGTTTTATTTTAGAGTTTATTTTACAGGAGGCTGTTGGCAACAGCCTGCCTGCAGCGTGGGACTAAAAGGGGGGGGAGCAGTGTCCGCACTGCGGGGTCTGAGCCACTGACTCCGCTGACTGGACACTGAGCTCCAGAGGGGTCTGATCGGTCTCCGCCACAGGGGAACTTCTCGCCCCAGCAGCATGCCGCTGACCCCTTACAGAGCTGAAGAAAGTGGTGAGTTGGTCACCGACCCCCCCTGGCAAGCGGGGGGCCAGTGTGAAGATGGTGGCAATGGGGTTGGGATCGCGGTATTAACTGCACTCCCGGGATGGTACCAGAGGCACATAGTGCGGCGCTGTGAGAGGTGCCCTGGGCCAGCGCCGACCCCCCACACTGGTCAACAAGCCTGTCGGGGTCCAGGGATCACAGCCAGCAACTTTCCTCAGGCCAGTATGATCACCTGAAGAGCGGGAAGACAGCGCCATTAAGGGGGCGGAGCTTATCCTCAGAGCGGACCCAGCAGCGTTCCAGCACCATTTTCCTGCAGGCAAGCACTGTGAGGAAGATTCAGGTCCCTCCACATCAACTCCAGCTTACTGTACACGGTACCAGGGGGTTGTAGAAGGGAAGGGAGGCTGTAATTAGACTGTGTGTCCTATTAAGGAGCACAGTCAGCGCTGACTAGGGGTTTTCTCCTTGTTACAAAGCGCTGTGTGTGGGTTGGCTCCATTCTGTCTCTCTCTTGCCATTCTTTGGGGGGAAACTCTGCCCCCACCTGTGTGTGTGGAGTGTTTGGGGGTCTCCTTTAGCTATGTCCAGGGACACTGTCATATGCTGCTGAGGATTTATCCTCCCAAGATGATCCCATTCCATGTCATCAGGCTAGCACTGATTTAGCACAGATACCAGCAAGGGAACCAGAGTGGTTTTCCTCTATCAAAACTTAGATTTCTGATAGGGTTGCTAGTAATGAATCTGCAACCCAGGTATTACAGAGCTCTATGGCAGTATGGCCTGTGTCTGGTACCTCAGGATTTCACGCTATATACCCCCATAAACGTGGGCTTGTGCATATGTCACAAAACGACACGGATACCGATTCTGACACCACAGACGGTGATGGGGATTTGTTGCTGTGGTCCGCATCTCTTGCAAGGGGGGTGCAATTACTGATAGAGGCTGTCAGGGATGTGTTAAATGTTAATACTACACCTGAGCAGGTTGAGAGGCTTTTTTCACTGAAAATAAGAAAGCCTCGCTAACCTTCCTTGCGTCAAAAGTGCTGAATGCTATATTTGAAAAAGCATAGGTAAACCCTGAAAAGAAGTTTCAGATCCCTAAGAGGATTCTGGTGGCTTTTCCTTTCCCTGAGGAGGATAGGAAAAGGTGGGAAAACCTGCTGATTGACGCATCTGTGTCCAGACTCTCAAAAAAGGTGGTTTCACCTGTTTAGGGATCTACCGCCTTAAAGGAGCCGGCAGATAGAAAAATTGATAACACTTAAATCCGTGTACACTGCCAGGGGCAGTATTACGTCCTACTATTGCTAGTGCATGGATTGCAAAGGCAATAGTGAAGTGGTCGGCTACCTTAATTCAGGATTTGGATACTATGGATAGGGATGACGTTGCATTGTATTCACGCAACAATCATGATTCTGCAGGTTTTATGGTAGAATCCATGAAAGACCTGGGTTCCATGGCTGCAGGAATTTCTTCCATGTATGTTTCAGCTTTTCCGGGGACTGTGGCTCCGCCAGTGGTCGGCCAACGCGGAATCCAGAAGAAGTGTGGAGTTGCTACCCTATACAGGTCAGGCTCTCTTTGGGGAAGCTCTAGACGTGTGAATATCCACCGCTACAGCGGGTAAGTCTCCGTTTCTTCCCTCAGCAGCACCGGCTCCGAAGAAATCCTTCTCCTCAGCTGTGCAGCAGTCCTTTCGGCCTAACAAGCCTAGAAAGACCAGATCATCCAATACATTCTTTAGGGGAGGTAAGGTTAAGTCCAAGAAACCTGCCGCTGCAGGTTCCCAGGAACAAAAGCCTGCTTCAAGTACCCCAAAGTCCTCCGCATGACTGTGTACTGCACGCCCCGGAAGTTTGGCCTGTGGGAGCGAGACTCAGACAGTTCAGCCATGTCTGGGTATCGTCCGGCCTGGATCCCTGGGTAGTAGATATTGTGTCTCTGGGATGCAGGCTGGAATTTCAAAGTCTCCCTCAACGTTTTTTCAAGTCGGGCTTACCAACTCTGTTGGAGGACAGCACAGTGCTTCAAGACGCTGTCCGAAAGCTGGTGGAGACACAAGTCATTGTGTCGGTACCACCGCACATGTTGACAAAGGGTTACTATTCGAACCTTTTCATGGTACCGAAACTGGATGGTTCGGTTAGGCCCATTCTGAACCTAAAATCATTGAACCCCTTTCTTAAGGAGTTCAAGTTCAAGATGGAGTCTCTCAGGGTGGTGATATCAGGTCTGGTATCACTGGATATCAAGGATGCGTACCTTCACATTCCGATCTGGCTGCCGCATCAGGCTTATCTCCGCTTTGCACTCCTGGACTGTCATTTTCAATTCCAGGCCCTGCCATTCGGCCTCTTCACAGCACCAAGGATGTTTACCAAGGTGATGGCGGAAATGATGATACTACTCCGCAAGCAGGGTGTGAACATCATTCCTTATCTGGACGATCCCCTGATAAAGGCATCGTCCGAGGAGAAGCTGCTACAGTCCATTGTTCTCACAACACGACTGCTCCAGAGTCACGGTTGGATTCTGAATTTTCCAAAGTCAAATTTGGAACCAACCCAGAGATTGTCATTTCTGGGAATGATCCTGGATACGGAAGTGCAGCGGGTGTTTCTTCCACGGGACAGGCGTTGGTGATTTAATCCAGGGTCCGGGATGTCTTGAAGCCACCCTGGGTGTCAGTTCATAAATGCATTCGCCTATTGGGAAAGATGGTTGCCTCCTACGAGGCTCTCCAGTATGGGAGGTTCCATGCTCGGCCCTTCCAACTGGATCTCCTGGACAAGTGGTTTGGGATCTCACCTCCACATGCATCAGAGAATTTGTCTGTCGCCAAGGGCAAGGATTTCTCTCCTCTGGTGGCTCCAATTGCCTCACCTCCTAGAAGGCCGCAGGTTCGGGATTCAGGACTGGGCTCTGCTAACAACGGATGCGAGCCTCCGGGGTTGGTGAGCGGTCACTCAAGGAGTAAACTTCCAAGGACGGTGGTCAAGCCTGGAAGCCGGCCTGCCCATCAACATCCTGGAACTAAGAGCAGTCTACAACGGTCTTCTTCATGCGGCCCCTCTTCTGAGAAATCGGGACATTCAAGTGCAGTCGGGCAACATAACTGGCTTACATAAACCGACTGGCGGAACGAAGAGCAGAGCGGCAATGTCAGAGGTGACAAGATTTCTCCTCTGGACAGAAAAACTCGCGTTAGTGCTGTCAGCCATCTTCATTCCGGGAGTAGACAACTGGGAAGCAGACTTCCTCAGCAGACACAATCTCCATCCAGGAGAGTGGGGGGACTCCATCCGGAGGTTTTCAAGAAAATAACAGATCTTTGGGGATTGCCCCAAATAGACATGATGGCCTCTCGTCTCAACTAGAAGCTTCAGCGTTATTATTCCAGGTCGAGGGACCCACAGGCAGTGGCAGTGGACGCCCTGTTGTCTTGGTGGGTGTTCCAGTCAGTGTACGTGTTTTCTCCACTCCCACTCATCCCAAGAATCCTAAAGCTCATAAGGAGAACAAGGGTTCAAGCGATCCTCATTGCCCCAGATTGGCCAAGAAGGGCTTGGTACGCGGATCTTCTGAATCTACTGCAAGAAGAGCTGAGGCCTCTTCGGGAGGACCTGCTGCAGCAGGGGCCGTTCGCCTATCAAGACTTACTGCGGCTACGTCTGACGGCATGGAAGTTGAGCGCCTGATTCTTGCTCGGAAAGGTATTCCGAAGAAAGTTATTCCTACCCTCATACAGGCTAGGATAGGGGTAACGTCAAAACATTACCATCGTATTTGGAAGAAATATGTTTCTTGGTGTGAGTCCCGAGACGTTTCCTGCAGTGGAATTTCAACTGGGACGTTTCCTCCTCTTCCTGCAAGCAGGAGTGGCTATGGGTCTGAGGTTGGGTTCTGTGAAGGTCCAGATTTCAGCCCTATCCATTTTCTTTCAGAAGCAATTGGTTGCCCTCCCTGAGTTCTGCATAGCTAACCTCCCTTTGTACTGCCTACTGCGCCATGGGACCTTTTAACGTGGTGTTGCAGATCCTCCAGTCTGATTGGGTTGAGCTCAAATTTCTTACATGGAAGGCGGTCACTTTGTTGGCCTTAGCTTCTGCTAGACGTGTCTCCGAGCTGGGGGCTTTATCCTGTAAAAGCCCTTACTTGATCTTCCACGAAGATGGAGCTGAGCTCCGGACTCGTCAGCAGTTTCTTCCAAGGGTTGTGTCTGCATTTCATATCAACCAACCTATTGTGGTGCCAGTGGCTACTACCTCCTCAATTACTTCAAAGTCCTTGGATGTCGTGAGGGCTCTGAAGATATATGTGAAGAGAACTTCTCGTCACAGGAAGTTGGACTCTGTCTGTCCTATATGATCCCAAGAAAATTGGGTGTCCTGCTTCTAAGCAGACTATTTCTCGCTGGTATAGGTTCACTGTCCAGCACGCTTATCTACGGCAGGTCTGCCGTCTCCAAAATCTGTTAAGGCCCACTCTACTCGTAAGGTGGGGTCTTCCTGGGCGGCTGCTCGGGGTGTCTCGGCAGTGCAACTTTGCCGAGCAGCAACTTGGTCTGGATCGAACACGTTTGCAAAGTTTTACAAGTTCGACACTTTGGCCTCTGATGATCTGAAGTTCAGTCAATCGGTTCTGGGAGCCTTGGTACTTCCCCATGGTACTAATGTGGACCCCAGCATCCTCTAGGACGTAAGAGAAAATAGGATTTTGGTACCTACCGGTAAATCCTTTTCTCGTAGTCCGTAGAGGATGCTGGGCACCCGTCCAGCGCTTCGTTTTCCTGCAATTGTTTGGTTCAGTTCAACTTCGTTTCGCTGAGTACTGCATTGTTACTTGGTAAGTAATGTTTCAGCTGTTGCTAAGTAGTTCAAGCTAGTTGTCTTGATGTGCCTTGTATGTGTGAGCTGGTATGAATCTCACCACTATCTGTGTTAAGTCCTTCTTTTGAAGTATGTAGTCCACTCGGGCACAGTTTCTAGACTGAGTCTGGTAGGAGGGCCATAGAGGGAGGAGCTAGCCCACACTCAAACTCTTAAAGTGCCAATGGCTCCTGGTGGACCCATCTATACCCCCATGGTACTAATGTGGACCCCGGCATCCTCTACGGACTACGAGAAAAGGATTTACCAGTAGGTACTAAAATCCTATTTTATGTGGTGTTGGTATATACCTATTGCCTTCCCTATTGTATTGCTTGGGTTCATCCCACTGTGACTCTTATGGAGTAGGGAAAACAATTATCAGGAATTATAATTTACCCCCTTTTTTTTTTTTTGTCTATGTACTCCATGGCAGTCCAGAAAATCCGTATATAGCTACATATTTTTCAGAGACTACTTGGCAAGTAATTCAAGACACCTAGGAAGAGAAGGAGCTCCATTATAAACAATCCAGTGCATTTCTTAAACTGTCTCTTTTATGTAAATTAACTCCTACCCATTGTAATGGATCCATGGAGTATTTACAAGGAAAATTAATGATTAAATATTGATAATATAAGAACAAAGTAGGAAAGTCCCAATATCTGCATCCTTAACCTCCCCTGGGGGTGTTCTACCAAATTGCCCAACCCCAATCTATACAAAACTTTAACTGAGTCTCATTCAATGGAGGTAGCGTGGTTGATATAGTGGTTAGCATTACTCCCTCAGAGCACTGAGGTCTTCGGTAACTGTGTATGTTTTTTCTGTGTGTGCGTTGGTTTCCTCCTGGGAACTGGATTCTGACAATAAAAATGAAACCTACTTTGTGTGTGTGTGTACACGTGGTAGGGAATGTAGATTGTAAGCTCCACTGGGGCATGGATGTGATTTGTCAAGTATTCTCTATAAAAAGCTGTGGAGTATTAAACTTCTATTTCCCTATTGCTTGGAAGCAGACACTTTTTTAAAATTTTTCTTTGATGCACAGTAATAAGAATGTTTCCAGTTGTAAAGTGCTGATGCTTTATAAATATTAGTAATATGTTTAAGTGTGCATACTGTAGAATGTTAAATTATTAAATGAAACCTTTGTTTTCTGCAGCAGGGTACACTGATTCCACAGGGAATTACATTGGGGTGTAGAGTGGGATCTTGATCCAAGGCACCAACAGGCTAAAAGCTTTGACTGTTCCCAGGATGCATAGCGCTGCCTCCTATTTCCCCGCCTCCAGGCACTGGAGCTCAGTTTGTAAGTTGGTGCTGCAGTGCAGGCAGCTAACGGGGAGGGCTGCACTAGGCAGCTCTGAAAAGAAAACTTTAAGGGCCGCAGCACAGGCACTTAGGTGCTATATGTCAGTCTGACATATCGTGCTGTGGCTCCCTCACCTCCCCCAGCGGCGCTGGTACTTACAGCGGAGGGCTCCGCTCACTTCAGCACACACCCGCCGCTGCTCTCCTGAATCGGGTGGCTGCATCTTCGGGAGGAGGTAAGGGGGTCCTCCAGGTGGGATCTGCTGAAATCGCGATCCAGATTGGCCACCAAACCTTTTTTAATTGGAATATTTTATATTTGGACTTTTTTTTTTTTTTTTTTTTTAAATTGTATGTACCAGCTTTCTATTTTTTTTTTTTTTGGGGGGGGGGGGGGGGGGATATTTTTGTGGAGAGCTTTTATATGCATATGAAGCTTTCTTATGGTTGATTTTTGTATAGTCCTTTTGGACTAATAAAGCATTGTTTTTAGTTTCTGAGATCAACTACTTATTGTTGATTGACCAGTGGAAGTAAAGAAACCGTGATAGGATTCGCCTGATCCCCAGATCTGCGAGTTGGGGTATGCCCATAAACCTTCTAACTGCTTGAAAAGATACTGTGATAGGCGTTATACATTTGATGACTGTGTGAGTCGGGGTACGCTATTATTCTTGGAAGTTATTGGGGTACTGAAGTTCTTTTAGGGCGAGATCACCTTGTAAAGAAACCTTGATATGCGTGTCATATTAAAATTTTGTGAGTGAGGTACGCATGTACTAGTTAAAAAAAAAAAAAAAAATAGTACTTTCTGGTTTGACCTCTGAAAGCAATACCCAAACATTTTTTGTCCTCCTTTATTTCCACTTGATGCACGAGTCGACCAGATGTTTGAGAAGTATATAAAGATCCATATAGGACACCCCTGAGACATACAAAAGTAACCTTGATGAGCGTCAACCCATTGATACTGTGTGAGTTGGGGTACGATACCTAGCTTTTGAATCATCTTTAATACCTGGTCGATTGAATGTAGAGTGTTTTCCAGCTAAGACAGTCAAAGAAACCTTTATGTGCACATCCCACTCTCTGACTACGTGAGTGGGGATACACAATACAGCAAAATCCCTATTTGTTTAGATTCAATCAGTAAAGGGAAGTAATTCATGCCTTTAGTATCAAATTCCTTCCTTTCCCTAGTGCCATAGATGGTAAATTTATTCTACTTTTTGGTCTCTCTAGGCTAAAAGCTTTGACTGTTCCCAGGATGCATAGCACCGCCGCCTCGATTATTTCCCCGCCTCCAGGCACTGGAGCTCAGTTTGGAAGTTGGTGCCTGCAGTGCAGGCAGCTAACGGAGAGGGTTGTGCTAGGCAGCTCTGAAAAGCGCTTTTTGATGAAGAAAAGACTTCAAGGGCCGCAGCACAGGCACTTAGAAGTGCTATATGTCAGTCTGACATATCGTGCTGCGGCTCCCTCACCTCCCCCAGCGGCGCTGTATACTCCCGCGCCCTGGTTGCCAGGTACTTACAGCAGAGGGCTCCGGTCACTTAAGCACACACCCGCCGCTGCTTTCCTGGATCGCGTGGCCGCATCTTCGGGAGGAGGTAAGAGGGTCCCCCAGGTGGGACCCGCTGAAATCGCGATCCGGCGTGATCTCCGGAGATGGACCGCGCGCACTGGCGTGGACACTGGCCGTACAGGGACCCCACTTGACCACCAGGGCACGGGGCACAGGTCGGATTTCTTAAAATCAATTTCAAATAGGCCTTGCAGTACCCTGTGGTGAAGTCCAGCAAGGGGATAAGGCTCTGACCTGTAGCCCCTCCCCCAGCCCCAGGGACCCTGTACTGCAAATGTTCCCGCCCTGGAGCTGCATCTCTCTCTCTCTCTCTCTCTCTCTCTCTCTCTCTCTCTCTCTCTCAGCGTTTGGGTGCCATTACACACAAGCTGAGCTGATTTTGGGACTGCTGGGCAATGTCTCCTTTGTAAAGCCGCCTGCCTCATCAGCGCTGTACATTTACAGGACACTTAAGTATTCTACATGTCATTTAGACAGTGTTAGTTAAGAACAAGTGCATAACTTCAGGGTTATTTAGTACAAGTACCCTGTGATATACATCCAGTCTTTACTGTGCCTTGTTATATCTGTATATATACATTGCTTTACTTGGTAGTCCAGTTACTTAGTATTACTAGTCCAGTGCAGTTTTATTGTTTGTAATAATTTCTGCATTGTACATGTGACTGTGTGTGCCAATAGCTGCTGTGTGGTCTCCATTCCGTGTATCTTACACATATTGCTATCCCTATATTCTGTACCCTGAAGGGGGCTAAGTGCATCAGGGTTCTCATATGATATAGTGTCTCACAGGATATACTACGTTGGTATTTTTCTGTGTGTGTTTTACAGTCCCCACATACCTCTTAAATTCTCTGTTTGTGCTCTGCTTTGCAGTCACACTATACAGGGTTTTTTTTGTCAGGTACCTTGTCTATCATTGTACTATTACGCCCTAAGGTTACGCTTACAAATAATGCCTGCTAAATAGGGCGGCAGATCCATGGCTGATCCTGCACCATGCCGTGCTGACGCCATGGATTACTCTGAGGAAAACATTGCAGCTGAGGGTTCAGGTACCGGGGGGCTCTATTCCCCTCAGTCAGTCTGCAGCACCGGGGGCACACCAAGACCCACTTTGGGCTGCCTTTTCTAATTTACTGACTACGCTGGTAACGAGACTTGTGCTCCCTGTGGGACCTCCTGTGCCATTACAGCCACATATTTTCCCTGCGGTTAATCCGCCATGGGCAGATAATCTGTCCACTCAGTTACAGCAATTACATCAAAACAAAAACCTAACCCTCGCCTGCCTAAGACCAAGGGGTCATCTAAGAGGGCCATTACTTCCTCACAATCCACACGTTTTGGATACTTCATCCGATGAAGATGGTGCATATACTGACCCCTCAGACACTGATGCAGATGCTTATCATGGGGATTCTAATACACAGGTGGATGTTCCTGACCTCTTGGAAACTATCGGACTTATTCTTCAAATTGATGATGAGGCAGAACCTCCAGATACCTCTAAGAAACCTGATAAGTTCAAGCGTCAGGAGGTTACTAAATTAGTTTTACCCCATTCTGGCCATTTGGTTGACATATGTCTGGAATCCTGGGGGTATCCAGGAAAGAAATTCTCCCTAAGAAGATGCTAGCTCATTATCTCCTTGCTGCAGAGTTAAGTAAAAATTGGGAAATGCCACCATCAGTGGACTCACAGGTCGCGCGTCTGGTGGTGTCATTTGCTCTGCCTGTCACTGAAGGAACCGACGGATAAGCATGTGGTGGGTTGCTTTAAGTCTATTTACACTCTTGCAGGAGCTGTGCATAGGCCCACTATTGCGGCTTCTTAGGCTGCAAAGGCTATTGAAGCCTGGGTTCAGGAAGTTGAAGCGGAGCTACCGTCTGATTTTCCTGATAATGCTAGACTGTGTCTTTCATATATTACAGCCTCTCATTATATTCAGGAGGCGGCATCTGATGCTAGTGTCCTGGCAGCCAAAGCATCTACTACATCCATTCTGGCTCGCCGTATTCTCTGGTTGTGGTCCTGGTCTGTAGATCTGGACTCTAAAAAGACCTTGGAGGTGATCCCCTTTAAGGGAAACATCCTTTTTGGGGAAGATCTCAACAAGATTGTTGCTGACTTAGCATCCGCTAAGACTGCCTGTCTGCCTAGTACTAATCCTTCGACTCCGAAGGCTAGAAGTACTTCCTTTCGCTCCTTTCGACCACCAAGTAAAGCAAAGGGTCAGGCGTACCCAAACCAGGCTCGCACTTCTAAATCCACTAAGCCCAAACCTAAACATTCCTGGGCTGCCCATCAGCCTGCTTCCAAAACAGATAAACCTGCTGCATGATGGGGTGGGCCTCCTCCTGGTGGACCCCAGGGTGGGAGGTCAACTTCTGCGATTTGCTCAGGTATGGTTTACAGGCCACTTCAGACGCCTGGGTAAAGGAAGTTGTCACGGATACGCCATCTCTTTCAAGAAACGTCCCCCTCGCTAGTTTTGCTCAACATCCCTTCGGATCCGGTAAAAGCAAAAATTCTCCATCTGGTGGTACAATTCCTCCTGGACACAGGGGTGATAGTGCCGGTGCCTCTGGCTCAGGGAGGCAGGGGGTACTATTCAACCTTGTTCCAAAACCGAATGGGTCTTCCCGGCCCATTCTCAACCCCAAGTCTTTTAACACATTTGTGAAAGTTTCCAAATTCCGTATGGAAACTCTTCGCTCTGTTGTTCTGGCCTTGGAGCCCATGGACTATACGGTATTCCTTGACATACAGGATGCTTACCTGCATATACCTATTGCCATGTCGCATCAGCAAAACCTACGGTTTGCTATTGGCAACCTACATTTTCAATTCCAGGCCTTACCTTTTGATCTGACCACGGCTCCAAGAATCTTCACCAAGGTCATGATGGCTATGCTCTGCCATCAGGGTATCGGGATCCTGCGTTATATGGACGACTTGTTGGTCCTGACGAACTCTCCAGAGGTTCTCCGTCATCTGGCACTGCCGGTCCAATTCCTGCAAGCCCACTGGTGGCTCATCAACTGAAAGAAATCCTCACTGGTCCCTGCTCAGAGCATGGTGCACCTGGGGGCATTATTACAAGAGTCTCCGTTTGAACCTCTTGAGCCTGTGGACCTTAAGTGGCTTACTGTGAAGGTCTTGTTTTTGCTGGCTATTGCCTCTGCTAGACGGATTTCAGACTTTGGTGCCTTGTCCTGTCTCTCATCCTTTCTGATTTTTTCACATTGACCGGGCAGTTCTTAGAACTTGCCCTGGTTATCTACCTAAAGTGGTGTCATCTTTCCAGCTTTACCAAGAGATTGTGGTTCCAGCCTTTACCTCTCCTGGTTTGTCCTCCAAAGAGCGGTTTTTGGATGTGGTACGGGCTCTCCGTATTTATGTGAAGAGAATGGCTTCGCTTAGGAGATCTGATTCTCTTTGTTCTTTTTGGTTTTCACATACGTGGCTGGCCTGCTAATAAGCAGACCTTGGCCAGATGGATTAGAATGGTGATTGCACATGCTTATGTACAGGCTGGACTTCCAGCTCCTGCTACCATCAAAGCCCTTTCTACTCGGTCTGTTGGACCTTCTTGGGTGGCCCGCCGTGGTGCGACCCTTGAACAATTGTGTAAGGCGGCAACATGGTCCTCGGTGAACACGTTCATAAGGTTCTGTGCCTTTGATACTTCCGCCTCCCAGGATGCCTCCTTTGGACGCCGTGTTTTTGTGCCCACTACAGTGCGTCCCCTCCAATGAGGAACTGCTTTAGGACATCCCCGATGTAATTCCCTGTGGAATCCGTGTACCCCGCTACAGATAAGGAGATTTATGGTAAGAACTTACCATAGTGTAAAATCACTTTCTGCGAGGTACACTGGATTCCACAAGTCGCCCACCCTGACGCACTTAGCTTCTTTGGGTTTGTATGGCATTAGCTGCTGCTACCTTCTCCTGTCGCAAGAATGTAGTTGTATGTGGCTACTAATTGTTGTCGTCTCTTAGCTGCTACTGTATTGGACTGGTTAACAAAACTGAGCTCCAGTGCCTGGAGGCGGGGATATAGAGGAGGTGGCACTATGCATCCTGGGAACAGTCAAAGCTTTTAGCCTGTTGGTGCCTTGGATCAAGATCACACTCTACACCCCATTGTAAATCCCTGTGGAATCCAGTGTACCTTGCAGAAAGATTTAACAAAGGTAAGTTCTTACCATAAATCTCCTTTTTAACAAATTTTGGTAAAGACCCCACTGCATCTTACCTTGCCTATGAACAATATGTTTGTGTATAATTTATTATTACTATATCATTAATTGTAGTACTTATATACTAATATTTTTCTCTTTCTACAATTGTTATTAACAGATCTTGCAGAGAGTTCTTCCACAATGATGGCACAATTTAAAAAGGAGAAAGAAAATCCGTTTAAGTACTTGGAAGAATCCGATAATTCTAAAATAAAAAATATAAGTAAACGCCTCTCGAAGGAAAGGGATGTTACCACAGTGCTCCAAAATGTTTTCCAGGTGATGGAATCTTTGTTTTCAGTTTCTGTGCAACGAAGGGTTAAACGGTCACCTGATCAGTAAATGGTCAACGACAAAGTTCAGTTCCCTAATGTACTGATTGGACTATAATGCAAACGGTAAAAATGTAACCTGACTCATTTATTTGTTTTTCAGAGACTGATTATTGGCAGTTGTGCAAACTGGGCAGAAGATCCAAAACTAAGAGAGGTGGTTCCCAAATTGGGAAAAAGTGCAGACCAATTTGTCTAATTCGACTGTTTTCTGCATACATTTTACCTAAATGCTTTTGTTGGTTTAACAGGTTTATATGTACATTTCTTAAATGAAGGTTCTACTTTTATATAGCATAGTATAAAATGTAGTCTAAGAGATCGCTGAAATGTTGCTTAAGAGATCGCTGAAATGTTGCTTTAGTCGTTATAACTTTATTTCGGCGTATTCATAGCTGATATTACATCTGCATCAGCAGTATAGGAATCCCTTTGAAGATTATGCGGCTACAGTTTTACTTACAATTAAGATCCCGCAACTAGCTCCGTTATGTTGTAGACCACCTGTTTGAGAAAATACATTCCCTATCAGGCACAGTGGGCAGAGGCTGGCCTGCATGTTTAGTAAGCAGTGGACAGGCAGAAGTCATGTGGCACAGGAAATATGATGCTTTAAAAATTGTGAGCTTTACATTTAATGCCATTACGGCCTCCTGGTGCTTTGACCATCAAGATGGATGGAGATCCGAGACCCTACGTGGGTTTCAGCACTTCCTTCACTTCTCATGTGGGTGCCAGGGTCCTAAAGCATCCAGGGAAGAAGCGGTAACGGACCATTGAAGGTCACTAAAGACATATCTACTTGCTCTAAATGCTGTTTGGGCATTGTACGCCCCGAGAAGTGTAAACTTGGTGAAGTGATAAAGCACCAGCCAGTCAGCTCCTAACTGTCATTTTTTAAACCCAGCCTGTGACATGGTAGTCAGGATCTGATTGGCTGGTACTTTATCACCTTCTACTTTATCACTTCACTGAGCTTAATAACTCTGCCCCTGAGCAACAGATGAGATGATGCCGCTCAAGAGAGCATCATTGGGGCCCACTGCGAATATAAATGTTCTCTTGGAGCATGTTAAAATCTGGATTTGTTAGTGATGGACAAATACTTCTTGTTGCGTCTTGCTATTTTCCAAACTCTGTATAATGCCAGGCTTGTGTATTATCCAGTAACGTTTGCTGCACAAAGGTTCAATAAAATGCATTCCATTCACGGTGTCATCTTTGCTGTTATGTATATTTGGACTGCAATTTAAGTTGACAGATATAAGCAGGGAGTACTGTAAAATACGGATTAATTAGGCCAACTAACTTTACATGCTTCCAAATCTATCTGTGTCCACCCCCACACACTAGCAGTTGCAGGGAAGGTGAATTAATCCAGGTCTTGTTTATACAACTTCAAAGGCATAGTACAGTATAGTAAACCTACTGTTAGGCTACACACAGTCCTGAAATATGATGTTTTTTTACAGAGGTAATCACTTTCAAGGCAAAAGTATGCCTTGTAAGTGATTGCTCCTTTTAAAAAATAAACATAAATCCGAGTTCGTCCGGCATCCTGCACAGCTGCTGAATTTGGGTGGGATTCATTCGGACCCTGGTTGGAGGTCACACCTCCATGCAAACGCCAGTTCAGTTATTCTAGAAACAAGCAATGTTTCTGCTGCGGGGTACACTGGGCTCCACAAGGATAGACATAGGGGTGTAGAGTAGGATCTTGATCCGAGGCACCAACAGGCTGAAAAGCTTTGACTGTTCCCAGAATGCATAGCGCTGACTCCTCTATAACCCCACCTCCCTGCACAGGAGCTCAGTTTTGTAGTTGGTGCCGCAGATAGCAGGCACATAACAGAGGAGCTGCTCCGGGCAGCCCTAAGAAGAGCTTTTTTTGAAGAAAAAGTGAAGACTACAAGGTCAGCAGCGGTGTGTAAATGTCAGAGACATTCACTGCTGCAGCTCCAGCTCTACCCAGCGGCGCTATACACTCCCGAGCCCTGGTTGCCGGGTAACTACAGCAGGAGGCTCCGGTTTTCTTCATGGTCAGGCACACACGACGGGGGCTCTCCGGGATCATGTGGCTGCGCTTCGGGAGGTGGTACTTTTATCGCAATCCGGCGCGGTCAGTGGGAGTCGGGCCGCGCACGCTGGCGGTGGACACTGTGGCAGTACAGGCGATCCCACTAGATCACCAGGGCATGGGTGCAGCTCAGGTTTTCTCTCTAAACCATTTTAATAGTAGCCCACAGTACCTGGTGGTTTTTCCAGCAGGGGGATAAGGCTTAGACCTGAAGCCCCTCCCCCAGCCCCAGGGTGCCATTTCCCGCAAATGTTCCCGCCCTGGAGCTGCATATCTGTCTCTCCCTCACTCCCTGTCAGTGTCTGGGTGCCATTTCTCTCAGCTACACTGTTCCTGGGACTGCTTGGGCAAATCCTCCTGTGTAAAGCTCCTGGTTGTCAGTGCTGTGACTTTACATGACACTTAAGTATTCTACCTGCCTTTTAGACAGTGATAGTTAAGAAAGAGTGCAGGGTTTTCTAGTACAATTACCCTGTGATGTACATCCAATTCTTACTGTGCAGTGTTATATCTATTGACTACATAGCTATATATAAGCTAGTCCAGTGCAGTATTATTGTTAGTAATAACCTCTCCATTGTACAAACTGACTATCTGTGTGTGCATTAGCTCGCTGAGTGGTGTCCATTTCGTGTCTCTCACTCAACTTGCTATCCCTATATTCTATAACCTGAGGGGGCTTGGTGCGTCAGGTTTTATATTTATATAGGATTTTCACAAAGATAAATTTTAATACGTATTTCTCTTACGTCCTAGAGGATGCTGGGGACTCCGTAAGGACCGTGGGGTATAGACGGGCTCCGCAGGAGACATGGGCACTTTAAGACTTTAAATGGGTGTGAAATGGCTCCTCCCTCTATGCCCCTTCTCCAGACTCCAGTTAGATCCTGTGCCCAGAGGAGACTGGTCACACACTAGGGGAGCTCTACTAAGTTTCTCTAGAAAATGGACTTTGTTAGGTTTTCTCTGACGTCCTAGTGGATGCTGGGGACTCCGTAAGGACCATGGGGAATAGCGGGCTCCGCAGGAGACTGGGCACTCTAAAGAAAGATTCAGTACTATCTGGTGTGCACTGGCTCCTCCCTCTATGCCCCTCCTCCAGACCTCAGTTAGAATCTGTGCCCAGACAGAGCTGGGTGCTTTTAGTGAGCTCTCCTGAGTTGCTAATAAGAAAGTATTTTAGTTAGGTTTTTTATTTTCAGAGAGCTTCTGCTGGCAACAGACTCTCTGCTACGAGGGACCGAGGGGAGAGAAGCAAACCTACTAACTGCGGCTAGGTTGCGCTTCTTAGGCTACTGGACACCATTAGCTCCAGAGGGATCGAACACAGGACCTGACCTTGTCGTCCGTTCCCGGAGCCGCGCCGCCGTCCCCCTCGCAGAGCCAGAAGCCGGCAGAAGCGGAGAAGACATCGAAATCGGCGGCAGAAGACTCCTGTCTTCACATGAGGTAGCGCACAGCACTGCAGCTGTGCGCCATTGCGCCCACACTAACCCACACACTCCGGTCACTGTAGAGTGCAGGGCGCAGGGGGGGGGCGCCCTGGGCAGCAATTGTTACCTCCTGGCGAATGCTGCATATAGACAGTGGCACACTGTTATATGTATGAGCCCCCGCCATTTATTTTACACGAAATCGCGGGACAGAAGCCCGCCGCTGAGGGGGCGGGGCCTTCTTCCTCAGCACTCACCAGCGCCATTTTCCTTCCACAGCTCCGCTGAGAGGAAGCTCCCCAGGCTCTCCCCTGCATGATCACGGTAGAAGGGTAAAAAAGAGAGAAGGGGCACATAAATTTCTCTGACGTCCTAAGTGGATGCTGGGACTCCGTAAGGACCATAGGGAATAGCGGCTCCGCAGGAGACTGGGCACAACTAAAAGAAAGCTTTAGACTACTGGTGTGCACTGGCTCCTCCCACTATGACCCTCCTCCAGACTTCAGTTAGAATCTTGTGCCCGGCTGAGCCGGATGCACACTAGGGGCTCTCCTGAGCTCCTAGAAAGAAAGTATATTTTAGGTTTTTTATTTTACAGTGAGATCTGCTGGCAACAGACTCACTGCAGCGAGGGACTAAGGGGAGAAGAAGCGAACCTACCTAACTGGTGGTAGCTTGGGCTTCTTAGGCTACTGGACACCATTAGCTCCAGAGGGATCGACCGCAGGACCCGACCTTGATGTTCGGTCCCGGAGCCGCGCCGCCGGCCCCCTTACAGAGCCAGAAGCAAGAAGTGTTCCTGAAAATCGGCGGCAGAAGACTTCTGTCTTCAACAAGGTAGCGCACAGCACTGCAACTGTGCGCCATTGCTCCTCATTCACACCTCACACTCCGGTCACTGATGGGTGCAGGGCGCTGGGGGGGGGGGGGCGCACGCGCGAAGACACCTTGGCTGGCAAATCTACACCATATATAGTCAGGAAGGCTATATAGGTGTAAAAATACCCCTGCCAGAATTCCAGAAAAAGCGGGAGAAGTCTGCCGGAAAAGGGGCGGGGCCATCTCCCTCAGCACACTGGCGCCATTTTTCCCTCACAGCTCCGCTGGAAGGACGCTCCCTGGCTCTCCCCTGCAGTGTCAAGCTACATAAGGGTAAAAAAGAGAGGGGGGGCACTAAATTTAGGCACAGTATATATAATATAAGCAGCTATAAGGGAAAAAACACTCATTTATAGTGGGATCCCTGTGTTATATAGGGCTCTGGTGTGTGCTGGCATACTCTCTCTCTGTCTCCCCAAAGGGCTTTGTGGGGTCCTGTCCTCTGTCAGAGCATTCCCTGTGTGTATGCGGTGTGTCAGTACGGCTGTGTCGACATGTTTGATGAGGCTTATGTGGAGGCGGAGCAGATGCCTATAAATGTGATGTCACCCCCTGCGGGGTCGACACCTGAGTGAATGGTGCTGTGGAAGGAATTACGCGACAGTGTTGACTCCTTGCATAAAAGGTTTGACGACATACCAAATGTGGGACAGCCGGCTTCTCAGCCTGTGCCTGCCCAGGTGTCTCAAAAGCCATCAGGGGCTCTAAAACGCCCGCTACCTCAGATGGCAGACACAGATGTCGACACGGATACTGACTCCAGTGTCGATGACGATGAGACTAATGTAACTTCCAATAGGGCCACACGTTACATGATTGAGGCAATGAAAAATGTGTTACACATTTCTGATGTTACCCCAGGTACCACAAAAAAGGGTATTATGTTTGGAGAGAAAAAACTACCAGTGGTTTTTCCTCCATCTGAGGAATTAAATGAGGTGTGTGAAGAAGCGTGGGCTTCCCCTGATAAGAAACTGGTAATTTCTAAGAGGTTTGACAAAGCCTAATATATATATATACTATATTAAACACGCTCAAAGGTTAAGAGACTCAGTATGCTATTTGAGTATGTGGTACCGTAAGGGTACGCCCTTTGCGTAGCGGACGCTTAGCCGTGGACGAGACGCACGAGCGGCACGTTCGCTCACGGCTTGATGCGTAGAGGCAAGCACGCTATAGGCTGCCGATTAACGTAACGATACACTACCAGCGTAGCGGACGCTCAAGACCACGAGGAGATCACAAGCGGCGCTGACGCTCACAGAGTTAAACCTTTGTAACAATATCATAAACAATGTACTTATATTGTAAACCTTTGTGCAGTGATAAGGTGTAAATGCAACACAGTGTAACCTTGTTAGTTTAAAAGCTGTATGAGCGACTCTTACGCTCTGAGAACCCTTTAGCAATATAATAAACACTCAAATACCGGTCTAAGGGTCTAACACCTTTTAAGGGAGAGAATGAACGTTCAATCGCAAAAGAATACACAATACAAGTTATACACTACCAAACTAACATAAAATATCTAACCGAGTTACTACACGTTAAAATACAACAAAGACACAATTACATTTAAGGGGGAAGGAGAGAGAGAATGGCTTACAACGAAATAGGAGATAAATATGGTTGCAGAGAACTTACGCACAAGGGGAACAATCGCAAGCGCCTTTCTGGATATCCAGCTCCCGATTATCAGTGATGAGAACCGTTGTGAAGAGTAGAGAGCTGGCCCAGATCGGCTTGTCTTTTTATACACTACACACAATACAGTACAATGGTCCCTACATTCTTATTGTTCATTGGACACAGGAATTCGTCTTCGCATTATAACAAAAGGTCATAGGTTGGTTCATACAGGTGGGCTGTGACTATTCCAAACTGCTCAGGTGGGAGGGACACTAGGTTTTCCCGCCGCATGGGTAATAAAGTGCAAATATAGTAAATGTCCATAAACTTCTTATGTCCATAACTATACGCACGAGCGAGTAATCCGCTTCAAACAAACACCGGAATATTGCTAATTATATTCTCTTCCGATGGATACTAAACACCACTGTGTAACCCCTGTCTGACCCTTCGTATCAAACAAAGAGGAATCTTTGTCCCCGAACATGCTACATTAACTAAACTTTCAGATTCTATCAAAGGGACCATAATCTACAAAATACATTATATGACTAAAATATGTAACGATCGAGTCGCCCGCTAGACGCACACAAACTCTACCGTAAATGCGCATACTGCGCACCTGCGAGTGCACGCGACCGCGAGTATACGCACGCACGGGAGGGCTCATGCACGTGCAGCGGGCACACGCATAAGGTGCATATATGGCAATCTGCAGCGTGATATTTTTCTGACTTTGACAGGTTACTAATGGCGTACCCTTTCCCGCCAGAAGATAGGTCACGTTGGGAAACATCCCCTAGGGTGGATAAAGCGCTCACACGCTTGTCAAAGAAGGTGGCACTACCGTCTCCGGATACGGCCGCCCTGAAGGAATCTGCTGATAGCAGGAGGCTATCCTGAAGTCTATATATACACACACAGGTGTTATACTGAGACCTGCTATTGCTTCAGCATGGATGTGCAGTGCTGCAGCTGCGTGGTCAGATTCCCTGTCGGAAAATATTGATACCCTAGACAGGGACACTATATTGCTAACCGTAGAGCATATTAAAGACGCACTCTTCTACATGAGGGATGCACAGAGGGATATTTGCCGGCTGGCATCTAAAATAAGTGCACTGTCCATTTCTGCCAGGAGAGGGTTATGGACTCGGCAGTGGACAGGAGATGCAGATTCTAAAAGGCACATGGAAGTTTTGCCTTATAAGGGTGAGGAGTCATTCGGGGATGGTCTCTCGGACCTCGTTTCCACAGCAACGGCTGGGAAGTCTACATTTTTACCCCATGTTCCCTCACAGCCAAAGAAAGCACCGTATTATCAGGTACAGTCCTTTCGGCCCAATAAGGGCAAGCGGGTTAGGGGCGCGTATTTTCTGCCCAGAGGTAGAGGGAAAAAGCTGCAACATACAGCCAGTTCCCAGGAGCAAAAGTCCTCCCCCGCTTCCTCTAAGTCCACAGCATGACGCTGGGGCTCCACAGGCGGAGCCAGGTATGGTGGGGGCCCGTCTCAAAAATTTCAGCGATCAGTGGACTCGCTCACGGGTGGATCCCTGGATCTTTCAAGTAGTATCTCAGGGGTACAAGCTGGAATTCGAGACGTCTCCCCCCCGCCGTTTCCTCAAATCTGCCTTACCAACAACTCCCTCAGACAGGGAGGCTGTGTTACAGGCAATTCACAAGCTGTATTCACAACAGGTGATAGTAAAGGTGCCCCTACTTCAACAAGGACGGGGTTACTATTCCACAATGTTTGTGGTACCGAAACCGGACGGTTCGGTGAAATCCTTGAACACATATATAAAAAAATTCAAGTTCAAGATGGAATCGCTCAGGGCGGTTATTGCAAGCCTGGACGAGGTGGATTACATGGTATCACTGGACATCAAGGATGCTTACCTGCATGTCCCCATTTACCATCCTCACCAGGAGTACCTCAGATTTGTGGTACAGGATTGTCATTACCAATTCCAGACGTTGCCGTTCGGTCTATCCACGGCTCCGAGGGTCTTTACCAAGGTAATGGCCGAAATGATGATACTCCTTCGAAAGAAGGGAGTTTTAATTATCCCGTACTTGGACGATCTCCTGATAAAGGCGAGGTCCAGGGAGCAGTTGTTGGTCGGGGTAGCACTATCTAAATATTCCAAAGTCACAGCTGATCCCTACGACACGTCTACTGTTCCTGGGGATGGTTCTGGACACAGAACAGAAAAAAGTGTTTCTCCCGGAGGAGAAGGCCAAGGAGCTGACCTCTCTAGTCAGAGGCCTCCTAAAACCAAAACAGGTGTCGGTGCATCACTGCACGCGGATCCTGGGAAAGATGGTAGCTTCCTACGAAGCAATTCCATTCGGCAGGTTCCATGCAAGAACCTTTCAGTGGGACCTATTGGACAAGTGGTCCGGATCGCATCTTCAGATGCATCGGCTGATAACCCTGTCTCCAAGGACCAGGGTGTCTCTGCTGTGGTGGCTGCAGAGTGCTCATCTTCAAGAGGGCCGCAGATTCGGCATACAGGACTGGGTCCTGGTGACCACGGATGCCAGCCTTCGAGGCTGGGGGGCAGTCACACAGGGAAGAAACTTCCAAGGACTATGGTCAAGTCAGGAGGCTTCCCTGCACATAAATATTCTGGAACTGAGGGCCATTTACAATGCCCTAAGTCAGGCAAAACCCCTGCTTCAAAACCAGCCGGTACTGATTCAGTCAGACAACATCACGGCGGTTGCCCATGTAAACCGACAGGGCGGCACGAGAAGCAGGACGGCGATGGCAGAAGCCACAAGGATTCTCCGATGGGCGGAAAATCACGTGTTAGCACTGTCAGCAGTGTTCATTCCGGGAGTGGACAACTGGGAAGCAGACTTCCTCAGCAGGCACGACCTCCACCCGGGAGAGTGGGGACTTCATCCAGAAGTCTTCCAACTGATTGTAAACCGTTGGGAAAGGCCACAGGTGGACATGATGGCGTCCCGCCTAAACAAAAAGCTAGAAAGATATTGCGCCAGGTCGAGAGACCCTCAGGCGATAGCTGTGGACGCTCTAGTGACACCGTGGGTGTACCGGTCGGTTTATGTGTTCCCTCCTCTTCCTCTCATACCAAAGGTACTGAGGATAATAAGGAGAAGAGGAGTAAGAACTATACTCATTGTTCCGGATTGGCCAAGAAGAGCTTGGTACCCGGAGCTTCAAGAAATTATGTCAGAGGACCCTTGGCCTCTGCCGCTCAGACAGGACCTGCTGCAGCAGGGGCCCTGTCTGTTCCAAGACTTACCGCAGCTGCGTTTGACGGCATGGCGGTTGAACACCGGATCCTGAAGGAAAAGGGCATTCCGGAAGAAGTCATTCCTACGCTGATTAAAGCTAGGAAAGCAGTAACCGCAAACCATTATCACCGCATATGGCGAAAATATGTTGCGTGGTGTGAGGCCAGGAAGGCCCCAACGGAGGAATTTCAGCTAGGCCGTTTCCTGCACTCCCTACAATCAGGGGTGACTATGGGCCTAAAATTGGGTTCCATTAAGGTCCAGATTTCGGCTCTATCGATTTTCTTCCAGAAAGAACTAGCTTCACTACCTGAAGTTCAAACTTTTGTTAAGGGAGTGCTGCATATTCAGCCCCCTTTTGTGCCTCCAGTGGCACCTTGGGATCTCAACGTGGTGTTGGATTTCCTAAAGTCACATTGGTTTGAGCCACTTAAAACCGTGGAATTGAAATATCTCTTGTGGAAAGTGGTCATGTTGTTGGCCTTGGCTTCGGCCAGGCGGGTATCAGAATTGGCGGCTTTGTCATGTAAAAGCCCTTATCTGATTTTCCATATGGATAGGGCAGAATTGAGGACTCGTCCCCAATTTCTCCCTAAGGTGGTGTCAGCCTTTCATCTGAACCAACCTATCGTGGTGCCTGCGGCTACTAAAGACTTGGAGGCTTCCAAGTCGTTGGATGTAGTCAGGGCCCTGAAAATGTATGTTTCCAGGACAGCTGGAGTCAGAAAGACTGACTCGCTATTTATCCTGTATGCGCCCAACAAGTTGGGTGCACCTGCTTCAAAGCAGACTATTGCTCGCTGGATCTGTAGTACCATTCAGCTTGCACATTCTGCGGCTGGACTGCCGCATCCTAAATCAGTGAAAGCCCATTCCACGAGGAAGGTGGGCTCTTCTTGGGCGGCTGCCCGAGGGGTCTCTGCTCTTCAACTTTGCCGAGCAGCTACTTGGTCGGGGTCAAACACATTTGCTAAATTCTACAAGTTTGACACCCTGGCTGAGGAGGACCTAGAGTTTGCCCATTCGGTGCTGCAGAGTCATCCGCGCTCTCCCGCCCGTTTGGGAGCTTTGGTATAATCCCCATGGTCCTTACGGAGTCCCAGCATCCACTTAGGACGTCAGAGAAAATAAGAATTTACTCACCGGTAATTCTATTTCTCGTAGTCCGTAGTGGATGCTGGGCGCCCATCCCAAGTGCGGATTGTCTGCAATACTTGTATTTAGTTATTGTTTAACTAAAGGGTTATTGTTGAGCCATCTGTTGAGAGGCTCAGTTGTTTTCATACTGTTAACTGGGTATTGTATCACGAGTTATACGGTGTGATTGGTGTGGCTGGTATGAGTCTTACCCGGGATTCAAAATCCTTCCTTATTGTGTCAGCTCTTCCGGGCACAGTATCCTAACTGAAGTCTGGAGGAGGGTCATAGTGGGAGGAGCCAGTGCACACCAGTAGTCTAAAGCTTTCTTTTAGTTGGGCCCAGTCTCCTGCGGAGCCGCTATTCCCCATGGTCCTTACGGAGTCCCAGCATCCACTACGGACTACGAGAAATAGAATTACCGGTGAGTAAATTCTTATTTTAGGCGCATAAATCATAATACAGCAGCTACTGGGTAAACACTAAGTAACTGTGTAATCCCTGGGTTAGGTAGCGCTGGGGTGTGTGCTGGCAAACGCTCTCTCTCCAAAAGGCCTTGTGGGGGTCCTGTCCTCATTTAGAGCTTCCCCTGTGTGTGTGGTGTGTCGGTACGCGTGTGTTGACATGTTTGACGAAGAGGGCTATGTGGAGGCAGAGCAAGTGCAGTTGACTGACGTGTCGCCGCCGACGGTGCCGACACCTGATTGGATGGATATGTGGAAGGTGTTAAATGATAATGTAAACTCCTTACATAAAAGGTTGAATAAAGCTGATACCTCGGACCAGTCAGGGTCTCAACCCATGCCTGATCCTACAGCGCAGAGGCCCTCAGGGTCTCAAAAGCGCCCACTATCCAAAATGGTTGACACAGATGTCGACACGGATTCTGACTCCAGTGTCGACGACGATGATGCAAAATTGCAACCAAAAATGACAAAAGCTATACGTTACATGATTATAGCGATGAAGGATATTTTACACATATCAGAGGTAAACCCTGTCCCTGACAAGAGGGTTTATATGTATGGGGAGAAAAAGCAAGAGGTGACTTTTCCCCCTTCACATGAGTTAAATGAGTTATGTGAAAGATCATGGGATTCCCCTGATAAGAAAGTCCTGATTTCCAAAAGGTTACTTATGGCATACCTTTTCCCGCCAGAGGACAGGGTGCGCTGGGAATCCTCCCCTAGGGTAGATAAAGCTCTGACACGCTTATCTAAGCTGTCGCAGGATACGGCCACCGTAAAGGATCCTGCAGATAGAAAGCAGGAAAGTATCCTGAAATCTGTTTATACACATTCAGGGACTCTACTGAGGCCGGCAATTGCGTCGGCGTGGATGTGTAGTGCTGTAGCAGCGTGGACAGATAATGTATCTGAGAAAATGGATACCTTAGACAGGGATACCATTGTGCTGACCCTGGGGCATATAAAAGACACCGTCCTATATATGAGGGATGCCCAGAGGGACATTTGCCTACTGGGCTCTAGAATTAATGCAATGTCGATTTCTGCCAGGAGGGTCCTGTGGACTCGGCAGTGGACAGGTGATGCCGACTACAAAAAACACATGGAGGTGTTACCTGACAAGGGTGAGGAATTGTTTGGGGACGGTCTCTCGGACCTGGTATCCACAGCTACTGCTGGGAAGTCAAACTTTTTGCCATATATTCCCTCACAACCGAAGAAAGCACCGTATTACCAAATGCAGTCCTTTCGCGCACAAATAAGCAAGAAGGTCAGAGGTGCTTCCTTTCTTGCTAGAGGCAGGGGCAGAGGAAAAAAGCTGCACCTTACAGCTAGTTCCCCGGAACAGAAGTCCTCCCCGGCTTCCACTAAATCCACCGCATGACGCTGGGGCTCCACGGGTGGAGCCAGGAGCGGTGGGGGCGCGTCTCCGATATTTCAGCCACCAGTGGGTTCGCTCACAGGTGGATCCCTGGGCTATACAGATTGTGTCTCAGGGATACAAGCTGGAATTCGAGGTGATGCCCCCTCAACGTTACCTAAAATCGGCCCTGCCAGCTTCCCCCATAGAAAGGGAAGTAGTGATAGCGGCAATTCACAAGCTATTTCTCCAGCAGGTGGTGGTAAAGGTTCCCCTTCCTCAACAGGGGAAGGGATACTATTCCACAATATTTGTGGTACCGATACCGGACGGTTCGGTCAGACCTATATTAAATTTAAAGTCCCTGAACATTTATCTGAAAAGATTCAAGTTCAAAATGGAATCGCTCAGAGCGGTCATTGCAAGCCTGGAAGTGGGGGATTTTATGGTGTCTCTGGACATCAAGGATGCTTACTTGCATGTCCCCATTTATCCGCCTCATCAGGAGTACCTCAGATTTGTGGTACAGGACTGTCATTACCAATTCCAGACGTTGCCGTTTGGTCTGTCCACGGCACCGAGAATATTTACCAAGGTAATGGCAGAAATGATGGTGATCCTCAGAAAGCAAGGAGTCACAGTTATCCCATACTTGGACGATCTCCTCAAAAAGGCGAGGTCGAGGGAGCAGTTGCAGATCAGCGTAGCGCACTCACAGGAAGTGTTGCAACAGCATGGCTGGATTCTGAATATCCCAAAGTCGCAGCTGATTCCTACGACGCGTCTGCCCTTTCTGGGCATGATTCTGGACACAGACCAGAAGAAGGTGTTTCTCCCGACGGAGAAGGCTCAAGAGCTTGTGACTCTAGTCCGAGACCTCTTAAAACCGAAACAGGTGACGGTGCATCACTGCACGCGAGTCCTGGGAAAGATGGTGGCATCGTACAAAGCCATTCCCTTCGGCAGGATCTTTCAATGGGATCTGTTGGACAAATGGTCCGGATCGCATCTTCAGATGCATCGGCTGATCACCCTGTCCCCCAGGGCCAGGGTGTCTCTTCTGTGGTGGCTACAGAGTGCTCACCTTCTCGAGGGCCGCAGATTCGGCATACAGGACTGGGTCCTGGTGACCACGGATGCGAGCCTCCGAGGGTGGGGGGCAGTCACTCAGGGAAGAAACTTCCAAGGGTTGTGGTCAAGTCAGGAAACTTGTCTGCACATAAATATCCTGGAACTAAGGGCCATATTCAACGCCCTGAGTCAAGCGGAGCCCCTGCTTCGCAACCAACCGGTGCTGATTCAGTCAGACAACATCACCGCGGTGGCTCATGTAAACCGCCAGGGCGGCACAAGAAGCAGAGTCGCGATGGCGGAGGCCACCAGGATTCTTCGGTGGGCGGAGAATCACGTACAAGCACTGTCAGCAGTGTTCATTCCGGGGTGGACAACTGGGAAGCAGACTTCCTCAGCAGGCACGACCTTCACCCGGGAGAGTGGGGACTTAATCACGAAGTCTTCATTCAGATTACAAATCGATGGGAACTGCCACAGGTGGACATGATGGCGTCCCGTCTCAACAAATAGCTGCAACGGTATTGCGCCAGGTCAAGAGACCCTCAGGCGATAGCTGTGGACACCCTGGTAACACCGTGGGTGTTCCAGTCGGTCTATGTGTTCCCTCCTCTTCCTCTCATACCCAACCAAGGTACTGAGAATCGTAAGAAGAAGAGGAGTGAGAACAATACTCATTGTTCCGGATTGGCCAAGAAGACCTTGGTACCCGGAATTGCAAGAAATGCTCACAGAGGACCCATGGCCTCTGCCTCTCAGACAGGACCTGTTGCAACAGGGGCCCTGCCTGTTCCAAGACTTACCGCGGCTGCGTTTGACGGCATTTCGGTTGAACGCCGGATCCTAGCGGAAAAAGGCATTCCGGAGGAAGTTATTCCTACGCTGATAAAGGCTAGGAAGGACGTGACCGCAAAGCATTATCACCGCATATGGCGAAAATATGTTGCTTGGTGTGAGGCCAGGAAGGCCCCTACAGAGGAATTCCAACTGGGCAGATTACTGCACTTTCTACAGTCTGGAGTGACTATGGGCTTGAAGTTGGGATCCATAAAGGTTCAGATTTCGGCCCTGTCCATTTTCTTTCAAAAGGAACTGGGGTCTCTTCCTGAAGTTCAGACGTTTGTTAAAGGAGTGCTACATATTCAGCCCCCCTTTTGTGCCACCAGTGGCACCTTGGGATCTCAACGTGGTGTTGGGTTTCCTAAAATCCCACTGGTTTGAACCACTTAAGACCGTGGAGCTAAAGTATCTCACGTGGAAGGTGGTCATGCTGTTGGCATTGGCTTCGGCTAGGCGTGTGTCAGAATTGGCGGCCTTGTCATGTAAAAGCCCCTATCTGGTTTTTCATATGGACAGGGCAGAATTGCGGACTCGTCCCCAATTTCTGCCAAAGGTGGTGTCATCTTTTCATTTGAACTAACCTATTGTAGTGCCTGCGGCTACTCGTGACTTGGAGGAGTCCAGGTTACTAGATGTAGTCAGGGCTTTGAAGATTTATGTAGCCCGAACGGCTGGAGTCAGGAAAACTGACTCGCTGTTTATCCTATATGCCCCCAACAAGCTGGGTGCTCCTGCTTCAAAGCAAACTATTGCTCGCTGGATCTGTAACACGATTCAGCAGGCTCATTCTGCGGCTGGATTGCCGCATCCAAAATCAGTGAAAGCCCATTCCACAAGGAAGGTGGGCTCTTCTTGGGCGGCTGCCCGAGGGGTCTCGGCATTACAGCTTTGCCGAGCTGCTACTTGGTCGGGTTCAAACACATTTGCAAAATTCTACAAGTTTGATACCCTGGCTGAGGAGGACCTTGAGTTTGCCCATTCGGTGCTGCAGAGTCATCCGCACTCTCCCGCCCGTTTGGGAGCTTTGGTATAATCCCCATGGTCCTTACGGAGTCCCCAGCATCCACTAGGACGTCAGAGAAAATAAGATTTTACTTACCGGTAAAGCCCGTCCCAAGTGCGGACTTTCTGCAATACGTGTACATAGTTATTGCTTACTAATGGGTTATGTTATGTTGGCATCCATGGTTGATGCCCTGTTGTTGTTCATACTGTTGACTGGATAAGTGTATCACAAGTTATACGGTGTGATTGGTGTGGCTGGTATGAGTCTTACCCGAGATTCCAAAATCCTTTCCTTATAATGTCTGCTCTTCCGGGCACAGTTTCCTTAACTGAGGTCTGGAGGAGGGGCATAGAGGGAGGAGCCAGTGCACACCAGATAGTACTGAATCTTTCTTTAGAGTGCCCAGTCTCCTGCGGAGCCCGCTATTCCCCATGGTCCTTACGGAGTCCCCAGCATCCACTACGGACTACGAGAAATAGATTTACCGGTAAGTAAAATCTTATTTTTTTTATTTTCAGGGAGCACTGCTGGCAACAGGCTCCCTGCTTCGTGGGACTGAGGGGAGAGAAGCAGACCCACTTTCCTAGACTGATGGGCTCTGCTTCTTAGGCTACTGGACACCATTAGCTCCAGAGGGTCTGAACACTGGTGTCTTCTAGCTGTTCGTTCCCGGAGCCGCGCCGCCGTCCTCCTCACAGAGCCGGAAGATAGAAGCCGGGTGAGTATAGGAAGCAAGAAGACTTCAGAGGCGGCAGAAGACGTCAGATCTTCGTGAGGTACCGTGCAGCGGTCGCGATGCGCGCCATTGCTCACACACTAAAGGCACTACAAGGGGGGGTGCCCTGGGCAGCAAAATTTACCTCAGATACTAGACTGGCATAGTATATACACTGCATAGGCAGGGTATACAAACCCCCGCCAGTATAAAAAATAGCGGGACCAAAGCCCGCCATTAAGGGGGTGGGGCTTCTTCCCTCAGCTCTAACCAGCGCCATTTTCTCCACAGCTTGCTGCAGAGACTCTGCTCCCGAACCCTGCCCTGCTATACACAAGTAACAGGGTGCAAAACGAGGGGGGAGGGCACAATAATTTGGTGCTGATTTGATATATATTTATATATAAAAGCGCTTACAGGTCTGAGGTATTGTTAATATTTCAGACTGTGGCGGCGCTGGGTGTGAGTTGGCAAATTCCCTCTCTGTCTCTCCAAAGGACCTCATTGTGGGTCTGTCCCCTATAATTCAGTGTGTTTGGGGGTGTCAGTACGTGTGTGTCGACATGTCTGAGGCGGAAAGCTCGTCGAGGGAGGAAGCGGAGCAGAATGTGGTAATGACTCCGTCGGCACCGCCGACTGCTGATTGGGTAGACGTGGAATGTTTTGAATGCAAGTGTGGCTTTATTACATAAAAGGTTGGACAAATCTGAGTCTCAGAACCAAGCATGGAGACAATCCATGGATATTACTGTGTCACAGAACCCATCAGGGTCCCAGAAACGTCCCTTTACCCAGATAGCAGACACGGATTCTGACTCCAGTTTCGACTATGATTATGCGAGGTTACACCCAAGGGTGGCCAAGAGTATTCAGTACATGATTGTAGCAATAAAAGATGTATTACATATCACAGAGGACCCCTCTGTCCCTGACACAAGGGTCTGTATGTTTGAGAAGAAACGTGAGTTAATGTTTCCCCCATCTCATGAACTGAACGCTCTATTTGAAAAGGCTTGGGAAACTCCAGACAAGAGGCTGCAGGTTCCCAAGAGAATTATTATGGCGTATCCTTTCCCCTCACAGGACAGGTTACGGTGGGAATCATCACCCACGGTGGATAAAGCCTTGACGCGGTTATCCAAAAAAGTGGCCCTACCATCCCCGGACACACGCGTCCCTAAAGGATCCTGCGGACCGCAAGCAGGAAACCACTTTAAAATCAATTTATGCTATTACGGATGCCCTGCTCCGACCGGCGGTTGCGTCGGCATGGGTGAGTAGCGCAATTACAGGTTGGGCAGATAACTTGTCATCTGACATGGACACCCTCGACAGGGGTACTGTTCTGTTAACTTTGGGTCACATCAAGGACGTAGCGTTATACCTAAGGGAGGCTGCGAGAGATATTGGCCTCTTGGGATCAAGGGCCAATGCCATGGCAATTTCAGCTAGGAGGTCGCTGTAAACCCGTCAATGGACTGGTGATGCTGACTCCAAGAGACTTATGGAGGCTTTGCCTTACAAAGGTGAAGTTTTGTTTGGGGATGGCCTCGCGGACCTGGTTTCCACAGCTACCGCGGGCAAGTCTTCTTTTTTGCCTTTTGTTCCCCCACAGCAAAAGAAAACTCCTCAATACCAGATGCAGTCCTTTCGGTCTCATAAATTCAGAAAGGGGCGTGGATCATCTTTCCTCGCCAGAGGAAGAGGGAAAAGAACACCAGCTACGGCTAGTTCCCCGGAGCAAAAGTCCTCTCCGGCTTCTGCCAAATTCACCGCATGACGCTGGGGCTCCCCTGCGGGAGTCCGCACCGGTAGGGGCACGTCTTCAGCCGGGTCTGGGTTCAGTCGGACCTGGATCCTTGGGTGCTAGGAATTGTGACCCAAGGGTACAAACTGGAGTTCGAAGACGTTCCTCCACACCGATTTTTCAAATCGGCCTTACCAGCTTCTCTCCCAGAGAGAACAATAGTTTCAGCGGCAATACAAAAGCTGTGTCAACAGCAAGTGATTATCATGGTTCTCCTGTTACAACAGGGAAAGGGTTTTTATTCAACTCTATTCGTGGTCCCGAAGCCAGACGGCTCGGTCAGACCGATTCTGAACCTAAAATCCCTAAACCTCTATTTGAAGAGATTCAAATTCAAGATGGAATCTCTCCGAGCATTGAACTCCAGTCTGGACGGGGGGATTTTATGGTGTCACTAGACATAAAGGATGCATACCTTCATGTCCCCATATACCCTCATCAGGCGTTCCTGAGATTCGCTGTGCAGGATTGTCATTACCAATTTCAGACGTTGCCGTTTGGGCTTTTCACGGCCCCGAGGATTTTCACCAAGGTAATGGCAGAAATGATGGTGCTCCTGCGCAAGCAGGGTGTCACAATTATCCCGTACTTGGACGATCTCCTGATAAAAGCGAGATCAAGAGAACAATTACTGAAAAGCGTGGAACTCTCTCTGAGACTGCTACAACAACACGGCTGGCTTCTAAATTTGCCAAAGTCGCAGTTGGTTCCGACAGCTCGGCTGTCGTTTTTGGGCATGATTCTGGATACGGAAAGACAGAGGGTTTTTCTTCCAGTGGAAAAAGCTCAGGAAATCCAGAACATGGTCAAGGATCTGCTGAAACCAAAAAGAGTGTCGATTCCTCAATGCACTCGAGTGTTGGGAAAGATGATGGCGGCCTACGAGGCCATTCCGTTTGGCAGGTTCCATGCAAGAACTTTTCAGTGGGACCTACTGAACAAGTGGTCAGGGTCCCATCTCCAAATACATCAGATGATAAGCCTGTCCCCCAGGGCCAGGATCTCTCTCCTGTGGTGGCTCCAGAGTGCTCACCTTCTCGAGGATCGCAGGTTCGGAATTCAGGATTGGGTTCTCGTGACAACGGACGCGAGCCTCCGAGGATGGGGAGCGGTCACACAGGGAAAAAACTTTCAGGGAATATGGTCAAGACAGGAGGCTTGTCTGCACATAAATGTGCTGGAATTAAGGGCCATATACAACGGCCTGAGACAGGCAGAGCATCTTCTTCTCAACCTACCCGTTCTGATCCAGTCAGACAACATCACAGCCGTGGCGCATGTAAACCGACAGGGCGGAACAAGGAGCAGAGCAGCAATGGCGGAAGCCACCAGGATTCTTCGCTGGGCGGAAAATCATGTGAGCGCTCTGTCAGCAGTATTCATTCCAGGAGTGGACAACTGGGAAGCAGACTTCCTCAGCAGGCATGGCACGATCTCCATCCAGGAGAGTAGGAACTTCATCAAGAGGTCTTTGCAGAAATGACAAGTTGCTGGGGACTCCCTCAAATAGACATGATGGCGTCACGCCTCAACAAGAAGCTTTGGACATATGGTTCCAGGTCGAGGGACCCTCAGGCGATAGCAGTGGACGCGCTAGTAACACCATGGGTGTATCAGGCGGTCTATGTGTTTCCTCCGCTTCCACTCATCTCAAAAATATTGAGAATCATAAGAAGAACAAAGGTTCAGACGATACTCATTGTTCCAGATTGGCCTCAAAGGGCCTGGTATCCAGATCTTCAGGAAATGCTCACGGAAGATCCTTGGCCTCTTCGTCTCAGAGAGGACCTGTTACAACAGAGGCCGTGTGTGTTCAAGGACTTACCGCGATTACGTTTGACGGCATGGCGGTTGAACACCAGATCCTAGCTAGGTAAGGTATTCCAGGGGAAGTCATCCCTACTCTACTTAAAGCTAGGAAGGAGGTAACGGCGAAGCACTATCACCGTATCTGGAGGAAGTATGTGTCTTGGTGTGAATCCAAGAATGCTCCTACGGAGGATTTCCAGCTGGGTTGTTTTCTCCATTTTCTACAGACAGGAGTGGATATGGGCCTAAAGTTAGGCTCCATTAAGGTGCAGATTTCGGCCTTATCAATATTCTTTCAGAAGGAATTGGCCTCTCTTCCAGAAGTGCAGACTTTTGTGAAGGGAGTACTGCACATCCAACCTCCTTTTGTGGCACCGTGGGACCTTAACGTGGCGTTACAGTTCCTTAAATCACATTGGTTTGTACCTCTTCAAACTGTTGACTTGAAATTTCTCACTTGGAAAGTGGTCATGTTATTGGCCTTGGCATCTACAAGGCGGGTGTCCGAATTGGCGGCCTTGTCTCACGAGCCCCTATCTGATTTTCCATGTAGATAGAGCGGAATTGAGAACTCGTCCTCAATTTCTACCCAAGGTGGTTTCGTTGTTTCACATGAACCAACCTATTGTGGTGCCTGTGGCTACGGATGTCTTGGAGGATTCCAAGTCCCTTGATGTGGTCAGGGCTTTAAAGATCTATATAGCCAGAACGGCTCGTATTAGGAAAACAGAAGCACTGTTTGTCCTATATGCGGCCAACAAGATTGGCGCGCCTGCTTCCAAGCAGACTATTGCATGCTGGATCTGTAACACGATTCAGCAGGCTCATTCTACGGCTGGATTGCCGTTACCAAAATCGGTAAAGGCCCATTACACTAGGAAGGTGGGTTCTTCTTGGGCGGCTGCCCGAGGTGTCTTGGCGTTACAACTTCGCCGAGCAGCTACTTGGTCGGGTTCAAACACTTTTGCAAAATTCTGTAAGTTTGATACCCTGGCTGATGAGGACCTCATGTTTGCTCAATCGATGCTGCAGAGTCATCCGCACTCTCCTGCCCGGTCTGGAGCCTTGGTATAAACCCCATGGTCCTTACGGAGTCCCCAGCATCCTCTAGGACGTAAGAGAAAATAAGATTTTAAACTTACCGGTAAATCTTTTTTTCCTAGTCCGTAGAGGATGCTGGGCGCCCGTCCCAGTGCGGATTGAAATCTGCAATAATTGTACATAGTTATTGATAAGGTTACACAAGAGTTGTGTTACAGTTGAGATCAGGCTGTTGCTGATTTTTGTTGTTCATACTGTTAACTGGTTTACTTATACCATGTTGTACGGTGTGTTTGTGGTGTGAGTTGGTATGTCACCCTTAATTAACAAAATCCTTTTCCTCGTAATGTCCGTCTCCTTTGGGCACAGTTCCTATAACTGGAGTCTGGAGGAGGGGCATAGAAGGAGGAACCAGTTCACGCCCATTTAAAGTCTTAAAGTACCCATGTCTCCTGCAGAGCCTGTCTATACCCCATGGTCCTTACGGAGTCCCCAGCATCCTCTACGGACTAGGAGAAAAAGATTTACCGGTAGGTTTAAAATCTTATTTCTCTGACGTCCTAATGGGGGGGGGGGGGGGGGGGCTGGGCTGCAATTAGAGTACCTTAACATGGCAAAAAAACACATAATATAGTCTAATAAACTATATATGTGTAAAAATCCCCTGCCATAATATTAATAAAAGAGCGGGATAAGCCCGCCGAGAAGGGGGCGGGGCTATCTCCCTCAGCACACTGGCGCCATTTTCTCTTCACAGTTCCGCTGGAAGACAGCTCCCCAAGCTCTCCCCTGCAGTTTCCAGGCTCAAAGGGTTAAAAAGAGAGGGGGGGCACTAAATTTAGGCGCAAACTATACATGTTAAGCAGCTATAGGGAAAAATCACTTTCTGTAATAGTGTAAATCCCTAATTATATAGCGCTGTGCTGTGTGCTGGCATACTCTCTCTGTCTCCCCAAAGGACTTTGTGGGGTCCTGTCCTCAGTCAGAGCATTCCCTGTGTATGTGCGGTGTGTCGGTACGGCTGTGGTGACATGTTTGATGAGGAGGCTTATGTGGAGGTGGAGCAGGTGCCGATAAATGTGATGTCACCCCCTGCGGGGTCGACACCAGTGTGGATGGATATGTGGAGGTATTAACCGACAGTGTCAACTCCTTACATAAAAGGTTTAATGACATAACAGCTGTGGGACAGCCGGCTCTCAGCCTGTGCCTGCCCAGGCATCTCAAAGGCCATCAGGGGCTCAAAAACGCCCGCTACCTCAGATGGCAGACACCGATGTCGACACGGAGTCTGACTCCAGTGTCGACGACGACGAGACAAATGTACATTCCACTAAGGCTATCCGTTGCATGATTACAGCAATTAACATTAACCCAGGTACCACTAAAAAGGGTATTATGTTTGGGGAGAAAAATCTACCAGTGGTTTTTCCCCCTTCAGATGAGTTAAATGAAGTGTGTGAGGAAGCGTGGGCATCCCCTGATAAAAAATTAGTGATTTCTAAAAAGTTACTAATGGCGTACCCTTTCCCGCCAGAGGACAGGGTACGTTGGGAGACATCCCCGAAGGTGGATAAAGCGCTCACACGCTTGTCAAAAACGGTGGCACTATCGTCTCAGGATACGGCCGCCTTAAAGGAGCCTGCGGATAGAAAGCAGGAGGCTATCCTGAAGTCTGTGTATACACACTCAGGTACTATACTGAGACCTGCTATTGCTTCAGCATGGACGTGCAGTGCTGCAGCAGCGTGGTCTGAATCCCTGTCTGATAATATTGATTCCCCTGACAGGGACACTATATTGCTAACCATAGAGCACATTAAAGACGTAGTCTTATACATGAGAGATGCACAGAGGGATATTTGCCGGCTGGCATCTAGAATAAATGCAATGTCCATTTCTGCCAGGAGAGTATTATGGACTCGGCAGTGGACGGGTGATGCGGTTTCTAAAACATGGAGGTTTTGCCTTACAAGGGTGAGGAATTGTTTGGGGATGGTCTCTCGGACCTCGTTTCCACAGCGACAGCTGGGAAGTCGATATTTTTACCCCAGGTTCCCTCACAGCCAAAGAAAGCACCGTATTATCAGGTACAGTCCTTTCGGCCCCAGAAAGGCAAGCGGGTTAAAGGCGCGTCCTTTCTGCCCAGAGGCAGGGGTAGAGGGAAAAAGCTGCACCATACAGCCAGTTCCCAAGAACAGAAATCCTCCCCTGCTTCCACTAAATCCACCGCATGACGCTGGGGCTCCACTGGTGGAGCCAGGTGCGGTGGGGGCCCGTCTCCGGAACTTCAGCGACCGGTGGGTTCGCTCACGGGTGGATCCCTGGTTCTACAAGTGGTATCTCAGGGATACAAGCTGGAATTCGAGACGTCTTCCCCTCGCCGTTACCTCAAATAAGCCTTGCCAGCTACTCCCCCGGACAGGGAGGTAGTGCTGGCGGCAATTCACAAGCTGTTCCTCCAGCAGGTGATAATAAAAGTTCCCCTCCTTCAACAGGGACGGGGTTACTATTCCACAATGTTTGTGGTACCGAAACCAGACGGTTCGGTGAGACCCATTCTAAATTTAAAATCCTTGAACACTTATATAAGAAGGTTCAAGTTCAAAATGGAATCGCTCAGGGCGGTTATTGCAAGTTTGGAAGAAGGGGATTACATGGTATCACTGGACATCAAGGATGCGTACCTGCATGTCCCCATTTACCCTCCTCACCAGGTGTACCTCCGTTTTGTGGTACAAGACTGCCATTACCAATTCCAGACGTTGCCGTTTGGTCTGTCCACGGCACCGAGGGTAGTTACCAAGGTAATGGCCGAAATGATGATACTCCTTCGAAAGACGGGAGTTATAATTATCCCATACTTGGACGATCTCCTTATAAAGGCAAGGTCCAGGGAGCAGTTGTTGGTCGGAGTAGCACTATCTCAGGAAGTGCTTCAACAGCACGGCTGGATTCTGAATATTCCAAAGTCGCAGCTGGTTCCTACGACGCGTCTGCTGTTCCTGGGTATGGTTCTGGACACAGAACAGAAGAAGGTGTTTCTCCCGGAGGAGAAGGCCAAGGAGTTGTCATCTCTGGTCAGAGACCTCCTGAAACCAAAACAGGTGTCGGTGCATCACTGCACGCGAGTCCTGGGAAAGATGGTAGCTTCTTACGAGGCAATTCCATACGGCAGGTTCCATGCAAGGATCTTTCAGTGGGATCTGTTAGACAAGTGGTCCGGATCGCATCTTCAGATGCATCGGCTGATCACCCTGTCCCCGAGGGCCAAGGTGTCTCTGCTGTGGTGGCTGCAGAGTGCTCATCTTCTAGAGGGCCGCAGATTCGGCATACAGGACTGGGTCCTGGTGACCACGGATGCAAGCCTCCGAGGTTGGGGGGCAGTCACTCAGGGAAGAAACGTCCAGGAACAATGGTCGAGTCAGGAGGCTTCCCTACACAAGACCCCTGCTTCAAAACCAGCCGGTGCTGATTCAGTCAGACAACATCACGGCGGTCGCCCATGTAAATCGACAGGGCGGCACAAGAAGCAGGATGGCGATGGCAGAAGCCACAAGGATTCTCCGATGGGCGGAAAATCACGTGATAGCACTGTCAGCAGTGTTCATTCCGTGAGTGGACAACTGGGAAGCAGACTTCCTCAGCAGGCACGACCTCCACCCGGGAGAGTGGGGACTTCATCCAGAAGTCTTCCAACTGATTGTAAACCGTTGGGAAAGGCCACAGGTGGACATGATGGCGTCCCGCCTAAACAAAAAGTTAAAAAGATATTGCGCCAGGTCAAGGGACCCTCAGGCGATAGCTGTGGACGCTCTAGTGACACCGTGGGTGTACCAGTCGGTTTATGTGTTCCCTCCTCTTCCTCTCATACCAAAGGTGCTGAGGATAATAAGAAAGAGAGGAGTGAGAACTATGCTCATCGTCCGGATTGGCCAAGAAGGACTTGGTACCCGGAACTGCAAGAAATGATCTCAGAAGACCCTTGGCCTCTGCCTCTCAGACAGGACCTGCTACAGCAGGGGCCCTGTCTGTTCCAAGACTTACAGCGGCTGCGTTTGACGGCATGGCGGTTGAACGCCGGATCCTGATGGTAAAGGGCATTCCGGTTGAAGTCATTCCTACGCTGATAAAAGCTAGGAAAGATGTGACGGCAAAACATTATCACCGCATATGGCAAAACTATGTTGCTTGGTGTGAGGCTATGAAGGCCCCCACAGAAGAATTTCAGCTGGGTCGTTTTCTGCACTTCCTACAGTCAGGAGTGACTATGGGCCTAAAATTGGGTTCCATTAAAGTCCAGATTTCGGCCCTGTCTATTTTCTTTCAAAAAGAACTGGCTTCACTGCCTGAAGTTCAGACGTTTGTTAAGGGAGTGCTGCATATTCAGCCCCTTTTGTGCCCCCAGTGGCACCTTGGGATCTCAACGTTGTGTTGGATTTCCTAAAATCACATTGGTTTGAGCCACTTCAGACCGTGGAATTAAAATATCTCATGTGGAAAGTGGTCATGCTTTTGGCCTTGGCTTCGGCTAGGTGGTTGTCAGAATTGGCGGCTTTGTCCTGTAAAAGCCCCTATCTGATCTTCCATATGGACAGAGCAGAATTGAGGACGCGTCCCCAATTCCTCCCTAAGGTGGTATCAGTGTTTCATTTGAACCAACCTAATGTGGTGCCTGCGGCTACTCGGGACTTGGAGGCCTCCAAGTTGCTGGACGTAGTCCGGGCCCTGAAAATCTATGTTTCCAGGACGGCTAGAGTCAGAAAAACTGACTCGCTGTTTATCCTGCATGCACCCAACAAGCTGGGTGCTTCTGCTTCTAAGCAGACTATTGCTCGCTGGATCTGCTCCACGATTCAACTTGCACATTCTGCGGCTGGACTGCCGCATCCTAAATCAGTAAAGGCCCATTCCACGAGGAAGGGGGCTCTTCTTGGGCGGCTGCCCGAGGGGTCTCGGCTTTACAACTTTGCCGAGCTGCTACTTGGTCGGGGTCAAACACGTTTGCAAAATTCTACAAGTTTGATACCCTGGCTGAGGAGGACCTTGAGTTGCTCATTCGGTGCTGCAGAGTCATCCGCACTCTCCCGCCCGTTTGGGAGCTTTGGTATAATCCCCATGGTCCTTACGGAGTTCCCAGCATCCACTAGGACGTCAGAGAAAATAAGAATTTACTCACCGGTAATTCTATTTCTCGTAGTCCGTAGTGGATGCTGGGCGCCCATCCCAAGTGCGGATTGTCTGCAATACTTGTATATAGTTATTGCCTAACTAAAGGGTTATTGTTATGAGCCATCTGTTCATGAGGCTCAGTTGTTATTCATACTGTTAACTGGGTATAGTATCACGAGTTGTATGGTGTGATTGGTGTGGCTGGTATGAGTCTTACCCGGGATTCCAAATCCTTTCCTTATTGTGTCAGCTCTTCCGGGCACAGTTTCCCTAACTGAGGTCTGGAGGAGGGGCATAGAGGGAGGAGCCAGTGCACACCAGATAGTACCTAATCTTTCTTTTAGAGTGCCCAGTCTCCTGCGGAGCCCGTCTATTCCCCATGGTCCTTACGGAGTTCCCAGCATCCACTACGGACTACGAGAAATAGAATTACCGGTGAGTAAATTCTTATTTTTTTTCTGTGATTTTAGTCACCATATCTCTCCTTTGTGTCTGCTAGTGCTGACTACACTGCGCAGGGGTTTGGGTAAGAGGTATTGTGCTGCTGCCAATTGTACTGTGTTACCTGATACTGCAAGTTATATCATGTCTGCTTCTGAGGGTAACGGTTCTGAGGCTGAATACACTGCCGGTGTTGCTGAAGCCACAGATCCCTATGAGGAGAATATGGCAGCTGTGGGCTCTGGTTCTGGGGGCTCCTTGCCCCCCAGTGGGACTGTGGCAACGGAGGTACATAATTACCCACCGTGGGCCGCTTTTTCCACGCTTCTACATATGCTAGTTAATAAACTAACACCCCCTATGGGACCCCCAATGCCGGTGCAACCGTATGTGGTCCCTGCAGCTAACCCGCCGTGGGCGGACGATTTATCTGCTCAATTGAAGAAGTTGAACCAGTCCCTGACTACTAAAAAGTCTGGCCCTCGCTCGCCCAAGCCCAAGGGGTCCTCTAAGCGAGCTCTTATCTCCTCACAATCCACTGCTGTCACTGACACCTCGTCTGATGAAGACGGCACTTACACTGACCCCACAGATTCTGACACAGATGCTGCTGATGGGGAGGGTAGTTCACATGTGGATGTTCCTGATCTTTTGGAGGCTATTAAGTTGATTTTACAGATTACGGATGATCCCGAGCCATCCGTCCCTCCTAAGAAACCAGATAGGTTCAAGCGTCAGAAGGTGATTAAACAAGTTTTACCTCACTCTGACCACCTAGTGGATATACGTCAGGAACCCTCGGGAAACCCAGGTAAGAAGTTTGTGCCTCAAAAGAAGATGCTGGCTCGCTATCCCCTCGCACCAGAGCTGTCTAAGAATTGGGAAACGCCTCCTCCAGTAGACTCGCATGTGGCTAGGATGGTGGTTTCTTCAGCTCTACCTGTCACTACCGTCACGTCTCTCAAAGAGCCTACGGATAAACGTGTGGAGGGTTGTCTGAAAGTGATTTATACCCTTACGGGTGCTGCACAAAGGCCCACTATTGCAGCAACATGGGCTGCAGAGGCTATTGAAGCATGAGCCTTGGAGTTAGAAGCTGAAATCTCTTCTGACCATGCTAGGCAATGCTTGTCATATATTGTCACAGCTTCTCGCCATATTAAAGAGGCTGCTTCTGCTGCCGGTATCCTAGCAGCCAAGGCCTCTACTACGTCAGTCCTGGCTCGCCGGATATTGTGGCTGAGATCCTGGTCTGTGGACCTGGACTCTAGAAAAACCCTGGAGGTACTCCCTTTCAAGGGAGATATTCTGTTTGGGGAGGACTTAAATTAGATAGTGACTGACTTGGCTACTGCCAAAACTGCCTGTCTGCCAAGTACCGCTCCTGTGTCGAAGGCTAAAGGTACTTCCTTTCATCCTTCATGTAAAGCAAAAGGTCAGGCGTACAACAAGCAGGCCCGCACTTCCAAACCTGGTAAGCCAAAGCCCAAAAGAGCCTGGGCGGCCCGTCAGCCAGCTTCCAAGATCGATCCCAGGGTGGGGGGCCGGCTTCTAGGGTATACCCAGAAATGGTTGAAGACCACTTCAGATGCCTGGGTACTGGAAGACGTCACTCGAGGTTACGCCATAGCCTTCAAAAACCGATCCCCTCATCGATTTTGCCGGACAGACGTCCCGTTGGCCCAGACAAAGGCAAACACTCTACATTCGGTGGTACAGACCCTCCTGGATACAGGAGTCGTAGTACAGGTGCCTCTTGCGCAGAGGGGCCGGGGGTACTATTCTCCGCTGTTTCTAGTCCGGAAACCGAATTCTCCCGGCCCATTCTCAACCTCAAGGCATTGAACAGGTTTGTGAAGGTTTACAAGTTCCGGATGGAAACCCTTCGTTCTATAGTTCTGGCCTTGGAACCTGGGGACTACATGGTCTCCCTGGATATACAGGATGCTTACCTGCATATTCCTATAGCAGCGTCACATCAGCAATACCTGAGGTTTGCGATTGGCAACCTCCATTACCAGTTTTGGGCGTTACCTTTTGGTTTAACTACAGCTCTGCAAATCTTCACTAAAGTCATGGCGGTGATGACGGTGGTACTCCGCCGTCAAGGGGTCAGGATACTGCCGTATCTGGACGACTTGTTAATCCTGGCAAATTCCCCAGAACTTCTCCTACGTCATCTGGATATGACGGTCCGGTTTCTACAAGCCCACGGGTGGCTCATCAACTGGAAGAAATCCTCCCTGGTCCCTGCTCAGAGCATGGTGCACCTGGTAGCGCTATTGGACATTCACAACCAGAGGTTGTACTTGTCTCAGGAGAAAGTCCTGAAGCTTCAGGACAGGATTCGTTGCTTCCTTTCTCGTCCGCAAGTGTCGATACATTCGGCGATGCAGGTGCTGGGCCTCATGGTCTCAGCATTCGACATGGTGGAGTATGCTCAATTCCATTCTCGCCCCCTCCAGAAGCTAATTCTAGCCAAGTAGGACGGCCTGCCTCACCGAACAGGTCTCACATGATCTCATTGATTCCGGAGGTTCGTCTGTCGCTGCTCTGGTGGCTCCAGGACCAACAATTGTGCAGGGGCCGTCCCTTCTGGCTATCCAACTGGGTCCTGTTGATGACGGATGCCAGTCTAAGAGGTTGGGGCGCGGTGCTGGAGCAACACTCCCTTCAGGGTCGGTGGACCAAGGAGGAGTCCCTCCTCTCAATCAACATTCTGGAATTGTGGGCGGTCTTCAATGCATTGAACCTGGCCCAGCATTTAATTCAGAACTGTCCTGTTCAAGTACAGTCGGACAACACCACCACAGTGGCTTACATAAATCATCAAGGCGGCACTCGAAGCCGTTTGGCAATGAAGGAAGTCTCACGGTTTCTACATTGGGCGGAACGCCATCTACCGGCTATATCGGCAATATTCATTCCGGGAGTCCTGAATTGGGAAGCGGACTTTCTCGGTCGTCAGGACGTACATGCCGGCGAGTGGGGCCTCCATCCAGAAGTGTTTCAACTCCTAGTGGAAAAGTGGGGCCTTCCAGACGTAGATCTGATGGCGTCTCAACACAATCACAAGGTTCCGGTCTTCGGAGCAAGGACAAGGGATCCTCAAGCAGCATTCGTGGATGCGCTGGCGGTGCCGTGGAGGTTTCGGCTGCCGTACGTTCCCCCCCCCCCCCCCCCCCGGTGTCACTCCTGCCCAGGGTAATTCGGAAGTTCAAGCAAGAAAAAGGAATTCTGCTTCTCATAGCTCCAGCGTGGCCCAGACGGCACTGGTTCTCAGACCTGCAAGGCCTATCGTCAGAGCGTCCAATTCTACTTCCACAACGCCCAGACCTCCTCGTTCAGGGCCCCTGTGTCTACCAGGACCTAGCCCAGCTGTCTTTGACGGTGTGGCTTTTGAAGCTTCCGTCTTAAGGGCTAAAGGGTTTTCTGAGGCGGTCATTCAAACTATGTTGCGGGCCCGGAAACCGGCTTCAGCTCGGATTTACTATAGGGTCTGGCATTCTTACTTTGTTTGGTGCGCATCTAACGATTATGACGCTTCCAAGTTTAGTATAGCCAAGTTGTTGGCTTTTCTTCAGCAGGGCCTGGATTTAGGCCTGCGTCTGGCCTCCCTCAAGGTTCAAATATCTGCCTTGTCGGTGTGGTTTCAGAGAAAAATTGCGACCCTACCTGATGTGCATACCTTTACTCTGTGTGTTGCGTATCCAACCTCCCTATGTTCCGCCTGTTGCTCCTTGGGACTTGTCGGTGGTTTTGCAGGCGTTACAAGAGTGTCCGTTTGAACCTCTTGGTTCAGCTGATCTTAAGTAGCTTTCCCTGAAGGTGGTGTTTCTGCTGGCTATTGTCTCAGCTAGAAGAGTGTCGGATTTGGGTGCCTTGTCCTGTAGTTCCCCATATCTGATATTTCACCGTGACCGGGCAGTTCTTAGGACTCGTACCGGATACTTACCTAAGGTGGTTTCTTCGTTCCACCTTAACCAGGAGATTGTGGTTCCGGCACTTGTTTCTCCTGATCTGTCTTCCAAAGAGAGGTCTTTGGATGTGGTCCGGGCTCTCCGTATCTATGTGAAGAGAACTGCTTCTTTTAGGAAATCTGATTCTCTCTTTGTGCTGTTTGGATTTCACAAACAGGGCTGGCCTGCTCACAAGCAAACTTTGGCCAGATGGATTAGAATGGTGATTGCACATGCTTATGTGAGGGCTGGCCTCTCGGCTCCTGCTCACATTACGGCCCATTCTACTCGGTCTGTGGGACCTTGTTGGGTGGCCCGCCGTGATGCGACCCTTGAACAATTGTGCAAGGCGGCTACATAGTCATCTGTGAACACGTTCATAAGGTTCTATGCCTTCGATACTGCCGCTTCCCAGGATGCTTCCTTTGGACGCAGGGTCTTATGCCCGCTACAGTGCATCCCCTCCCATAAGGAACTGCTTTAGGACATCCCCTATGTCTATCCTTGTGGAGCCCAGTGTACCCCGCAGCAGAAAACGAGTTTTATGGTAAGAACTTACCTTTGTTAAAACTCTTTCTGCGAGGTACTCTGGGCTCCACAAGGCGCCCACCCTGACGCACTTAGCTTCTTTGGGTTGGTATGGCATTAGCCGCTGACACTTCTCCTGTCGTGAGAGTGTGGTGTATGTGGCTACTAACTGTTGTCGTCTCTTTTCCTGCTACTGCATTGGGCTGGTTAACTAAAAACTGAGCTCCTGTGCAGGGACGTGGGGTTATAGAGGAGGCGGCGCTATGCATTCTGGGAACAGTCAAAGCTTTTCAGCCTGTTGGTGCCTTGGATCAAGATCCTACTCTACACCCCTATGTCTATCCTTGTGGAGCCCAGTATACCTCGCAGAAAGAGTTTTAACAAAGGTAAGTTCTTACCATAAAACTCGTTGTTTCTTGCAGTGATTAGTCACAGCTGGCTGCCTCCTGCGTACTGTAAAGCATAGTTGGGTCAATTTCTAGATAGTACAGGTCATGGCCAATAAAAAGGAGAATGCCAAAAGAAGTTGTTTCATTGGACATTCAACCAATATATCCCATGGCACTGTGTATACCACTTCTGGAGTGGTGGTGGATGCATGCAATATTGGGCCTAATTCAGAGTTGATCGCAGCAGCAAATTTGTTAGCAGTTGGGCAAAACCATGTGCACTGCGGGGCGGCAGATATAACAACATGTGCAGAGAGAGTTAGATTTGGGTGGGGTTTGTTCAAACTGAAATCTAAATTGCAGTGTAAAAATAAAGCAGCCAGTATTTACCCTGCACAAACAAAATAACCCACCCAAATCCTAACGATCTCTACTAATGTTATATATGCCACATCTGCAGTACACATGGTTTTGCCCAACTGCTAACAAATTTGCTGCTGCGATCAACTCTGCATTACCCCCATTGTCTTGCAATAAGGCAGTCACTGAACTACCACCTGGTAATGGAGGTAAAATGCTATCTCAGAATATCCCATAAATTCTCGATTGATTTCATTCTGGTAATGAAGGGTGCCATAACATAGATAACGTCACTGCCACACTCATCAAGCCACTGGCTAAACACACCTTCTCTGCAGAGGACCACTAGGTGCCATGAAGTATCATTCAAGATGGGCCTTGCCTTCTAAGCGAATAGCACACAAAGCCCATGCCAGTAAAATGTGTCACACAACACTGGAACCCTTTACTATTGGGAATGTACTCAGGGCTGTAGAGGTTTCCATGTTTGTGCCATACATGCACTTGGCCATTTGTTGAGAACATGGTGATTATCACCTGCCACTTCTGTTGACCGTTACCTGTGCTACTTGCATCACGGTGCCTACATTGCCAAATTAGATACGTGCGTTAAGCACTGCATACTATGATATTCTGCTCAGTGTTCTTGTTAGGCCATGTTTTAATTAATCTCCTGCCACAGGTTGAAATTTGCAGGAAACAGATCTGAAGTTGCTCTCCTGTTGCCTTGCAGTTTAGGTTAATGTACTTATATCACAATCTTGATATATGCGTTACCTTACACACCACTGTTCTTGTAAATGCTGTCAAATGCGTCCTAACCTCTAGAATTTGAGTGTTATCCAGAAGTATATGTAACCATGGAAAATGGTCCTTGGTATGCCACCTAGTCTGAGCCCTATAGACTACTTACGCATGTTCTCAAGCTATGTTCTCAGGACCCCAAACGTTCATGTTTTCCAGGTCTCTTCACAGAATGATAGGTGAAATAATTAGAGCCGCCTGTGTATGTTTTAAAATGTGGGGACATAACACCCGGAGCAGGGTCATGTCACGGCTTCCCCCCCACCACCACATATATACTGTATGTTTGTGTGTGTGTGTGTATATATATATATATATATATATATATTTCTCTAATGTCCTAGTGGATGCTGGGGACTCCGTAAGGACCATGGGGAATAGACGGGCTCCGCAGGAGACTGGGCACTCTAAAGAAAGATTTAGTACTACCTGGTGTGCACTGGCTCCTCCCTCTATGCCCCTCCTCCAGACCTCAGTTAGAATCTGTGCCCGGCCAGAGCTGGGTGCTTTTAGTGAGCTCTCCTGAGCTTGCTAATAAGAAAGTATTTTAGTTAGGTTTTTTATTTTCAGAGAGCTTCTGCTGGCAACAGACTCTCTGCTACGAGGGACTGAGGGGAGAGAAGCAAACCTACTAACTGCGGCTAGGTTGCGCTTCTTAGGCTACTGGACACCATTAGCTCCAGAGGGATCGAACACAGGACCTGACCTTGTCGTCCGTTCCCGGAGCCGCGCCGCCGTCCCCCTCGCAGAGCCAGAAGTCAGTAGCCGGCAGAAGCAAGAAGACTCCTGTCTTCACATGAGGTAGCGCACAGCTCTGCAGCTGTGCGCCATTGCGCCCACACTACCCACACACTCCGGTCACTGCAGGGCGCAGGGGGGGGCGCCCTGGGCAGCAATTAGGATACCTCTTGGCAAAAAGACACATATATACAGCTGGACACTGTATATATGTACGAGCCCCCGCCATTTTATTACACAGACCCGGGACTGAAGCCCGCCGCTGAGGGTGCGGGGCCTTCTTCCTCAGCTTTAACCAGCGCCATTTTCTCTTCACAGCTCCGCTGAGCGGAAGCTCCCCAGGCTCTCCCCTGCAGTATCAAGGTAGAAAAAGGGTAAAAAGAGAGGGGGGGGCACATAAATTTAGGCGCAAAATTATCATAAACAGCAGCTACTGGGTAAACACTAAGTTACTGTATAATCCCTGGGTTATATAGCGCTGGGGTGTGTACTGGCATACTCTCTCTCTGTCTCCCCAAAAGGCCTTGTGGGGTCCTGTCCTCAGAGCATTCCCTGTGTGTGTGTCGGTACGTTTGTGTCGACATGTTTGACGAGGACGGTTACGTGGAGGCAGAACAAGTGCAAGTGACTGTGGTGTCGCCGCCGACACCTGATTGGATGGATATGTGGAAGGTGTTAAATGATAACGTAAGCTCCTTGCATAAAAGGTTGGATAATCAGTCAGGGTCTCAACCCGTGTCTGATTCTGCAGCTCAGAGGCCGTCAGGGTCTCAAAAGCGCCCACTATCCCAGTTGGTTGACACAGATGTCGACACGGATTCTGACTCCAGTGTCGATGACGATGAGGCAAAGTTGCAGCCTAAAATGACTAAAGCCATCCGATACATGATTATAGCAATGAAGGATGTATTGCACATATCGGAGGAAAACCCTGTCCCTGACAAAAGGGTGTATATGTATGGGGAGAAAAAGCAAGAGGTGACTTTTCCCCCTTCACATGAGTTAAATGAATTATGTGAAAAAGCATGGGATTCCCCCGATAAGAAAGTGCTGATTTCCAAAAGGTTACTTATGGCGTACCCTTTCCCGCCAACGGACAGGATGCGCTGGGAATCCTCCCCTAGGGTAGATAAAGCTCTGACACGCTTATCTAAAAAGGTGGCCCTGCCGTCACAGGATACGGCCGCCCTAAAGGATCCTGCAGATAGGAAGCAGGAAAGTATCCTGAAGTCTGTTTATGCACACTCAGGTACTATACTGAGGCCGGCTATTGCGTCGGCCTGGATGTGTAGTGCTGTAACAGCATGGACAGATAATCTGTCTGAGGAAATGGATGTCTTAGACAAGGATACCATTTTACTGACCCTGGGGCATATAAAGGACGCTGTCCTATATATGAGGGATGCCCAGAGGGACATTTGCCTACTGGGCTCTAGAATAAATGCAATGTCAATTTCTGCCAGAAGGGTCCTGTGGACTCGGCAATGGACAGGTGATGCCGACTCCAAAAAGCACATGGATGTGTTACCTTACAAGGGTGAGGAATTGTTTGGGGACGGTCTCTCGGACCTAGTTTCCACAGCTACAGCTGGGAAGTCAAACTTTTTGCCATATATTCCCTCACAGCCTAAGAAAGCACCGTATTACCAAATGCAGTCTTTTCGATCACAGAGAAGCAAGAAGGTCAGGGGTGCGTCCTTTCTGGCCAGAGACAGGGGTACAGGAAAGAAGCTGCACAACACAGCTAGTTCCCAGGAACAGTAGTCCTCCTCGGCTTCCACTAAATCCACCGCATGACGCTGGGGCTCCACAGGAGCCAGGAGCGGTGGGGGCGCGTCTCCGAATTTTCAGCCACCAGTGGGTTCGCTCACAGGTGGATCCCTGGGCTATACAGATTGTGTCTCAGGGTTACAAGCTGGAATTCGAAGTGATGCCCCCTCACCGTTACCTCAAATCGGCCCTGCCAGCTTCCCCCATAGAAAGGGAAGTAGTGTTAGCGGCAATTCACAAGTTATATCTCCAGCAGGGGGTGGTAAAGGTTCCCCTCCTTCAACAAGGAAGAGGATACTATTCCACAATGTTTGTGGTATCGAAACCGGACGGTTCGGTCAGACCCATATTGAATTTAAAATCCCTGAACGTTTATCTGAAAAGATTCAAGTTCAAAATGGAATCGCTCAGAGCGGTCATTGCAAGCCTGGAAGAGGGGGATTTTATGGTGTCTCTGGACATCAAGGATGCGTACTTGCATGTCCCCATTTATCCACCTCATCAGGAGTACCTCAGGTTTGTGGTACAGGACTGTCATTACCAATTCCAGACGTTGCCGTTTGGCCTGTCCACGGCACCGAGAATATTTACCAAGGTGATGGCGGAAATGATGGTGCTCCTTCGGAAGCAAGGGGTTACGATTATCCCATACTTGGACGATCTCCTCATAAAGGCGAGGTCCAGGGAGCGGTTGCTGATCAGCATAGCACTCTCTCAGGAAGTGTTGCAACAGCACGGCTGGATTCTGAATATTCCAAAGTCGCAGCTGATTCCTACGACGAGTCTGCCCTTCCTGGGCATGATTCTGGACACAAACCAGAAAAGGGTGTTTCTCCCGGAGGAGAAGGCTCAGGAGCTCGTGACTGGTCAGAGGCCTCCTAAAACCAAAACAGGTATCGGTGCATCACTGCACGCGAGTCCTGGGAAAGATGGTGGCGTCATACGAAGCCATTCCCTTCGGCAGGTTCCATGCGAGGATCTTTCAGTGGGATCTGTTGGACAAGTGGTCCGGATCGTATCTTCAGATGCATCGGCTGATCACCCTGTCCCCCAGGGCCAGGGTGTCTCTTCTGTGGTGGCTGCAAAGTGCTCACCTCCTCGAGGGCCGCAGGTTTGGCATACAGGACTGGGTCCTGGTGACCACGGATGCAAGCCTCCGAGGATGGGGGGCAGTCACTCACTTCCAGGGGCTGTGGTCAAGTCAGGAGACTTGTCTGCACATCAATATCCTGGAACTAAGGGCCATATACAACGCCCTGAGTCAAGCGGAGCCTCTGCTTCGAAACCAACCAGTGCTGATTCAGTCAGACAACATCACGGCAGTGGCCCATGTAAACCGCCAGGGTGGCACAAGAAGCAGGGTGGCAATGGCAGAAGCCACCAGGATTCTTCGTTGGGCGGAGAATCACGTACTAGCACTGTCAGCAGTGTTCATTCCGGGAGTGGACAACTGGGAAGCAGACTTCCTCAGCAGGCACGACTTCCACTCGGGAGAGTGGGGACTTCATCAAGAAGTCTTCACGCAGATTGCAAATCGATGGGAACTGCCACAGGTGTACATGATGGCGTCCCGTCTCAACAAAAAGCTAAAAAGTAATTGCGCCAGGTCAAGGGACCCTCAGGCGATAGCTGTGGACGCACCAGTAACACCGTGGGTGTTCCAGTCGGTCTATGTGTTTCCTCCTCTTCCTCTCATACCAAAGGTGCTGAGAATTGTAAGAAAAAGAGGAGTGAGAACAATACTCATTGTTCCGGATTGGCCAAGAAGGACTGGGTACCCGGAATTGCAAGAAATGCTCACAGAGGACCCGTGGCCTCTGCCTCTCAGACAGGATCTGTTGCAACAGGGGCCCTGTCTGTTCCAAGACTTACCGCGGCTGCGTTTGACCGCATGGCGGTTGAACGCAGGATCCTAGCGGAAAAAGGCATTCCGGAGGAAGTTATTTCTACGCTGATAAAGGCTAGGAAGGATGTGACAGCAAAGCATTATCACCGTATATGGCGAAAATATGTTGCTTGGTGTGAGGCCAGGAAGGCCCCTACAGAGGAATTCCAGCTGGGTCGATTCCTGCACTTCCTACAGTCAGGAGTGACTATGGGCCTGAAATTAGGGTCCATAAAGGTCCAGATTTCGGCCCTATCCATTTTCTTCCAAAAAAAACTGGCTTCACTGCCTGAGGTTCAGACGTTTGTTAAGGGAGTGCTGCATATTCAGCCCCCTTTTGTGCCACCAGTGGCACCTTGGGATCTTAACGTGGTGTTGAGTTTCCTGAAATCCCACTGGTGTGAGCCACTCAAGACCGTGGAGCTAAAGTATCTCACGTGGAAAGTGGTCATGCTGTTGGCCTTAGCTTCGGCTAGGCGTGTGTCAGAATTGGCGGCTTTGTCATGTAAAAGCCCCTATCTAGTTTTCCATATGGATAGGGCAGAATTGCGGACTCGTCCGCAATTTCTGCCAAAGGTGGTGTCATCCTTTCATTTGAACCAACCTATTGTGGTGCCTGCGGCTACTGGGGACTTGGAGGATTCCAAGTTGCTTGACGTAGTCCGGGCTTTGAAGATTTATGTGACCAGAACGGCTGGAGTCAGGAAGACTGATTCGCTGTTTGTCCTGTATGCATCCAACAAGCTGGGTGCTCCTGCTTCAAAGCAATCTATTGCTCGCTGGATCTGTGGCACGATTCAGCAGGCTCATTCTGCGGCTGGATTGCCGCATCCAAAATCAGTGAAAGCCCATTCCACAAGAAAGGTGGGCTCTTCTTGGGCGGCTGCCCGAGGGGTCTCGGCATTACAGCTTTGCCGAGCTGCTACTTGGTCGGGTTCAAACACATTTGCAAAGTTCTACAAGTTTGATACCCTGGCTGAGGAGGACCTTGAGTTTGCCCATTCGGTGCTGCAGAGTCATCCGCACTCTCCCGCCCGTTTGGGAGCTTTGGTATAATCCCCATGGTCCTTACGGAGTCCCCAGCATCAACTAGGACGTTAGAGAAAAAAAGATTTTACTCACCGGTAAATCTATTTCTCGTAGTACGTAGTAGATGCTGGGCGCCCGTCCCAAGTGCGGACTTTCTGCAATACGTGTATATAGTTTTTGCTTACTAAAGGGTTATGTTATGTGGCATCAGTTGAGTGATGCTTGTTTGTTGTTCATACTGTTAACTGGGTAAGTTTATCACGAGTTATACGGTGTGATTGGTGTGGCTGGTATGAGTCTTACCCTGGATTCCAAAATCCTTTCCTTGTAATGTCAGCTCTTCCGGGCACAGTTTCCTTAACTGAGGTCTGGAGGAGGGGCATAGAGGGAGGAGCCAGTGCACACCAGGTAGTACTAAATCTTTCTTTAGAGTGCCCAGTCTCCTGCGGAGCCCGTCTATTCCCCATGGTCCTTACGGAGTCCCCAGCATCCACTACGGACTACGAGAAATAGATTTACCGGTGAGTAAAATCTTATTCTATACAGTCAGGTCCATAAATATTGGGACATTGACACAATTCTCATATCTGGGGCTCTATACACCACCACAATGGATTTGAAATGAAATAAACAAGATGTGCTTTAACTGCAGACTTTCCGCTTTAATTTGAGGGTATTTACATCCAAATCAGGTGAACAGTGTAGGAATTACAATGGTTTCTATATGTGCCTCCCACTTTTTAAGGGACCAAAAGTAATGGGACAATCAACTCAAAAGCTATTTCATGGACAGGAGTGGGCTATTCCCTCGTTATTTCATCATCAATTAAGCCGGTAAAAGTAGATTTGAGGTGTGACATTTGGAACCTGTTGCTGTCGATTCTCAATATGAGATCCAAAGAGCTGCCACTATCAGTGAAGCGAGCCATCATTAGGCTGAAAAATCAAAACAAACCCATCAGAGAGATGGCAAAAACATTAGGTGTGGCCAAATCAACTGTTTGGAACATTCTTAAAAAGAAAGAACGCACCGGAGAGCTCAGCAACACCAAAAGACCCGGAAGACCACGGAAAACAACTGTGGTGGATGACAAGAATTATTTCCCTGGTGATGAAAAACCTCTTCACAACAGTTGCGCAGATCAAGAACACTCTCCAGGAGGTAGGTGTGTATGTGTCAAAGTCAATAATCAAGAGAAGACTTCACAAGAGTGAACATAGAGGGTTCACCACAAGATGTAAACCATTGGTGAGCCACAAAACGGGAAGACCAGATTAGAGTTTGCCAACCAGCTAAAAAAAAAGCCTTTACAGTTCTGGAACAACATCCTATGGACAGATGAGACAAAGATCAACTTGTACCAGAGTGATGGGAAGAGAAGAGTATGGAGAAGGAAAGTAACTGCTCATGATCCAAAACATACCACCTCATCAGTGAAGCATGGTGGTGGTAGTGTAATGGCATGGGCATGTATGGCTGCTAATGGAACTGGTCCCCTTGTATTTATTGATAATGTGACTGCTGACAAAAGCAGCAGGATGAATTCTGAAGTGTTTCGGCCAATATTATCTGCTCATATTCAGTCAAATGCTTCAGAACTCATCGGACGGCGCTCCACGGTGCAGATGGACAATGACCCGAAGCATACTGCGAAAGCAACCAGAGTTTTTTAAGGCAAATAAGTGGAATGTTATGCAATGGCTAAGTCAATCACCTGACCTGAATCCGATTGAGCATGCATTTCACTTGATGAAGACAAAAATAAGATTTTACTCACCGGTAAATCTATTTCTCGTAGTCCGTAGTGGATGCTGGGAACTCCGAAAGGACCATGGGGAATAGCGGCTCCGCAGGAGACTGGGCACAACTAAAGAAAGCTTTAGGTCACCTGGTGTGCACTGGCTCCTCCCACTATGACCCTCCTCCAAGCCTCAGTTAAGATACTGTGCCCGGAAGAGCTGACACAATAAGGAAGGATTTTGAATCCCGGGTAAGACTCATACCAGCCACACCAATCACACCGTATAACTCGTGATACTATACCCAGTTAACAGTATGAAAACACTGAGCCTCTCAACAGATGGCTCAACAATAACCCTTTTGTAAACAATAACTATGTACAAGTATTGCAGACAATCCGCACTTGGGATGGGCGCCCAGCATCCACTACGGACTACGAGAAATAGATTTACCGGTGAGTAAAATCTTATTTTCTCTAACGTCCTAGTGGATGCTGGGAACTCCGAAAGGACCATGGGGATTATACCAAAGCTCCCAAACGAGCGGGAGAGTGCGGATGACTCTGCAGCACCGAATGAGAGAACTCAAGGTCCTCCTCAGCCAGGGTATCAAATTTGTAGAATTTTGCAAACGTGTTTGCCCCTGACCAAGTAGCAGCTCGGCAAAGTTGTAAAGCCGAGACCCCTCGGGCAGCCGCCCAAGATGAGCCCACCTTCCTTGTGGAATGGGCTTTTACTGATTTAGGATGCGGCAGTCCAGCCGCAGAATGCGCCATCTGAATTGTGCTACAAATCCAGCGAGCAATAGTCTGCTTAGAAGCAGGAGCACCCATCTTGTTGGGTGCATACAGGATAAATAGCGAGTCAGTTTTCCTGACTCCAGCCGTCCTGGAAACATAAATTTTCAAGGCCCTGACTACGTCCAGTAACTTGGAATCCTCCAAGTCCCTAGTAGCCGCAGGCACTACAATAGGTTGGTTCAAGTGAAAGGCTGATACCACCTTAGGGAGAAACTGGGGACGAGTCCTCAATTCTGCCCTATCCATATGGAAAATCAGATAAGGGCTTTTACATGACAAAGCCGCCAATTCTGATACACGCCTGGCCAAGGCCAATAACATGACCACTTTCCACGTGAGATATTTTAGATCCACGGTTTTTAGTGGCTCAAACCAATGTGATTTTAGGAAACTCAACACCACGTTGAGATCCCAAGGTGCCACTGGAGGCACAAAAGGGGGCTGAATATGCAGCACTCCTTTTACAAATGTCTGAACTTCAGGTAGTGAAGCTAGTTCTTTCTGGAAGAAAATCGACAGAGCCGAGATCTGTACCCTAATGGAACCTAATTTCAGGCCCATAGTCACTCCTGCCTGTAGGAAGTGCAGAAATCGACCCAGTTGAAATTCCTCTGTTGGGGCCTTTCTGGCCTCACACCAAGCAACATATTTCCGCCATATGCGGTGATAATTTTTTGCAGTTACATCTTTCCTGGCTTTAATCAGCGTAGGAATGACTTCCTCCGGAATGCCCTTTTCCTTTAGGATCCGGCGTTCAACCGCCATGCCGTCAAACGCAGCCGCGGTAAGTCTTGGAACAGACAGGGCCCCTGCTGCAGCAGGTCCCGTCTGAGCGGCAGAGGCCATGGGTCCTCTGAGATCATCTCTTGAAGTTCCGGGTACCACGCTCGTCTTGGCCAATCCGGAACCACAAGTATTGTTCTTACTCCTCGTTTTCTTATTATTCTCAGTACCTTTGGTATGAGAGGCAGAGGAGGGAACACATAAACTGACTGGTACACCCACGGTGTCACTAGAGCGTCCACAGCTATCGCCTGAGGGTCCCTTGACCTGGCGCAATATACTTTCTTTCTAGAAGCTCAGGAGAGCCCCTAGTGTGCATCCAGCTCGGCCGGGCACAAAAATCTAACTGAGGCTTGGAGGAGGGTCATAGTGGGAGGAGCCAGTGCACACCAGGTGACCTAAAGCTTTCTTTAGTTGTGCCCAGTCTTCTGCGGAGCCGCTATTCCCCATGGTCCTTTCGGAGTTCCCAGCATCCACTAGGACGTTAGAGAAACTGAAGGGAAAATGCCCCAAGAACAAGCAGGAACTGAAGACATTTGCAGTAGAGGCCTGGCAGAGCATCACCAGGGATGAAGCCCAGCCTCTGGTGATGTCTATGCATTCCAGACTTCAGGCTGTAATTGACTGCAAAGGATTTGCAACAAAGTATTAAAAAGTGAAAGTTTGATTTATGATTGTTTAGTTTGTGCCATTACTTTTGGTCCCTTAAAAAGTAGGAGGCACATATAGAAACCGTTGTAATTCCTACACTGTTCACCTGATTTGGATTTAAATACCCTCAAATTAAAGCGGAAAGTCTTCAGTTAAAGCACATCTTGCTTATTTAATTTCAAATCCATTGTGGTGGTGTATAGAGCCCATAATATGAGAATTGTGTTGATCCCCCCAATATTTATGGACCTCACTATATATATGTGTGTGTGTATGTATGTATGTATATGTATATATATATATATATATATATATTCTCTGACGTCCTAGTGGATGCTGGGAACTCCGTAAGGACCATGGGGAATAGCGGGCTCCGAAGGAGGCTGGGCACTCTAGAAAGATTTATGACTACCTGGTGTGCACTGGCTCCTCCCACTATGACCCTCCTCCAAGCCTCAGTTAGATTTTGTGCCCGGCCGAGGTTGGATGCACACTAGGGGCTCTCCTGAGCCCTTAGAAAGAAAGTATAGATTTAGGTTTTTTATTTTCAGTGAGACCTGCTGGCAACAGGCTCACTGCAGCGAGGGACTAAGGGGAGAAGAAGCGAACTCGCCTGCTTGCTGCCGGATTGGGCTTCTTAGGCTACTGGACACCATTAGCTCCAGAGGGATCGACCGCAGGCCCAGTCCTTGGTGTTCGGTCCCGGAGCCGCGCCGCCGTCCCCCTTACAGAGCCAGAAGCAAGAAGAGGTCCGGAAAATCGGCGGCAGAAGACATCAGTCTTCACCAAGGTAGCGCACAGCACTGCAGCTGTGCGCCATTGCTCCTCACACACACTTCACACTCCGGTCACTGAGGGTGCAGGGCGCTGGGGGGGGGGGCGCCCTGAGAAGCAATTATAACACCTTGGCTGGCAAAAATACCACAATATATAGCCCCAGAGGCTATATATGTGGAAAATACCCCTGCCAGAATATAGGAAAAAGTGGGAGAATAGTCTGCGGAAAAGGGGCGGAGCTATCTCCCTCAACACACTGGCGCCATTTCTCCTTCACAGATCCGCTGGAAGGAAGCTCCCTGGCTCTCCCCTGCAGTCTACACTACAGAAAAGGGTAAAAAAAGAGAGGGGGTGCACTAAATTTAGGCGCAGTATAAATTATATAGAAAAAGCAGCTATAGGGGACATAACTCAGTTAGTCCCTGCATTATATAGCGCTCTGGTGTGTGCTGGCATACTCTCACTCTGTCCCCCCAAAGGGCTTTTGTGGGTCCTGTCCTCAGTTGGAGCATTCCTTGTGTGTGTGCGGTGTGTCGGTACGGCTGTGTCGACATGTTTGATGAGGATAATGATGTGGAGACGGAGCAGATGCCTTTAGAAGGGATGTCGCACCCTGCGGGGCAGACACCTGTGTGGTTGAGCTTATGGAAAGAAATGAGTGCACGTATAGACTCCTTACATAAGAAATTTGACGACATGCCAAATGTGGGACAGCCGACTTCTCAGCTCGTGCCTGTCCAGGCGTCTCACAGGTCATCAGGGGCTCTAAAACGCCCGCTACCTCAGACCGCAGACCCAGATGTCGACACTGATACTGACACCAGTGTCGACGACGATGAGTCTAACCTGATGCCCACTAAGGCCATTCACTGCATGATTGAGGCAATGAAAGAGGTGTTACACATTTCTGATATAAATACAGGTACCACTAAAAAGGGTATTATGTTTGGGGAGAAAAAACTACCCGTAGTTTCTCTGACGTCCTAGTGGATGCTGGGAACTCCGTAAGGACCATGGGGAATAGCGGCTCCGCAGGAGACTGGGCACAAAAGTAAAGCCTTAGGACTACCTGGTGTGCACTGGCTCCTCCCCCTATGACCCTCCTCCAAGCCTCAGTTAGATTTTTGTGCCCGGCCGAGAAGGGTGCACACTAGGGGCTCTCCTGAGCTTCTTAGTGAAAGTTTAGTTTTAGGTTTTTTATTTTCAGTGAGACCTGCTGGCAACAGGCTCACTGCATCGAGGGACTAAGGGGAGAAGAAGCAAACCTGCCTGCTTGCAGCCAGCTTGGGCTTCTTGGCTACTGGACACCATTAGCTCCAGAGGGACCGAACACAGGCCCAGCCTCGGAGTCCGGTCCCAGAGCCGCGCCGCCGGCCCCCTTACAGAGCCAGAAGCAAGAAGAGGTCCGGAAAATCGGCGGCAGAAGACATCAGTCTTCACCAAGGTAGCGCACAGCACTGCAGCTGTGCGCCATTGCTCCTCATACACACCTCACACTGCAGTCACTGAGGGTGCAGGGCGCTGAGGGGGGGCGCCCTGAGCAGCAATAAAAACACCTTGGCTGGCAAACATACATCACATATAACCCCCAGGGCTATATGGATGTATTTTAACCCCTGCCAGAATCCATAAAAATGCGGGAGAAAAGTCCGCGAAAAAGGGGCGAAGCCTATCTCCTCAGCACACTGGCGCCATTTTCTCTCACAGCTCCGTTGGAGGGAAGCTCCCTGGCTCTCCCCTGCAGTTACTACACTACAGAAAGGGGTTAAAAAAGAGAGGGGGGCACTAATTAGGCGCAGTATTAATAAAACAGCAGCTATAAGGGGAAAAACACTTCTATAAGGTTATCCCTGTATATATATAGCGCTCTGGTGTGTGCTGGCATACTCTCCCTCTGTCTCCCCAAAGGGCTAGTGGGGTCCTGTCCTCTATCAGAGCATTCCCTGTGTGTGTGCTGTGTGTCGGTACGATTGTGTCAACATGTATGAGGAGGAAAATGGTGTGGAGGCGGAGAAATTGCCTGTAATGGAGATGTCACCCCCTAGGGAGTCGACACCTGAGTGGCTGAGCTTATGGAAGGAATTACGTGACAGTGTCAGCTCTTTACAAAAGATTGATGACATGAGACAGCCGGCTACTCAGCTTGTGCCTGTCCAGGTGTCTCAAAAGCCATCAGGGGCTCTAAAACGCCCGTTACCTCAGATGGCAGATACAGACGCCGACACGGATACTGACTCCAGTGTCGACGATTAAGAGACGAATGTGACTTCCAGTAGGGCCACACGTTACATGATTGAGGCTATGGAAAATGTTTTACATATTTCTGATAATACCAGTACCACTAAAAAGGGTATTATGTTGGGTGAGAAAAAACTGCCTGTAGTTTTTCCTGCATCTGAGGAATTAAATGAAGTGTGTGATGATGCGTGGGTTTCCCCCGATAAAAACTGTTAATTCCTAAAAAGTTATTAGCATCATACCCCTTCCCGCCAGAGGATAGGGCACGTTGGGAAACACCCCCTAGGGTGGATAAAGCGCTCACACGCTTGTCTAAACAGGTGGCACTACCGTACCCGGATACGGCCGCCCTTAAGGAACCTGCTGACAGAAAGCAGGAAAATATCCTAAAAATGTATATACACTCACACGGGTGTGATACTGCGACCAGCAATCGCCTCAGCCTGGATGTGCAGTGCTGGGGTGGCTTGGTCGGATTCCCTGACTGACAATATTGATACCCTAGATAGGGACAGTATATTACTGACTATAGAGCATTTAAAAAATGCATTTCTATATATGCGTGATGCACAGAGGGATATTTGCCGACTGGCATCAAGAGTAAGTGCGCTGTCCATTTCTGCCAGAAGAGGGTTATGGACAAGACAGTGGTCAGATGATGCTGATTCCAAAAGGCATATGGAAGTATCGCCTTATAAAAGGGAGGAGTTATTTGGGGTAGGTCTAACAGACCTGGTGGCCACGGCAACGGCTGGGAAATCCACATTTTTACCCCAGGTAGCCTCTCAACATAAGAAGACGCCGTATTATCAGGCGCAGTCCTTTAGGCCCCATAAGGGCAAGCGGGCAAAAGACTCCTCATTTCTGCCCCGTGGCAGAGGGAGAGGAAAAAGGCTGCAGCAGAAGCCATTCACAAGCTGTATTCCCAGCAGGTGATAATCAAGGTACCCCTCCTACAACAGGGAAAGGGGTATTATTCCACGCTGTTTGTGGTACCGAAGCCGGACGGCTCGGTGAGACTTATTTTAAATCTGAAATCCTTGAACACTTACATACAAAGGTTCAAATTCAAGATGGAGTCACTCAGAGTGGTGATTGCGAACCTGGAAGAAGGGGATTATATGGTGTCTCTGGACATCAAGGATGCTTATCTCCATGTCTCAATTTACCCTTCTCACCAAGGGTACCTCAGGTTTGTGGTACAGAACTGTCACTATCAGTTTCAGACGCTGCCGTTTGGTTTGTCCACGGCACCCCGGGTCTTTACCAAAGTAATGGCCGAAATGATGATACTCCTTCGAAGGAAGGGAGTTTTAGTTATCCCTTACTTGGACGATCTCCTGATAAGGGCAAGATCCAGGGAACAGTTGGTAGTCGGGGTAGCACTATCTCAAGTAGTGTTGCGGCAGCACGGTTGGATTCTCAATATTCCAAAATCGCAGCTGATCCCGACGACGCGTCTTCTATTCCTAGGGATGATCCTGGACACAGTCCAGAAAAAGGTGTTTCTCCCGGAGGAGAAAGCCAGGGAGTTATCCGAACTAGTCAGAAACCTCCTAAAACCAGGCCAAGTGTCAGTGCATCAGTGCACAAGGGTCCTGGGAAAAATGGTGGCTTCCTACGAAGAAATTCCATTCGGCAGATTCCACGCAAGAACTTTCCAGTGGGACCTGCTGGACAAATGGTCCGGATCGCATCTTCAGATGCATCAGCGGATAACCCTGTCACCAAAGACAAGGGTGTCTCTCCTGTGGTGGTTGCAGAGTGCTCATCTTCTAGAGGGCCGCAGATTCGGCATTCAGGACTGGGTCCTGGTGACCACGGATGCCAGCCTGCGAGGCTGGGGAGCAGTCACACAGGGAAGAAATTTCCAGGGCTTGTGGTCAAGCCTGGAGACATCACTTCACATAAATATTTTGGAGCTAAGGGCCATTTACAATGCCCTAAGCCAAGCAAGACCTCTGCTTCAAGGTCAGTCGGTGCTGATCCAGTCGGACAACATCACGGCAGTCGCCCACGTAAACAGACAGGGCGGCACAAGAAGCAGGAGGGCAATGGCAGAAGCTGCAAGGATTTTTCGCTGGGCGGAAAATCATGTGATAGCATTGTCAGCAGTGTTCATTCCGGGAGTGGACAACTGGGAAGCAGACTTCCTCAGCAGGCACGACCTCCACCCGGGAGAGTGGGGACTTCACCCAGAAGTCTTCCACATGATTGTAAACCGTTGGGAAAAACCAAAGGTGGACATGATGGCGTCCCGCCTAAACAAAAAATTGGACAGGTATTGCGCCAGGTCAAGGGACCCTCAGGCAATAGCTGTGGACGCTCTGGTAACACCGTGGGTGTACCAGTCAGTGTATGTGTTCCCTCCTCTTCCTCTCATACCAAAAGTACTGAGAATTATAAGACGGAGGGGAGTAAGAACTATACTCGTGGCTCCGGATTGGCCAAGAAGGACTTGGTACCCGGAACTTCAAGAGATGCTCACGGAGGACCCGTGGCCTCTACCTCTAAGAAGGGACCTGCTTCAGCAAGGACCCTGTCTATTCCAAGACTTACCGCGGCTGCGTTTGACGGCAGGGCGGTTGAACGCCGGATCCTGAAGGAAAAAGGCATTCCGGATGTAGTCATCCCTACCCTGATCAAGCCAGGAAGGATGTAACCGCAAAGCATTATCACCGCATTTGGCGAAAATATGTTGCGTGGTGCGAGGCCAGTAAGGCCCGATGGAGGAATTTCAACTAGGTCGATTCCTGCATTTCCTGTAAACAGGAGTGTCTATGGGCCTAAAATTGGGCTCCATTAAGGTTCAAATTTCGGCCCTGTCAATTTTCTTCCAGAAAGAACTAGCTTCAGTTCCTGAAGTTCAGACGTGTGTAAAAGGGGTACTGCATATACAGCCTCCTTTTGTGCCTCCAGTGGCACCTTGGGATCTCAATGTAGTTTTGGGATTCCTAAAGTCACATTGGTTTGAACCACTTGAATCTGTGGAGTTAAAATATCTCACATGGAAAGTGGTCATGTTGTTGGCCCTGGCCTCGGCCAGGCGCGTGTCAGAATTGGCGGGCTTTATCCTGTAAAAGCCCTTATCTGATCTTCCATTCAGACAGGGCGGAATTGAGGACTCGTCCTCATTTTCTCCCTAAGGTGGTTTCAGTGTTTCATCTGAACCAACCTATTGTGGTACCTGCGGCTACTAGTGACTTGGAGGACTCCAAGTTGTTGGACGTAGTCAGGGCCTTGAAAATATATGTTTCCAGGACGGCTGGAGTCAGAAAATCTGACTCGCTGTTTATCCTGTATGCACCCAACAAGCTGGGTGCTCCTGCTTCTAAGCAGACTATTGCTCATTGGATTTGTAATACAATTCAGCTTGCACATTCTGTGGCAGGCCTGCCACAGCCAAAATCTGTAAAAGCCCATTCCACAAGGAAGGTGGGCTCATCTTGGGCGGCTGCCCGAGGGGTCTCGGCTTTACAACTTTGCCGAGCAGCTACTTGGTCAGGGGAAAACACGTTTGCTAAATTCTACAAATTTGATACCCTGGCTGAGGAGGACCTGGAGTTCTCTCATTCGGTGCTGCAGAGTCATCCGCACTCTCCCGCCCGTTTGGGAGCTTTGGTATAATCCCCATGGTCCTTATGGAGTTCCCAGCATCCACTAGGACGTCAGAGAAAATAAGAATTTACTTACCGATAATTCTATTTCTCGTAGTCCGTAGTGGATGCTGGGCGCCCATCCCAAGTGCGGATTGTCTGCAATACTTGTACATAGTTATTGTTAACTAAATCGGGTTATTGTTGTGAGCCATCTATCCAGAGGCTCCTCTGTTATCATGCTGTTAACTGGGTTCAGATCACAAGTTGTACGGTGTGATTGGTGTGGCTGGTATGAGTCTTACCCGGGATTCATAAATCCTTCCTTATTGTGTACGCTCGTGCGGGCACAGTATCCTAACTGAGGCTTGGAGGAGGGTCATAGGGGGAGGAGCCAGTGCACACCAGGTAGTCCTAAAGCTTTACTTTTGTGCCCAGTCTCCTGCGGAGCCGCTATTCCCCATGGTCCTTACGGAGTGCCCAGCATCCACTACGGACTACGAGAAATAGAATTATCGGTAAGTAAATTCTTATTTTTTCCCCCATCAGATGAATTAAATGAAGTGTGTGAAGAAGCGTGGGCTTTCCCTGATAAAAAATTGCTAATTCCTAAGAAGGTACTAATGGCGTTCCCTTTCCCGCCAGAGGATAGGTCACGTTGGGAAACACCTCCTAGGGTGGATAAAGCGCTCACACGTTTGTCTAAAAAGGTGGCACTACCGTCTCCGGATACGGCCGCCCTCAAGGAACCTGCTGATAGAAAGCAGGAGGCGATCCTGAAGTCTGTATATACACACTCAGGCATTATACTTAGGCCAGCTATTGCGTCAGCTTGGAGGTGCAGTGCTGCCGCTGCGTGGTCAGATAAACTGTCAGAAAATATTGACACATTAGACAGAGACACGATCCTGTTAACCATAGACCATATAAAAGACTCAGTCTTATATATGAGAGATGCACAGAGGGAAATCTGCCGACTGGCATCTAAAGTAAGTGCATTATCCATTTCTGCTAGGAGAGGCTTATGGACTCGCCAGTGGACAGGAGATGCAGATTCTAAAAGGCACATGGAAGTGTTGCCATATAAGGGTGAGGAATTATTTGGGGATGGTCTCTCGGACCTAGTTTCCACAGCAACGTCTGGGAAGTCAGCATTTTTACCCCATGTCCCCTCACAGCCTAAGAAGGCGCCGTTTTATCAGGTTCAGTCCTTTCGGACCCAGAAAAACAGGCGTGGAAAAGGCGGGTCTTTTCTATCCAGAGGCAGAGGTAGGGGAAAAAGGCTGCAACAAACAGCAGGTTCCCAGGAGCAAAAGTCCTCCCCCGCTTCTTCTGCCAAGTCCGCCGCATGACGGTGGGGCTCCACAGGCGGAGCCAGGTATGGTGGGGGGCCGCCTCAAGAATTTCAGCGATCAGTGGGCTCGCTCACAGGTGGATCCCTGGATCCTTCAAATAGTATCTCAGGGGTACAAACTGGAATTCGAGGCGTCTCCACCCCACCGGTTCCTAAAATCTGCTTTGCCGATTGCTCCCTCAGACAGGGAGGCGGTGCTAGCGGCAATTCACAAGCTGTATTCCTAGCAGGTGATAATCAAGGTACCCCTACTTCAACAAGGCCGGGGTTACTATTCCACACTAATGTGGTACCGAAACCGGACGGTTCGGTGAGACCCATTTTAAATTTGAAATCCTTGAACACATACATAAAAAAATTCAAGTTCAAGATGGAATCGCTCAGGGCGGTTATTGCGAACCTGGACGAGGGGGATTACATGGTATCCCTGGACATCAAGGATGCTTACTTGCATGTCCCCATTTACCATCCTCACCAGGAGTACCTCAGATTTGTGGTACAGGATTGCCATTACCAATTCCAGACGCTGCCGTTTGGACTGTCCACGGCACCGAGGGTATTTACCAAGGTTATGGCGGAAATGATGATACTCCTTCGAAAAAAGGGAGTTTTAATTATCCCGTACTTGGACGATCTCCTAATAAAAGCGAGGTCCAAGGAACAGTTGTTGGTGGGAGTAGCACTATCTCAGGAGGTGCTGCACCAGCACGGCTGGATTCTGAATATCCCAAAGTCACAGCTGGTTCCGACGACACGGCTACTGTTCCTGGGTATGATTCTGGATACAGTCCAGAAAAAAGTGTTTCTCCCGGAGGAGAAAGCCAGGGAGTTGTCATCTCTAGTCAGAGACCTCCTGAAACCAAAACAGGTATCAGTGCATCGCTGCATGCGGGTCCTGGGAAAGATGGTGGCTTCTTACGAAGCAATTCCCTTCGGCAGGTTCCATGCCAGAACCTTTCAGTGGGACCTGTTGGACCAGTGGTCCGGATCGCATCTTCAGATGCATCGCTTAATAACCCTGTCTCCAAGAACCAGGGTGTCTCTACTGTGGTGGCTGCAGAGTGCCCATCTTCTAGAGGGCCGCAGGTTCGGCATACAGGACTGGGTCCTGGTGACCACGGATGCCAGCCTTCGAGGCTGGGGGGCAGTCACACAGGGAAGAAACTTCCAAGGACTATGGTCGAGTCAGGAGACTTCCCTTCACATAAATATTCTGGAACTAAGGGCCATCTACAATGCCCTAAGTCAAGCAAAATCCCTGCTCCTACACCAGCCGGTGCTGATCCAGTCAGACAACATCACGGCAGTCGCCCATGTAAATCGACAGGGCGGCACAAGAAGCAGGATGGCGATGGCAGAAGCCACAAGAATTCTCCGATGGGCGGATAATCATGTACTAGCACTGTCAGCAGTGTTCATTCCGGGAGTGGACAACTGGGAAGCAGACTTCCTCAGCAGACACGACCTCCACCCGGGAGAGTGGGGACTTCATCCAGAAGTCTTCCAGATGCTGGTAAACCGTTGGGAAAAACCACAGGTGGACATGATGGCGTCCCGCCTCAACAAAAAGTTAAAAAGATATTGCGCCAGGTCAAGGGACCCTCAGGCGATAGCTGTGGACGCTCTAGTGACACCGTGGGTGTACCAGTCGGTTTATGTGTTCCCTCCTCTGCCTCTCATACCAAAGGTATTGAGAATAATAAGAAAGCGAGGAGTAAACACAATTCTCGTGGTTCCGGATTGGCCAAGACGAGCGTGGTACCCGGAACTTCAAGAGATGCTCTCAGAGGACCCGTGGCCTCTACCGCTCAGACAGGACCTGCTACAGCAGGGGCCCTGTCTGTTCCAAGACTTACCGCGGCTGCGTTTGACGGCATGGCGGTTGAACACCGGATCCTAAAGGAAAAGGGTATTCCGGAAGAAGTCATTCCTACGCTTATTAAGGCCAGGAAAGATGTTACGTCAAAGCATTATCACCGCATATGGCGGAAATATGTTGCATGGTGCGAGGCCAAAAAGGCCCCAACAGAGGAATTTCAACTAGGTCGATTTCTGCATTTCCTGCAAGCAGGAGTGAATATGGGCCTAAAACTAGGCTCCATTAAAGTACAGATCTCGGCTCTGTCGATTTTCTTTCAAAAAGAACTAGCTTCAGTGCCTGAAGTTCAGACATTTGTGAAAGGAGTGCTGCATATTCAGCCCCCGTTTGCGCCTCCTGTGGCACCTTGGGATCTCAACGTGGTGTTGAGTTTCTTAAAATCACATTGGTTTGAGCCACTAAACACCGTGGATCTGAAATATCTCACGTGGAAAGTGGTCATGTTATTGGCCTTGGCTTCAGCCAGGCGAGTGTCAGAATTGGCGGCTTTATCATGTAAAAGCCCTTATCTGATTTTCCATATGGATAGGGCAGAATTGAGGACTCGTCCCCAATTTCTCCCTAAGGTGGTGTCAGCGTTTCACCTGAACCAGCCTATTGTGGTGCCTGCGGCTACTAGGGATTTGGAGGACTCCAAGTTGCTAGACGTTGTCAGGGCCCTGAAAATATATGTTTCCAGGACGGCTGGAGTCAGAAAATCTGACTCGCGATTTATCCTGTATGCACCCAACAAGCTGGGTGCTCCTGCTTCTAAGCAGTCTATTGCTCGCTGGATTTGTAGTACAATTCAGCTTGCACATTCTGTGGCAGGCCTGCCACAGCCAAAATCTGTAAATGCCCATTCCACAAGGAAGGTGGGCTCATCTTGGGCGGCTGCCCGAGGGGTCTCGGCTTTACAACTATGCCGAGCAGCTACTTGGTCAGGGGCAAACACGTTTGCAAAATTCTACAAATTTGATACCCTGGCTGAGGAGGACCTGGAGTTCTCTCATTCGGTGCTGCAGAGTCATCCGCACTCTCCCGCCCGTTTGGGAGCTTTGGTATAATCCCCATGGTCCTTACGGAGTTCCCAGCATCCACTAGGACGTCAGAGAAAATAAGAATTTACTCACCGGTAATTCTATTTCTCGTAGTCCGTAGTGGATGCTGGGCGCCCATCCCAAGTGCGGATTGTCTGCAATACTTGTAAATAGTTATTGTTAACTAAAGGGTTATTGTTGAGCCATCTGTTGAGAGGCTCAGTTGTTTTCATACTGTCAAACTGGATATAGTATCACGAGTTGTACGGTGTGATTGGTGTGGCTGGTAAGAGTCTTACCCGGGATTCTAAATCCTTCCTTATTATGTCAGCTCGTCCGGGCACAGTGTCCTAACTGAGGCTTGGAGGAGGGTCATAGTGGGAGGAGCCAGTGCACACCAGGTAGTCATAAATCTTTCTAGAGTGCCCAGCCTCCTTCGGAGCCCGCTATTCCCCATGGTCCTTACGGAGTTCCCAGCATCCACTACGGACTACGAGAAATAGAATTACCGGTGAGTAAATTCTTATTATATATATGTGTGTGTGTATGTACAGGGACAGACATACATAAACACTCATACACACACACATATACAGATATACAGACATACATAAACACATACACTTACTGTAAACAAAGAAAAAATAAGAATTTACTTACCGATAATTCTATTTCTCGTAGTCCGTAGTGGATGCTGGGCACTCCGTAAGGACCATGGGGAATAGCGGCTCCGCAGGAGACAGGGCACATCTAAAGAAAGCTTTAGGATCACCTGGTGTGCACTGGCTCCTCCCCCTATGACCCTCCTCCAAGCCTCAGTTAGGATACTGTGCCCGGACGAGCGTACACAATAAGGAAGGATTTTGAATCCCGGGTAAGACTCATACCAGCCACACCAATCACACTGTACAACTTGTGATCTGAACCCAGTTAACAGCATGATAATAGAGAAGCCTCTAGAAAAGATGGCTCAATACAACAATAACCCGAATTTTTTGGTAACAATAATTATGTACCAGTATTGCAGACAATCCGCACTTGGGATGGGCGCCCAGCATCCACTACGGACTACGAGAAATAGAATTATCGGTAAGTAAATTCTTATTTTCTCTGACGTCCTAGTGGATGCTGGGAACTCCGTAAGGACCATGGGGATTATACCAAAGCTCCCAAACGGGCGGGAGAGTGCGGATGACTCTGCAGCACCCAACGAGAGAACTCCCGGTCCTCCTCAGCCAGGGTATCAAATTTGTAGAATTTTACAAACGTATTTGCTCCTGACCAAGTAACTGCTCGGCAAAGTTGTAAAGCCGAGCCCCCTCGGGCAGCTGCCCAAGATGAGCCCACCTTCCTTGTGGAGTGGGCATTTACAGATTTTTGGCTGTGGCAGGCCTGCCACAGAATGTGCAAGCTGAATTGTACTACAAATCCAACGAGCAATAGTCTGCTTAGAAGCAGGAGCACCCAGCTAGTTGGGTGCATAGAGGATAAACAGCGAGTCAGATTTCCTGACTCCAGTCGTCCTGGAAACATATATTTTTTGGGTCCTGACAACGTCTAGCAACTTGGAGTCCTCCAAGTCCCTAGTAGCCGCAGGCACCACAATAGGTTTGGTTCAGGTGAACGCTGAAACCACCTTAGGGAGAAACTAAGGACGAGTCCTCAATTCCGCCCAGTCCGAATGGAAAATCAGATAAGGGCTTTTACAGGATAAAGCCCGCCAATTCTGACACGCGCCTGGCCCAGGCCAGAGCCAACAGCATGACCACTTTTTCTGTGAGATATTTTAACTCCACAGATTTAAGTGGGTCAAACCAATGTGACTTTTGGAACCCAAAAACCACCTGGAGATCCCAAAAGTGCCACTGAAGGCACAAAAGGAGGCTGTATATGCAGTACCCCTTTAACAAATGTCTGAACTTCAGGGACTGAAGCTAGTTCTTTTTTGGAAGAAAATTGACAGAGCCGAAATTTGAACCTTAATGGACCCCAATTTCAGGCCCATAGATACTCCTGTTTGCAGGAAATGTAGGAATCGACCCAGTTGAATTTCCTCCGTCGAGCCTTACTGGCCTCGCACCACGCAACATATTTTCGCCAAATGCGGTGATAATGTTTTGCGGTTACATCCTTCCTGGCTTTGATCAGGATAGGGATGACTTCATCCGGAATGCCTTTTTCCTTCAGGATCCGGCGTTCAACCGCCATGCCGCCAACGCAGCCGCGGTAAGTCTTGGAACAGATAAGGTCCTTGCTGGAGCAGGTCCCTTCTTAGAGGTAGAGGCTACGGATCCTCCGTGAGCATCTCTTGAAGTTCCAGTTACCAATTCCTTTTTGGCCAATCCGGAGCCACTAATATAGTGCTTACTCCTCTCCATCTTATCAATCTCAGTACCTTGGGTATGAGAGGCAGAGGAGGGAACCCATACACTGATTGGTACACCCACGGTGTTACCAGAGCATCTACAGCTATTGCCTGAGGGTCCCTTGACGTGGCGCAATACCTGTCGAGTTTTTCCCAACGGTTTATAATCATGTGGAAGACTTCTGGGTGAAGTCCTTACTCTCCCGGGTGGAGGTCGTGCTGAGGAAAACTGCTTCCCAGTTGTCCACTCCCGGAATGAAAACTGCTGACAGTACTATCACATGGCTTTTCGCCCCGCGAAGAATCCTTGCAGCTTCTGCCATTGCCCTCCTGCTTCTTGTGGCACCCTGTCTGTTTACGTGGGTGACTGCCGTAATGTTGTCTGACTGGATCAACACCGGCTGACCTTGAAGCAGAGGTCTTGCTAAGCTTAGAGCATTGTAAATGGCCCTTAGCTTCAGGACATTTATGTGAAGTGATGTCTCCAGGCTTGACCATAAGCCCTGGATATTCCTTTCCTGTGTGACTGCTCCCCAGCCTCGCAGGCTGGCATCCGTGGCCACCAGGACCCAGTCCCGAATGCCGAATCTGCGGCCCTCTAGAAGATGAGCACTCTGCAACCACCACAGGAGGGATACCCTTGTCCCTGGTGACAGGGTTATCCGCTGAAGCATCTGAAGATGCGACCCGGACCATTTGTCCAGTAGGTTCCACTGGAAAGTCTTGCGTGGAATCTGCCGAATGGGATTGCTTCGTAGGAAGCCACCATTTTTTTCCCAGAACCCTTGTGCATTGATGCACTGAGACTTGGTTCGGTTTTAGGAGGTTCCTGACTAGCTCGGATAACTCCCTGGCTTTCTCCTCCGGGAGAAACACCTTCTTTCTGGACTGTGTCCAGGATCATCCCTAGGAACAGAAGACAAGTCGTCGGAACCAGCTGCGATTTTGGAATATTGAGAATCCAATCGTGCTGCCGCAACACTACCTGAGATAGTGCTACACCGATCTCCAACTGTTCCCTGGATCTCACCCTTATCAGGGAATCGTCCAAGTAAGGGATAACTAAAATTCCCTTCCTTCGAAGGAATATCATCATTACGGTCATTACTTCAGTAAAGACCCGGGGTGCCGTGGACCATCCCTACGGCAGCGTCTGAACTGATAGTGACAGTTCTGTACCATAACCTGAGATACCCTTGGTGAGAAGGGTAAATTTTGACATGAAGGTAAGCATTCTTGATGTCCCGAGACATCATGTAGTCCCCTTCTTCCAGGTTTGCAATCACTGCTCTGAGTGACTCAATTTTGAATTTGAACCTCTGTATGTAAGTGTTCAAAGATTTTAGATTTTAGATTTTAAAATCGGTCTCACCGAGCCGTCTGGCTTCGGTACCACAATAGTGTGGAATAATACCCCGTTCCCTGTTGCAGGAGGGGTACCTTAATTATCACCTGCTGGGAATACAGCTTGTGAATGACTTCCAAAACTGCCTCCCTGTCAGCGGGAGACGTCGGTAAAACAGACTTTTGGAAATGGCGAGGGGAATACGTCTCGAATTCCAATTTGTACCCCTGAAATATTACCTGAAGGATCCAGGGGTCTACTTGCGAGTGAGCCCACTGCGCACTGAAATTCATTGAGAACGGGCCCCCACCGTGCCTGAACTTGT